>NC_086154.1:31585447-32209575 GCF_035149785.1 Candoia aspera | reverse complement strand
TAAAGGAAAGGAAAAGAAAGGAAAGGAAAAGAAAGGAAAGGAAAGGAAAGGAAAGGAAAAGAAGGAAAGGAAAGGAAAAGAAAGGCAAAGGAAAGGAAAAAAGGAAAGGAAAGGAAAGGAAAGGAAAGAAAGAAAGGAAAGGAAAGGAAAGGAAAGGAAAGGAAAAGAAAGGAAAGGAAAGAAAGGAAAGGAAAGGAAAGGAAAGGAAAGGAAAGGAAAGGAGGAAAGAAAGGAAAGGAAAGGAAAGAAAGGAAAAGGAAAGGAAAAGAAAGGAAAGGAAAGGAAAGGAAAGGAAAGGAAAGGAAGGAAAAGTAAAGGAAAGGAAAGGAAGGAAAGAAAGGAAAGGAAAAGAAAGGAAAGGAAAGGAAAGGAAAGGAAAAGAAGGAAAGGAAAGGAAAAGAAAGGAAAGGAAAGGAAAAGGAAAGGAAAGGAAAGGAAAGGAAGGAAAGGAAAGAAAGGAAAGGAAAGAAAGGAAAGGAAAGGAAAGAAAGGAAAGGAAAGGAAAGGAAAAAGGAAAGGAAAGAAAGGAAAGGAAAGGAAAGAAAGGAAAGGAAAGGAAAGGAAAGGAAAAGAAAGGAAAGGAAAGGAAAGAAAGGAAAGGAAAGGAAAGGAAAGGAAAGAAAGAAAGGAAAAGGAAAGGAAAGGAAACGAAAGAAAGGAAGGAAAGAAAGGAAAGAAAGAAAGGAAAGGAAAGGAAAGAAAGGAAAGGAAAGGAAAGGAAAGGAAAGAAAGGAAAGGAAAGAAAGGAAAGAAAGGAAAGAAAGGAAAGACAGGAAAGGAAAGGAAAAGAAAGGAAAGGAAAGGAAAGGAAGGAAAGGAAAGGAAAGGAAAGGAAAGGAAAGGAAAGAAAGAAAGGAAAGGAAAGGAAAGGAAAGGAAAAGAAAGGAAAGGAAAAGAAAGAAAGGAAAGAAAGGAAAGGAAAGGAAAGGAAGGAAAGGAAAGGAAAGGAAGGAAAGGAAAAGGAAAGGAAAGGAAAGGAAAGAAGGAAAGGAAAGGAAAGGAAAAGAAAGGAAAGGAAAGGAAAGGAAAGGAAAGGAAAGGAAAAGAAAGGAAAGGAAAGGAAAGGAAAGGAAAGCTCAGAAGCTTTAGCAACAGGGCAGTGAATCCCTCTGCCAGGGACAAGAGAAAAACTCAGCCAATGCCAGCAGTCACCAGTCCTGCTCAACAGCCAATTGCTGGGAGAATCCAACGACCATTGAGAACAAAGGGATGATGAAAGAAAAGAGAGGGAGATCCAGGAAGCCCTCTAGGGTGGATCCCAAAGGGCAGGGAAGGCTTCTAGCACTAGCAGCCCAATAGTGACAAATGGATCTACCTGTAAGGGAAGGAATAAGGTTAGAGGGAAAGAAAGGAGACCAATCTGTTGTCCGCAGAGGAGGACAAGCCAGTTTCCCTCCAAATCAGGTGCCCAGGTCCAATTCATTGGTGGCAGTGTTGCAGAAGCAACCTGCAAGGCCAGACACAAGATGAGAGGGAAAGCAAGAAAATTCTCATCCCAAGGTTCATGGGCAAGAATACCCTGATAGGGTCAGTTAGCTTATTTCTACCCCCAAAACCTGGTGGTAGCCAGGTGAAGAGTCAGGTTCAGGTTCTCAGTAATAAATGGAGTCTGGGAAAGTAGCCAGAGTTGAAGGTACCCAGGTAGAGATAAGCAGATGCAGTGCTGAAACAGTTCCCAGCCAGTTAGCTCAAAGTGAAAACTGAAAATTAAAAGCCTCGTTCATATCTTTGTAACAATAAAAGGAGAGGAAATCTTCACTAGGCACTGGCTGTGTATTGCTTGCATTTTTTTGTCTTCCCAAATCTATGACATATTAAAAAAGCTGTTAATGGAGAATTCTGGCAACTGCAAAGCGTAGGATGTAAGGCATATGTCTCTACAGCAGAAGCCAGGTTTCAGTCTTGCATCACTGACTCCCACCTGTGCCCCATAACTAGCTAAGGATCTCTCCCTTTGGAGCAGAGGAGCAGGTGACCCCTGGGCTTTGTTATTGGAACGGGCCAGTCTGGTCTCCAGCTCTTAACTCCTGACGTTGCCCAACCAACAGCCATCATACCACATCTTGCCAACAATTTCTACTTCTCTCCTGCCTTTCTAGATTGGTCGTATCAGGTGAGAGATGGAGAAGGAACTTGCTTCTCAGGAGAAGAGGAGTTGTCACGGCAAATTTATAAATGATAACCTTCTGTCCAAAATACACCAGAAGGACCTGGAGAGTGACTGTATGGCCATGGCAGACTTCTCTGTAGAAGTGCTTAATTTCCAAAAAACTACTTAGAGGCTTTTTGATGCAGAACAAAAAGTTTATTTTATAACATTGTTTATGTTGCTCCAGTGCAGCGCTCCCTGATGAGATTTACTTTCAGAACCTGCTTATTATTCCAGACCAGGACTTTTCTAATACAGAATGAAGTTTTCTTTTCCATAACTACTTATTTTGCAGCCTGAGGCTTTTCTGAAACAGAATCAAGATTTTATTTTCAAAATATTATGGTTGCACTATGTCTGAACAGAAATCCAAGAGGGTGAACATTTAGAAAAGGAAATGCATACACCTTTTCTGAAACATGACCTGTGTGTCCTGAGTACTGATGGCGAGCAGGAGGGGGCCCCTGTCCAGGGGGGAAAACGCATGCGTAGTACTGAGGAATTAAGCAGCCATTCAGAGAGACACAGATCAGACCCGCCTTGACTTTTGGGGTTTATCTGTCTGGGTTTTTCCCACGCTTCTTCAGCTTGTTAGGATTCTGTTTAATGTAGCAGTAATAAACACTAGAGACCTATTCCTTATCTCAGCGTGATTCCTGACTGTTAGGACACTGTGACTTTTCAAGAGTGTGTGTGGGATTTGGGATATAAAGTTTAGAAAAAAATGCAGAACATCGAAATATTGGAAAATACTCCTGACTGCTGATGAATTCTCAGTCTAAGGCACTTAATCCAGTGGTTTTTGTTGTTCAGTCATTAAGTCATGTCTGACCCTTTGTGACCCCATGGACCATAGCACACCAGGCCTTCCTGTCCTCCACTGTTTCCTGGAGTTTACTCAGATTCATGTGGTAGGCAAAACAATGAATGCAGAATCCTTTTTCAGACCTTTTTTACTGCAGCAGAATTCGCCATTTACAATGACCTGAAGTTTCCAGAAAGTGATGGACAATTAATTCTCATTAATTATTTGGACACATTTCTGGTTTGGGGTTAGTGAAAAGTGATTCAGCCATGGCAAATACTTTTTCAACTACAATTATTAAAGTAATAGTTGGAACTGTTGCATTTATGCTTTTAGGGCTTGAGACACAGAATGCATGTGGGATGAGGTGTGTGTGTGTGAAGCATGAATAAAACATTGTACATACCACTGCACATTAAATGAACTGTTTTTCTATTTAAGCTGACATATTGGCAAGTATGTAGTTATTGTAGATTCAGCTTTGTCTACAGCTGAAATGAATTTGGTAAAAAGATACATATCTCAGAGTCAATTATTCAGTGCTCATTATGGTCTAGGATGAGTCATATAATTTCTCAGAGTATTTCTGAGGTTATTATTCTTTTTCTCTCTCCCCACTTCTTTTAGAAGGTCATTTTTGAAAATGTCCTTTGAACATTTTTTGTGACAGTTGCCATCCCTTCCCAACAATGGAACAAAGTACACAACCTCAGCTACTGCTCAGTTGATTTCTACCACTGAGAACATGTTGGAGAATTTCTCCTTTTATGGATAAATTTGTTGGAATGGACTTTCAATTTCTAGACCCACAAACAAGGAAGAATTTTGAGGAGGCCATTGATATACAGTACATTGTCCTACACATGAAGTCAACCTACACTTAGTGAAGAATACTTGATTCTCCTACAAAGTTGGACTAGACAAGAATAAAAGTTTACAAAAATAGCCTGGTACATGGGAGATGATTCAGCAGTTCATATAATAGGGCCTGTAGTTGTATCAATAGGAAAACATAGCCCTTTTCATTGTTACTCTTGCTGTGTTCCTGATCATTTCACTTCATCTCCATATGAGATAGATGGTAAAATAACCAGCCTTGGGAAGGTATTTACCTCTAGTTAAAGAAATAGCCATATTAAAATTTTCACTAGAAAAGACAGATGAAAGAAGCTGTAGCAGTGTTACTAACATGCAGTAAAAAAGAATGCCGCTACAAAATTGACCCTGTAAAAATAAAAATAAAATAAACATACTGCGTTACTGGCATTGGGAAGAGGAAGTGTGACATAGTAGGTTGAAGTCTGACAATAAATGATTTCCTTAAAAAAGAAAAAAAATAGGTAATTGTAAAGGCAATCATACATGCAAGGTGATATTAAATCAAACAGCATTAAAGTGAAATGGCGGTACTAAATGAAAGGCCAGAACTGAACAATAAAATATCTACTGATAAATAGAGAAATCAGGATCTTTTATAGGACTCTGTGCAGAATAAAGGTAGTCAAAAGCAGCATTGAGAAGGTTTTGTGGTTCCTTTAGGACTTAAGAAATTGGCTATTAGCCAAAGTGATAAAATCATAATAATCATAAACAGAGAGCGAAATTATTAAGATGTTATGAAGTGGGAAGATCTAAGATCAAGTCCTCACTTGACTATGGAATTCAGTGAATGACTTTGGGCCAGTCATTCTACCTCAGCCAAACTATTGCATAGGTTGTTGCAGAATTAAAATTACAGCATCATCATGGTTCCCACCTGATGATAATCTTAGGTTCTCTTAGAAAATATGGAATAACAATAACATAATATCACCAGTGTTCTAACTGGAACCCCTCATGTTCTTTTCTTCTCCAAAGCACAATAAAAGGAGGAGGTAAGGATTCAACTCATAATATGCATGGGTAGGTTAATTATAGCCACATGCCAGTATTTGATTTAAAATTGCTTTCAGCTATAGGAAGAAAATTTAGAGGTGAGTATTTGAATAGGTCTACCAGATCTAAAAACTGCAAACATCTGGATAGCTACTGGATGCCAGTAAAGAGTATTTAGGAGGTCTGTTTGATCCACTCTTTGGCCATCTGGCTTTTTGCAGCTCCAATCTGATAGGACTAATTTTAAATATTATGCAGTTTTGTCCTAAGATGCTGTAATAAAAGTACCTTCCTGATGAGCAATTAGAATGTGGCTCCCCAGCCAACATTTGAATGTTGAGAACATGCTAAAAACATGGCTGTTGTGGTGCATGTGGCCAATCACCAAATACCCATTTACTCAAGGAGACCCAAAACACTGCACTTCAGCCACCCATCATTTAATTTTTGAAGGTGGTGTGAGGGCTCCCAAGGTATTCTTGGAACTATAGGTAACACCCTTGAGGCTGAAGCTTTATTTATCAGCATGCTAACTTCTCATTCCCAGGGTCTGCAGTGAAGCAACTGATATCACATGTGTCATGATAATGTCATGCAGATTACACAAATGTCATGGTTTGCATCATTTGCATAATGGTACATGTGCCATCATTGTAGCTTCTATCACATACAGTACCTACAGTATGATCTCGTTCTTTTTTAAAAAAAAATAAAGCAATCTTTAAAAAATGAATTTAAACTGGGCAGGGAGCTTGGCAGGCACCAAGGAGCATTAATCCTGGACTCCCTTTGAAGTAGAAATGCTCTTAAAACTCAAGTCACATTACTAGGGCAGATATAACAAACTTGCCCTGTATTTTATTAGCCTAGGTGATGATTTTCTGGTTTCTTAAGGCAATTATGAATCATTCCCACAGAATGAATGATAAATATTTTCATAGAATATTAGTTGCTGTATTGAGCATTATGGGGAGCAAGAAAAAAGAACAGCAACATTCTCTTATTTAAGTGTCAACTTCTTTATATTTGAAGGATGCCTTCTCACTGTCACATAGCTACTGTATACACTTAAAGGGTTTAAATCTTTTTTGGTAAGGATTCTTCTCAGAATTCCATGCCAGAGGGGGAAAAAAGGTCTGGAAAGAGATTAGCGGAAACAGTAAACTCTTCAATGTTTGCATCTGTCTTGAGTTGTTTCTTTTATAGGACCAACATCTTTTCAAGAAGAAAAAGTGACAGAACAGCTCCTTTCTTGTGGAGAATTTTCAGCTAACGTCAGCTATAATTGCCACTCCAAATCAGTGTTGAGTTGGGTGGCCTTATAAATCTAAATGACAGGTCAATCAATCAATCAAGTGCCACACCTACTGTACCTGGCAAAGCATGAGCATGTGCAATGAGGAGGTGTGAGATGGACTCACATGACAGTGTGTATGACAGTGATGGAAGTGGCAGGTTTCCCAAGCCTCTGAGACTGCAGAGTAAAGGAAAGATGCCCTTTTGCACTGAGAAGGGTAAGACTTCATATCCAGCAAGCTGAGACAGTAAGAGAAAACCATGCCTACTGCCAGTGAATTCCATTTGCACTAATCCAGAAGCAATGAAGCATGAGTTTATATCAAAGCTATATGCCATTAAACCTCAGCTTTCCTAGTACTTGTTGGATGTAGAGGAGAGAAATTTAATCACCAGATACTCATCCTCAGCCCTGATGACCTACCAAAGCAGTCAAATTGAGCAAAAGAAGCATGAAGGAAAGGAACCACTAAGAATAAAAGCAGAGCTGAGTTCTTCTGGAGGTATATTTTGTCCTAAAATATATAACACGTGTTGTCAGTTAGCATGAGCAAAGGAACTGTGGCAAACTTATTAGAGTCTCCAAGCAAAGCACACCCCAAATAAAGTGTGCTGTGATGACTTCAGCTTTAGTCCTGAAAAGGGTTAACCTTCTCATACTCGCCTTCTTGAAGCCATGACAATTTTAGAGAGGCGGCTCTACCTGAGAGATGGAGAGAGAAAAATATTCTGGCCTTCCAGGAAACCGTATTCAGGGCCGCAACTTGGGGGGGCAAGTGGGGCATGTGCCCCGGGCACCGCGCTGAGTGGCACCAAAATGAGCACTGGGGGGCACCAAAATGGGTGCGAGTTCAGCAGCAAGGTGACTACATTAGCTTAAGAAATCAAATTAAGATGGTTAAGACAAAAAGGTGCAGTAGAGAACTCCAAACAAATCCCTCTGAACTAGCAGAATGAGCATTAACATGGAAAATGCACTTCAGTGCAAGCAAATGTAAAGTATGTTATAATGTATAGCTAATGTTAGTGGCAGTCTTGCCAGTCTTGGCTATTCTAAAAAAGCTAAAGAAAGTTAGATCTGTCTGGTACTTGGATGGGAAACCATCAGGAGATCACAGGGCTGAGAGCCAGATTAAGAGGTCAGGGGGAAGAGGGGGCCAGAAAGTAATGGTAAACCATTTCTGCATTGCTGATAAGAAAAGTACCTGGATATATGGTATCCATGAAGTCATTTGGAATCAAACTTTATCAAGGAAGACTTTCCTGTGAAAAAGGTTAATTCCACATTGAGGAAATTTTGAAGGTACCTAAAAATAATGAAAACAACTGATTTCACTCCTGATACTGTAATCCTTTTCTACAGGTCTTTGGTGAAGCCATCTATATTATGCACAGTTTGGCCAATGCATCTCAAAAAGAATATGGTAAATGTAGGGGAAAACATAAAAAATGATATCCAAAAGATCAGGAAGAGAGGTAGAACAAGTAAATGATGGTATCTTAGACCTTCTTAATCATAGAACAGGCACTTCTCAAGTGCTAGTTGCAGTCATGTGCTTTTTGTGCAGGGATGCAGTCTTTCCCCCAAATAAAAATAATGTTTAAAAAAATAGCTGAAATTGTGCAAGATTGCCAAGCCTCCTGAGAACGGGGCATTTGCAATCAAAACCTCATTATTTTTAGGTACCTTCAAAATTTTGCAAGGGTTTGGTGTTCTTGGAGAAAACCATGCAAGATTTCAGCTGAGAATAGCAAAACCTTACACAAGTTTTGGCAACTTTGATTTCTGCATTTAAAATTATGAATGGGTGTGCATTTAATTTGGGGATTCCAAGGAAGCCATCAGAAGAATCCCAAAGCCAACTCCTCTCACATCTAAACAGGTGATACAATAGGGGTTTATAGAATACATAGAATAGGGAGGCTTTTTTTCCCTGCCTTTTTCATAATGTCAGAACTAGTGTCATCCACTGCAGCTGGATTTCAGGGCAGACAAAAGGAAACTTCTTCAAATGCCACATATTTAAACTATGGACTTTGCAACCCCAAGGTAAAGTGATGGCTACTAACACAGACCTTTTTGAAAATGGAATTACAGGACAATAAATAGAGGATCAAGCTGTCACTGGCCCATAGTTGTGCAAGCTATATACTACTTTCAGATACCGGTTGCTGGGATACATGTTACCTACAGTATCAAAGATGCTCAATCTGTCTGTTATGGGAAGTGAGAAACGGTACCATCCTTTTCCCCTTTCCCCCTGGCATCACTTTTGGGGGTCAGAATGTTGGACTCCATGACCTTTGGTGGGATTTAGCCAGGCATTTCTTACAGCTGAAGCAGTGTCTGTGGAGGCAGTTTGTTGCCGGATCTCTACCCTAGATTGTTGAACTTATTAAATCACAGAGCTCTGTTGTCTAGACAGCCCTCAGTTTTTCACTTCAATATCCTGCCGCAGCCATTCTGACTGTAAGACAAAGAAAACTCCAAGCATGCTTTGTAAAGCCCCCAATCTTGATCTTGTTTGCTTTCTTTTTCTATCCCTATAATAGCCTGCATCTGTTGCTATCACTGTACATATCTAGAGAATAAGGAAATATTAGGGGAGCATGGGAATGGGTTTCAGATGATTTGCAGTTCAATATGTCTCTGGCACTGTGTTGTACATCTTCATAGCTGCTGTCTAAGAGGCTGCCTTTGCAAGCCCATCACACATATCACAGTTCTTTTCTCTTCAGCCTCCCATTTGCTTTGGAAGGAAATTAAACAGCCGTTTGCATTCAGCCTTTCCCTCCTGCCTTCCCATTTCCAAGTCACGCTTATCTCTTTTAATAAGAGTATGCAAAACCCTTCACAAGATTTCCTGCATTAATCTTTATGAAACAATATATTGGTTCCCTTTCAGAGAGGTGTAATCAGTCTTCTGCTGTCATTATCATGCCAGGTTACATTTGGTCTGCCTGTGGGCCTGTGTGCTTCAGTTACATTTTGTATGAACCCACTGGCTTGCCTTGATGTTGGCTTGTTCAGAATATTGAGTTCCTTCTCATGGACATAAGTGTTGCTCTCTATGCATGTCCATTTATGCAGATGCTCACATGGTTGCACACTTCTGTCTTAGACACTAGCTCAGTCAAGATATTTGGTAGAACATAATATCTCATCCCCTCTAATTTTCTGAAGAATGAACTATGTAACATTGTTTTACAGAAATAACCTAGAGGATCCTGGAAACTGTTTTGATTTATAACCATCACACTTAATTTCTTTAATATCAGACTTTGCCAATATTATGGTACCAAAACATCAAAATGTTTACAGGTTATCAGTATTCAGCTTTCCCAAACCTGGTTCTCTCTGGAAGTGTTATAGCAGCTTCAGTAATTTCTAGCCAGCATGGTCTAAGGGTTGAAATCTAGCATGTTTCAAGGGTTCCAGATCGGAGAAGGGTAAATGAGTCATCTACTTTGGATCTATATTTTGGACTGATAGAATATCCTCAGAGATTCAGATAAGAACACCAACAATGAGTACCATAGAGCCTGTAGTTATTTTTTTTTTTAAAAAAATCAGATTACAGCTATACAGTATAGGAATAAAATTAATCAGTGTGTGGCTCTCAGCGGTGGCTAATAGTCTGAGATCAGTCAGAACCCAGAAACGATGCAACAAGGCAGGACTCAAGAAAAGGTCATTCTGACTAAAGAGCAAACCAGATGGCAAGACTGAAGACACATAAGCAGCCCAAGAGTTCAGTAAGGCCATGGTGCAAAAGCAACACATGGTCACAGCAGAAATCAGAAGACTTTTTCTCTTCTTTTGTGTTGTTTGCTAGACTGAAGAGGCTGAGGCCTAGCAACAAATTGATTGAATTTATGAAGCTGTGAAAAACTCAACTCTGACCTGGAACAAGAAAGTACTTAGCACTTAGGGCTCCTGTTCACATGGAAGCCTGGGTATACAACTGAAGGTTCTTCACACCGACAGTCGCAGTGCTCACACAGAGACTGACTTTTCAGTGATGTCACTCACGTGAATTCACAAGCAGGGTTAGATTTGAAGGAAAATCTGAGGTGATTGTTTCCTTAGTGGTGATTTCTGCAGTTGAAGGATTGCCCTATAATTTTTGTGTTTCTCATTTCAGGGTGGAAAAGTGTGCTGTCAGTTTTTAGAAACCATGGTCAGAGGGTTTCCAAGGATCACAAGGGCTGCAAAAAGGGGGTCTTCGTAGTAAGCCATGGGTGATTCCAAAGAGCTCTACAACAGTTCCTTCAAGAATAGCAGCAAAAGACGTCTTCCTTTTAGCCTCCAGTGCCCTACCATCAGTGCAACTGTGTGTTCTAATCTTATCCAGCTGGCTTCACAACACCATTCATATTCTAGCCGTCTCCAAGCCAGTTTCCTTGATTTCCCCTCTACAGAAAACTAAGGAGAAGCCCAGTCTGCCTTAGGCATGAAACCAGCTGGGTGACTTTGGGCAGTCACTTTCTCTCTTAGCCTTGGGAAGAATGCAATGACAAACCACTTGCAGAATCTTGCCAAGAAAACTGCAGGGACTAATCCAGGCAGTCACCAGGAGTCACTTTTGACTTGAAGGAACAAAATAAACAAACCAAATATCTACCTACAGAGTCTAAACTGATGCTATGATTTGAATTGCCATCACAATGTCTTGCCCTGGGTGAGTGAGAAAACGTTTGCTTTCTTGACTTAGGCTTTTAGTACAGATTGTTAGGAATGACAGCAACCACCACAATAATAATAATAATAATAATAATAATAATAATAATAATAATAATAATAATAATAAACATGTTGAGGTGTCCTGCATCTCAAATAATAATAATAAACATGTTGAGATTATACTTGCATCCCAAATTGGATGCAGGCATGTAAATCATATGATGTGTCATGATGTTGCAGTTCATGTTTCATCATTTGCTTCCCCTTGTCCCCCCACCCAGCCTATGCTTCCTGCCATCTTTGATTAATACATCTGAAATTTCCAAACTCTATGGCATTTTGCTCTTTTGATTAACAATGTACTTGTAGTATCTATTTTGTCATAAAATTTTAACTTTATCAGCAGATGTAAATCTTCAGACTTCATCTTCAAGAGCTTTAATTGCACAGTTTGATTTAAAATGCCTACCTCAACTTTTTATCTTCAGAGTGAGCATAATTCTTTCACACGCATCACATCCTGTCAGTATAGCAAAGTTGGACATGGAGTGAAGGTATGGAAGGAGATGATGTGAGGATAGCCAAGGAATGTGTATTCCCTTTTCCAGTAACAAATTCTTGATTTTGACAGTGGAAATAATGTAAAGGTTGAATATTTCAAATCATTTGTACTGCCTGTACAGCAGGCTTTAGAGGTTTTTGATTGCAGTAGCAAGATAGGTTTTGGAAAAGGCAATTGGGTGCTTTGGGATATCTATAACTAACAACATCTATTCTGCCAATATTTTCTCTAATAGGGCTTTTTTCCCTTGAAAAGAGAAATATCTCTGATTCATCAGAAAAACAATAAAAACATAATGAAATATATGGAATGATATTTCGGTCATTCTGGAAAACTAGTGGAAAGGATTGGTTGTTCACCTGCTTTCATTTCTCCCTTTTGTAGTACAATATATTAAATTCTGTACCAGCTTAAAACAGGGCAAATATTTGACACAGTAAATGCTGAATTACTTTTTACAAATAGTAGCTATTCCATCTTCACTGGATTGTGATCTGATAAGGTTAGCAATGTTAGTGTGGGAAATGTTCTTCAAGATTGCAATGCGTAATTCACTTGTAGCTTAGGTTGCAAGGAAAATATTTTAATGGCAGATTTCATGATCTCAGATATTAAAATGTTCCTAGATCTCCTGGCAGTGGTTTAGGTGCACCTTTTATCATATTTATTTAGTACAAAGCTACCACTTACTAGCCTTGTGTAAACCTTTTGGAAGGACTCTGTGAACTGAACAAAACAGATCTCTGAGTTGATGCTCAAAGCTCCCATTCGAGATCAGCGTGCAATCTGGGGGTCTTGTTGAACTCTGTGAACAGCTGTGGCTAAGAAGTCCTTTGCACAGGTGCATCTGGTTTGCCAGTTGTGCCATTTCCTGAACCGGGACACCCTTCATTTCCTCATGCCCTCATCACCTTATGATTGGATTATGTAACATGCTCTGTATGGGGCTGCCCTTGAAGACCATCCTGAAATTACAGCTGGTCCAGAATGCAGCAGTGTGGGCAGTGCTGGCAGTATTGCATTATGCTCATATGACCCTTCTCCTTTGAGAGCTGCACTGGTTACCAGCCAACTTCAAGGAGCTGATTATCATCTTTAAAGCCCTTCATGGCATAGGGCCTGGCTATCCGCAGAATGCCTATTTCCAGTTCTTCCTGCCTACCCAGTATGGGTAGCCAATCAGGCAGAGTGGGTACACTCCAGGTCCCATCAATTAAACAGCGTCGTCTCATGGGGCCCAGAAAGCATACCTTCTCAATTGTAGCCCCTGCCCTCTGGAACAACAGCCCCCCAGAGATTAGTGCACCATCCTTGAGAGGTTTAGGAAACTATCAAAAACCTGGTTGTTGTCACAGGCCTTAGGACTGGGGAGTTGAGCGGGCCCCTTTCATTACGTTTGTTATCTCTGCCAAATGGCCTGGTATATTATTTTTATGGTCAGCCATGTTTTTTTTTTACTTGTATCTCTCCCTCTTGTGTTTCTTTTTTCTTTGTAAGCCATCCAGAGTCATTAAAGAGTCAGGCAGTTTCTATATTTGGATACATAAATAAATAACAATGGAAAGGATTTAATTATTTGATGCATGGAGCAGTAGGTCCAGAAGTGCATTTTGGTCATGTTATGAAGTATCCACAATCTGATCACTCCCTGTCCACAGTCAGGGCTGTAATGGTTAGTTACTCCCCCTCCAAACTATTTATTTATTTATTTATTTACTCAATTTATTCACCACCCATCTCACTTTGCCAAGCGACTCTAGGCGGCATGTTGTTGTTTATTCGTTTAGTCGCTTCCGGCTCTTCGTGACTTCATGGACCAGCACATGCCAGAGCTTCCTGTCAGTCGTCAACACCCCCAGCTCCCCCAGGGACTGGTTTGATCTTCTTGCAGTCTTGCACCCATCTTGCCCTTGGCCGGCCCATCTTCCTTTTGCCTTCCACTCTCCCTCGCATCAGCATCTTCTCCAGGGTGTCCTGTCTTCTCATTATGTGGCCAAAGTATTTCAGTTTTGCCTTTAATATCGTTCCCTCAAGTGAGCAGTCTGGCTTGATTTCCTGGAGGATGGACTGGTTTGATCTTCTTGCAGTCCAAGGCACTCTCAGAATTTTCCTCCAGCACCACAGTTCAAAAGCATCGATCTTCCTTCTCTCAGCATTCCTTATGGTCCAGCTCTCGCAGCCATATGTTACTACGGGGAACACCATTGCTTTAACTATGCGGGCCTTTGTTGTCAGTGTGATGTCTCTGCTCTTGACTATTTTATTGAGATTTGCCATTGCTCTTCTCCCAAGGATTAAGCCTCTTCTGATTTCCTGATTGCAGTCAGCATCTGCAGTAATCTTTGCACCTAGGAATACAAAGTCTTTCACTGCTTCTACATTTTCTCCCTCTATTTGCCAGTTATCAATCAAGCTGGTTGCCATAACCTTGGTTTTTTTGAGGTTTAGCTGCAAGCCAGCTTTTGCACTTTCTTCTTTCACCTTCATCATAAGGCTCCTCAGTTCCTCTTCGCTTTCAGCCATCAAAGTGGTATCATCTGAATATCTGAGATTGTTAATGTTTCTTCCAGAGATTTTAACTCCAGCCTTGGATTCCTCAAGCCCAGCATGTTGCATGATGTGTTCTGCATACAAGTTGAATAGGTAGGGTGAGAGTATACAGCCCTGCCGTACTCCTTTCCCAATCTTAAACCAGTCCGTTGTTCCGTGGTCTGTTCTTACTGTTGCTACTTGGTCGTTATACAGTCTTCAGGAGGCATACAAGATGACTTGGTATCCCCATACCACTAAGAACTTGCCACAATTTGTTATGGTCCACACAGTCCAAGGCTTTAGAATAGTCAATAAAACAGAAATAGATGTTTTTCTGAAACTCCCTGGCTTTTTCCATTATCCAGCAGATACTGGCAATTTGGTCCCTAGTTCCTCTGCCTTTTCTAAACCCAGCTTGTACATCTGGCAATTCTCGCTCCATGAATTGCTGAAGTCTGCCTTGCAGGATCTTGAGCATTACCTTACTGGCATGTGAAATGAGTGCCACTGTTCGATAGTTTGAACATTCTTTAGTGCTTCCCTTTTTTGGTATGGGAATATAAGTTGATTTTTTTCCAGTCTGATGGCCATTCTTGTGTTTTCCAAATTTGCTGGCATATAGCATGCATTACCTTGACAGCATCATCTTGCAAGATTTTGAACAGTTCAGCTGGGATGCCTTCGTCTCCTGCTGCCTTGTTATTAGCAATGCTTCTTAAGGCCCATTCAACCTCACTCTTCAGGATGTCTGGCTCTAGCTCACTGACCACACCATCAAAGCTATCCCCAATATTGTTATCCTTCCTATACTGGTCTTTTGTATATTCTTGCCACCTTTTCTTGATCTCTTCTTCTTCTGTTAGGTCCTTGCCATCTTTGTTTTTGATCATACCCATTTTGGCCTGGAATTTACCTCCAATGGTTCTAATTTTCTGGAAGAGGTCTCTTGTCCTTCCTATTCTATTGTCTTCTTCCACTTCAACGCATTGTTTGTTTAAAAATAATTCCTTATCTCTTCTGGCTAACCTCTGGAATTTTGCATTTAATTGGGCATATCTCCCCCTATCGCTGTTGCCTTTTGCTTTCCTTCTTTCTTGGGCTACTTCTAGTTTCTCAGCAGACAGCCATTTTGCCTTCTTGGTTTTCTCTTTCTTTGGGATGTATTTTGTTGCCGCCTCCTGAACAATGTTGTGAACTTCTGTCCATAGTTCTTCCGGAACCCTATCTACTAAGTCCAGTCCCTTAAATCGATTCTTCACCTCCACTGCATATTCCTGAGGAATATTAGTGAGCTCATATCTAGCTGATCTGTGGGTCTCCCCTAATCTCTTTAGTCTGATCCTAAATTGTGCAATAAGGAGTTCATGATCAGAACTACAGTCAGCTCCAGGTCTTGTTTTTACCGACTGTATTGATGTCCGCCACCTTTGGCTGCAAAGGATATAGTCAATCTGATTTTAGTGTTGTCCATCTGGTGAAGTCCATGTATAAAGCCGTCTCTTAGGTTGTTGGAAGAGAGTGTTTGTTATGCAGAGTGAGTTGTCTTGGCAAAATTCTATCAGCCTATGTTCTGCTTTGTTTTGTTCTCCCAGGCCATACTTACCTGTAATTCCAGGTGTCATTTGACTGCCCACCTTAGCATTCCAGTCTCCCGTGATGAAAATACCATCTCTTTTAGGCGTGTTGTCCAGTAGGTGCTGCAGATCCTCATAGAACTGCTCTACTTCAGCTTCTTCAGCATCTGTGGTTGGGGCGTATATTTGGATCACTGTGATGTTCGATGGCTTGCCCTGAATTCGAATTGAGGTCATTCTATCGTTTTTTGGATTGTATCCAAGCACTGCTTTAGCCACTTGACTATTAATTATGAAGGCTACTCCATTTCTTCTGTGGTCCTCTTGTCCACAGTAGTAGATCTGGTGGTCATCTGATGTGAAGTGGCCCATTCCAGTCCATTTCAGTTCACTGACCCCCAAAATGTCTATCTTTAATCTTGACATCTCCCCAATAACCACATCCAATTTGCCCTGGCTCATAGATCTTACATTCCAGGTTCCAATGGTGTGTTGATCCTTAGAACATCGGATTCGCCGTTCACCATCAGCACCGTCGGCCGCTAGCCATCCTTTCGGCTTTGAGCTAGCTGCGTCATCACGTCTGGGGCTAGTTGAACTCATCCTCTTTTCCTCCCCAGTAGCATTTTGACCATCTTCCGACCTGGGGGTCTCGTCTTCCGATGGTATACCAAGATATCTCTGGTTGTACTGATCCATTGAGTTTTCACAGCAAGAATACTGGGTTGGGTTGCCATTACCTTCCCCAGGAATCGCATTTAGTCTGACCTCCCTATCATGACCTTCCCGTCTTGGGTGGCCCTTCACGGTTTAGCTCACGGCATCATTGAGGTGCTCAAGCTCCAGCACCACAACAAGGTAACCATCCTTTGCTGAAGAGGCGGCATACAACAGGGTTAAAAATAATCAGTAAATACATTTAAAAGTGTAGGAAGTATATAAATCCAACTAAAACAGAGAATAATAGACTAATAATAGAATATAATAAAAATAATAATAATAATAATAATAATAATAATAATATAACTTATTAATAGAATAATTTTCCTTTGCTTTTGCTTTGTTTTTGGTAAAAGTATGCCTATTCCCATCTTGCTCCATTTGGGGGGCTTTCAAATAGCAAGTTGAAATGTTTCTCCTTTCTCTCTCCCTATTTTGGTTTCTTGCACTGAGTATATGACTGGTTGAACAGTCTAGATGCCCCCTTTGAGCTCTACAACCTTCTGAGCTGCTTTTTATGGATTACAGATTCTGTGTTAATTACTACTACTGGCTTGATACATTATGATTTTGTGCTAATCCTCATTATGGAATAGACTAGATTAAAAGATGGGATGTACATATCCCTACTTTGCCATGGTGCTGCACTGATTGATTGATTTGGGTTTATAGGCTGCTTCAACCTGAAATGATTATAGGTGGTATATACTCCAATATAGTAGAAAGATTAAAACAATAGAAGGTGATAATACAATATGAAACAAAACAACAGAATCTAACCTTCATCTCCATCACACTAAGAATATTAGTTTCCATCACTATGCTCTAATTTTCTCGAATTTTCACTAGTTTTACAAAACAGAAAATGTATTTGTTTTGAGCATGGAACAAAATAATCTCCATATCATTAAAATGAAGTGGCTCTGTTCTGTTGGAATAAAACTCAAAAGACTTTGAGTGTTCTAACCATAGGAAACAATTGGTACTCCTGATTAGCTCCTTCTCCCTTGTTTTTCATCCCAAGGCCTTCAAAGGAGGTGGGATAGTAATTCATACTGAATGCTTTTTACCATCAGTATTGCAGAAACATTTGGACAAATGCATAGTTTAGGAAATATTATTGAAATTATTAATTTCCCACTGAAATATCCATTCAGATTACAATCTATTATTAAAATAGCTACCCTACTTGCCAAAAGAACAGAGGAATGTTTTGTGCATCTCTACTCATTCCTATATTTCATCCTTCCATACCTCACCAGGACTTTTGATAAGATAAAAAGGGGAAAGCATACACAGCCTGTGTTCAGATGCCTGGAGGAAGGGAGACATGCAAATGAGCCAAAATAAAATACTTTAATTAAACACATTAGGTATCTCTTGCTTATTCTTGTTTGTATCATACATCTCACATCTATACAGAACCCATAATTTTTGTAGAAAAGCAGGCGTTACAACTCATTTCATATACTGTGCTGGGAAATACCACTGGATAGACATTTAAAGAAAAGTATATCATTCTATTAAGGCTGAACCATTTAAGCTATTTCAGAGTAAAATCTAAAGCTTAAGCAATTTGTCACCTGCATCTTAAATGATATCCCAAAATGAACCCATCTCTTGAAAGTAACTGAACTGAAGCAACCACTGTTGGGGGTGATGTAGTAAAGTTCCCTTGCAGTTTGCCAATGACCATTGTTTCCATCTCAATGTTAATTTTCTTTTTCCTCCTCAATTTATACTTCAATATTATCTCTATTCCAGAGGGAGGTGGAAGACTCTAAAAAGTCACCTTTCTGTGGCTATTCAGCAGCAAATGTTATAATATAGAGCACAAAATGAGGAATCTGTGTGCTTTCCTAAAGCCACCAGCAATTATGGGACAATGAAATTGGGCCTTCTGGGGAAAGTGTTACATGTCAAAAGGCAAAAGGGGCTGGAGGCAAAACAAGAAAAAGTTATTCTCATTAAAAACTAAATCTTGCTACAGAAGCTGATGATCTCTTTATGATTTACCACATGAGCCTGAATGAGATTTTTAGTTTCTTCTGGGAGAAAATGATGTCTTTTTTCTCATTTCCTAAAATTCACCATTTTTCTACCTCTTCAAGCCATTCCACATTCCTTCAGCCTTAAAAAAAATATAATGAAGCATAAGGCTGATCCATCATGCAACAGAAGAGAATTCTGGGAAATTCAGAAGTTGGACTTTCAGACAGTCATTAGTGCTACTCAGAAACTAGAATTCAGTGGTAGAGGGCTTCTGAACGTAGCCATTCCGTTTTCAAGTATTTCCTGGATTTCAAAGGAGCCTTGAGGGAGAGGTCCCAAATGTGAAGTTAGTGTTCTTGCTCTAAGAGATTCTTCTCTTGAGTAAGCACTTAACTTCCCTTAGTTTAAGAAGACCATTGAGAAACAGCATTATGAAAGTGTATAAGCTTCAGCAGGCACATGCAGAGAGATGTCCAATGCATGCATTCTCTAATACATGAAGATTAAAACTATGCAGGGGGACAGGGATGCTGTGGTCCCTTTTCCTTGCCCCTGTGCATACAATGCACACACTCCGCCCAACACACCCATAGGCACAAGACGGTTCTATGCCTACTTGCTTGAAGAACTCTCCGTGTGATCAAGAACTGTTATGAAGCAGTACCCACGTTCATGCAGAGGCATTTGACAGACATACCCAGTAGGATTAAACAGCATCAGAGAAACTGGACTGTTCCATATATTTGACACACTGAAAACCACTTAAAGAAATATCATGAATATATATTTGTCTTACCTCTTTTATTTTACTACTTTTGTTCTATGCCAGTTAATTTTTATGGATGACCAAGAAATTTAATATCATGACACATTCGAATCAGGACGCCCCTAATGTGCTGCATGCAAGAGCAATTAATTTGGGGAGAAGGCACTGCCAAACTCTCAGGGTAAAATAATTAGGTATTACCTGGGAGCAAAATAGATGCAGGAAACATCGCACCACAGCACACACAACAGACAATATCTCTTCATACTTTAGCAACAGAAGGGATTTTTTTTAAGGCTGAGATAATACACTGTCCTGCCCCAGAACTCGAAGTTCTGTGTTCAGGACATTGCCGTTGAGGAAAGCTACCAACAAGCTTAACAGAGGGATCCACGAGGGAAATCAGGGCATCCCAGAATTCACCACCAAGCAGCAGGTCTTCTCGCTACACCTTGGTGAATCAGCCCATGCACTGTACCAAGGAACAGGCTGGGTGCAGATGCTCTACAAACTGTGCTCACTGAACAAAAAGTGGCAATTCAAGTGAGATGGATTCATTAAACAAGGGAACCCTCATGGTGTGGACAAAAAGGCACAAGGGTTCAGGAAGTTAAGCAGTATGGAAACAAGCTGAATGGATTCCTATAGCGAAGAAAAAAAGTTAACGGGGGTTAAACTAACAATTTCATATACAGTATTTAACCTAGGATCAGAAAGGAAGGGGACACTTACTCATCACAGTGATTAAAGATGGACTAGGAAGCAGTGGATACAAACTACCAGGAAAGAGATGATGCGGCATGCAAAACATTCTAGCTAACAGATCTGGAATGGAATAACTTCTCTGGAATGGCTGTGGAATCTTTTTTTTTTTCTTTTTTCTTTTACACATGTTCTATGGTTTCTTGGATAGAGATAGACGAACTATACTTTCATGGCATATAATGATGCAAGATAGTTACCTTTCCCCTTGCCTGCACAAAACAACATTCCCACGACTAGCAAAATGCCCCTAATCAGGGGTGTCCACAGGGAGGGGGGTAAAAAAGACAAGCTGGCACTCACAGCCATGTGATCAAAGCCTCACCCCTTTTTAATGTGCAGGACTGGGTCTTTGATCATATGGCTGTGGCCATCAACTTGAATCTGCCTTTTTGAGCCCCTTCCCCCTAATTGTGATAGTTGTTGTGTACGCATGCCCAGGAGAGAGAAAAAGTTTCTGGGTCTAGGTGTACCCAATGCGTTCGTCCATATACAGCACCTAGGCCTGTATTGCAGCCGTCGCAGAAATCCCAGGCCACTTTGAGTCAGTGAATCAGCTTTTTTTCTCTGGCACTATGATTCTTCCAAGAGCCAGTCTGGCACAGTGGTTAAAAAATCAGGCTAGAAACTGGGAGATAGTGAGTTCTAGTCCCGCCTTAGGCACAAAGCCAGCAGGGTGACCTTAGGCCACTCACTTCCTCTCAGCCCTAGGAGGCAGGCAGTGGCAAACCACTTCTGAAAAACCTTGCCATGAAAACTGCAGGGTCTTGTCCAGGCAGTCTCTGAGAATCAGGCATGATTGAACAGATTTAAAAAAAAAAAAAGATTTTTCCAATCAAGACCTATCCCAGTAGCTGTAAGGATCACTGGTTTCCATTGGTGGCATGCAGGCCTCCAGCCCCACTTTGTATGCACTGAGCATTTATTTGTTTGTTTGTTTGTTTGTTTGTTTATTTTTATATTTCAAATTTCCATCACCGCCCATCTTCCCCAAAAAGGGGACTCTGGGCAGTTTACAATCAAAGTTAAAACACATAAGTTACAATATAGCATTACTGTAGTACCAAGTTTTGACAGCCAAATATGAAAAGGGAGGAAAAAAAGGAAAGAGGTGCCACATGGCTCCATAGGGCTTAACATAGTGATGTTACTTCAATACCTTCAGCCTCCCAGAAATGAGAACAAGCCAAAATATTGGTTTGCTCTATCTTCTTATATCTGGATATTACTACCACGCCCACTGCAGACCTTAGAAGTTGATTTTTAACAAATAAATGTGGCATCAAGCAAAGACGAGTTGCTTGAACTAGAGCGTGACAGAGGACTGTCATATGTATGCCCATAATTCTATGAATTGTGTTAACTCCTGTAGTAGCTTTTGTGAACTGTAATTAATGTTTCCATATTCCAACACAAAAATATATTAATTGAAACTTCAAACCATGTCTCATTAAACTCCTGGCCCCTTCGTTCTGCAAATAATTTGTAATATTGTGTGGCTTTCTGTACATTATGATTTAACCTGGGCCACTTGCAGTGATATGTTTAGTTGTCAGAAAGCTCTTCTTGGCCTTTCTGTGAACAAACAACCTATAATTTCAGGATTGAAGTGAGAATGGCTCAATGTTGGATCATTAACAGATGTGTACATAGATCTAGTGTGATTTGATTTTGTGCCATTTTCTTTTCTAATTACAATCTGCCTAGCGAGATTCAGAAAATTATAGGAAGCATGATCAACATATCAGATGGTTCCTTTTGGGTAGCTCTCAGAATATAAACAGTCTGAATTCCAGCTTAATCTCAGAAGTCAAGAACTGCTGCAAATGATCCAGGCTCATGATAAACATCTTGAATGTGGGGAATGGGGAAAATTACTTTTTCTCCCTCCCACCCACCACATAGCTTTCAGACTGCAGTTTCTCATGTTCTTTCCTGATCCCCAGCCAGCTAAATTAGATAGAGGTTTGAAATGAGAAGGTTCTGATTGTTAATCATGAAATGTACTGTAATCCTTCAGAAAGCAGTGCTAACCTTCTCAATCAACAGCCTTTTCTTACTTAATTACATGAAACTCAGCACATCAAAGTGCTGCTGTCAGATTTACATTGGAATTATTTTAAATGTTAGTTCTGTAGTCATGGAGATGATATATATAAAAAGACAAAATGCCAAAGAGCTGAGAAAATGTCAGATTTATGTTACACCCACAGCCTCTATCTGCCTGGGAGTTTTTTCAGTACTTCTCCATTTTCCATGAGAGAAGCAATATAGCTTGGTCAATTGCAATACTCTAAGCACAGCTGATGTATCGATCCCCACTTCTAAGCATGCCATACTGGTCTTAGCCTCTTTTCGAAAATCTTTATAGATATTAGCTAATTAATCCCCATACCTACTTGGTAAAAATAGGAAAATAGCTCCATACCCAATACTGAATTTAAAATAATGCCCCATCAGGGCCAGCTCCATAACAGAAGTAATACAAGTGGTTGCCTTGCAAGTGTACAATGGGGCAAAGCCACTGCTCCTCCTTTCCCTATGTGTTTTTCTCTTGAATTCACATATTCAACAGTAAGATGCCTCCATGGCTTGAATCTGTGTGCAGACTGGATGCCTCCCTCCCTTCAGTGTCTCTGTCACATCGTCTTCAAGGATGATGTGAGTAGGTGCACATTCCTAGAATGACGATTTTTTTGTTTATTTACTAACTTAGTTCCAGGTAGCTTCAGTCAACTGACTCTGGGTGGTGTACAACTCCCCTAACCTATGATTTGGATTAAAAACAGATAGATACATAATCAAGATTAAAACTCAAAACATACATCATAAAGTGAACATACTGCATTAAAAAAGAACAGATATTAACTTTCTAGGCACAAATCAAATTGAGTCTTTATCCAGAGGGACAGACCCACCTGCCCTGCTCCCAAAACTTTATGAAATAAGTCCCTACAGCTTCACACATTTTATAAAAACCAGGAGGAAGAGGGACATTTGAATATGAGAGCCTTTCAAGGCATAATTCAGAGCATGGGGCATGTTTTCTGGGATGAAAAGGATGAATGGGAAATTGCAACTAGCAGCCATTCTAAGAGATCTGTGAACATTATTATCATTCCCTCCTCTTGGTGTTAGAAAAAGGATTGAGACCTGCTCAGAGTCGTCTTATGTTTACATTTTCAAATATTTCCCATCCCCTGGCCACCCACCCCAACCCTTGGCTCTCTCTACATGTTTCTCCATCACCATCACCTTCAGAAAGATATACCGTAGAAAATAATTTTATTGCCCATCTGGATGTGTATTCAATATATTGGATACAATCAGGCCTAATTCCTTCCGAGTACTTCTGAGCAATAAATCCTAATTCTGTCCATCTGCATTACAAAAGAATGTGGAGGGGTGGATGGCATTTGCTGAGTAGAAATGGTAGGATGTTGACACCTAGGGATTTTTTTTTTCTGCAGACATGTTTTGAAACCACTTAATGTAGACCAAATTCCATAAACAGCACACTTAGGCACTACAACACAGTGACCTTAAAAAATATTTTCCAATACAGGTTTCTGTGACTTATATTGATTGTACTCATACTTATTGGGGTGATGTCCATATTTCTATTATTATAGCAATTATGAATACAGACAGATTAGAATAAGGCAAAGACAGCTAACCCTGGCTCAATATATTCTGTAATGACTTTGTGCCATTGAACTCTGCGCTCTGGAAACATCCTACACCTGCTCCTAAAGTCACCTCCATTTGCTCACACAAGGACACTTGTTGCAACTTGGCAGCCTCTTGCTACAGGCAGCCAGAAATACTCTGGCTTGTATGCAGTCGCTGTATTCTTCAATGCTGAAGGAAAGCCCCTTCTGGCACATCTTTTGCCTCTGTTGAAGAGGCTGACTTTCGGGGGGAGAGATTGATATAGGCTCTGTTAAAACTTGGCTGACAACAGCTGCAAAAGCTTCTCAGTCCAATAGTGTAGGAGGCAAGGCTCACTGATACAGAAACAGAACTCATTCTAGATTAATCTGTTATGTATCAAATGATATGAAGTACTGTATGAAAGGTGCCACAGCAGAGATGTGCTTGGTGTACCATGTACAACTTTGCACTCCTTCATAGTTGTGCTTTGAAAAAAAATCTTCTCTAAGTTTGATGCATTAGGATATTTAGAATTATGGTGTCAGTTCTTCTGCTACAGAGTGGACAAAATAACTGCAAAAAGCTGTCTAAAGAAACTTTCTTAAAATCTAAACATCTTCATTTACATTTTAGTGTTAGGTCTTGCAAACATTCTTTGAACTCTCTGAAGCATTTATGTGTTAAGTAACATTCTGTGAATTTAAGAATGCTTATTGTTATAAACTTTAGTTGCATTAATAATTAAAATAAATTCCCATATATGAAATGTAATCAGCAGGCAATAAATCCTTGTTGTCAGGGTATGCATTCTCTAGGAAGCTTTTTTGGGGGGTGGGTGGGTGGGTAAAAATATCTGTAGTTAACCAAAGAATTACTTATCCAAGTTCTGTGGATATAATGAAATTCCCAAATGTTGTTCCTACAAGTAGCATTGTATTATATGTCGTTTTAGAACTAATGTCAAAATCAGTGATAATGGTACCATTTTGTACACTATAAAGCCAGCAATTCAAAGGGAGATCATAGTTATAAAGTTAAATAGAAGAATGTGGCACCAGTCAAGTGTGAAAAAAGGCAGTAGCTGTTAATAAGATGCTCTGCAATATTGTTTTATTAAGAACCTCCAACCCCTTCAATTCTCCTTTGTCTTTCATTTCTAGCAGCATTACATATTATATCCTAGCACAGAGGAAATGATATGATCCTATTAATTAAACAATTTGTTCAAGAATTCAACCTGGGGTATAATTATTGGTACAGCACAAGGAGAATTTAAGGAATAATGTTCATTATATTTGTCCATAATATCACCTAACTAGGAATGATGCAATAAGAATTATGCTGATTGATAAATGAGCTGTGGATTTTTATATAGTTATATTTTATAATGTTTTCTTTGTAGCATAATTAATTGTTAGGAATTAGGTACTGCATTGCTTATTCAAATTATTGGACACAATGTTAACTTATATTCCAAATATTGAATATAAGGAACAATTGAGTTCATTTCTGCAGTCAATGTAATTGTTACATTGTATTCCTTGTGAACCTTCTGTGTGTGTCTGCAGGAAAAGGATACATAAATAAACCTGAATGTCTCATTTGATGAACTATTCATCAAGGAATATCTCACGGAACAAAGCAGTATTACTTCCCTTCAAGTTATCTGCATGCAGTAAAGGCTGGGTCTCAGTCTGTGAAAAATAAAATAAAATGTAGCTCTTAAGATGCAGGATGGAGGCCATGATTAGGAAATAGAGTAGTCTGCTCAGAAGTCATCACTAGGATTTTGCAGTTCTTCGGGGGATATTGTCGGTGCAGAGAGAACAAAAACAACCACACACTTGCTTCATGTAAGGAGCTGTAGACAGGTGCTCCAAAGCATCTTTTGGTCTTTGATCCAAAACTCTGGATAACCCTAAAAAATTATACGGCACAGCTGTGCAAAGCTGTGAGTGGCTGATTTGATCTGAAAGCCAAATTAAAGTTTTCCTATTGAATTTTTGGATCATTTTGAGCTGTCTTTTCCTCTAATCCCAGATAGCTTATTGGTTTAGTGAGGAACTGTGGGAGATGAACAGTCAGAAAGAATGCCTGGAGTGCTGGTGAATAAAGATGAAAAACAAACTTGACTGAGCACAGTATGTGCCCAAGTGCAAGTCCATACCATGGAGGGAATGGAGGTGAAACATGTATATCTCTCCCTTATTGTGTCAGTAGGCTGTGGGCCAGCAGCCTTATTTAGAGAAGCCAACTCCCTTTTGAGGAGGAATGAGCAAGGAGATCTCCTGGCTGAATGCTGGGACCATTTTGCACAGTATTTTGCTGATCAAGTCACTCACTTTTGCCAGACTCTTGACTCTTCATGGGCAATATCTGATATGATTACTGGATGTCTTGCCATATTATCTGGGAATCCGTTTGGCCTGTTCTCTCAGAAGATTTCGACCACCAGGGGGCTTGACCCATGTCTCCCTTGGCTCCCACATGTGGTCGGGATAGCCTGAGGGGTGGAAGGTTGTCAACATTTCTTTGCACCTTCTCAAAATATCCTCTTTGGTTCTAGCAATCTTTGGCAATTATTGACCTACCTCCAACTATCCCATTTTTAGAGATGGTTGTTGAAAGGATGATTGGGAAACAGCTACAGAGTACCCTAGAAGTAACAGATTAACTTGAGCCTGTCAGTCAAGATTCAGATCTGGATATGAGATGAAAATGGGATTGGCTGTGTTAATGGATGACCTTTGGGTGGACTGGGATTAAGGGAGTGCACCATTCCTGATTCTATTGGATATCTCAGCAGCCTTTAGCACCATTGACCATGAAAGCCTTCTGGACCACAGGTAGTCCTCAGTTAATGCTGGTAATTGGAACTTGAATTTCCATCACTAAGTGATGTGGTCATAAAATGCAATGTCATGTGATCACATTGCTTAGCAATGGCAATTCTGGCACTCCCCATTGCCAGGGAAGTTCGCAAGTCACTCTGGAAAGTCTCACTCACCCTGCAGCAGGCACCACCAGCCCTGCTGCACTTGTGCCACACCTTGCTGGCCCCTTGCGCACCCTCGTGCACCCTGCAGCAGTCACCTCAAACCCTGCCACATGCATGCAGTGCTGGCCCATCATGCACACTCCCACACCCTGCCACTTACCTGCCTGTTGGCCCACTTGTGAGACACCTGGGACTTACAACTTCCTGCCAGCTTCCCCACTGACTTTGCTTGTTGGAAGCTAGCAGGAAGTTGTGAAGAAGTCCTCACTTAATGACCTGCAATCATCACTTAACAATGGCAATGGGGGGTGCCAGGATTGCCATTGCTAAGTGATGTGGTCAAGAGATGCAAAGGAAAGAGGAGGACTGGATTTAGCTGATTTGAAATTGTATTTTGCTGCTTGTTTTTTGGTTTGGATGAAAGAGTAGGTGTTGCTGAGAAATAGAAGGCTCTTGGAGTTAGAAGGACATGACCTGAGATTTGGGTGGCATGGGTATCTGTGGTATGATAAAGTCAAGGTTAATGTGGATTTTAAAAATCATTGTTAGATGTGCCATATTGAGAATATGGAATAGATTCAAATCCAGGTTGTGCCCCAAAACACCTTTATGCATTTTATAGACGAGAAATAATAGGCAAACACAAGCAGCTAACTTATTGTGAGATACTAGAATTTTGTCAAGGGAGATGGAAAAAAGTCAAGAAAAGAGCTGGTGCCAGAGGGATATAGTTGTCAATGGTTTTCTTATTTATAGTTATTAGAAAGATTTAAAGTAAAAGCTAAAATGTATAAACTTTTATTGAAATTTGAAACAAGCATAAATGAAAGAATGTATGAAAAAGTGGGCTAAAAACTTTAGTTATAATATAGAGATGGAACAATGGGAAAATATTTATTTATTTACATTTCAAATTTTGCCATTGCCCATCTCATTCAAAGAGCGAGTGAGAAAATATGTGGCTGAAAGAATTAAAATTTACATTATGTTATAATCTTAAAGAGAATTTTTATAAAATGATGTATCATTGGTATATGTCACCAGAGAAATTGACTAGAATGTATAAAGGAACTTCGAATTTATGCTGGAAATGTGAACAACAAAAAGGGAATTTTTATTACATTTGGTGGATGTGTAAAAAAGCTAGAAAATTTTGGATTCTGATATACACGCACTGATTTTAAAGATTAATATACAATTGAGACCAGAGGTTTTTCTTTTGGGATTGATAGATAAACAGTTGGAAAAAAGTCATGGAATTTTGTTTTTGTACATGATAACTGCAGCGAAATTATTGTATGCACAAATATGGAAAGATTCGGCACTACCCATAGGTTGCTGAAGATGATGAAACTTGCTGAGATGGCTAAATTGACTTCTTTGATCAGAGAAAAGACAATATCTATATTTATTTCTGACTGGAAACCCCTTATGGACTTTTTGCGTGAATCAGAAAAAATGAATTTATGATTTATGGTTTTGATGTTTAGACAGGATAGATTATAGAAAGAAGAGCCTTATGTTGTAACCATAGAGTAAGAAGTAAATTTATAATTGTACGTAAAACTGCTGTAAAGAAGATTGGAAGCCACTTCTTTGTATCTTTTTTTCTTTCTTTTCTGTTTTTCTTTTACTTTTTTCCCCTTTCTTGCACTTTTAGCTTTCTCTTTGATTTCTTTCTTTTCCTTTCCTCTTCCTTGCTTTATATTAATTAGTTTTAACTTCATTTTTAAAAAATATTTCATAAAATTATATTTAAAAAAAGAAAACTGTAAAAAGTAATTGCAGTTGACCATAAATTATTATTTCAAAATTTCACCAAGGGATAAATCTTATTCAGTGGAAATCAGACTTTATAAATCTCTCTGAAGCTGATTCCAGTATAGAGCAAATGATCTTTAAATCTTTTGGCTTACCTATTTTTTCTTATTATGTTACACAATGTACATTGTGTAATATTTCATTTTTAATATATAGTCATAAAACAAAATGTGAGGCTCTGAGCAGTGAGGCAAAAATAGAAAGATGTTGCTGGTATGTCTGCAGCGAGTGGAAGGTGAATGTGATTCCTCCTAAATGCTGATGGCTGTGACAGGTCAGTCATTAATCAACTGTTGATTTATTAAAATGGTCATTGTAACATTGAGAAGCCCACAGCAGCCATACAGTAGGAATAGGTAACAAAGTGAACATCTTATCATAGCATGATATATCCCTCCCTTCTGGACATTACTCATTTGCTTCACATATTTTGTTCATAATAAAAATGCTTAATTATGTCCATTGGTATGACTAATATTTGCAGGTGAATCTATACATGGATTTTGCTTTTCATATCACTATTACATGTTTTTTTTAACTGTTTGACCAAAATCTAAAAGTCTCATTTTGTTCTTTCTTTTTCCTGCTTAGATAGCAACAACTAGATGTCACTAATTCTTTCATTAACTAGCCTCTTAAAGCATTGTACATAAGGTTTTATAATTATGACATACATTTGGAAATGTAGAATAAATATGTTGACAGGGATATGCAATCTTCACTCAAAAGGTTCTAGAATAATAAGGGAGAACAGGTAACCAATTTTTTTATTTACCTGTATTTTCCTCAGATGCTACCCAAATGAAGGTTCTAATTAATATTAGTAATGTGCATTTATTTTGGAACTCATTTAGTTTAATTTACATTCATTCCAAAATAAATTCCTTGATAAAGGTACCAAGAAATTTATATTAGGACCAAATGAAATGTATAAAATAATATCCAAGTTTTCAAGTTCTTCAGAACCCTGAATCAGGCCACACTTTACCATAATGAACGAAATGAGGAAGAACCCAGAAGGAAAGGAATAAATGAAGCCAGATGTTGGGGCCTTGAGAGCTGTCTTAGACCAGTCTTAAAATAGTGACTGCATCTGTGTGTTTCTTAGTTGTATCATTTTAGAGCATGGTATTCACCAACAACCTTTGTAATGAGACATGCAGCTTTTCTTCTTTCAGTATTGGAGTACCCATGCATTTCCTACACCATGAGCAAACTCACAAACAGGTAGTCCTCACTTACCAATGGTAATTGGTACTGGGAACTCAGTTGCTAAGCAATGTGGTCATAAGGCATGACATCATGTAAACATGTCAACTCATGACAGCAGTTCCAGAAGTTCCAGCAGTCCCAGTTTCTGTTGTTAAGTGAATCCTGCATGGTCACAGCGTCCCGTAGTCACATGACTGCCATTTGCGATCTCCTGCTGGCTTCCCCATTTGACTTTGCTTGTGGGTAGCCAACAGTGAAGGTTGCAAATGGCGATCATGTGACCATGGGACGCTGCCATGTTGTAATTGTGAGCTGGTTGCTGAGTGCCCAGATCACAATCACGTGACCACAGGGACACTGCAAGAGCTGCAACTACAAGGTCCCATCATAAGTATCCCTTATTTAGCGCTGTCATAACTTTGAACAGTTGCTGAATGAGAGGACGTTAAGCAAGGACTACCTTTACTGTGTAATGATTGCCTATTCAAAATCACCATCAGACTCACACAGGGCTTTCATGGATATCTGATTTAATAATGAATAGTATGCAGGATCACAAGCAAAGCTGAGAATAGTAAAAGCGCGGGATGTCTCCCAATAAATCCCCAAGCAACTCCCAATCCCTCCCCCCAAAGTCAGTACAATTCCATGCACCAGGTGCCCCTAACGGTTCCTGCCGGTCTGCGGGAAACATCCTTGACCAGGCGAGATAACCCAAACATGCATTCCTCATTCTTCCCTCCTCGCATCGCAGCCTGGCACAAGGAACAGGAGCAGCCCGCTCCCTTACAGCAACTCGTGTCAGCCCCATGGCATGGGAACCCGTTATGATGTTTTCCAGGAACATTGGAACAGGGACCGTGACATACTGTCTGACTGGGCTCCAACATGGGAAATTCCCAGATCATAACTCACCACGTTAGTCATGAACTCAAAAAATGACCTTTTTAAGCTCCTATACTATAATTAAGCTCCTATACTTCTCATTCTGCATGTAATGATATTGGCACATTATACGTTTGTAACTTCTGAAATCCAGAAGTTTGTGTCTTTGTGTGTGTGTGTGTGTGTATGTGTGTGAGTGTGTGTGTGTGTGTATCTGTGCATATGTATATAAACACACACACACGCACAGAGTATTACTATTATATTTTACCTCACTGACTTCGATGTACTCATTGCTAGATGACAAATCTGCTAATTTCTGGAGAAGATGATTGAATGGATACCCACATAATATACCTCATGAATGAGTGTGCAGCATCATCAGGTTAGAGGCTACTTTAGCTTTTTCATTTACGTCTCTTTGGCAGCTTTTTACTTATTAAAATTAACCAGCAGAGAAATTCCAAGGCGCTGTGAGAAATATTTCAAGAGGCCTCATCAAAAAGCAGCAATCACCCATTATGTTCTCCTTTCAACATGTGCAAAAGCCAACCCTTCAGCAACCATGAACATCAAATAAAAATTCTGCTTAGTCCCAAGGCAAAATTATTCTGGGAATGACCAGTAACTTTTGATGAAACTGCAATTCTGAGAATTACCACTACCTTCTGCCAAAACTTTACAACTAGGATGGAAAGGGATGCCTTCTAAGGGGGCAATGAATAATTGTACAGAAACTTTGTGATGACATACACATACTTAGAACTTGAATTTGGTGGCTTCTCATTCATGATTATAGAGATACACACTTGCTGTTTACGTTTCATTGATATACAGTAATATGAAAATTGAAGAAAGGGAAGGGGAGGGGAAAGGAGGGAAGGAGGGAGGATTCTTCAAGAGTTACTGCTCTTAGCATTTCAAGCAGATCAATGAACATTTAAGAAGGTGATTATTTTTAAAGATTATGCAATGGTGTAACAAGGCATTAAAAACTGGGATCCTCTGGGCCTGGAATCAGAAATAAATATTATTCTGGATCCTGATGCTTGCTTTGCAGCATTCCAGAATCCCATATTTTAAAATATTTATTTGTTTGGTTGGTTTTTGTAAAAAGTAATGTGTATCATTGACACCAAGTAAGGGACTTTAGCTTTAAATAGTACAATGAGAAAGTATACTGTGCTACAAAATTTATTTCAACAAGTCTCAAAATGACTTTGTAAGGAAAATCATGTTGATGTCTCCTCTGCAAAGAAATTAGATTTGGAGATAGTTTTTCAGGTAAAGTATTAAGATGCCTTCTGGCGAGCTGCAACATCTGAGCAGATCTGCATACACTTTATGCGTTTGTTCACATTCATCTCACTGAGATTTTAAACATAGACTAATGGTACAAGTTATCAGGAGCTCAGTCATCTCCCGTACTTTTTATCAGTTTCTACAAGCCTCATGAGGCATGCCTGTGGCTTTGATCTTTGAGTGACACAGCAAGTGCTGATGGAAAAACCCAGCACAATATGATTGCATTGGCCAATCTCAGCAGTCTAGCTGCTCAGTTTTGAACAAATTGGAATTTCCGTATCGTTTTCAAAAGCAACTCCATGTATAACACATTGCAATAAACCAAATATGAGGTTATTGGAGTATAAGTAAAGAAGTAACTGTTGCAAGATCATCTCTGTCCACGTAAAAGGCACTTAGCCAATTTGATTTTGAACAACAACCAAGCATTCTAGAGAGATCTATCATTTTGCAACTTCCTTTTTAGCTATCCCCTCTTTTTTTCTTCTTTTTACAAATTTCCATTTTGGAAATCAAACATTGGATTTTCTTGCAAATTCACCACTCACATATAAATTATATTTAATGACTGTGTGGTTACTGTTTCCCAATAGTCTATATTGGAAAGGCACAACTGCTCTAACGATTTGCATCTTATGATTCATAAAATCATACTATTAAAGCAGAGCATTTTGACCCTTGAATCCAATCCCCATTTAGAGGAGGAATCCAGACTAAAATGGTTGCCTAGCTTTTGTTTCAATACATTCAATGAAGATGATCCCATCACTGCTCTGAGTTATGGTGTCCACTGTCAAACTGTTGTGTTGAAAGTGTTTTATGGCATTCAGCCAGAATCTCCATTCCTGTAACTTAAATTCTTTATTCAATGTCCTGCATGCTGTAATGAGAGATAAAATGTCTTGACCTTCTTCTATGTGGCATCCTTTCAGGTATTTAAAGAATGCTATCATATTTCCCCGCAATCACCTTTTCTCAAGGCTAAACATACTCAGCTTCTCTAATCTCTATTCAGAAGTCTTAGTTTCTAGTCCCTTAATTATTCCCACTGCCCTTTGAACCTGGTCCAAATTCTCTGAAGCTTTCTTAAGTATAGTGTTCAGAACTGGACAAAGTACTCAAGATGGAGTATGACCAAAGCACAGTAAATGTCTACAATTACTTCCTATGATTTGGAAATTATACTACTGTTGATACAGCAGTCAGATCTCAGGCCAGAAACAACTATTAATCTCTACTCCGCAGAAACTCAACCCAGCACTCTGGAAATATGAATACCAGAAACTTCACAGGCTTGACACTGCTGAATAGGTTGCTTTACTGGAGATTATTACTGAAATAATAAATAACAAAAATATTTTTTTGAAAGAAGACATACACAGAGCTGCCTACTGCAATCAAACCTATACATATCTCCATCCCAGGACTTAAATTCTAAACATTTTCCTCCCATCTTTGGAAATCAATAAAATTTTGAGAGTTGGATATATTTGTTCAATATTTACATTACAATTTTCTCTGGACTGAGAATTCCCACATTACCAGCTACAGCTATTATAGCAGCTTAAAATTTCATTTGCTTTTTTTGAAGCTATGTCACACTGCTGAAACATTCATTTTACAATCAACTACTATTCCAAGATCTTTTTTCACAAGAAGCATTACCAGCCAAGCATTCCCCATCTTATGTCTATTTTTGTTTCCTAAATGAAGAACTTTGCACTTGATTCTTAAATTTCATTCTGTTACTTTCAATCCCATTTCTTTAATCTATCAAGATCATTTTGAATTTTATTTCTGTCTTCTAAGGCTTTAGCTATCCTACGCAAGTTTGGGCCATCTATACATTTGACAAATATTCCATCATTCAAATCTTTAACTGAAGAGTAGAGGACTCCAAAGTGATCCTTGTGGCATCCCACTGTTCTCTTTTAAAACCAAACATTCTAAGTTTCTCTCCTTAACATGGGGGCTTCTAGCATGAAGAACATAACATTGGCCCCTGTTGGACTGGGCCAATGGCCCATCTAGTCAAACATTCTGTATCACACAGTGACTAACTGGATTCTCATAAAAATGGACAGAAGTGAAATAGTCTTCTCTACTGTACTCCCAGCAGCTGATATCACTGCTACCTGTGATTGAAGAGTACAACAATCAAAACTAGCAGCCATTTGTAACCCATTTCTCTGTGAAAATGTCTCATCTCCTTTTAAAACTGCTTCAGGAAAGGCAGACAGATGCTATGTTCATGCCCCTCTGGGCTCTGAAGCACTGCACAGCCCTATAAAAAAAAACAGCATTTCCAGATGATACCAATTTACCAGTGAGAAAGCTGTTTAGCATTCTGAGAGCAGAAGTTTTGGTTACTTAGTGATAGACAAAGGCAACATGCATTGTAAGTAAGATGTACTAGCTTTGTTAAATGGATTTCAGATCATATACTATTGGAAGACCTAGAAGACCAGGTTAGGGACAGATTGTCATGGAGAAAATCTAACTATGTGGTTGTTAAGAATTTACAACAACTTGATGGCACGTAATCAATCAGAACAATGGCAGTAGTTATGTCAGTCAGGCTTAGATGTGGGGTTTCATTATGTCTGTAACTTTTTACTCTTCTGGCAGGCTTTAATATTTAAAATAATTATAAATGAAGAAAATCTGCTTTTTCAGATTTTTATTATTAGGGCCAAGCCTCATAACTTGAAAGAAAAATAATAACAATAATAATAATAATTAAAAAAAAGAAATTGCACTTTCCTTGCTCTTGCAGAATATAGTCCCCCACCCACGTGGGGGGAGGAGGATTTGAACCTGCAGCCTTTTCAGATGAATGCAAACAGTTGTCAGATTTGCGACACCCACTATTATTTAACAGAAATGCAGCTTGGATTTAATTCTAAGTGCCTGATTAGCAAGCTGTCCTCTTTGAATGGTTTCAAATCTTCTCATTTTACTAGCCTTGTAATTTTCCTGTCTCTAAGAAAAAAAGAGTGAAATTGTGACCCAGTATTTATGAAACATTTAAAAATTACAAAATGCTTTTTTCCACTATCATTTAGAAAGAAAACCCATGAAGCAGCCTTTGTATTATTGCACATCATTTCTAATAAGAAGATCACTTTCCTCTGTAGCTCAGCACTGCTGTTTAAATTGCTGTTTGTTTGGGATTTTGGGGGTGAGGGGTAATTGCACCCACTACGTATCAAATTATCTCTATGGATGCTCTGAAAATACAAAGGTAGGAAACAAATGCTGTTCCTGTTTCCAGTCTCAAGAACATAAATTGCAGTCACTTCAACAAAAACAAAACAGTAAAGGCCTAACATTTAAACACACACCCAATTAAATAACAAATTCACAATGGAAATCTAGTATCTTACCTAAACTGAACATGATTAACCACGTGATCCTAAATATGTTGATTAGGAGAGACTAGAGCTCAGAAATGAAGCATGTGTTTCCTGTGTGAAAAGTCCCAAATTCAGTCCCCTGGGATCTCTTATTAATAAGGAATCTCAAGTTCCAGCATTTGGAAAAAAAAATCTAAAATATCAGACTGCTGCTGCTCAACTGGGCTGGGCTGAGCTGAGCTGGACACAGTTGGATTAAATATTTAAAAGGAATTCCCACTGGCACTAGAAATACAGATTACATAAAACCATATTCAGGTAGTATTCATCTGAATGTTAAGGAACTGGTCTACTATGTACAAAGATCAGATTTGGCAGGGAATGGTTATCCCTGTGACACTCTAGGAAAGTGAAAGCTTTGACAAAGAATAGAAACAGTATTGATGCTTTTGAACTTTGGTGTTGGAGAAAGCTCCTGAGAAAGTCATAGGTAGCCAAGAAAGCAAGCAAATGGATTACAGAATAAAGAAATCCCGTGTTCTAACTTGAAGGCACAAGTGACCAGGCTCAGATTTATCCTACTTCGGACACATTATGCAAAGACCTAGAACTCTGGAGGAGGCTTGAATGCTGGGAAAGTTGGGAGGAAAGAGAAGAGGGTGACCAGCAGCAAGGATGGTGGACTCAGTTACAGAGGTGATGGGTACACTGTTGGAAGACCTGAATGGCCAGAACGGGGACAGATGATCCTGGAGAAAGTCTGTCTGTGTGGTCACTAAAAGCTAACACCAACTTGATGGAACATAAACAATAAATCAATAATATTGATTTATTTGAAGTAACTCCCATTGAACTCAACATGGTAGATTTTGGGACAATTGCACTATTTACTAGTATTTCTTTAATGTCATATATTGGCTGCCAGTCCTTGGTGTCCTCTCATTCTGCATAAAGGTAAAGGTAAAGGTTTCCCTCAATGTAAAGTCCAGTCGTGTCCGACTCTAGGGGGCGGTGCTCATCTCCGTTTCTAAGCCTTAGAGCCGGCGTTGTCATAGACACTTCCAGGTCATGTGGCCAGCATGACGACTCGGAACGCCGTTACCTTCCCGCCGAAGCAGTACCTATTGATCTACTCACATTTGCATGTTTTCGAACTGCTAGGTGAGCAGGAGCTGGGACGAGCAACGGGAGCTCACCCCGCCGCGTGGTTTCGAACCGCCGACCTTCCGATCGGCAGCTCAGCGGTTTAACCCGCAGCGCCAGGACCCAGGAAGTGTGAGATGTAGATAGGTTGACTTAGGCATTATACCCTGTAAGATAAAACTAATGTTTTTCAATAGTTTTTTTTTTTTTTTTAATAAATTGAATTCTGGTTCAAAAAATTCAGAAGGAATGCCCAAAATACAGCTAATTCAAAGGACTGGAGACCTTAACCTTAAAATCATGGACCAAATTTTAATTTTAATCTAGAGTATTTGTTGTATAGGTTAAGGTATTAGACTAGGAGTGCAGAGTCCCAGTTTCTACTCCATTCTCAGTGGCAGAAACTTACCAATTGGCTGTGGGCCAATCACTGATTCACAGCCCAACCTAACAGGGTTGTTGTTCTGGGAAAAAGTGGGAAGATGGAGTGCTCTGTATGCCACCTTGAACTCCTGAATGAAAGGCAGGACATAAATTGAATAAATTTAATGATTTTTTTTTAATTGTATGGTGTAGCAGTTTGGTGTTCATGCTGCTTTCCTTGCTGGGAAATCCTTGTGAGGTCCAGCAGCCAGATGTGTAGACTATTTAGCTGTGACAAGTCACATTGCCCAGGGTTCACCACAAGGAGGCTAGTCTACATTGCACCGAGTTGGGCTGAGAGAGAGAGACTGGCCCAAGGTCACCCAGCCGGCTTTCATGGCTAAGGCGGGACTAGAACTCACAGCCTCCTGGTTTCTAGCCCAGAACCTTAACCACTAGACCAAACTGGCTCTCTTTATTAAATTATTTAATAAATGATTTAAATTTAATAAATAAATAACCAATACCAACAATCCAATATAAAGGATAAGCCACAGAACTTTGATATGAATGATTCAGAAAACATTTCTGCAATAAACAATTAAGAAACAGAAAATGAAAGGAAGTGTTACTCTGGAAAATAATTATCAGGGACAACTAAAATATGTTTTTATCTATCTAATTTTTTAATAAGAGCTATAGACAAATTAAAAGTTTATATGTCTATAAGACAGAGAATATATGCATAACATAAACAGATTGCTGATCACTTAAAATAGGGGGTCTGAGAACAGAGAAGAATAAAGATGTGAACAGGCATTAATGGGCATCTATTTAAAACAAGTATACATGAAATTTAACTATTCTTCACCAAAATTCTACAAAATTCAGTCATTTGCTGTGTCAAAAACCAGCCACCAGGGCAAAAATGGGATTGTATTGAAAGCTGTAACAAAAAACATAAGCCAAACTAACTATAAAATTGAAATTATAGGAGAATTAAACCAGCAGAAGATTATATCAAACCTTGCTCATTTTAGAAATGCAGCACATGGCACCAAAGCCTGTGAAACAAAAGTATGCACAGTGGTTTTTCTTATGAGGTTATACTACATGCTGTAGTATGCAGCCTCTCTTACTACATAGATATGAACATAATTAAGATCTATACAACTATGTATTACATATATGATAGACATGCACACTCACTTTCTCCTTCTCATTCCTAAATAATAGGGACAATGAACAAGACCTTGCAGACTGTTAGTTTGTTCAGTTCATTGTGTTTTGTGTAATGGCCACAGGTTAACATTTGCAGTCACTACTAAATTCAACTAATATATGATAGATAGATAGATAGATAGATAGATAGATAGATAGATAGATAGATAGATAGATAGATAGATAGATAGATAATGTTTTTGTCTACTGTTGCATAAAGTAGTACTACAATGCCTTTTTCTTGCGGCCTTGCTAGTACAGTACATGATAAATGAATAAAGTGTTTATTTTATAAAGCCTGATTTTTAGTAAAAAGCAATTTCTATTAGCAATAAACACAAAATAGAATAAATATTTTGCTTCAAGAACAAAAACAGACCAATGTGAAACACTGAGAGTGAGGTTTTTAATTTTTTTTTCAAATTTGTTTTTAAAAACATTCTCTTGGACAATTTTTCTGCAGGTAGGTGAGAAAACAGTAGTCATTATAGCTGTAACCTGACCTACTTAGCAATTTCTAGCAAAGTTTTGGCACATTTTTTTCCCCTAGTCTACCAGCCCAACAAACACAAGCCCAGAAAAAAGCAACTTCATTGTTGCTCTTTGTTGGTCTATATGCCAAAAAGAATATCAGATTGAATTTTTCAAAAATCACAAAGCAAAAATGCAATCCCAGCACTTGGAATGGTCCATATCACTTAATAGAAGCCCACTTGAAATGGCTGAGTTTTCTTCTGAAAAACTTCTGAAATCAGGTGTTTATTTCAAGCTAAAAAAAAATCTGAGAAGACCAGAGTTTTGTCCTGAGCACAGACAACTTGGAATAGCTGCTTTGTACTCAAAGAGTTTTGACCTACGAATGTTTTGTGCATCTCCAGTTTGTAGTATGATGTATCAAAGCATGCCATTTGGATTCATTGAAGAATTCTGCGGTAAACCACCCTATTTCTATACTTTCATATATCTCCAAACAGAACTTAATGCAGGAATTACAGAAGCTCTTATAGTGCATTTCTGATGCCTGAAGTCCAATTACTGGGATTTTTTTACTTACAGTCCCAGGGTATCTTTGGCTATATAGTTTATGTTCTCTCTACTTATAATGGGCTGTTGTGAGTTGATAAAGTATACTGGATGATACTGATAATGTTATTTATTTAATTACATGGTTTATATGACTGCTCATCTCAGACAGATGACACTGGGTGGCTTACAAGGATTGCAAACACACAAAATACCACAACATACAACCCCTGGTGCCCAAGGATAAACAATAATCCCACTCACAAAAAAAGCATATCAATAACAGCAGAGTTTGTCTAACCTCCTGACCCAAACACCCGGGGAACAGCCAGGTCTTCAGTGCTTATGAATGGCTAACAGGCCACCTGAATCTCCAGGGGGATGCTGAAACCTCTCAGTTTTCAGGATGTCTTTATAGGTGCTGCTCAAGCTTCAAGGCTATTCACAAGTTCCTTGGATGGAAATGATGATAATTAAAGAGGCACAGCCAGACAACCGCATCAAACCCTAATCCCTACGCTGGTATCAAAGTATGCTGGCATCAAACCTGGTGCTTCAGTGGAGAGGTCTCTGAGTGACCTCCCTCATACTTCATCCTACACCTCCTCTTCCACATCTGTAAAATGTCAGCTGCCCTATTTGGGGACTTAGGTTTACTGCTGTTTCAAGGCAACTAGAAAAAAGTCATGGGACTTTGTTTTTATATATGATAACTGTAGTGAGATTATTTTATGCTGAAAAGTGGAAAGGTTCAACAATACCCACAATGGAGGAATGGTTGATGAGGATGATGGAACTTGCAGAGATGGCTAAATTAACCTCCTTGATTAGAGAAAAGACAATAGCTATATTTATGGCTGACCCTTTATAGACTTTTTGCATGAAATGAGAAAAAAATATCCTTATGACTTATGGTTTTGATGATTAGGAAAAAATTAATGATAGAAAAAGTGAGCTTTTGTGTAATCATAGAGTAAGAGATGATTTCCTATACTTTTATTTGCTGCAGAGAAAATTGGAAGCTTCTTCTATTTCTTTTATTCTTCCTCACTGCACTGTATTTTCCTTTTTCTTCTTCTCTTCCTTCCTTTGTCCTTTGTTTTCTATTACTTGGTGTTAGTTTTTATGTTTTCTTTAAAACGTTTAATAAAATTTATTGAAAAAAAAAGTGTGCTAAACCCATATTCAGAAATGGAGTGAGGGTCATGTTACAGGCATGAAGGAGGCTGGTGAGTAGCTTTGGATTGGCTCCTACTTCATTCTCTAACCTTCCTCCATCCATATGAATGCCAGGCAAGTGGAAAGGGTCCTGAGTGAAGTGGAAGGGTGCATATATATAACAATCCATTTCTTCGCCATCAATGTTTTTCTGTCTTGTGCTGTTTTTATCTGGGTGGGGGGGGGGGTTCTATTGTTCTTTGGTTTTAAATGTTTTAACTATTGTAAGCTACCCAGAGTCATTGGGAGTCAGGTGGCATATACATTTCGTAAACAATAATAATCCCCAATAAATGATTCAGGGAAGTGGTACTGTGGGCAATAAGTGATTCTGCCAGGAAGCACACAAAGTAAACAAAATGCTGTTTGGTGACTGTTCCCACCCAAATAATAGAAACTGTAAAAAGTATAGCCACATGAAACCCCTTGTCAGTAGAAGCAGCAAAAACCTATTAAACCTTCATACACAGGACTGGCGCTCTCTAAAAAGTGCTTGACATAGCAGTCTTTCAAAAGAGTGTTAAATCCATGTATATATCAAGCCCACATAAGACCTGAGAAGCAATTCAGAAGCCACCAGTTACACATTATATAGGCAGATGCCTCTGTGGAGCGAGGGGTCTTGTACTTCTTGCCGTCCAATCCAAGGTTACCATTGAGGGCACTACCTAGGGATCAGAGATCACAGTAATCTCAAGAGGCCAATAGGAAACAGATCAAAGCCCCGGAATGCCTTATGAACCACAATGCCAAAGAAAAAACCAAGGCCATGGTAAAAGTGTGTTGCAGGGAAAAAAGGAGAACATTTCTATATGGCTATATCAAGGTACAGAAACTTTGGTCAGAAATAGAAACAGTTAACCTTCTCTCCTAAGTTGACAAAACACCCCCACCACCAAATACTTCAAATTCTCAAAGTCAATTTGCTCTTTTAATCTTTCATTAATTAATACAATCATTCATTAAATCAGTTTTTTGGAAAATAGAAGGGTCTGCATTATTAACACTTTGAAAGGTACATAAAACTGCAGGTGAAAATTCAATCCATCTTAAAAATTGCCCTGCTATTTAGATGTTTGTAAATAAATGAGATAATCTTTCTTTTGATGCTTTGTTGACGGATAGTAGTTGAAGCAAGTTGTGATTTGGTTTGTAAATATCCCTGGCAGAAGTGAAAGGACAGCAAAAATAATGAAACTTGCAAAGGAAGGAAAAGCAAGTACTTTTTTTTTTTCCTTTTAGAAAGATCTCCAGTCAAAGTTCTTAAATGATGATGGTAGATAACGGGAAGTAAAAAAAAAAAAAAGTCCAGATTTTTCAGATAGTCCTTCAAGTAGGACTCCTGGAGGTAAACTGCTTGTTCAGATATAGAAGGAGGTCAGCTCCAGATCTCCAGACCCTTTTCTCACAATCTCCAGAATCTTGGGCTATGCCAAGTGATGACTAGCTCTGCTATGGGGTGGAACTTTCCTTGGTGCTATAACAGTTCAATGCTATCTGTTCCCCCATTGATAGGAACCCTCAGTTCATCATACCTCTTGATCATTCATTATTGGGAACTCTTCTTTTCTTCCTGCAACCTTGAATCTGTGTGTTTCAGATGGCTTGAGAATGAATGTGGGTTTGGTGTTACATTGTCTTATGTGAGATGGGAGAATGGAATTAGTAGTAGTGTGAAAGTGTCCTTAATATCTGAAAGAAAATATATATCTCAGTAACTATGGTTTAAGACAAGAGAGCTCATTTGGTTACAAAACTTTTCTTGCCTTGGTCCCTACAAGGGAACTATTCAGTCATCAATAGTCTTCCATACAAATTTCAGCAACAGAGAACAGGAAGCTTCTCCAAGAGGTGCTATAATGTGGGTCTGGACTGGTCATCCAATAATGAGAGAGCTTTCACTTCTGGCATTCAGTGCTATAATCCCTTGCCTTTATACATTACTTCCATTAAACAAAATCCAGTGGGGTTTAATTTACTGTAGACTGAAATGGAATGATGCTACCCTTCCTGACTGGTGAGGACCAGTCTTACAGGAGGGCTACTTACTCGTATGCTGTATCACCAGCAGCCTCAATAATTCTATCCAATCAGTCATCACACAATTCTTGAGACATTTTATTAAATTATTTAAGTATGTGCATGTATGTGTACAACACCATAATAAAACAAATATAAGGCAGTATATATTGCCTTTCCTCCCCATTTCTTTTCAGAACAACTTTGGAAAGTAGGATAGGATGAAGAATAAAGATTGGTTCAAGGTCACCTAGTGGGTTCAATGCCACACTGCAGATTTAAAGCTTCTCTTCCTCAGTTTTATCCAATACTGTAATTATTACCCAACATGGGGGTGAGGACGCATTATTATTATTACAATGAATACACAGCCTTAAACATGAGTTGGGGCTAAAGTTCAGTCCTAGAATATGTTAACAAATCTAGGAAGGAGCAGGTGCCTCCAATCATCTGCAAAATAAAAGTCTTTCATTGGTAAGTAACTACTTCTTGCTTGCAGAAATACCTGTAATAGCAGGGCTCTCTGAACCTCATGGACTGTGAGCATCTGAGCTGCTCATGAGTTTCCAGTTTCATGAGGCACAACCAGGTTTTTCTGCTTCTGTAAAGGTGCATTTCCTCCATTTGGATGCCCAGTGCATCACATCGTATTCAGTCAGTGAAAAGGACAATAGGCATTTGTAAGGCAACAGACCATGATGAATCTCACACCATTTTAAGCTATGCCAAAAATAGCAAGTTGAATGTGCTAGTAAGCCTCCCAACCACACTGGACAATCACATGTACTGTTCCGCTGCCACCCCTATTTTCAACTAAAATAATGCTAGTGAAATGGTAGAGGTTACAAAGTACCCTCATTATCCTTGCTTCCAGACAGTGCTGAAAAATAACCAGAGAGCTGTTATGTGAGTCGAATATGTAATAGTGAAATAAACCTTTAAATAAACTTGCAATGCCTCATCCAACACTACAAAAAAAGAAAGAAAGAAAGAAAACCCATCTCACACATGTTTATGCCTCGGATATAAGCATATTGGGGTTTAACAAAGGTTCTTCCTTTAGTACTTCCAGAAGCCATTTATAACTGGGGGGCTTTAGAAGATGTTGCCTCCTTCTCCCAAACACTCTTACCCTGAATTCCGTCTGGATCCTTCAGCAGAGTGTTCCTCTGCACAAAATGCTATTCATGAATCATTTGAGGATGAATCTTCTTCCTGTCCTCTATTAGTTTCTCCTTTAGCCTTTTGTCCTTGTTGCCTCCATTTATCTTCTAACACAGTATCTTATGACGGTGACACTATCTTTAAGTCTTCTAATAGACTGGGGGATCAGTAGAAGGGAGATCATCGACCAAGTCAGAGGAGCAGTGGAAGTTTCTATGAAGTATCAGTGATATTTGTCTAACTTGTGAAAGGGGCCCAGTTCAGCAATAGGAAAAAATATAACTAAGGTCTCCTATAAGATGTTATGAATGTGTAGGACAGCTACATTATAAATGCTGTATCTGAAAGTATCCACAGCCGAATGCCTGTATAAAGGTGAAAGTGTAACCATAACCTACTCAGTGTATTAAATCACATTTAATACACAGCATATTCAGTCACATTCCACCAATACTCTATAAATTGTCTGATATTGTTCTGAATTACCCTGTGACCCAGACAGAAGGTAAAATGATCTATTCCAGGAAGGTGAAGAAAATAATTGTTAGGACTTTTAGCATTCTGGTGTGTGTGTGTGTGTGTGTGTGTGTTTGTGTATTTGATGAGGGAGGAATAACAGGTTAGCTCAAATAATCTAATTACAACATTTGGCACAGGAAGACTTTTTAACAGTGGTTAGAGCACTACTGCATTTTTTCCTTGCCAATGTGATTGCTGCTAAAAGGTGGAACAGCAATAAAATATTTCTACCTTACAGATACTATGAAGAGACACAATGAAGTTTATGAACTTGACAGATTAAAAGGATACCTGATGCTAATTCGTTTCTTTTTGACAAAGCACTGACCCTTTGAGTTGCTGCTTCTTTAAACATTAATCAAGACAAAAGAATTTGGGGGAGGTAGACATTCTTTTTGCACAAAACATGCTTGAAAAAGGATGAAAAGAACAGCTTCCTCTCTTTCTTAAACCAACATTCCCTGAGGCTTCTTGGAGCTTAGAAAACATAGACTTTCATTCATCATAATGGAAGTATTCCCATTTATGGAACATATAATTTCAGAATCTTGAACAATATTTGTGCTTCGTTTGGAGTGATTTAATTTTACTGTTGCTTCAGTAGCACGAAGATAGCAACAAAGAGTTTGTGACTGCTCTACTGAAAACCCAGATTGTTGCAGCTTAGTTCTAGTACTCTTCTGACATACTGTTAGAAGGTGGAAATCTTCCCATTCGTTTCCCAAGCTGGGAACCAATTGAAACCTCTAATTGGCTGAGTCAGAAATAAGTTTATTAGTATACAAAGCAACTCAGAATAACCCTTATATGGTGGCCATGCAATACAGAGAAACCATTTAGTATTTATACTGTACATCTAATGACACATGAATACATTAATTTCATTTGCCAATCTGCTTTAAACTAGTTATTTTCCTAATATTTTATGTAGTAACTTCAGGGTAGGTTTAGTTTGAAATAAAATACAGTTACTTATCAATAGAATATAATGCACTATTCATTAGTTTTAGTCTATTTGTAGCTAACCTTGAATGTATAATTTCAGTGGAACAGCACATTCCTTTTCTCAAATGCTTATCTAGTCTCTAGCATGAAAGAAAGGCTTGTTCTGAAAAGATTCTAATGCCTCTTGTTTCTAACAGCTAAAAATTCTTACGATACAATGAAGAATCCAAGGTCCCACTTTTCTCCCTTTTCTGTGGGCTAGCAGAAACTCTGCCATGAGACTGTGCTGAGATCCCTGGGGATTGATATGTAATCTTACCAATAAGCCAGTTAAATTACCAGATCCTGTCTGTGAGTTCTGTTCAGCAAAATAATAGCTATGGTAGAACAAAGGTTTGAGATTTACTTTGAATTATAATCTGAAAGAGAATTTTTACAAAATGATTTATTGTTGGTATTCAACCCCTGATAAGTTGTCAAAGACATATAAAAGGGTATCAAATGTCTGTTGGAAATGCTCTCAAGGTGAAGAAGCTTTTACCATCTTTGGTCGACTTGTTGGAAGGCTAAGAAATGTGTGGGGCAAATATGTATTATAATACAAAAGATCCTTAAAGAGAATATACAGTTGAAACCAGAATTGTTTCTTTTGAGCTTGATGGACCAACAACTTGAAAGAAAATATGTGTAATGACTGTATCACTCAGTCTGCCGTTAAGATCGATTCATATGTGATTATAGTAGAAATCTCTTTAATGGAGAGTAGTATACAGAACAGTGAAAAAAGTTGTGAATGGAAGTTCCTGCATTTTCCCTCAGTTAAATGACCCAATGAGTACAATTCCTCCCCTTCCCTCTCAGGCATGCAGACCCCCTCTTCGTGCCAGTCAGTTCAGCTTCACACAGATGTCTCCAACCATTTGGCAGCTTGACCTCGGATACCAGAGATAGTCCAAACAAGATATTTTCACATTCCTGGCATGTTCCCCCTCCCAACTCTACTGACCTGCAAGTCCCAACCCATGTTAAGTCCATTCATGCATGCAAATCCAATCAGATGTTCTGGGAACATTTGATTGGGGAGCATGACAATATGGGACTTGGTTCTTGTATATAACAACAGCAGCAAGACTTTTGTATGCACAAAGATGGAAAGATGCACAAATTCCCACAATTGTCCTAACAGTCAGGAACCATGCTGAGACGAGGAATAGGTCTCTAGTGTTTATTACTGCTACATAAGACAGAAAATCCTAACAGACTGAAGAAGCGTGGGAAAAACCCAGACAGATAAACCCCAAAAGTCAAGGCGGGTCTGTTCTGTGTCTCTTTGAATGGCTGCTTAACTCCTCAGTAGTACACACGCATTTTCCCCCCTGGATAGGGGCCCCCTCCTGCTCGCCATCAGTACTCATGACATCAATGGACAAACCAATGGTAAAATTAATGGAGTTAATGGTAAAACTGATAGCACTGATGAGAAAAAATACTGTGACTGGATTTGTTTCTACTTGGAAACCGTTTTTGAACTCTTTGCTTGTAACTGACAAAAATGAACTTTTGGTTTTGGGTTTTGATGATTAAATTGTCATTTTTCTATGGAAATAATGTTAGTTAAGGTTTAATTAAGAGTAAGAGATTAAGTTATTACAATAAACATTTATATCTGTGTTGGAGAAGGTCGCAAGCCACTATCTCCTTATTTTTTCTTGCTATTCTTGCACTTTTCAGTTTTTCTTTTAGTTCTTTATTCAAGCTTTTCTGTACTTTGTATTTTAACTGTATTCTGAAATTTTAATAAAGTTCTTGTGAAAAAAAACCAAAATAATAGCTTTTCTTTTCTTTTTTTCTTTTCTTTCCTTTCCTTGGGCCTTTAATTTCTTTTGTTTAGTATTTATTGCTCATTTTGTTGTGCTCTGCATAATGTTGCTTATCCCAAAAGAAAACAGCATGATAGGTAGGTAGGTAAGTGTGCTTCCAAAAGACAACAAAGTTTAAGGAGAAATAGATTGGCAAGTGTGTCAGATTGGGCAGGCAGGAATGTGAAACATTTGAGGTAGGCCTGCCTGCCTCTCTGTTACAAATTTTGTCAGAGGAAGGACTGTGCTTCAAATACCCTTGTGTAAAGTGCCATGCATTTATTTGTTTATTTATCTATCAAATTTGCATAAGCGCCCATCTCACAAAAAAGTGACTCTGGGAGGCTTAAAACAACCCGATAATACAGCACAATCCAATATATCCCACCCCATAGTTTCTTTCATCTTTCTTTGTGAATACATCAGAATTTAATTAAATTTTCCCTTATGCAGCTTCCTATTTTATCTTATTGGTGGAATGCGAATATCTGAATCTCATTATTGTAGGACAAATATTAGCGCTCCATCTAAATTTGGAGTTGTTTGTTTTTTTTTTCTTACACAAGAATGTATATAAAATAAAATTCAAAATGTAATGTTTAAATAGCATCTGTTTCTGCCTAGGTCTTTTTGCTTTAAAAACAAACAAACAAACAATTATTTTGCCTTTTTGATCAACTGGAGAAACAATATTGAGAAGAAAAAATAGTTCTATTGATCTTGTGGAGTTGAGGGGGAAAAAAAGCAATTACAATTTCTATGATGATCAATGAAACAACCAAGTCTCTCCCTGCCTGCCCCCTTCTCCTTCCTCCAGTTGCTTTTCAGCTTTTTCAATACAAATGAGCAAAAATTAAAGTCCATTTGCTTCTTTTATATTGGGCTTGGTTCCTGCTGTTTCTGTGGAGATACTGTACTTCGGGGACAGGAAGTCAAACATTCCTGTAAGAAGAAGAGCTGGTACCCAAGAGGCAATCTCTCTTTGTATCTCCAGCAATTCTTTACAAAGACGGAGACAATCTTGAATTGCTTAATTTAAATTCACTTCTTCTCCAGTGTAAGCCATTTATTCAGAAATACTATTATAAGGAATGAAAATAAGGATGCAGTCATTCAATGGAATAATGTACATAGCCAAAGCACCAGAGCCATCCATAGGGACCACAGCGACAATAGCTTTATTCTGCTTTCTCAGCTGGAACTTGGGTAGCGGAACTGTTAAGTCTGATGTTCTAGGCTGAATGTTGGCTTGACTGGTTCAAAGCCAATCTGGCATTCATCTGCCCACAGGCTGCATGTAGCCCACTGAGTTCTTTTGTGCAGCCCACGTCAGCTCAAAATTTTAAGGGGCTGCTGAAGCCTGTCTTGCCTTGCTGCTCTGCTTGGCATATGGGCACTGCAGGCATGTGATGGCCATACAGGCAAGCTGAAGGAACACTGCTGCTGATGTTGCAATTTGCCCATGCTAGTTGGCACCAGGGGGTGTGCAGAATAACATAGTGGTGAGATGTGAGACAAGAGACTTGGAGCTTGGAGATTACAGCCATGGTGTCAGCCCTTTAGGGTAGACCAGATCAGGAAACAGCTCCATTGGAAGACCAGAACTATCCTTTATTGAGATAGCCTAATCTTGCAAGCCTGACTGTACTTTATCTCCCCTCCCTCTTATAACCAAGTGAATCAGGGAGAAGCCTGCCTGAGCCTCTTCCAAATGCTATTTTGTTTCCCAGGACTTAAGGAATGTTTCAACCTTCCTTGCTTATGTAATGGTTCATGACTATTTCCTTCAACATCCTCCCTGATTCTTTACACATGGCGGTACAATATTTTACTGTTTTACAATAAACAACATATTTTCATGTTTATAAGCCATCAATAATGTTATTTTAATTTAATTTTTAAAATTATTATTAATATTAAACAATACTTATTTTATTTTTATTCTATTAATATTTAATAAATATTATTTCATTTTTTTTTATTTATCACATGTATATAGCCACCCATCTCATGAATGTGACTCTGAGCGATGTATAATAAAACCAAAACAATTAAAAATAAAACTTTAAAAAATATTAAACAATCAAAGCATAAATATAACTAAAACCACAGGAGAGTTCTTTCAAGATCTTACATACAATATAGCTATTTCACAGGGTCCCCACTTCCATAGTATCCCAAAGCCTGATGACGAAACCATACTTTAAGAGATTTCTGGAAAATCAGTAGGGTTGAGCCAATCTCATCTTGAAGGGGATGATATTCCACAGAGTGGGTACCATGGCAGAGAAGGTACACCTCCTGGGTCTGGTCAGATGAAACTCCTTAGCAGATGGGACCTGAAACATGCCCCTCCTGCCATACCTGATGGGATGAGTAGATGTAACCAGGAGAGGCAGTCCCTCAAATAACCTGGCCCCATGGCATGTAGGGCTTTATAGGTCATCACCAGCACCTTGAACTGAACTCAGAAGCAACCTGGCAACCAATGCAGCTTGCAGAGCAGAGGTGTAATGTGTACAGTTCTAGGAGCACATATAACTGCCCATGCCACATTTTGCAGCAGCCGAAGCTTCTGGATACTCTTCAAGGGTAGCCCATGGACAGCGTGTTACAATAGTCCATCTGGGAGATGACCAAGGCATGAGTAAATGACAGTAGAGCCTCCCAATCCAGGAACAGGCACAACTGACACACAACACAAAGTTGCACAAAGCCCCTCCTAGCCAGGACTACCACCAAATTTTTGACCAGGAGTCATGAGTGCAGAAGGACCCCCAGATTGCACATAGGGTCTGTCTGGGGCAGTGAAATCACTTCTGTTGTTTTGAGAAAATATCTACCCAGATGCTGGAATACGTGCCAGAGACATTCCATCATACATGCACAGATTCAGAAAACACACTTGACAAGTCTAACTAAATTTGTACACCAACTAAATTTGTTATCAAGGGTCTGAGATAATGCTGTGTGTTGTTGTTTATTCATTTAGTCACTTCTGACTCTTTGTGACTTCTTGGACCAGCCCACACCAGAGCTTCCTGTCGGTCGTCAACACCCCCAGCTCCCCCAGGGACGAATCCATCACCTCTAGAATATCATCCATCCATCTTGCCCTTGGTCAGCCCCTCTTCCTTTTGCCCTCCACTCTCCCTAGCATCAGCATCTTCTCCAGGGTGTCCTGTCTTCTCATTATGTGGCCAAAGTATTTCAGTTTTGCCTTTAATATCATTCCCTCAAGTGAGCAGTCTGGCTTAATTTCCTGGAGGATGGACTGGTTTGATCTTCTGGCAGTCCAAGGCACTCTCAGAACTTTTCTCCAACACCACAGTTCAAAAGCATCGATCTTCCTTCTCTCAGCCTTCCTTATGGTCCAGCTCCCACAGCCATATGTTACTACTGGGAATACCATTGCTTTAACTATGTGGACCTTTGTTGTCAGTGTGATGTCTCTGCTCTTAACTATTTTATCAAGATTTGTCATTGCTCTTCTCCCAAGGATTAAATGTCTTCTGATTTCCTGACTGCAGTCAGCATCTGCAGTAATCTTTGCACCTAGAAATACGAAGTCTTTCACTGCCTCTACACTTTCTCCCTCTATTTGCCAGTTATCAATCATACTGGTTGCCATAATCTTGGTTTTTTTGAGGTTTAGCTGCAGGACAGCTTTTGCACTTTCTTCTTTCACCTTCATCATAAGGCTCCTCAGTTCCTCTTCACTTTCAGCCATCAAAATGGTATCATCTGCATATCTGAGATTGTTAATGTTTCCTCCAGCGATTTTAACTCCAGCCTTGGATTCCTCAAGCCCAGCATGTTGCATGATGTGTTCTGCATACCAGTTGAATAGGTAGGGTGAGAGTATACAGCCCTGCCGTACTCCTTTCCCAATCTTAAACCAGTCCGTTGTTCCATGGTCTGTTCTTACTGTTGCTACTTGGTCGTTATACAGATTCCTCAGGAGGCAGAAAAGATGACTTGGTAGAGATAATGCTGTACTGATATCGTTTAAGGGTCTGAGATAAATACAACATTCTATGTTGATATCAGGTAAAAAAAGGCAAAGGCATAAGAAAAAGAAATGAAATTAAGCTAGCAGCTATTCATTCTTAACGTAAGGGTTTCCCTTGATGTAAAGTCCAATCGTGTCCGACTCTAGGGGGCGGTGCTCATCTCCGTTTCTAAGCCTTGGAGCCGGCGTTGTCCGTAAGGACCCGTCCGTGGTCATGTGGCCGGCATGACTGCACGGAACGCCGTTACCTTCCCGCCGAAGTGGTACCAATTAATCTACTCACAATTGCATGTTTTTGAACTGCTTGGTGTGCAGGAGCTGGGACTAGCAACGGGAGCTCACCCCGCTGTGCGGATTCGAACCGCCAACCTTTCGATCAGCAAGCTCAGCAGCTCAGCGGTTTAACCCGCAGTGCCACCGCGTCCCTTTATTCTTAACGTATATGCACTTATTATCTAAAAAAAGAAAAAACAAGCATTTAGTAGTTCCTTGCCTGTCTTATGCAATTCTGCTACATTTGTTCTAGACTGGATGATCTGGAGTCTCATTTAAAATGGTTCCCAGAAAAGGAGAGAAGACATCTAAAGCCAACATTAACATATGCTCATTTCAGAATTCATTTTGGTGGGAGCAAAGAATTTCTGCATATGATAACCTGTTTCATAAATTCTTCTTGGTATGATTTAGTCCTAGGGATTATGTTTATGAATAATATTTATTTCCCAGGTTTCAGTTCAGGAACTGAACCCAGTTAGTATTCCACAACATGCTATAATATATAATATACGATAATCTCACAGACAGTGGCCTTATTCACACAACATGCTAATACATGGCATGGTTAACCATGGTTAACAGAATGAACTACAATTGGATGGTTTCAACTGACATGTAAACTATATCCATGGCTTCTAAACCACAGTAGCTGTATTCATATGACATGCTAAGTCACCAACAAGTAAACCAAATTATAGGTTAGCATGTTGGGTAAACCCGTCAGTCAATCACTGCTAAATGTCCCCTTGTTAGTTTCACTGCTCAGGAAGGATCTTAACCCAGGTGACTCTAGTCCCATTCTTCAATCAATTCACAATTTACTTTGATGACTTTCAGGTTTCCTCCAGTCCTGCTTTTCTATGAGATTCTAAACAGAGCAGATAAGATTTTATTGTAAATCAGTGGTGCAGAATTCTTTTTAGAGCTGTTTCATTTACTGGTCAAGCAAATCAGCTGAAATTCTTTTCATTGTATTGTCCGATGCTAATTGCTTCTTAATGAAGCCTATCTTATTACTGTAAAATATCTTAAAGGATGCTTTCCAGGCAAAAGCCAGTGCGCCCCCCCCCCCCCCCCGGAACCTAATACTTTGTAGTCATCATTGATTAATGGAGCAGCTTTCGGGCCATTATATGAACTTTTTGGACTTGACTTTTTTCTTGAATCAAGGAGACTAATGTAGGTCTCATTTGAATTGGGAAATCAAGAACACTGCAAGCACCTCTTTAAAAGGTGAGCAGGTAGGAGAAGATGCAGCCTGAATATTAACAATTCTTAACTGGATTAGAAGAAGTTAGAAATCCAAAGATCTCAAACAGAAAAGGCACTATTGTAATGATTCAGTGCAAACTTTTGCATTTGCTGTTCTGCATTCCAAGATAAGAAAATCTGATGTTGAGATATTGCTGGTTTACATCAGTGACTTTTACATTTGCTGTATTAATTAACCTTTATGATTGTCTTGAAGGCCAAAAGGCAAAGCAGAAATAAATCATAAGAAAACATGATATAACATAACACTTATTATACAACTCTTCTCAATGCTTTAGATTAAATTGCTTCTTAAATTAATGCATATCACTAACCAGTCATGCTGGAATTAACAGAAGCTACTGTCATACATGAAAATAGATTTCCATTTTGCCTTTGGAGAAAGTAAGTATTTTCAGTTCTTAAAAACCTTAAATCATACTCCAGTAAAAGATCTGGAGGTATCTACAGATTAATAATCCCCAGGGTTTAGGCAAGCACTATGTTGAATCAGTACCAGGCTCAGTCTTTCATTGCCTCCCTCAGGCCCCTCCTTCTGACATCCCCCTTTTTTCTCCCTCTTCCTCTTTCTGTATTTTCCTCATGCAGTGAGCTAGAACAGACCACACAGGCCAAGGGCCTGCTTCCAGACAGCTTCTGAAATTGGACTGCAGGCTACACATAACCCATTCATGATTTAAGAAGAAAAACGATCAAACATGTCCTAACAAATTAAAGCCTAGCATCTGAATATTGGATGGCAATACTAACTCATGTAGATGGATTGATGCACATGAAACACTGGAATGGAAGCTATTTTGTGATTTCTTCAGTAGATGACTAAGCTGAATTTTTACTTGTACAGGCAGAAAACAATATCCTAATTGAGGAATCACCAAGGAGGAAACCACCCCCCTACCCAACTGGCAGGGCAAGCTACTGTATATAAACAGGAAGCAAACCCCACCCTCACTCGTGCTGGTGATGTTACCTAGTTGGGTAATGAAACATCTGCAAGCAAACAAGCAAGCTCAGAGAGCACCAAGGACTCCACCGTTCAACCCTTGAGTTGCACACACTATCTTCTATTGGTTACTTGTATGTGTCTCTGTCCCAGCATCTAAGCACTTAAAAAAAAAAAGTCATCTGGTCTATCCCTACCCAGTTTTAGTTGCCCATGGAATCTGGAACAATAAAATCCAAATTACTTGTAAAAATGCAGGAGAGAAAAAAAAAAGATAATCCTTAAAAAAAGAAGCTGTAAAAATGATAAAGGTTCTATTTCCACCAAAATGCCTCATTGGTCTTTGTCTGAGCTCCATGCACTTAGAGACAGCTATTATCTGCAAATTTCATCCAATTTTGCCAAAGAATTAGAAAGTGATGACCATCCACTTAAATACATGCACACAAAGTTTTCATGACTTCAGTTTTCACCACTGAGAAGGGGGCAGTTAGATGCAAATATTAAAAATGATGGCCACTTGTTCCATTTGTTTCTTTATGGTCAATGGAGAAGCATCCTGAGATGTGGACTGTCCAAAGCAAGGGTCTGTCTTGTATCTAATTTGAAATTAGTTGCCCAAAAACCCAAAAGTGGTTTTCTATCCAAGGCACTAAAGTGGAATCTGATGTTATACTTGTCCCTAGTGCTAACTTAAAACAAACAAAACAAAGTGGTGGGGAGAGGCTGGGTTTATAATCCTCAAGAAAGAATTCCTCTGATTACTATTGGAAATTGGTCTCTATATAACATGGGTCTTTATCTATTGTTCTTATGAGTTAGGGTAGAACTTGGCAGAGCAGAAAGAAATGGTAATAATGTGTGCTGGCAAAACATGGATCCTAAGAAAATCCAGCTTTCATTGTTTAGTGTATGATCTCATTTAATGTTGGCAATCCAGACATAGGTTGTGAGTAAGAAATAGATGTCAACTTCTGGTGAGAATCCCATCCTCAAATATTGCAAACAAAGATATCATCCAAAAATGCAGATATGTTGGTGAATTTGTTCACACAAGATGCTTTGGCATTATTGGAGCAACTGAATACAAACAGGTTATCATATACTGTAGAGTCTCCTATCACAGGAGACAATTCAAAACAGCCTTAAAATAATATCAGTTGATGAGTCTCAAGGCAGAGAAAACATAATAAATGCACTGATTTGGGGAAATTTGACTTTAATGGGATGTGGATTAGAATTTGGTCATATGTGAGAACCATTTCGATAACTTGGAGGCTCAAGATATTAATAAAGTATATGTTATGCCATTTTAAAAAGGTAGAAAAAATGAAAACAAAGGAAACTTCATTTTTCTATGTTTCTTGCCATTAAAAGCACTCTGACAAAGCAGGATATAATCTATTGATACTAATGCTTCAGAAGCAAAACAAATTAAACTAAAATAATAAACAATGTTTTTTCTTATATTGTATTATTTTGATGGGTTATGGGTTTTTGTATGGTCTTTGTATGTGTTGTTTGCCACCCAAAGTTATGCACTTCAGATGGGCAGCTATATAAATAGTATATATAAATGAACAAACAAACAAGTAAATAAATTATTTTGTTAACAGAGTGGGTTGGCGCAAAGCAGAGGAAATAAGTGAAGCTGGTACAGACTGATAGGGATTTGCCATGAGAAGCAAGGAAAAATAACTTGGGTGCCTGGGGTTGGTAATTAGCAGAATGTAGGGAAGAGAAAAGAGAATATAAATGTAAACAGGGGGGAAGTAAGGTAATTAGAACACAGGATTAGATGAGGGGTTTCTTCGTAGACAAAGGAGAACTTGCAAGGAAATCAGAATAAGGGAGATGAGAGGTCACCCTGGAGAGATGAAAGGAAGAAATGGAATCTAGAGTCTGAAAAAGATATAAAACCTGAGGAGTTGTGGGAACAAACTCGCCCACAGAATGAGGGGCAAGGAGAAGACTTCAGAACTCTGTATACACAGACAAGCTTGACCCAGAGAGCTCAAGCCTGGGAGAAATAGCTAGGAAAAGAGAAGAAAATGGTTAGCTTAGGAAAGCAACCAGAGGAAATGAAAAGGAGTTAGAGATTTAAAATGAGATAGGAAGATTACTTGAGAATAATGGAGAAAAGAATATAAGCTTTAAAGTGGAAAAAGGATTATTCAGACAAAAGGGAGATAAGAGAGAAAGCAGTCCAGTTAGGAGAATAAATGTCAGAAGGATTACTCATGAGCAAGAGGTAAAGGAAAATCCACAGGGCTTTTCTCCCTGAGGCATGGCCTGCTGCTGTGTCTCACCTGATGGACTGGCAGGTAAGACCCAGCCATGAAGAAAATCAACCCAAGATGTCCCCGGGACAGAGGATTGAGGCCAAGAGGGGGAGGAGTGCCCAGTGTGTGACATTGGGGGAGTGGACCATGACTGGAAGAACCAATGAGCAGCCCACCTGGGTTGGACTGCTCATTGGTTCTTCCACTCATGGTCTACTCCCCCAATGTCACACACTGGGCACTCCTCCCCCTCTTGGTCCACCGCCCCCAATTAGACTGGGGCCCCTGAGAAGGAGGTACCAGAAGTCTTCCATGACACTTCTGCAAGACAACTACAGTTGTTGAATAGTGTGAATATGTTTGGGGTTTAAGATGGGCAAGGACCCTTAAGGGAGCCTGCTTGCTTATTGGACAACAGAAAGAATAAGAGACTAGTTTTTCCAAGAAAAGAACGACAGAGGCAGGGCTGAGGTCAGGTAGGTGGAAAAAGTCAATCCCATTTAGTTCAATAACTATTGTTTAAAGTTGTAGATTTATTTGTTCTTGTTCAGTTGTTAAGTCATGTGCAACTCTTTGTGACCCCATGGACCATAGCATGCCAGGCCTTCCTGTCCTCCACTGTCTCCCGGAGTTTACTCAGATTCATGTTCATTGCATCAGTGATGCTATCTAACCATCTCATCCCCTTCTCCTTTTGCCTTCAGTCTTTCCCAGCATCAGGGTCTTTTCCAGTGAGTCCTCTCTTCGCATTAGGTGGCCAAAGTATTTGAGCTTCAGCTTCAGTATCTGTCCTTCCAATGAACAGTCAGGGTTGATTTTAATTCAAACAGTAAACTAGACCTGTTTTCAGCCTTTGGTTTTGTAAGGAGGAAATTAAAGATGTGTTGTCCTTGGGACTTATTGGAATTGACGGGAGGAGGGTGACTCCCCTTAAAGCCTTTTGCAGCTGGGAAGTGCATAACTGTACATAACTGTGGGTGGCGAATGACAGATACAAAGACCATATAAAGACCATAATCCATCAGAATAATACGATATAAGGAAAACAATTGTTTATTAGCAACAGCCTTGTACTGTAAAAGGCTTGGGATAGGAATTAGAAAAGAAGCAGCTCGCATCTGATGGCAGAGAGTCTCCCTTTGAAACAGTTTCTTGAACTCAGAACTAGAGCCACTGGGAAAGTATGGGACTCCCCCAAAAGAGCTAACACTTTTTCATCCGCAGAGTCCTTGGTGCTCTCTGAGCCTTGTTGTTTTCTTGCAGACGTTTCATTGCCAGACTAGGCAACATCTTCAGTGGCACAGTTCAACCCTGAGCTACAAATATTCACTTTGATTGGTACTTTTTCATCCTTCTCTTTTATTTTTTATTAACAATATCTAATAAAAAAGCAAAGTGTTCCACACCTGATAAATAGTTAATAAAAAATAAAGTATTTTTAATTTTGCCGATTGAAATGCACAACTCTATATTGGTAGTAGTAAATGACAAGGTTTACCAAAAAACCACCAAGAAAAAGCAAAAGGATTAATTAAGAGTGTACCAAATAAAGCAAACAAGTTTGTTTGACAAATACTTAACTAGTGGTTCAGATTAGGAATTCTGTTCTCCAAACAACAGAAATAACACAAGAACTGAGCACCAGCTTTCTTCTGTTTCCCAATCACTGGTGTGAAACCTCCACTAGGGTACGCTGCCACTGGCCAAAAGTCATATTATCTGGCTTCATAGATTTTCATCAAATGTTGAACTAAAAAAATGACCTATACAACCACTGACAGCACAAAGCAGATACAGCAATAAGGTCTAACACAGCCAAGTTCTGTCTTCTATACAATTCTTAAGCTGTGGAATTTATGTCAAACAGAGAAAAAACAGGGCGGGGAAATAGAGTATTCTGGAGGATGACATGGCTGTTGAACTGAACCTTATATATAGCAGTATATCTATTAAGTTTCCTGGTAAAGTGGGAGAGGCCTCTTGTCCTTTACAAGTAAGCTCCTACCACCCCATGGATCACCTGATTGTCCTGATCAGGTGTTGGGGCAGGTCCTGGTGAAGCAGGAGAGGATCTCCTACCTTTCATTACTGGAAAATCCCTACTCATTCCTGTAGATGACCTGCAGTACCTGATCCATGGATGTGGGGCAACAGAAGCTGGTAACCTTTGTCATCCTGGCTCTTCGGATCAGGTGATGCAGGTGATCCACAAGGTAGGCTAGAGCTGATAAACAGGTCACCTAGTCGGCACTTTTCCTGGCAACAGTTCATGTGGTGGATGGGCTCCCTCCCATTTTGCCTATCAATCAGGGTTTTTGTTTTGTTTTGTTTTGTTTTTTTCTACACAGATCATCCAGTACAGAAGAATAATGCCTTGACTGACTGGTCATCAGGGGAGGAAAAGCTGCTACCACATAAGCAGCTGAAATGGCCAACAGGAACTGGGTAGATCCTGGGCACTATGTCAACCCCAAGGTCACTGCCAAAGCATCACATATTATACTTACAGCAAGGCTTGGGTAGCAGAAGGCACAGAACACCACTTTCACACTCCAAAGTTAAGCAGCTTCAGCTATGAGAGGAAACCTATGTAATGAGGATTTAACCTTAAATAATGGTTAGTGATGCAACCCTGTGTCAGAGGGAATGTGAAAGTGGCCTCAGTTCCTCTTCTACAGTCTCCTGTGTGAAACACAAAAACATTGAAGAGATCTCTTTCAGCCACCAGAACAGTACTTGTCACTAATTACTGAAAGTATTCCAGTCACATAGTAGGTAGCATGGTGATCATACTTAATTTCAATTGCTCCTCCTTGTCCTATTTATGTTTATTGAAACATCACCTTTCTGCCAAGGCTCCCAAGGAGATTTAGCATTTTGAAATTAAAAAAAAAAAAAACAACTGAACCCAGAGGATTATTAAAATGTAACCAAGGTCTCTCAGGCCACCCTCATATAGGGTCCTCATTTCTGCTTTTCCACTAGTAAAACAGAGTTATCACTTTTATGGGTCTGGGCTCTAGCTATAATACTGAAGTCTCCAGGCTGAACTCAGCCAGAGGGGTAACAATTGCCTTCCACTGAGCAAAGCAGACCCATTTAAATTCCTGACCAAAAAAATAAAATCTCCCTCCATCCTTTTGAAAAGAATGCCACATGTAATACAATGGTGGTTGCAGCACTCTCTTCTTTGCTATAAAAAGGCAGGTAGGTTAGGAGAAGTAACAGTTGGCAGTGAGTCTCATCTTTCAGCACCACATAAGATGAACACCTTGAGTTTGTTGAATGCACCAAATAGAAGATGCCAGGGATTTAAAGGATTCCCTCTCCAAACTGTGTGCTTTTGCAGTTCCCCAATGGAACTTTGTCTTGGATCTCCCCCATCAGAGAAGCTCCTCTGATTTATAGGCCTTGGCTATGGTAAGAACAGGCCCAAAGAGTGACAAGGGGAAGTAGGCCAGCAGAATCAGTCACCAAAGGTGTGTGTAGGAGAGAAAAGGCTGATTCTCCTCTCTGGGCTTGTGAGAGAGGGAGGGCTTAGACTTGAACCCATGCCAATTTTGTTCTCATTAAAGTTATGGAAGAATAATTGGTAGATTTGCTTTTCAGTGGGTGAAGGCTCTTTGTATTGTCAAAGCATGGAGAAGTGCAGGGCAGATCCCACTCAGAAGATCCTTGGGGAAGAACTTGGGAGGATTTCCTTTCCACTGTGGTGTGGCTTGGCTTGGCTTGCTCACCACTTGCCAAGAAGTCCTTTTGCTTGCATCTCTGGGTCACCAGCCAGACAAAAGTGGTTATCTTGGAAACTAGCTCAGAGACACTGGGGAAACTAATAACAAGAAGCTGGACTTCTTCCCTTTCATTTCCCTTATGATATATAGAGTTTACATAGTCCAGGAAAGATGGAGCATGAATCCCCCAAATTCCCTGCAGCAGATGGTGGCAGAAATTCCGTTTTTTAAAAAAATGTAGCTGACTTATATTCCATTCTTCCACTTGGAATTTACAGCTGCATGCCTCATTCTCCCTTCTCTAATGTTAACCCTCAACAACAGCAACCCTATGGAGGAAGGTGGGCTGAGAGATACTTACATGGGTAAAGTCCCCAGTGAGTTCCCATTAACTTAAATTGGGACAAGTGGGAGCTTTGCTGCTCTCTGTAGGAGCAGTTAACCCACTCTCCCTGGCTTCCCACTTCTCTTTTAATACAGAAAAAGTAATAAATCCAAATATCCATCTCTCTCTCTCTATATATATATATATATACACACACACACACACACAGAGGTTTCTTCCTGCTGATAATCTTTTTTTCCCTTGCTAAAGTTGTATAATGATGAATTAATGCAGCACAGAATATAAGATTTCCCCTGATAAAAATAGGTACAATTGTTTGAAAGATTACATTGTCTGAGGCCCTTTAGTTTGCAAGTAATGGAGGAGATGAAAGAGAATTATGGAATCTTGCATGATATGGAACTTCTATTAATTTGGAGAAATCAGGAAGTATTTTATACAACAGATAGTTAAACTGTGGAATTTTTTGCCATCAGAGGTAGTGATGGTCACCACTTTTCATAGCTTTTAAAGGATATATTAGATAAATTCATGGAGGATTGAGCTATCAGTAGCTACTAATCTTGGTGGTGATTGATTGATTGATCAATTGATTATGTGCCATCAAGTTGTTTTCGACTCCTAGCAACCATAGAGATAGATTTTTTCCATGACAATCTGTTCCTAACCTGTTCTTTCAAGTCTCCCAATGGTGTACTCATCACCACTGTAACTGAGTCTCTCCATATTGCTGCCAGTCATCCTCTTCTTCTCTTTCCTTCCACCTTTCCCAGCATTACAGCCTTCTTCAGAGAGCTAGGTCTTCGTTATAATGTGTCCAAAGTAGGATAATTTGAGCCTGGTCATTTGTGCCTTGAGAGAACTCTGGGCTGATTTATTCAATGATCCATTTGTTTATTTCCATGGTATTCTTAGGAGTCTTCTGCTACACCAAAGTTCAAAGGTGTCAATACTCTTCCTATCTTGCTTCTTTAAAGTCCAACTTTTGCTTCCATAGATTGTCACAGGGAGGTTACCGTCACAGGTGCTTACTGCTGCCTCTTAAAACAAGGGCAAGATGCTTATGAACAATAGTGGAAGAGCGCTATTGCCCTCTTGTTCAGATTTGTGACCATCTGGGTGGCCACTGTATGACAAAATGCTTGCCTAAAATGCTTGGCTAGATGAACCATGGTTTGATCCACTAGAGCGTTCTTATATTACTATATTCCTAATTCTTTAAAACAAAGTCGCTAGAGCATAATTGGCTAGGGCTATTACATCTATTTTGCAGAAATCCAGATAATCACTAGACATCAGCAAAGACATATACAAAACTCCAATTCTTGTGTCAGAATCTACAATCAAATGATTGATGAATCGTTTGACCTTGTTCATCTGCCATGATAAGTCAATGCGTGTCAAGAACCAGTGGGGAGGGGGAAACATCAAGGAGTGTGAAAGTATGCTGTTTGGGCTAATTGGGAAAGTCAAGGTTGTACCATCAGAAGACATCTGTGCTTGGCATGCATGGCCATTGGAATTAGGTGAGAACAGTAGAAAAGTGGGGGAGTGGGGTAATTGCTTGCTTTTAATTAGGTAGTTTAGGCAGGAATCTTCAATCACAACTTTTTTCCTTGATCTGTACACATTCTCAATAAATCTGAATTCTGAATATTTTACTTGTGCATGAGTTGGACTATTATTGGTATCCGAAGTGTCAGATTCTTACATCTTGCTTACATCCAATGGCCATGTGGAAGGTTAACTGGGATAGAGAAGCAAGAAATGATTGGCAATGAGGCACTAGAAATGTATAAGCAATTTCAGAGATTAGCCCATCATTAACTGTAAAATAATATTTATCTATCTATCTATCTATCTATCAAATTTATCACCACCCATCTCCCCCACAAGGAGGGACTTTAAAATACTATTTATTATTTAAATACATGGAAGTTTTAAAAATTAAACATTCTATTTCAGATAGCATGTCTGTAATACTAGCCAAAGATGTATCACAGCTTTCTCTTATTCTTTACTGTTCACACAGATGCCTTATTAAAAATAACATACTTTATCTAATTCATAATCTGATCATTTCTTTTTTTAACTAATGTTTACTGACAGTTAATCCTATGTTATCCCAAAAACTTTGTTCATGGAATAATAGAAAGATTTGGTACAAAAGGAAAGAAATATTAAGGGTGCAGATACACACTAGAAAAATTTTCCATCAAGACACTTAGAAATCTAACTTTGCTGGAGCCACCCTTGAGTAAATGTTTGTGCTATCAGGCAGTTGCTTATTAAAAACAAATGGAATATTGAAGGCTGCCTTTAGCCTACATGCTCTGTTTTTCTAAAACATTAAAATAATGTAAAATTTAAAGTGTTGTCTCCCAAATACACTTCACAGCTGCTTTGCTGAGTTTATTACCGCATCAGCTAAATATTAGATTAATTCTCAAGTATACACTATCTATCAAGGGCATACAGGAAAAATTAAATACTTCTTGCTTTGCTTATTCAGTGTATTGTTTATATTCTCTCTGTTCTGCTTTTATAAACTTACATAAGTTAATCACTTTGCTTTAGAAATAATCATGCAAATACTGATGATTATACAAACATTACATTGAAAGAATGCAGAAATTCTAATAAAAGATTTAAAAGGATAAAAAAACCAGCATACAGTAACCATTAGCCCATTGTAATTGCTATTTGTCCACTGATAGCATGTTCGTAACCTGTGCCTTGAATCTGTTTTATCTGCAAATGTCCAATCACGTACCAGGAAAATTCCTCTGTGAACTCTTAATTCTAACCAATGATGAAAAAGTAATCTATCAATAATTGCTAATGTAAGTTTGCTTTGAGAAGATCCAAATGTATTTTTCTTTCTTTTTAGAATTTAGAGAAGCTTTGTTCTGTGCCCTGCTAGCTGTCTTTGCAGGACCAGGACTGCGGACCAGGACTGCATTATGGCTGGCTGAAGCCACCCTGCCCAGAGATTCCATCATCTACTCTCTGAGCATAAAAAGAATGCTGCTGTGGGGTAGTGAGGTCTCTTGAAAGGTGGTTGTCCCCTTGGGAGCCTTTTAGGGCAATTGCTTGGGTGGTCAATCTGTTCATGTGGAAGCACTGAGAGATAGATAGGACTCTAACAGAGAAGGAATGGCTTCGTTTTCCTCGTTTTATTGATTTGGCTTGACTAGATGGATAAGGGAGAATATGTAATGGAGATGTGGACAGGCACTGCTTTTATATTTCTCCACATGTAGGAGAACTATAAAACATTTTTAGGCAGCTACTAGGATTTATCAGCTGTAATATGTAATAGGTTTAGCACAACACTCATAAAAGGCAAAAATATCTGAATTGCTTTAGTATTTATGTATATGCTTATTTGTTTACATAAATTATCTCCTGCTCCAATTCTTCAGACCCATAATCAGCATCAGTCAGCTTACTTCTGTTTATAAAACTTTTATCTTTAAATGTAAACTCTTAAATATTTATTTTTTTTTCCTGTCAAGACAACCTTGTCTGGGATGTTTTAAAACAAGGATGACATGTGGAAGGTGTCAGAAAGGTTGAGATGGCAGCTGCAACTATGTGACTGAAGCCCTGCCCCCTTTCACAGGTGTTGTACATGCAAAACACATAAAAAAGAGTGGGGTTTTGATTACAGGCACCATCTTGATTTTTTTTTACCCTCTCCAGTGGGATGCCCCTCTTTTAAAGGTGGAAATAACAACTTCTTTAAGAAAAGGCAAGGAATCCATATCCCTCATGTCCAGTTCAGTAGAATCTGAATGGCTTTAGAGTAAGAACAAACATACAGATTTTGAGCTACTTAACTGTAGGAATACTAAGTTCCTTTATCAGCCAGTTGCAGTACTTGGCACATTGACTTGCATATCTAACGAAGCACTTCATTTTCATCACACCATTTATAGATCTAACGTTTATTTTTCACTGTACTTCTTGTTCTAATCAATCAGTTTTTCTAACACTCCATAAAGCCTAATCATTACCCCCCAGGACTCCCTAGTCATTAGACTATGTGATGACAAGCAGCTTAGTGAATCTCACTTAGTGCTCTTTAAATGCCAAATACATGATGAACTTGAAATGAATGCATACCATTTCCAGTTAGTAGACGCCAATGAGCTCAAACTATTCTCAGATAAATTGCATAACTAGTACCCACACATGAGGAGCCTGATGAGAGCTATGAATGTTGCCATCACCATCTGTTTTAATATAAGCTCATACCTGGTAATAAATATAAGACTTTGTTGGAGTTGCCTCCTGAAAGTGTTCCAAAGGCAGAACATTCGCAAGGCATTACCTTCCAGGAAGGTACGATGAGATACAGCTTGTATTTCTGAATATCTGCAGCCAAACTGAGTTTAATGACATACATTTTTCCTTTTTGTAAATATGGCTGTGTATGGAAGAGATTGTGTTGCCTGAGTTACATCAGAACAAAACTGAAAATGTTTCAAATATTCCAGCAACAGGAAACAGGGAGAACTTGGGACCAGCTGCTTCTCCTTTGTTTTTCACCCTGAGGTGCAAGGATAGGTGGTCAGACAGTCCACACTGAATGCAACTTGCCAGAGACAGCAGCTTAGTGCACTTCCTCTATAAAGTTTTCTTAATGTTTTACATTTAAGAAAATAATCTCTTTGACTCAGCCAATGTTGTGTATGCTTTTTGGCAGCCTGCCTGCCAACTGCAAAACCAGCATAAACTGAATTGCATTTTCCTGGTGTTTTGCTTACACATAAGGAAGTCTGCTATCTCTTCCACAGAGTCAGAAAGGAATGAACTGCAAGTCCTTCTTAATTGCATTCCAACAAGATGTGAGGGTATGCCCAGAATGCCCATGCACAGCAATGTTTAAGAAACCAGCCAAACCAATATTATACTATTAGTTTTTACACAAATTAGCTCAACATACCATTAGCAAAGCGAAGCAAACTAGAGCACACAGAAACACATACAACACTTTTTGCATTATCTACAGGTGAAATGGAGCAAAGCACTACCCTCATGTAGCCCACCTATGCAGCCACATTCACACTAACTTCTCCATAGCAAAGGTACATTTGGTTTTTTGAGGTATAATTTATCAGGGCTGCACTTGACCTTTTTCTTTTCTGTGGTAGCCTCATCTCAAAACATATTACTCCACCCAAGTTAAACCAGGAGCAGCAGGGATATGAGTGGCTACTGCTGCTGTACTGGGTAGAACAGAAAATATCTGATGACAGGCAAGTCACAAAATGGCAGTCCAAGTACAGTGCTCAGAACTGTCAGAACAGTCAAAACAGCCACATTTTGTTCCATGCTTGGAACACTCAAAATGGCTGTTTTGAGGTCCAGTCATTTTGCACTGGCTGCCTGTGCAGCAACCTGGCTGTGGCATTTTTAGTAGCAGAAGCTTCTGAATCAACAGCAAGTGCAGTACAATATATCATACATTCCCAGTGAATGAACTGCTGCATTCGAGATACTAGATTTATTCTTTAAGGAAGTGCGTTCTCCCCCCGCCCCCTCTCTCTCATATAAGATAGTGGTTAAGGTGCTGAACAATGTGGAACATGGAGAGATCTGACTAATAATTAAATCTGTCTAATTCTAACACAGATCAAATGTTGAATTATCTGTATAAAGGCTATGGTATTAATGTAGGTTTTCCTTATGGCTTTTCATTTTTCCTGATAAATTCTTTTATTTTCAATATTTAATTTTGAATCTTTATTTATTTATTTTATTTATTAATTAATCAAATTGGTATAGCTGCCCATCTCACAGAAAAGCGACTCTAGGTGGCTTACAACAATCCAATAAAAACAACACATACATAAACAATCATTATAAAAAATCTTAAAATAATCTTAAAAGTTAAATATGATTAAAAAACAAATACATTAGTCTTTCTTAAGAAAATAGGTAAACTGGGGAAGAGGAGAGCAGGGGACAAGGTACTTGCATTTCTCTTGGTGAAACAAAAGAGTCTGCTTTCAGATGATGAGCTTCTGCTTTTTTTTTTTTTTTTTTTATTATGCATAATGTTGAAAATGTTCAACTGATCAATAGAGGAATGAAGCTGTTGCAAGCTGATCTCTATGGAGTAAGAATAGTGTGGGGAGCTCTGGGAAGAATTATAGGGAAAAGCAAATTAAATTTACACATTTCAGATAATCAGGCATGTGGTTTACCCTCTGTGGGTTCTGTAATGTAGCTTTTCTTAATTACATTCTTTGTAAGATGCATTGTTTCACTTTTTCCTCCATGGACTTCTTTTTGCTGGGGGAGAGTATACTGTAATTACTAAGCTCCTGGCATTATTTCTGTTTTTATTATGAAATGTCAAGATTTTGAAAGGAAAATTTCATGCGCTATATAATGTCAATCATCTTCCTTTATGACATGGAACATCATGAGACAGCCTTTTCTTTATATAAGTTATTGTAAATAGCCTAGATCAGTTTGCTTTGCGAAGAAGCTAAAAATGAGCATTTAAACATGTCAGCTGGAAAGGCAGATGCAGATCTGCTGACAGCAAGGTCCAATTACCTCTTTGCTCAGCCCTGGAACATTCTCAAACCTGGAAGAAATATGTATAGGCTTGAGGACAGAATAGCTTCATCGCTTTGACTGGTACAATTAGTCTTCCCATAAATTCCCAGACTGAGTGATAGCATGCAAGCTAGATAATTTTCTCTCTGTGTAGTTTCATAGCACCACTTACTGCTCTATTTATCAAGCAAAAGCAAAAGATTAGGTTTCAGCATTTATTCCAAGCTTGGAAGATGAGGACCCTTCATAGAAGATGTCTCTAAACCCTTCTGCATCACAGAAGGTTTCCAGGGAGACTCCCAGAGCTAACTTTGGAACTTCTATATGATGGTATTGGCATGATTAGAAATCACTTTTTTTTTTTTGCTGAAAAATGAGCAGAGGAGGACAACAAGTAAAGGAAAATGTTTATTCAGCAACTATTGTTGCATCCATCCTATAGAAGCAGGGGCAAGCATTGGGGTAGTTACAGTACTTATAAGCCTGCCTAACCAAATGTGTCCATTTCTCCTTGGTATAATCTATACTTTTGAGTTATATGGTTAAACATGTCCACTAATTTATTACTTTGATTTCCTTGTACATATAGAAATAACAGAGAAAGGCCTTTATTTGTCCCTACACACTGGATTTATCTAAAAGTAACAGTGTCAAGTTATAGTAGTCCTTAGCAATGCTTCTAGCAGGGACGGGTTTTTCCCTCCTCAGTTTCATTTTTAGTAGCTCTTCCCTCTATTATCATTAGGAAGAAAATCCACAACACCTTTAACTGGTCATCTGAAGGACTACCTTTCTCCAGTTGTTTCTGCCTCTCTAGTATGTTTAGGTAGAGTGAGAACACTCCAGCCCCCTCTACTAAACATTATCATCTGGTGGGATTGAGGAAGCATCCATTCTCTGTTGCTGCCCTGCCCTCTGGAGCAGTGTCCCCCCAGAGATAGGTATGGTGCCCACTCTCCTGGCGTTCCAGAAGGTCCTTAAGACCTGGCTCTGTTCCAAGGCTTGGGATTAGTATGTCTGGGGAGCTCCTGTCATGTTTTTATTGTTATGGTTGTTTATAACCCAGGCTGTCATATTTTGTTTCAGGCTTTTAACTGTTTTAATTGCATATTTGGGTATTGTAAGCTGCCCAATTTTGGAGTGGGTAGCCATAATAAATTCAAATAAATAAATTGTTGAAAGAGAGGGTGGCTGACATGATGTGCAATAAGGCCCTAGTTTTGCAATTAAAATGTTTTTAGTATGAGATTTGAAGGATGGAATCTATCTATCTATCTATCTATCTATCTATCTATCTATCTATCTATCTATCTATCTATCTATCTATCTATCTATCTATCTTTTAAAGAAAGGATTCTGCCAAATCAGTCCATACTTTTTTTTAGAGCCAAGTTCTGCTTCTCTGGTTATTCAGATGCTGATTACATCTCTTTGGTAGCTTGGATGAACTTTTAGAAATGCTCAGGTTAAAGTTCTTGTCATTCTCAAGATTTGCTGGTCTTTTTTCACAGTATACCTAGAAGCCAGGATTTACAAAGAGAAAGAAATGCTGGACTAGACTAAACTTCTGTAGTTTCCTCACACTTTTTTATTATTATTATTATATCATCATCATCATCATCATCCTGCAGGGATTCCAGCTTCCCCAAGAAAACATCAGAAAAGTTTCCACTCTATAACTGTATATCCAAGAGAGATCTAAGTCATGGGTCAGCATAAGGCAATCTTTCGATAAAATCAGAGAGGGGTTTTCTTGTAGAGGTTATAAATTCACTGCAATAACAGTACTAGAAAGCCATTCTTCAAAGAAAGTTTTCTTCACTTTCCTGGAGGGTACTGTCTGAGTGTTTCTCTACCTGGGGAGGTAGCTTTCAGAGAACTCATTTCATGAGGATGTAAGAAACAGGTTTGCCAGTAATTTACATGGGCTTTATCTCAGCATGGTTCCACCGGCCACTGCTTCTGAGATTTGCAAGGGATTATCAGAACTCTGCTTGTTAGTTCTTTCACGGTTCTCTTAACACCCATTTTGTGCAAGTTTGCTTTGTATTTTCCTAATGCTTAATGAACATTTTTCATTTAGTGTCATATAAAAGCCTTTTTCTTTTAGTACTAGATTTTTTTTTAAAAAAGTTTACATTTGTGGTTTGATAATACCTCATCTATTATCATTTATTATTCATAAATTAACAGTAGATTACATGCGTCTTTGCCAACTCTAGCCTGCTCATTATTTTTTCACCATCTCCTCTCCCCTGTTCTACCTGTTCTTAAAAATGTTGAAAGGTACCTGCAGTATTATAGGTATTATGTTGTTATAACTGTCTCTTCAGTGAAGATTAGCATTACCTTTGGGCTTAAGACAATACATTCAAAAATCATGGAAAAGGGAGATATGATTTTCAGTAGGATTAAAAATGCAAAGAGTGGATAGAAAGTTAATCGAATATGGCATATACTACTACTATATAGTATATACTATTATAGTATATATACTATATACTACTCCAGTAACAATCCTCCTGATACTTCTGGGTGCTCATAATCAGGTCATTAAAGTAACTGTTTTCTCCTGTTGTTGCATCCCTATTCATGGTATTTAGCAATTAAACTATTAACTATTGGATATGAATCTGAAAAAGTTGTCCTCTATCTGCCTGAGCTATTAGCTATTGCCATATCTTGTAACAGTCACATTACAACTTCTTAATTTGCTTTTCATTTATCAGGTGCCCAATCATATAGTCTGTAGTCCAGCTTTTCTCAGCCTTTTATCCTTGGAGCAACCCTTGAAATAATTTTCAGGTCTTAGCAAACCTCTCTATAACTACAGCAGCTGATTCACAGTGTGTAACACACAAAATTCTGCTGTCTCACTTGGGGCAGGAAAGTGGGTAACCATTTTTGGGGGTGGCTTGCACCCTAGAGTCCCTCCCACCAGCTTGGAATTTTATATTTATTTATTGCATTTTATAATTGTGTTCGATTTTTATGAGATTTTAACATTTATGACTGTAGTTTGATTTTATTGTAAACCACCCAGAGTCCCTCTTTTGGGGGAGATGGGCAGTAATTACATTTGAATAATAATAAATAAAATAAATAAAAATTCAAACAGTGACTGTTTTTAGTCACAACCTCTCACAGAATCCCCACTGACCTCTCATGGAACCCTGAAGGTCTTCAGAACTCTGGTTGAGAAAGAAACTGCTATAGACAATATAGAACAGAAGTACTGTAGGTTCTATCACTGCAGGGTTTTTTTTTTTTTTCTGGGCAGGTGGGGACACTTCCAAACAGGGCATTGTGCTTCATCCCCTTGAAAGTTTCATTTTTCAAGAATGCCCATGAGGCTGATGTGGGACTGCAAAGCCTTAAAGTGATTGGAAAAATCTAAACACACTAGTGCCAACGAGTTTTGGAAAAGAGGGAGCATGGCTGGCACTAAAGGAGGAATTTGGAGACGTATGATGTCCTGGTATGGGAACCATATTCCTCCCTCTGATAGGATCAACAGAACAAAAAAAGAAGCAGTAAAAACGGCAACTGTAATAGTATAGTTACTAATTTATGACATTAAAATCAATGTGGTTCTTAGCTGCATATAATGCACTTTGAGTCACATTCACTATCCTTAAGGAGATGAAGTTCCTCTGCCACTAGTATATATAAAGTGCATCAGCTATTTCTGAAATATCTACATATAGATATAGATATAATTATTTATTAATTATGTGATTATTTGAATGATTGATTGATTACATGCCATCAAGTTGGGATCAAATCTTACAGACTATACACGGATTTCCTCCATGACAATCTGTCCCTATCTGACAAATGTAAACAGTGCACCAAATGTTTTACCAACTCTCATTGGAACAGTGGGATTGAACCCCTTCTCCATAATAATTTCTATTCATAGAGCCCTCCAGATGTTGGTAGATGATAAATTCCACCATTGACTATGCTGAATAATATTAATGGGGAAATTTTCACTTCCCCAAGATTTATAGGGTATTTATATTTATAAGGCAATTGATTCCTACACCTATAACAGGTTCCCACTTCTGTGTGCCATTAGGACTTATCTCTCAGGATATTCCAAATTTAGCTGCACTTGGTTCTAGCATCTAATTTATTTTCACTTGGTGGTGACTGTCAGATTTATATGCTCAATTTCAGCATTCATCATTTTGGTTTATGAATCAGCAATCCAGTCCTGAGATATAAAGTAAAAATGGAAGCTCCTTCAAATGTTATAGTTTCTGACACAATAATCACTAAAAAAAAATTGATATTTTTTAATCTATAGGTGATCTGTAAATATTTCCTTCCTATTGAGATATCACATTTCACATGGATCTGCTAACCTAAGCAACAAAGATTGTAGACCCATACAAATGATGTAGAACAGTATTCCCCAAAGTGGTTATATCAAACCCCAGGGGTCAATGGGACTATCCATTATTGTTATTGTTGTTATAATTTGTAATACTATTAGTTAAAGTAGTATTTATTAAATTATGTCCATATAATAAGTGTTTGGGGGTTGATGAACAATCCAAAACTTCATGAAGGGGTCAATGAGCTGAAGAGTTTGGGGACACCTGATGTAGAAAGAGAGCAGAACAAAATGGAATCATTCTCCCAAAAGTCCATAGCAAAAGTTTAAAGTCAGAAAAGGGAACTTGTGACATTTTGACAATGCAGTCTCTGGAAATCAGTGTCCTGTTCCCAGGGAAGAGGTAGACAAATTTGTAGCAAATTTACACAAAATCACATTCTTCCATCCTATTCATTCTATTTAGTTGAAGAACTTTTGTAAACAAAAATATACCTCAGCTTGAAATCTGTTTGCACTTTTGCCCATGTTTCTCTAAGCAGAAGCATCCATGGGTGGAATGAGGGGGGGGGGCAAATGATGAAAGTAGTATTACATATGCTCTTGCATGGACCTACAAAATGGGCAGAGTTTGTGTGGCAAGAACAAACACTGCTTTCATCATTTTGACAAATGATGACGTCTCCATGTTTATGCCTTTTTTTTCAAGGTATATTCAATTTATGCAACCATTTCCCCTAATGGAATATAATTTTCCATTCTTTATGAACATGTGCATTTCTGTGCCAGCTTTTTTCTAATACAGTTGACAAAACGTGTTGACACATTGAACCACATCCACCTATGCCCAGTCCAGACTAGCCCTGGAGATGAAAAAAAAATCAGTCACCTAAACTCAGTTTCTAAGCCGTTCCCCATAACTTATTTATTCAGGCACAGTTGAGTATGCCTACACCATGCGCTGTTAAGTGCCTATGAAAATGAATGTTCATACTCCTATGTTAATAAAAGGACATCAGTTTTAGGCGGCCTGCAATTAATTAAAGAAAGCAGAGCATTTGACAATTCTTGGATCCAAATATGCCACCATATGTAAAAAAATATTATTAGACAAAAGGGTTGGGAAGCAAAGCAATTTACAAAGCCCTACATTGCAGGCAACAATAATCTTTAATCTCTTTTCTCCCAAATAATAGTCTGCAGCTGTCCTTACAATGTTTAATCACTTCCTTGTTTAATATTGCCTCTGCTTAAAATGGAGATTTCTAGCAGCTGTCTGAAGGATGCGGTCTTGCCATAGTTCTCACTATACCACTGATAATATAATTAGTTTGATTCTCACCCTTGTCATGCTAAGTGGCCTTTCAGGTTCCTTCTGTTTAACTGATCACACCTCCTTCCCTCTAGTTGCTCCACTGGTCATCCACAGAACCTCTGACCTTATTTAAGTAGCAATTTGATAAAGTACCAAAACATAATTGTTTATAACCTCTTATCAGATCAGTAGGACCTTCAGAGGACTTTTCCAATATTTCTGCTTAGTGTGTTAAGTTAATACTGTAGTGTGTTAGATACTGAATTTAGAATGGGTGGCTCCTAACCACCTAGAACAGCATAGCGTATAAGGCAATATACATTTTTGCTACTAAATGATCAAACTTCAAAAAATAATCATAGTATATACAAGAAATCTTACTGAGAGCTCAAAGAAACTGAAGTGTTTTCCACAATCCTCAATCCTGATCGCTGCCACCCCTTCCCATCTATGGATGTTCTCCAAAAAGGACTTCAGGTGGCTCCAGATAGGACTTTTGAAATGCACTTTAGAGGGAAAGGAAGAAATGATAACTATAGGGATCCCAGAAGGGGGACTTTAACCCTTTTCCTGCTGGCTTGATCCCTGCAATACAATACAAAACTACTGTTTGTATTTGCAGGAAAGAAGTAAACTCACCCTTTCTCCCTGCTGTTCCCGTTTCTCAGTGGTGACTGTTTTTCAAAACAGGTGCATTAATGTGAAAAATCATTCACAACTAGTTTGGCCTTCAAAGCAGGATAATCTTTTCAGGATTATTGCCATGTAGTTTAAGCCATTCCCAAGTTGGGTCCCTAATGTAAATTGAGGAATTGTATAGACTTTTAGAAAGAATGAAGAGGGCTTTTTTTATTTTTCATTCTTCTCTTTTCTTGTCTAAAGAGTGTTTAATGTACGCATAGTTTGTGAGAGAATTCCAAAATTTATTCTGAAGAAAGAGTTAATTCCACTCATCATGAGATTTGGAAAATCTTATTCACCAAATTAAACCGTATTAAAGGGCACTTGTTGTTTCTATGGGACAGGAGCTTATCTTCTGCTTCATGAATAATTATATGTCTAAAATTAACTACGGGTTTCTTTCTCTTTGCCTTCTATATCAGAGGGCCAAATTAAACAAGATGCCATTTATGCAATTAGCAACTGCAAAAACAGCTTCTGAAATGTAAATAGCAGGTCTTCTCCTTCTCAGCTGGGGCTTTGATGGGGGAGGTGAAAAAGTCAAGTCCTCAAGATGAGCTTGATGCCTGGTAAAATTCATGGACATATCCATGGAGTTTCCTTAAAAGGGAGAAAAAAAAACCTTATTCTGAATATTCCCCCCACTTTTGCTCTTCCTGGAGATCACCTATGTAGGTATTAGCCATATTGGATTCTGGTGAACATCTGAAATGCAGCCAAACTCAGCTAAACGGGCAGTAGGGGAGACAGAGTGCTATATCTTCTTTCCTTTTCCTGATCCCATGAAAACTCTGATGTAGCACTTCTTCCCAAAAAAAAAACCAAAAAAAAAAAAAATGAATCAAGATGAAGGAGTCTCATCTATCCTAGGGGCAATTCAATATCCTATTACATTGCAGGTTCTTTGGGTAATGAGTGGGAAACTTTGCACTGTACATGTGCTTATCAATATTGCATGGGAAGAAAAGATTGGCCCAGTCCCTTTCTTACATGCATGTTTCCCCTTTCCCTACAGCATATATACTTTATATATACACACAGCATTTTGGGCAGTGGTTTGCCACTGCCTCCTTCCTAGTGCTGAGAGAGAGGGACTGGCCCAAAGTTACCCAGCTGGCTTTGTGCTTAAGGTAGGACTAGAACTCACAGTCTCCCAGTTCCTAGCTTGGTATCTTAACCACTACATCAAACTCTTATAATATTACAATTATTTATGCAAAGACCAAGCTGTCTTGGGAAGTCTGTCATGCTGGAAGGATGGAAAGAAAGAGAAGAAGAGGATGACCAGCAGCAAGGTAGATGGACTCAATTACAAACAAGATAAGTGTACCATTGGAAGAACTGAAGAGCTAGGTTGCCCATCCCTGTCTATTCACTGGGAGTAAACTTGCAGGGAAGCTCTTTGTATGACCTAGAACACTGAGGTTCTTGGAAGAAATATGGGATAAATATAGAATTAAATAAATTGTAGCTGGTGTTGCAGTTATCAGGTATATGAAGGTAGAAATAGCAGAGCAGATGCATATTAAATTCAAAGAGAAATGTTGCATTATGATCTTTTCTGTAATGTAATCAGTTCAATCTTTTTTAATCAGATGTTGGCCAGATGTGGATTAATACATATCTAGAAAAAACATTTATTTGGGAGATGAAATTAAAATGCCTCTTTATTGCTTTTTCTGATCATTTGTTGTTGTTTATTAGTTTAGTCACTTCCGACTCTTCGTGACTTCATGGACCAGCCCACGCCAGAGCTTCCTGTCGGTCGTCAACACCCCCAGCTCCCCCAGGGACGAGTCCGTCACCTCTAGAATATCATCCATCCATCTTGCCCTTGGTCAGCCCCTCTTCCTTTTGCCTTCCACTCTCCCTAGCATCAGCATCTTCTCCAGGGTGTCCTGTCTTCTCATTATCTGGCCAAAGTACTTCAGTTTGGCCTTTAATATCATTCCCTCAAGTGAGCAGTCTGGCTTAATTTCCTGGAGGATGGACTGGTTGGATCTTCTGGCAGTCCAAGGCACTCTCAGAATTTTCCTCCAACACCACAGTTCAAAAGCATCGATCTTCCTTCGCTCAGCCTTCCTTATGGTCCAGCTCTCGCAGCCATATGTTACTACAGGGAACACCATTGCTTAAACTATGCGGGCCTTTGTTGTCAGTGTGATGTCTCTGCTCTTAACTATTTTATCGAGATTTGTCATTGCTCTTCTCCCAAGGATTAAGCGTCTTCTGATTTCCTGACTGCAGTCAGCATCTGCAGTAATCTTTGCACCTAGGAATACAAAGTCTTTCACTGCTTCTACATTTTCTTCCTCTATTTGCCAGTTATCAATCAAGCTGGTTGCCATAATCTTGGTTTTTTTGAGGTTTAGCTGCAAACCAGCTTTTGCACTTTCTTCTTTCACCTTCATCATAAGGCTCCTCAGTTCCTCTTCACTTTCAGCCACCAAAGTGGTATCATCTGCATATCTGAGATTGTTAATGTTTCTTCCAGAGATTTTAACTCCAGCCTTGGATTCCTCAAGGCCAGCTTGTCGCATGATGTGTTCTGCATACCAGTTGAATAGGTAGGGTGAGAGGATACAGCCCTGCCGTACTCCTTTCCCAATCTTAAACCAGTCCGTTGTTCCGTGGTCTCTTCTTACTGTTGCTACTTGGTCGTTATACAGATTCTTCAGGAGGCATACAAGATGACTTGGTATCCCCATACCACTAAGAACTTGCCACAATTTGTTATGGTCCACACAGTCAAAGGCTTTAGAATAGTCCATAAAACAGAAATAGATGTTTTTCTGAAACTCCCTGGCTTTTTCCATTATCCAGCGGATATTGGCAATTTGGTCTCTAGTTCCTCTGCCTTTTCTAAACCCAGCTTGTACATCTGACAATTCTCGCTCCATGAACTGCTGAAGTCTACCTTGCAGGATCTTGAGCATTACCTTACTGGCATGTGAAATGAGTGCCACTGTTCGATAGTTTGAACATTCTTTAGTGCTTCCCTTTTTTGGTATGGGGATATAAGTTGATTTTTTCCAATCTGATGGCCATTCTTGTGTTTTCCAAATTTGCTGGCATATAGCATGCATTACCTTGACAGCATCATCTTGCAAGATTTTGCACAGTTCAGCTGGGATGCCGTCGTCTCCTGCTGCCTTGTTATTAGCAATGCTTCTTAAGGCCCACTCAACCTCACTCTTCAGGATGTCTGGCTCTAGCTCACTGACCACACCGTCAAAGCTATCCCCGATATTGTTCTCCTTCCTATACAGGTCTTCTGTATATTCTTGCCACCTTTTCTTGATTTCTTCTTCTTCTGTTAGGTCCTTGCCATCTTTGTTTTTGATCATACCCATTTTTGCCTGGAATTTACCTCCAATGTTTCTAATTTTCTGGAAGAGGTCTCTTGTCCTTCCTATTCTATTGTCTTCTTCCACTTCCGCGCATTGCTTGTTGAAAAATAATTCCTTATCTCTTCTGGCTAACCTCTGAAATTTTGCATTTAATTGGGCATATCTCCCCCTATCACTGTTGCCTTTTGCTTTCCTTCTTTCTTGGGATACTTCTAGTGTCTCAGCAGACAGCCATTTTGCCTTCTTGGTTTTGTCTTTCTTTGGGATGTATTTTGTTGCCGCCTCCTGAACAATGTTGCGAACTTCTGTCCATAGTTCTTCCGGGACCCTATCTACTAAGTCCAGTCCCTTAAATCTATTCTTCACCTCCACTGCATATTCCTTAGGAATATTAGTGAGCTCATATCTAGCTGATCTGTGGGTCTTCCCTAATCTCTTTAGTCTGATCCTAAATTGTGCAAGAAGAAGTTCGTGATCTGAACTACAGTCAGCTCCAGGCCTTGTTTTTACCGACTGTACAGATGTCCGCCACCTTTGGCTGCAAAGGATGTAATCAATCTGATTTCGGTGTTGTCCATCTGGTGAAGTCCATGTATAAAGTCATCTCTTAGGTTGTTGGAAGAGAGTGTTTGTTATGCAGAGTGAATTGTCTTGGCAAAATTCTATCAGCCTATGTCCTGCTTCATTTTGTTCTCCCAGGCCATACTTACCTGTAATTCCAGTGTCATTTGACTGCCCACCTTAGCATTCCAGTCTCCTGTGATGAAAATAACATCTCTTTGAGGCGTGTTGTCCAGTAGGTGCTGCAGATCCTCATAGAACTGCTCTACTTCAGCTTCTTCAGCATTTGTGGTTGGGGCGTATATTTGGATAACTGTGATGTTAGATGGCTTGCCCTGAATTCAAATTGAGATCATTCTGTCGTTTTTTGGGTTGTATCCAAGCACTGCTTTCGCCACTTTACTATTAATTATGAAGGCTACTCCATTTCTTCTGTGGTCCTCTTGTCCACAGTAGTAGATCTGGTGGTCATTTGATGTGAAGTGGCCCATTCCAGTCCATTTCAGTTCACTGATGCCCAGAATGTCTATCTTTAATCTGGTCATCTCACCAATAACCACATCCAATTTGCCCTGGCTCATAGATCTTACATTCCAGGTTCCAATGGTGTGTTGATCCTTAGAACATCGGATTCACCGTTCACCACCAGCACCGTCGGCCGCTAGCCGTCCTTTCGGCTTTGAGCTAGCTGCGTCATCACGTCTGGGGCTAGTTGAACTCATCCTCTGTTCCTCCCCAGTAGCATTTTGACCACCTTCCGACCTGGGGGTCTCATCTTCCGATGGTATACCGACATATCTCTGGTTGTACTGATCCATTTAGTTTTCACGGCAAGAATACTGGGGTGGGTTGCCATTACCTTCCCCAGGGATCGCATTTAGTCTGACCTCTCTGTCATGACCTTCCCGTCTTGGGTGGCCCTTCACAGTTTAGCTCATGGCATCTTTGACGTGCTCAAGCTCCAGCACCACGACAAGGTAACGATCCTTTGCTGAAGTTTTCTGATCATACAGACTTAAAATTTGAAAACGCTTGTCCAAATATCTTCATAATATGTATGTAGTTCCAAACAAAGCTTTTTTTTTTTTTTGGTAAGCTGAATGTTTTGATGTTGAATACTTTTAGATTTTTTTTCAGCAGTTTTGACAATTCTACAATAATAGATCCTAATGCTCCAATAACCTTGGAGAAACTTTTGCCAGTTTATTCCATAATCTCTGTATTTCAGTTGTTAATTTCCAATATTTTGTAACTTTTTTCCCAGTTCCTTTAGAGCTATTCCACTGTCATTTGGCATTGCCACATCTATATGTAAAACTTGCTTTCTTCATCTATTCTGAAGTCTGACATGTTATGTTCTAGATATCAGTCTATCTGAATTTGGAAATCCCATAACTTGTTTACTTATTCTGGAGCACCTTTTTCAGTTTAATTCAGTTATTCAATTCAATTATGCTCATGCCAATAATTTGGGGTACCAAATTTGTATGCTTTACATAAATTCCAATGTACCATTTTTTGCTACACAATCTTGTTTTGTCTTATAATCTGTCTGGGCAATTTTGTTACAGCCACTTATTTGCCTTGCCTTTCTCTTTGCATAATCCACATTTGGTGCTGTTTCCAGTTTTTTGAACTTCCATTTTTTGGGCAGATTTCTTATTAGTACTTGTTCTTGTGCTGCAAATACTAGTGCTTCTATTTCTTGATGAGTCCAGTCTCAAGCAACTGCCAAATTTCCTTGCCTTCAATTTTTTTTCCAGGATTCACCATGCAGAGGTTTCTCTTTTGAATTATTTGCTCACTATTGTAACTGTTCAGGGTTGAATGCTGCCTTTGATTCTGTCACATTCAAAATGTTTTCTTTGCAGAAACTTATTATTTATTAATTTTATTCTCCTATTATTACCATTCTTAATATTATTTTGTATAGAGGAAGCTGACACAATACCTGAGAATAAAAGAGTCTGTCATGAGTTGACATACTGTATGTATAATTACTTACTTTGTTCCAAAAGCCATCACCATGATAAATTTGCAGTTTTTCCTATCTGCCAGGACTAGTAATATGGAATACATCTAACAACTAAATTTGCATATAGAAAGTATCATTGACCTTTGAGTTAAAAAGGACAGAAATTTACAAGGACACCCTTTCAAAACAGAGTACTTAGATTAGGTGAGGCAGGGCAGCACTGAGAAGACATAAAGGGGCTGCTTATTCATGGAGAAATATAAAAAAATAAAATGAAGACCTCTTTTCAGAAGACATAATCGTAAGTGAAATCCTTTAATATTAAGGCTTTTTTTATCATCCACACAGAGACCAAGATTGGCCTCACAACATGAGACCATTTTCAGATCAGATACTGGAAGAAAGTGGTGGTAGCCTGTTAGATGTTTATTCTGAACTCCCTTTATTTATCCATTCTGTTATTGATCTCACAACCCATAGTATAGATCAACTGCTATTACAATCTGCTCTTGAAAGTGTGGCAGAGAAGATCATCATAATACAAGGCTTGAAATAGAATTCATCAGCCAGTCCAGCTGGCTTCTTGATATTGAATGGAGATCAGGTGCCATCTTGCCTTTTGTCCCATGCAGCAACAACTCTTGGGCCTGCCCCTCAAGTGAATTGGATAGGAAGCATACCATCAATTTACACATATTTAAGCTTTCTCTTATACATACATCTTTAAGGGTTCAGCAGACCTATATCCCTTATTCACTTTAACTCAGAGAAATTCTGAAGGAGGAGGAACAACAGCAGTAGCAGCTGGGCTTCTGAATACATTGGGCATTGTCTAAAATTGCTTAAGAACATGTGTAATAAATGACAGCCTAAGATAAATGCATTGCAGAATCCTCAGTCTAATATACATTGCCTTTTCTTTACAATTGTTTCCTATTTATAGAAGAGGAAAATCAGATAAAGTCCATGCTGCCATTTTCCCAGTAGGAAATGGCTTGACCCCAATTATTATATTCTTTGGGTGTCTTATACATGGCAATATAGCTCCCTGGCTGGCCCATTATTGTTCCATCTTTCAAAAAATCTCACTCACAGCCAAAGAATTCACACAATGTACTCAATGCCTAATTCTGGATTAACAAAGCTCAGCTGCTGTGTTCATGTAAAATGCTATGCCCAAGGAAATAAACCATATCATGGCTTATTGTGGTGGCTAAGAGAATGGCTGAGCTCCCCAAAACTTGCTGAGCCATCAACTCCCAAAGCCTATTTTAGCCTAATCCTAGCTTGGTGAATGAGCCCTGCCAAGGAATATCAGCAGCAAACTTCCCAAATGACACAAGAATGCCTCTCTAATGCGTATTTGCTCTGAAATGGATCTAAACTAAGGCTGAGCTGAAATCCCTTATCCCAGTTTTCCAAAAAGATTCCCCATTGCCCCCCTTTTAATTTTCCTGGAGGAAAATTCTGGTGGTCCTCCCAGCGCCATGAAGATTTCACCACAGTGTCTGAAAGGCTCACCTTCCTTCAATGTCTTGCAAGTAATACAGTGAGTTGCAATCCAGTGTCCCACCCATGGCATTCCAAAAAGTGCAATAGCAAAATTAGTAGAGGGGGCTTGTGTAACCATGCAAGGTGCAGGACTCTTTAAGTAAAGGCTTAAAAGAAAGACAAGACAAGACAAAAAAAATCAAAACAAAGCAAAATAGAAAATTGTTGGCATCATATAAAGTTAACCATGTAAGCAATGAGGTTTTTCCTATCTTTAAAGGACTGAGAAGAAGACATACTGTACACCAATAGCCATGGCAGAAGAATCTCATTTTCATCTGCCATGAACTTTCAGTGGGGGGAGTGGGCATTTTGCCTATCTCTAGCCAATGAAGGTTAAAAAAAAAGGAAAAGCAAAACGTTCCCATTTTAAACTACCCATTTAAACCAGAAAATCCATTTTTCCATGATAAAACCTTGCATGCTTTGCTTATCCTCTATAGTGTAAATGAATAAAGCAAATATTTGGTCCAACTATATGTCTGCAAACTGATGACTTCCTTTTAGTAAACAATAATAAAGGCTGTAAACATGTTGGCTAAAAATTCAAAGAACATGAAGAGCAAATCCTTTGAATAAGATGAAGTAGGAGAGAGAAGATAAATGACAATAACAAGGCAAAGCTATAACAAAACTGTCACAAACTTTGCTGATGTTATTTCTAAAGAAATAACAAAATAGAATTACAAAAAGACAAATGGAGTACAGAAAAGAAATCAATAAAAATAACAGAACAATCCTGAAATACAGTACTGTATCTAATTCCATGCTAAAAGTGTATTCATGGTAAACCCTCACTGGCAGATTATTGTAGGCACCTATAATAAACAGTTTGGGGCTACTAAATTCATTTCAGCATTCCCAAGAACTGGCTTACTATAGGAACCACTAGAAACAAGCCAGAATGTCAAAAGACCATGTATTGGTGTATTTTATATTAATTAACAAGATATTGCTAAGAAGGCAAATTCCAATATTCTGTGAGTTGATTTACTGCATGTACTTCTTAAATGACAAGATGCAGGCAATAATATGTAGTCTCTAGATTAGAGATTCTAGCTTAGAATGCATAGAACAGCATGAGCATAGTTAAGGCAAACTTGACATTACACTTGCATCATACTGGCAGAAATGTACCAAAACTTGCTGTCACTTATAAGCGGAGAATCTTGCATATCATATGGATACAGCTAAGGCTGATAAGCTATCCTACACCTTCTGTACATTCTGAAAAGGAACCAGAGTATGTACCTTCTGTATGCTATGTGTACAATATATAGAAAGGCTTGAGTGACCATAGCCAAGATGGGCAGCAGCGGTGCAGTAATTCTCTATGGGCCCATCTGGTGAAGACCATGACATATGGAAGACTGTACTTAGAATATAAGAGGTGTAAATAATAAAGAGCATGAATTAGCAAATGAATGGAAGGAAAGAAAAATAGATATATTTGTGTGTGAATGAAACTAAGAGAGTGGGGAAGGAGGTAACAGATCTGAATGAAGGTGACCTGACCTGGTGGACTGGAATCAGTGAATACATGCAAGGAACTAAAGGAGGAGCTTTAGTTACAAGTGAAGGAGGTAAACTGTATGTCAGAATTTGGTGTCATTTAAACTATTGTGGGTGTGTATGAAAATAGAAATTCTTAGCTGATAAGTGCAGATTATGTTTCAGTGAATAGTGATAACAGAAGTACCTGAGTTAAGGCTTTGGGGGGAAAACCTGCAAGACTCTGAATGAATATGATCCAGGGAAACAATCTATTAAGTAACATGAATGGTTTTGGAATGAGGCAAGACGGTAAAGTGATTAGGCCATGTGGGAACCCAGTGATGAATGAATATGGTGACTGTTTTTAGTGAGCATCTTAGAAAAAAAGGTCCACAAGTTTCAAAACTGTGGTTTAAGCAAAAGTCCATTGTCTATTCATGTGTACACATGGTGAAGAAATGAATCTAAAAGTAGGATTGATTTGATTGTTTATTATGGAGAATTGAGAGAATTAGTGAAGGATATTAAGGGAGATAAAAGGCTCTGAATTTGAGACAGGGCATTTTGTGATAGTGAGCCAAAAGTGGCTCCTGTTGAGAAAAAAATGGACATGGAAGAAAAGGAAAGAAGTGAGAGAACTTAGAGTGCATGTAGAACAACTGTAGGAAGAGAAAGTACAAATCCCGTGGAATATATATGAGAATATAGAATGAGTGGGAAATGGACATCAAGAAGATGATGTGGAACAGCAAAAAGAATTACACTACAAAGTGACACAGAAATATTACTCAGTTATACTGAGAAGTATGAAAAAGAAAATTATAGAATAATGAATGATTGCTGCAAACAATGAGAATGAGAGAAAAGCACTTTATAATGTATATAAAAAGAAGAGAGTTGCAAAGAGTGTAGCAAGACAGCATGGAACAGTTAAGATAAAAGAATCAAAGGAAATGCAGAATGGTTTTGATGCTTTCATATAACTCTTTTTAGTTAAGTTAGGAAAGACATAGATTACATTCCCAGCTTTGACTGTATGTATTGATGTAGTGTATGAACCAATGTATGGATAAGGAAGAAACAAGGATGTTTTGAAAAGATAGAAAGGTGGTTAATGGTGTTGATATACAGTACCCAAGAATTAAATTAATGGTGTCGGTATACAGTATCCAAGATTTTGCTCTCCTTTTCTAATTATCTCATTTCTTTAATTTCTTTTTCTCACTATTTTTATTACTTTTCTGTGCTTTGCATAATACTGCTTACCCAAAAAGAGAACAGCATGATGATTCTATATGCAGCAAATATCCAGAACTCCAATAGGTCATATTTCAACAGAACTGCAATTCCTAGTCCTGAATGAAAGTCATACTGGCATTTCTGAAAGCTAGGGTTGAGGGGCAGACATGGGAGAATTCCTGAATTAATCCCTGAATTAGTCAGCTGTCCATATCTCACAAATTACTCTGACAGGCCAAGAAACCCTTCAGCTGAGCTTCTCCTTGGCTAAGAAAGGGAACTGGGAATCAAGTCAGGATACAGATGCTCTCTCACTCAACCATCACTGAGACCACAAAGCTCAGAGACAACCTGGCAATCTCCAGTATTATGGCACGATTCTATGAAGCAAAACACCATCATCTAGGCAAGTTGTCTCAGCCATTGACTAATGCCTTTCATGGCCACAGTGGGAGATATGCCTTATCTAGGTTAAAGGAGTAACCAGTGCAGTCTTTCCTAGGTTTGCTCCACTATATCTAGCCACAACATGGGGATCACTGGAGCTGATGATGGTCATTCACAGGGACTGGTATTACTCAGTTTATACATTGTGACATGTTCCAGCTTCAGACAGATGCTACCTTCAAGATTCATGCAGGTGCTTTACTACCATCAGTCCTTCTCTATCAGAAAGAGAGAAGGACTTTGGAAGTTTGAAATGTTAAGATGTGCTGGAAGAGTTTTGCTGCATTGATTCGTTTCATTGATTTATCTCTGCCGATCTTTTGTTATGCTGCATTTGTATGTTTATTAGCTTCAGACCTTATTTCAGTTCTGGATATAAGCTGTCCAGAGAACTTTGCTTATGAAGTCCCCTAGAAATACCATAACTAAGTACATAAATAAATGTTTTAAAACTGTATGAGCATAATTCTCTTTCCCCTAGAGGATTACCTGTAACCAAATATGTCTATGTCTATGTCTATGTCTATGTCTATGTGCATGTGTATATTTATGTATGTATGTATGTATGTGTATATATTTATACATATACATACACTCACCCATTGAAGACTTTTTTCTCCACTGGCTTTTGATTGGATAGAAATTGACAGGAAAAGATTTTGGCTAAGTATTACTGTATAAGAAATTTCCTAATGCTAAGAGCTGCTTGATAATTAAACAGACTGCCATGGAAGATTTGAGCTTTCCTTCAGAAGAAGCATTTAAGAGATTCTGGACATTTAAAAAACAAAACAAAATTTGTTGTGATGAAAATTTCTGGCCACTAAATCTAAAGCAGTTAAGCAACCAGTTCTGCAGGTTGTGAATTGTCCTTTATGAGGAGGATAAAAGCCAAAATTAAAGGGTATGTATCTTCAAGGTATGAAAGACCTAAATCACATGTTGAAATTACATATTTGATTGAATGGGAAAAAAAATAAGGTTGACAGAATGTCCCAAAATATAGGATGGCAATTTCTATCTATAAATACTGTTTCAACCCTTGTCCTTTTGCTAATCTCTGATTTTCTAGCATCACTGGTTTATACATACAGCTCTTGAATCAATCACACAGTTCATCTTACCAGTACCATGGATGAATTATTCCTCAATGTCATCAGGGATCATTTTAAAAAACAAGTGTAAGACATTAATTGAGAACCTTACCACAAATACCACCAATTGTGTTTGAACATGTACTGTGGTCCTTTTTATGCTACAATGCCTTCCAAGCATTTTTCAGTGAATTAAAAAAAACAACAACATGACACCTAAAGTCATGTTTAGATGCCCAGAATATACTGTAAGCAATAATCTACTCTGGTGGAGTAGATTATTGCTTATATTAGATTATTATTGCTAGTTTATTAATAATCTATCAGAGTAGATTATTGCTGAATATAAGCAATAACCCAGTCTGCTGAAGCTTATTTATTTATTTGTTGGTTTGCGTATTAATTGTCTTAGTTTTTATAGGCACCCCATTTTAAAACTCTGGGGTGGGTGACATCACGACAGAATATAAAAACAACAATAATAATCAAACTATAAAAAACAAAAAATAGTAATAGTAATATATCAAATAATAAAAGAACTTTCCCCATGATGCTTGATGAAATCATTTTTTTAAAAATCCTTGTTTGCTCATTCTAAAACTGGACTGCATGCTTCCAAAAGAAATGTTTGGAATTCTCTCAGAAATTAAGTGAGTCTTTATCACTTTACATCTATCCTTTGTTGATTTTTGCTGTGGTAACATTTGAGGAACAAAGGATATTTAAATAAAGGAATAGTCTTTGTACCCCAACCCTTCCTACTGAAATTACAGACATAGGCTTTGGGTCACCTTACGGTATTAGTAATTTTTTTAAAAAGAAGAGGAAAAATAAAAGAAAGCTTCTATGAGCACTTCTTTAAAGCTTTTTTCCCTTGGCTCCTATGACAGCATCAACATAAGATGTCTGACATTAGCAGGGCCTCAAAAGAATAAAGAAAGTAGGGTTTGGCACAGCACTATTAACTGTGTCGAGAAGTTAATCTGTTCCTAAATCTGTTGCCAATTGTTTCACTGTCTGGTGCCAAATTTAGGACAACAAGGTCCCTCCAATCCTTCTGAGAAACTCATCTGGGAGTAGCTGCCAGCGGCAGGGTCAGAATATTTGAAAGATAAGTTTCCCCCAGAAGCTGTTCTGCAGTACCAATCATCTTCTGAGGTCCTTGTTAACCCTCCAAGCAAGAGATGCAGTTACGGTAACATGGAACAGAACCTTTTGATATTAGCATCCTGGTCATGTTTAATGTTTTGAATTTGAGATTGCAATGCTTAATGCTTGGGTTTAGCCCACCATTTTTATTCTCTAAGTTTTGTGTGTGTGTGTGTGTGTGTGTGCGCGCGTGCGTGTGCAGAAACATGCACAATATTTTGTTTTATAACCCTTCATAGATAAAACAGTATCATTATTTATTTAATCATATTTTTGAGATCCAATTTTGTGTAACGGTTAAGGCACCAGGCTAGAAACCAGGAGACCATGAGTTCTAGCCCCACTTAGGCATGAAGCCGGCTGGGCCAGTCCCTTTTTTCTCAGCCCTAGGAAGAAGGCAAGGGCAAACCATTTCCAAAATTCTTGTCAAGAAAACTGCAGGGATGTATCCAGGCAGTTTCAAGGAATCAAGACTGACTTGAAGGAACATACATACATACATACATACATGCATAAAATAAAGGAGGAAACCAATGGAGAGATAAGGATTACCAGTCCACAAAGGCTAGTTTTGTCTTTTTACATTCATATTTTTAATCTTGTTTTTGAAGAAATGGGCAAATGTTACTCATTCATTATTTAATAGTATGCTTTATATTTTAATATTTTTTTAAAAAAAAATGCTTCATGATGTACCCTGGTTAACTGGTGAGATAACTGGTCAGGAAACCATGGCCTATCAGTTTCTTTGTTATTCCTCTGCCATGGAAGTTGCTGGCAAATCATAAGTTGCCCTTATTTTGACTGTTTCTTCTCATAAGAATTTATCTTTTCTTGTGTAAACCTTCGATGAGAAATCTGTAGTTTTGCTCTGCACGCTGGTGGGTTGACAGAGTTGCACTAGGACGTAGTTTGTTTCACTGAGTAATTCCTAGTTGGATGGATAGATATTACATATTAAGTTTTATGGTTTTTACATAAGCCACAATGGCTGTATTCATGCAACACATTCCAATCTGCTGCCCATACTTCATTCTTTTTATATTTGGCCAGCCAAGAGATTAGCATGTGGGAGAGAAATAACAAAAATTTAAACTGCATTTCATAGTCTCTTAAGCAAAGAGTCAAATGTTGCCATAAGAACTGACAGAACTCACTGGGGTGTCTGAATTTCAGACGCTTACAGTGGTGCTTTATACTGTATATAGTACATAGGATGAACATCACTGAGGTATCTCCTATTTCTGGAGTGATTCTTGCCATCCATAGCTGGTACAAACATTGTGGACTTTCCATTTCACGACTTGTTTGTATTCCTATAACATTATTATAGGTGTTAAGATGTCAGCTACTTTCAGCTATTATCACAGCTGCTTGGGGAACTAATTTTGTTCTTTCAGCTTTAGGATATGGGATCAGAAAATTTGAATACAGGGTACCTAAACTTATAAATAAATAAATAAATAAATAAATATCTACTATGCATGTAAACTGAACTGCCTCTATAGTTAGACATACTTTGAAATTTCCTCTGTGGTCACTGTACATATATTCTTTTATTATGCTCTATGCCAGCCTTTCTAGTTTGCCATAGTCCAAGTTTGTTTGGATTGCAATTCCTCGAATGTCCTGACAACTGGTTAGAAATTGTGGGTGTTACCTCAACATTTCAGGTGATTAACAGGTTGGGAAATGCAGAAATACAGAAATAATGGCATGAAAAGAACAGAGGTCAGGGGCATTTAAATCAGCTCTTACAGAAATAACACAAGCCTATCAGTTCTTTACAACTGTAGTATCCCTAGGAAATGCTTCAGGCTGAACTATAAAACAGGTAATGTACCTCATCCCACAATATGTATGTGATGTGCTGTTGTTTATCCGTTTAGTCTCTTCTGACTCTTCATGACTTCATGGACCAGCCCACGCCAGAACTTCCTGTCAGTTGTCAACACCACCAGCTCCCCCAGGGACATGTCCGTCACCTCTAGAATATCATCCATCCATATTGCCCTTGGTCGGCCCCTCTTCCTTTTGCCTTCCACTCTCCCTCGCATCAGCATCTTCTCCAGGGTGTCCTGTCTTCTCATTATGTGGCCAAAGTATTTCAGTTTTGCCTTTGATATCATTCCCTCAAGTGAGCAGTCTGGCTTGATTTCCTGGAGGATGGACTGGTTTGATCTTCTTGCAGTCCAAGGCACTCTCAGAATTTTCCTCCAACACCACAGTTCAAAAGCATTGATCTTCCTTCTCTCAGCCTTCCTTATGGTCCAGCTCTCGCAGCCATATGTTACTACAGGGAACACCATTGCTTTAACTATGCGGACCTTTGTTGTCAGTGTGATGTCTCTGCTCTTGACTATTTTATTGAGATTTGTCATTGCTCTTCTCCCAAGGATTAAGCGTCTTCTGATTTCCTGATTGCAGTCAGCATCTGCAGTAATCTTCGCACCTAGAAATACAAAGTCTTTCACTGCCACTACGTTTTTGCCCTCTATTTGCCAGTTATCAATCAAGCTGTTTGCCATAATCATGGATTTTTTGAGGTTTAGCTGCAAGCCAGCTTTTGCACTTTCCTCTTTCACCTTGATCATAAGGCTACTCAGTTCCTCTTTGCTTTCAGCCATCAAAGTGGTATCATCTGCATATCTGAGGTTGTTAATGTTTCTTCCAGCGATTTTAACTCCAGCCTTGGATTCCTCAAGCCCAGCATGTCGCATGATGTGTTCTGCGTACAAGTTGAATAGGTAGGGTGAGGGTATAGAGCCCTGCCATACTCCTTTCCCAATCTTAAACCAGTCCATTGTTCCATGGTCTGTTCTTACTGTTGCTACTTGGTCGTTATACAGATTCTTCAGGAGGCATAGAAGATGACTTGGTATCCCCATACCGCTAAGAACTTGCCACAATTTGTTATGGTCCACACAGTCAAAGGCTTTAGAATAGTCAATAAAACAGAAATAGATGTTTTTCTGAAACTCCCTGGCTTTTTCCATTATCCAGCGGATATTGGCAATTTGGTCTCTAGTTCCTCTGCCTTTTCTAAACCCAGCTTGTACATCTGACAATTCTCGCTCCATGAACTGCTGAAGTCTACCTTGCAGGATCTTGAGCATTACCTTACTGGCATGTGAAATGAGTGCCACTGTTCGATAGTTTGAACATTCTTTAGTGCTTCCCTTTTTTGGTATGGGGATATAAGTTGATTTTTTCCAATCTGATGGCCATTCTTGTGTTTTCCAAATTTGCTGGCATATAGCATGCATTACCTTGACAGCATCATCTTGCAAGATTTTGAACAGTTCAGTTGGGATGCCGTCGTCTCCTGCTGCCTTGTTATTAGCAATGCTTCTTAAGGCCCACTCAACCTCACTCTTCAGGATGTCTGGCTCTAGCTCACTGACCACACCGTCAAAGCTATCCCCGATATTGTTATCCTTCCTATACAGGTCTTCCGTATATTCTTGCCACCTTTTCTTGATCTCTTCTTCTTCTGTTAGGTCCTTGCCATCTTTGTTTTTGATCATACCCATTTTGGCCTGGAATTTACCTCCGATGGTTCTAATTTTCTGGAAGACGTCTCTTGTCCTTCCCATTCTATTGTCTTCTTCCACTTCCACGCATTGCTTGTTTAAAAATGATTCCTTATCTCTTCTGGCTAGCCTCTGGAATATTGCATTTAATTGGGCATATCTCCCCCTATCGCTGTTGCCTTTTGCTTTCCTTCTTTCTTGGGCTACTTCTCGTGTCTCAGCAGACAGCCATTTTGCCTTCTTGGTTTTCTCTTTCTTTGGGATGTATTTTGTTGCCGCCTCCTGAACAACGTTGTGAACTTCTGTCCATAGTTCTTCCGGGACCCTATCTACTAAGTCCAGTCCCTTAAATCGATTATTCACCTCCACTGCATATTCCTTAGGAATATTAGTGAGCTCATATCTAGCTGATCTGTGGGTCTTCCCTAATCACTTTAGTCTGCTCCTAAATTGTGCAAGAAGAAGTTTGTGATCTGAACTACAGTCAGCTCCATTCTCTTGAGGGAATGATATTAAAGGCAAAACTGAAATACTTTGGCCACATAATGAAAAGACAGGACACCCTGGAGAAGATGCTGATGCCAGGGAGAGTGGAAGGCAAAAGGAAGAGGGGCCGACCAAGGGCAATATGGATGGATGATATTCTAGAGGTGACGGACTCGTCCCTGGGGGAGCTGGGGGTGTTGATGACCGACAGGAAGCTCTGGTGTGGGCTGGTCCATGAAGTCATGAAGAGTCCGAAGCGACTAAATGAATAAACAACAACTCTGTCATGACCTTCCCGTCTTGTGTGGCCCTTCACAGTTTAGCTCATGGCATCATTGAGGTGCTCAAGCTCCAGCACCATGACAAGGTAACGATCCTTTGCTGAAGTATGTGATGTGCTACTGAGTACATAAGCAGACAAAGTAAGGAAGTATATGTGTGTGAGGGAGAGATGGAGACAGCAAGATGGACAGAGAGCTGCCCTAAGGGTCAAGCAATCAACATTTCACCAGTGGTGAAAGTTAGAAGAGGAAGGGAACAAAGGTAAATAAAATAATGAAGAGAAAGGAAAACTGCACCTCATTAAATGCCATATATAGAACTACATGGGTTTGATCATTCTGGACTGCAAATCTCTGGGTGACCACCAGATGGCAACAACAAGATTTTTTAAAAATCGGCCACCATCTTGTATTCATCCAGCTTTTCTTAATCCAAATACAAAAGCCCCAGTTTTATCATTATTTAAACATTGCCTGGCTCTACAGATTGATAGATAGAAGGAAACCTCTTATTCTCTTTGTAAAGAGAAACACACACCTAGATCCCTACTTGTATGTATTTCAATCAGATCAATGAGCTTGCTTTAAAACATAAACACAATAGCTTACGCTCAGTGGTAAGCACATGGAGACCTGAATCCGAGGTATCACACAAATGCTTTCCCCAGTACTTCCTCTGTAGCAAATATAGTTGATCTTCCCTAAACCCACTTAGTTTGGCTTTCTACCAAATATGAAAGTGAACACCTGTGCAGTAGCTAAGGAGCTGTTCAAGAGCCCATGCAGATTCATCTGCAGGGGATGTCACTGGTCTATTTTCTTTCCTTTGGGTGTAATGGAAGATAGCTTCATTAAAGGAAGCCCAAAACATAATTAAAGGGACAATATGTTTGCCCAGCTGACTGCCCATGCTGTAGTTTCATTATCTCTCATGCAAGTGAGACTAAATTCTAATTTTCTTTTTTCTTTTTTTCACTTTGCCACCTAACAATTCAGCTATGTTTATGTACTGTTAGTGCTCTTTCTCTTCAAGGCTAATGTGTTGTTTTTTTTTCCTTTCCCCTGTCCTTCTGGCTTGTACATTTTGATCCAAGGTCAGAAGCTTTGGAGAATTTTTAGAAAACCCCGGCAGAGGAAACAGGCGAAGTGGAACTTTTCTCTAATGAAAAGGCAACAGTTAGTGAGCTGAATGCTCCACTGGGCCACAGAACGAGTATTATGTTTCTCAGACCACTGGATGTGACTTTAATCTATTCTGTCTATGAATTACTAAACAATTTCATGTATATTGATTTAGAAATACATCCCATTGTGTTCAGAAAGGTTTCTTTCCTGGTATCTATGTTTCAAATTACAGTTTTCAATTGCTATCTTAATTTGTGAACAAGCTGCCATGAATTTAATGGAACTTAAGTAGATGTGTATATATCTTGAATGGTTCTAGATGGTTAGAGAGAAAAAGACCCTTCTTCTCCAAACATGCAAAGATTCTGGAGATAAATCATAAACTTCTATAACGATTTTTATTATGAATGAGAGAGAAGGCTGGTATTGTAAGATGCAGACACACAACTTCATTTAATATATTGCATGGTGGAATGGAGGAACTTAGTTAGCTGTTACACTCTATTCCACCAGGAGAACTCAAAAAAGAAATACCTTGCTATCTGTTCCCATGCTTGAACTAAGTGCACACATCAATTCCCTGAAATAGATTGAAGGAATAATTGCACTGCCTTGTATTTTCCTTTATCATTAATTGGCAAGCCAGTTCTTCAAAGCAACATGAAGAAAAGTGACTATCTGCCAACTCCCACAATGTCAAACTATGGTTACCATACAATCTAAGCCATACTAGCTTAAGAAAAGCTGTCTTCAAAGAAGCCAGTTGTTGGTGGCCATGAAAAGCAATAAAGGTCGAACCACTGACCCCAATAATTTAAGAATCCTTTAAGGCACATCAATTTATTACTCAATTTAGTACTAAATAAACAAAACCATTTGCTTTCATGTTATACAGAATGCTGCTTTTGATACAGTACATACTTGGTGTCATTGTATGATACCATCTTTCATTTCTGAAGCTTGAGGCCATAGGCAAGATGCTTGTTAGTTGACTGGCCTATCACAATTCTCTTGGCCCCTGGCCACCTTGGTTTATTCAAGATTGCCAAAGAAGATTGTCTAGGCAGGTCCAATGATGGATTTTTGCTGTGATGTCAAGCTAGAAGGAGGCAGTGGCCTACTGACTTCCTAAGATGAGTGTGTTGGCAGAGTGCTAGAAAGCATTTGGCCCAGGAGAGATCAGAAAAGCCACACACCAGGCATTTCTATAAAAATAATTTTATTTACAGAAAGCAAACATATTTAAAGGCTGTTTGCTGAGAGGAGAGATTTCTCTCAGCTGCATATTCTCTGCAAGCCTACACAGAAGGGAAACTGAAACTAAAACAAGTTCAGGCAAGTTCCTCCCTTAGGCAATGCAACCATTAATGTGTGAAAAGGGGACAATTAAATTCAACCTCTTCACCAGGCCAAAAATGATTAGTTACCATAGTAACCTTAATCTGTAGTAGAAAACATATTAACACTTCCCTTTTTATACTACAGAATAAGATGCAAACCAATTTTCTTTGACAACTCTGTATGTCTTTCCATTCACATTATTTTACCATTATCTCCCCTTTGGTTTAACAGAAAGCTACCATCCTTCCTGTGTATTTCCAAACCTAGGTTATTTGTTACAGTTCCAAGGCTTTTTAATGTGAAATGGCTTTTCATGCAGGCTTCAAAATCAAGCCTTTGTTTTTCTGTTGGTGTGAACAGCAGCAAATCATCAACATAAATGCACAGATACATACACCCTTGTTTGTCTTTCTTCATATATACACATGGATCTGCTTTTCCTTTTTCAAAACCAAAATTCTGCAGTTTTTCATCTAATTTTTGGTTCCAGGATCTAGCAGCTTGTTTAAACCCATAGACTGACTTCTGCAGTTCACAGACTAGATTCTCCCCTTTTCCATAGCCAGGGGGTTGCTGCATGTATAATTTGTGGTCTAAATCACCATAGAGAAATGCAGTTTGAATGTCATAGTGGTGAACTGACATTCCTTTGAGTGCAGCAATTTTTAACAGTAATCTAATTGATTCACCTTTAGTAACTGGTGCAAAAGTCTTGTCAAAGTCTAAATCTTTCCTTTGAGTGAACCCTTTTGCAACCAACCTTGCCTTATATCTTTGGATTTTGCTATCAGCATCCCTTTTCAGTTTGAATAACCACCTGCAACCTAGACACGTTCATTGGGAGGTAGATTTACCAGTTTCCATGTTTTATTTTCTTTCAAGGATGCTAACTCCTGTTGCATGGCAGAATGCCAATTTTGTGCAATCTCAGGTGGTAAAGCATTCACTTGTTCTAAAGACTCAGGTTCTGTGAATATGTGAAAAGCCTTTACTGTTTCAGCCTGATAACGTGATGGAGGAACGCCTTTATTACTTCTCTGAGATCTGCAAGGTAATACAGGGCTTAAATTTTGTCTCCTATCACTTTCCTGAGAAGCATCTGTGTCATGAGTAAGGATGGCGAGCAGGGGGCTCCCATCCAGACTGTTAAGCGCATGCATAGCACTGAGGAATTGGTCAGCCATTCAAAGAGACACAGATCGGGACCGCCTTAACCTTTGGGGTTTATATGTCTGGGTTTTCCCACGCTTCTTCAGTTTGTTAGGATTCCTGTTATGTACTAGCAATAAACATTAGAGACCAGTTCCTTGTCTCAGCGTGTTTACTGGCTGTTAGGACAATCTGTCTCATCAGGCAGATCTTCAGTTTGCTTTTCTGGTTTAATGTCCTCATCAGGCAAAAGATCACCATCAGCAAGTCCTTGCTGTTCTCTTGTGGTGGTCAGATCAACTGGAGAGCTAGAATGTAATCTCCCCCAGTTTTGTTCAGCAAAAGAAGTGCTTTTGCTAATTATCAATTTCTCTCCCACTATGAACCTGTAGCATCTCTGGCTTTGTTCATAGCGAACAAAGATGGCTTTCTTTGTTGTGGGGCCTCCTTTCCTTCTCTGTTGTTTTGGAATATGAACCCAAGTAGTGCTACCAAACACTCTAAGATGGTTTACCTTTGGTTTCACACCATAAAACAAATGGAATGGAGTGTCCTGAATCACAGTTATACAATCTGTTTTGTACATAACAGGCAGTAGATATTGCCTCTCCCCAATACTTAAATGATAAATGTGAATCTTTAAGCATGCATTCCATCGCATTTTGCAAGGTTCTGCCCTTTCTTTCAGCAACACCATTTTGCTGAGGGGTGTAAGGGTTAGAAAGAGTTTGTTCTATCCCCTTTTCCACTAGGAACCTTTTGAACTTATGAGAAAGGTACTCTCCTCCTCTATCACATTGGAGTGCAGATACAGGCCTAGGGAATTTTCTATTTGCCAATGTCACAAAACCTTTAAATTTCTCAAATGCCTCATCTTTATGTTTTAAGATGTAGATAAATGTGTCTCTTGAGAAATCATCAATGATGGTCATTGCATACCTTGCTTGTCCAAGACTTGGAGCAAAAGGACCAATAATGTCAGAGTGTACAATTTCCAAAGGTCTAGTTGTAACTCTGTCACTGTGCTTACTCACAGGAGCTATTAGTGTTTTGCATTCTTTGCAAACTACACAGTCTAAGTATTTGTCACAGGGTTTTATCTTTAAGTCAGCACACAGCTGTGGCACTTGTGCTATTTACTTGAAATTAGCATGACCAAATCTCTTGTACATCAGGTGTACACATTGGTCATGATATGGAGTGTTGCCAACTGCAGCCTTGCAGCTTGACTTCCTTGCATTTTGCACAATGTACAAGGAGTCTTTTAATATACCAGCAGCACACAATTTTCCATGTTTACGTATCTCACAACCATTTTTCTTAAATGTTATGATATACCCTGTTGCAGCCAATTGTGCCACAGATAAAAGGTTTGATTGTAAATTTGGCACATACAACACACCTTTTACAGTTTCTCCCAAGCAGGATAAATACACGTCACCTTGTCCCATAATTTTGGTCACAGACCCATCAGCCAAAGATACACTTTATCTTTCAGTTTTAGACAGTGACACAAAAGAGCTTTTACAATTACATAAATGACAATTGGCCCCAGAATCTAACACCCATACATCAGAATTACCCTTCTCAGCAACCTTTGCAATTTGGGTTGTCTGAAGAGCCTTCTTCTGTGTTGCCCTTGTGTTCTTCTTCTCTGTCTTTCTACTCTTGGGTCTCAAGGCACAGTCTTTCTGCAAATGTCCAGCTGAACCACAGTTGAAGCATTGCTGGCTGGCTAGCACTGTGGCCTCAGCTTCCTTTCCCTTCTTTTCCCTTGTTTTCTGGTACTGCAGCTTTCCAGAAGAGATGTGAGGGGGATCTTTCCTCTCTCTTCTCCCATTCAGCAAGTAAGCGTTGTGTAACATACGATGGGGTGAGGTCTGCTTCAGGCATAGCCTCCAGGGTACAAATCAGTGTGTCCCATGTTTCATTTAGTGAGGACAGGAGGATATAGGATTTTGTGAGAGGTGTAAATTCCATTCCTCTCTCCTGCAACTCAACAAACAGCTGCTGAATATAATGCAGGTGCTCAGGAAGGCTATCTCCTTCTGCAAGGTAGGCTTTGTACAGCTTTTTTGTCAGGGTAACTTTATTCCCTGCTGTTGCCTTTACATACAAGTCTCACAAAGCGTCCCAAAGTTTCTTTGCAGACTGCATACCTCGCACGTGGACTAGCTGATTGTCCTCAACTCCCAGGATAATGGTGGCTCTAGCCCGCTCATCCTGTCTCAGCCATTCAGCACTGGGATTTTGGGGGATTTGCTCACCAATTGACAGCCAAAGATTCTCTCTGCGAAGATACATCTCCATCTTCAGGGCCCAATTCAAATAGTTGGTCTCTGATAGGCACTCCAGAGGCATCACTGAGGGCTGGGAGGTAGCCATGGCTTCTTCCTTCTTTTGCAAGTCACCTTAGCTGGCTTCTTTGTCCTGTAGACCAGTAGTTGCTGGAAAATCTCCAGGCGGCTCCAAAGAAAATCTTCACAGGTCTTTGCTACCTGCCTTTAAATTGTGTATGAGGTGTGGAGCTGATCTCTCTATTCTCTCTGGGTTTACTGGGCCGCTTACGGGGCCCATAACCTGTTGGCAGAGTGCTAGAAAGCGTTTGGCCCAGGAGAGATCAGAAAAGCCACACACCAGGCATTTCTATAAAATAATTTTATTTACAGAAAACAAACATATTTAAAGGCTGTTTGCTGAGAGGAGAGATTTCTCTCAGCTGCATATTCTCTGCAAGCCTACACAGAAGGGAAACTGAAACTAAAACAAGTTCAGGCATGTTCCTCCCTTAGGCAATGCAACCATTAACATGTGAAAAGGGGACAATTAAATTCAACCTCTTCACCCGGCCAACAATGATTAGTTACCATAGTAACCTTAATCTGTAGTAGAAAACATATGAACAGACTGACCCAGAAGATTATGTTAACCAATACTTTCTTACAAATACCCAATCTGAAGTCAAGGAACCTGAAGTGTTTGTGCAGCTGCAGATGTTCATGGATAAGCCTAGTTCTCTTCACTTTTTTCAGACTGGGCTCAGGATTGATTTTAAAACAGAATTAGCCTGGTTACTCTGATTTACAGTATTACCTGCTGCAAAAAGACTGTTGATCCTTCTTAGCTGTTTTTTATATCCTTGACCACAGAATTCTTCTGGACAGTTTTCAAGAATTAAGGGCACTTTGTTACCATTTCTATTCCATTCCTATGTGCACAGATGGGCTCAAGGAATAATACTGGCAGCTGAACCTTGACAATGACGTTGAGGGGGGCACCTGGCAGTATTTTGTCCCCAGTCTATTTAACATCTATATGAAACTTCTAGTTCTAGGCTGTCATCAGTTTGGGAACAAGTTATCAGCAATTTGCTAGTGATACTCAGTTCTATTTCTCCATATCATATGCAGCAAGAGAGACTGTGTGTTCTGAACCAATGGCTGAATGAGGGCCAATAGACTGATACTGAATTCTAGAAGATGGAAAGCTTGTGGGTGGGTCACTCCTAGATAAGAAAATTTGGGAGACTACCTATTGTAAATGGGGTTGCACTCCTTCTGAAGTGGCATGTATTTTGAGGTGCTTCTCATTATCAGCATTGTTGGAAGCTCAGATGAATGCCTATTGAAAGCTTTGTTTCTATAAAACTGTTAACTATTTAAACTCCCTTCCCTAGAGAATGACAGCTTAGCAACAGTTGTTTGTGTACTGGTAAACTCCTTTCTGATTCTTGTAATGAGGGATACACTTGTATTTTGTTTGGAAGCTGCAACTGGTACAGAATGTGGTAACAGAGTAGATGAGTGAAGTAGCTGGCTATGGCCATGTTCCATCTTTGTTAAAGGAATTTCTCTGACTTCAGTTAGCTCCTGAGCCAAATTCAGGGGTTGGAATCAGAGTCTTCCCCATTACAGAGGTGGATGATTGTTAAGATTGACAGAAGATGTCCTGCCACATTCACAAAATACCATCACCAGCATCACCACCTCCACTGTTTCATCTTTTAGTTACTTGTGGGCAGAACCACTTGGATGGCCCTGTTGTCTGGAATTTCTCCTCACTGAAATTTCCTGAGTTTTCTACAGTGACTGCTTTTAGGCATCTTTAAATACCTTTGTCTTTGTCAAGGTCTTCCCTGAATGAATGTTATGGATGGATAGCTGTTTTCATTTCATTTTTCCTGTTCCTTCCTTCCATTCCCCCACCCCATTTAAATAATATCTTTTATGTAACTCTAAGTTCTTATACCTGATTATTATAATGTTACAATATTTTCTATTTTTATTGTAAAATGCTTCAAGATGTGATTGAATGAGAAATGGTATAAATTATATATAGGAGAGGAGGAGAAACAGGGAAGCAGGAGCAAGAGGAACAAATAAAAAACAGGGAAAAGTGTTTTCCTAGATAGCTGTGATTCACTAGTTTAGAACTAATCATGAATAAATACAGTGAAATGTATCAGAGACTGAAAAATCTGAACCAAAGTACAGCACCTTCTCTCACCCAACTTTTGTAGTTCTTTATTAAGACCTTTTTCTTTACTCAGGTCTATTAATACTATTATTAGTAAATCTATTAATAATATTATTATTAATACTAATAATAATCATCCAATCAGAGAATTTAAGAAAAGCTAAGTCATATAGGCCAGGAAATAAAGCCAGACTGCTCACTTGAAGGAATGATATCAAAGGCAAAACTGAAATACTTTGGCCACATAATGAGAAGCCAGGACACCCTGGAGAAGATGCTGATGCTAGGGAGAGTGGAAGGCTAAAGGAAGAGGGGCCAACCAAGGGCAAGATGGATGGATGATATTCTAGAGGTGACGGACTCATCCCTGGGGGAGCTGGGGGTGTTGATGACCGACAGGAAGCTCTGGTGTGGGCTGGTCCATGAAGTCACAAAGAGTCGGAAGCGACTGAACAAATAAACAACAGCAAATTAATAATTTAGCTAATCTGCTTCTCACTTTATTTTAATTCTGAGATTGGGGTATTGAGCAGGTTATACTGTGGCCACACAGAGGTTCCATAGCTCTAAAAGTTGCTTTCTTTGTCTTATATAATAATAGCACTGACAATCAAGAAACCAGGAACTAGGCATTCAAACTTCTGTCTACCAATTGTCTCTATAAATCTGAATTAGCATAGGTGCTTCTAGATGATCCCTGTAAAGAGACTCTACTTTTTACATCTCAAAACCTAACTAAAATGGACAAATGGCTTTTGATTCAGCAGACAAATGGCTGTTCTAGAGCCCTTGAACAAGGAGGAAGGTACCCGTAATTTCAAGTCTTTTCCATGACCCTAATTTGCAGTCAACAGCTTTGTGAAATTCTAATCAGATCAGATTCTTGCTGTGCAGGAACTGTGAGCCCAAATGCAGTCACGGAAATGTGCGACACACCACTTTCCAGATGTTCAGCATGCTAAAATGCAAGCCTCATATGTCCTCAGTCACTGACACATTTTTTTTTTACTTAGTTTCACTATAGAATAAATATCTGTGGCTTCATAAAATGATCCTGGTTTTATGCATCTGCTGTTGTTTTGAAAAATGTTGGCACAGTGTCAATAGAAACAGCATCATTTTCAAATGGGCCAAACTACGTGTGACTATGTAATTTTCTTTAGATGTTCCTTTTGTCTTTTTTCAAAATGGAAACAAACAGATAATGCAATAAAATGGAATGTACCCATGAAGGGAAGGACTAATACATGGTTTTCCTTGTGCCATTATTCTACTAAAACTAACCTGCTTTTTGTACCACAATAGAAATGCTGTAAATCTCTCTCTCTCTCTATTTTTTCCCCCTTTTCCTTGGTAAAACAAAAAGCTTTGTGGGTTTATATGCATGCACATGTGCTTTGAATAGCCAAATAGCTAAGTGTAATGCTGATTTAGACTGCAGGTCTGAGCACCAAACTAAATACAATGCTTAGCAGCCCAGCAAGACAGAGAAGACTGAGGATTCTTCCTCTTTTTAAGAAATAATTCCTCTGAAGCTGCCAACTGTACTGGAAGGAAAGCTTTGGGGTGGGTTTGGGAGGAGATTCATGGCTAGGGAAAGGGGTTAAACTCCACCTTTCCACCTACCATGATTTTGGTCATTATGAATCCCTGTAACTACTATTTTACCATTTTCAAGATACTGATGGTAAATGCAAAGAGATGTTTAATGTAAGATGTGGTTTGGTCCTCATTTGTAGTTCCAAGGGCAAATATTTCTAAATGAAATGTTTGCTTCTTTTAAGGAGTGTTTAGTGGGTTCCTGAATAAGTGGCAAAACCTGTAAGTGGGGAGGGGGATATACTAGAAAGCCAGTTCCTAACCTTTTTAGCCTGGTAGGCATAGGCCATTGAGGGCATCCATGAATTCACTGGGATGTTATCTAACTTTTATCAAGCTGTAGCATATTTTCTCACTTTTGTTCCTTACTAGCAGCTGGGGACACTCCTGTACAAGGACAGAATTGCAGTCACCCTTCCTTTCTACTTCTTAAGAAACCTGATGGGGTCAACTGGGGGCATTTTTGGAGATAAAGATGATGCTGGGAGCTAGCCTTTTGCTTTATAACATGCTAGCTTTCCCTGCCCTTTAAAAAAATAGTTTTTAAAGTAAAATGTCTGGCGAGGTAAGGAGGCTGAGAGGCAGAAACGGAAGTGTTTATGGGCACATTGGAGTGCCTGGGTACCACATGGCTAGAAGTATTCAGTTAATTCCAGTATTGGTTAGGAATATGATTACAGCAGGAAGTGGGGGAAAATATTCTATAGCATAAGCAGGAGAGCTTCAAACATATCAGGGCATTTTTAATACCCACTACTGTATAAAGATCTCAGATATGCAGATGATACCACTTTGATGGCTGAAAGCGAAGAGGAACTGAGGAGCCTTATGATGAAGGTGAAAGAAGAAAGTGCAAAAGCTGGCTTGCAGCTAAACCTCAAAAAAACCAAGATTATGGCAACCAGCTTGATTGATAACTGGCAAATAGAGGGAGAAAACGTAGAGGCAGTGAAAGACTTTGTATTTCTAGGTGCAAAGATTACTGCAGATGCTGACTGCAGTCAGGAAATCAGAAGACGCTTAATCCTTGGGAGAAGAGCAATGACAAATCTCAATAAAATAGTCAAGAGCAGAGACATCACACTGACAACAAAGGTCCGCATAGTTAAAGCAATGGTGTTCCCTGTAGTAACATATGGCTGTGAGAGCTGGACCATAAGGAAGGCTGAGAGAAGGAAGATCGATGCTTTGGAACTGTGGTGTTGGAGGAAAATTCTGAGAGTACCTTGGACTTCAAGAAGATCAAACCAGTCCATCCTCCAGGAAATCAAGCCAGACTGCTCACTTGAGGGAATGATATCAAAGGCAAAACTGAAATACTTTGGCTACATAATGAGAAGACAGGACACTCTGGAGAAGATGCTGATGCTAGGGAGAGTGGAAGGCAAAAGGAAGAGGGCCGACCAAGGGCCAGATGGATGGATGATATTCTAGAGGTGACGGACTCTTCCCTGGGGGAGCTGGGGGTGTTGACGACCGACAGGAAGCTCTGGCGTGGGCTGGTCCATGAAGTCACAAAGAGTCAGAAGCGACTGAACGAATAAACAACAAACTGTATAAAGAGGGACCTCCCCATATGATGTGAGCCCAGAGTCTAAAATTACCTTTGACAACCAAATTACTGTATCCCCCTACATTTTCTAGGATAATTAAATGATGCCTCTTTTAAATTATTTTCCAGGATAATTAAATGCACCTTAAATGTCAGCTAAACCTGTTTACAGAGACATACACATGCTCACAGTAATTTTCTGTGCCTCTGTGACTATCCTTTTTTTTTTTTCCCCCTAGCTGATAGTGCAGGGGAAAAATCCCAATTTTTGTGTTTGAGGCATGTTCCTCTGGAGAATCATGTTGCAAATCATTTTTTAATTACAGTTCTTTCCTATACACAGTATTGTCTGTTTTATAGAACTATGGAATTGATGGGCAATGACAGTCATAATGGCAAAACTGAAATGTGCTCTCTATTTTTCTATTTATCTATATCAAAAGGTTTTGGGTACAATGCAGCAAAAGTAAACTCTTTGAGGCTCACTGCTTTCAGTGAAAGAGGTCCAATGTATTCTTCCTCCTTCTTTGAAACCATGGTAAAAAAATGGGCTCAACTTTGGTTTAATTTTGTTCTTTTAAATAGTTATTTGTCATTTACACAAAATGCATCCAGTGCCCCTCTCTCAAACTTTTCCATTATTTCTCACTATTAATAATTAGTCTTTTATTCTTCTTCTCTGGTTTTGAGCCTCAGTGATATTTGTCCCCATTATTGTTGTCTTGATTTTAAGGTGCTATTATTTCATAATAATATTTTATGAATATAAACTTATTGTGCCCTCAAATTTTGAGATTATTATTTGTAATAATAAAAAGATTTGCTAAATAAATAAGTATATAAATTTTATTTGGAATGAAATAATGCTCTCACTTTAAACAGACCACCTGGCTTTTTACTATGGGGAACTTCTCAGGCATACATACAGCCACAGAACTTAATGGGGTTCAAACTGATGGTCTCCTACACTTTAGGTAGCTATATACACTGTATTAGCTATAGGAGAGCCAGTTTGGTCTAGTGGTTATGGTTCTGGGCTAGAAACCAGGAATCTGTGAGTTCTAGTCCCGCCTTAGCCATGAAAGCCGGCTGGGTGACCTTGGGCCAGTCACTCTCTCTCAGCCCAACTCGGTGCAATGTTGACTAGCCTCCTTGTGGTGAACCCTGGGCAATGTGACTTGTCACAGCTAAATAGTCTACACATCTGGCTGCTGGACCTCACAAGGATTTCCCAGCAAGAAAAAGCAGCATGGACACCAAACTGCTATGCCATACGATTAAAAAAAAAAATGCTATAAGGATTATCTAGGTCCAGACGCCTAGCAGTGCTGCAGGAAGGGATATATAGAGTCTGTCTTTTGAATGGTATAAATATTCCACCTTCCTTTTCAGACCTAGAGAAGTATAGATGTCATATTACATCAGTTTACAAGATTTTACATGACTTCCAAACCGACTCGGGGGGGGGGGGGAAGTCTCTCTATTTTTTTCACAGTGTATATCCTGTATGGTGTTTTTAGTTCTGTTTACTTAATTTCTTAATTTTTTTTTACTTATATTACATATTACTTATATCAATAAATAATGTATACAAGACAAGTGCGGTAGGCCAGACAGCTAAACATAATCACTGGTGGTTTTTTCCACCCTGTTATAAAGGAGTAGAGGAAGAGCATTAAAAGAACGCAGTAAGAGAAGCTTGAGTTCCAGAAAGTGAGGGGCTTTTTGTGCTCCTAAGAACTGAATGGTTCTATTGGCTTAGACCTTCCATGACCTTCAGTCATTTTGCCATGCTGAATTGGACGTGATTGAATGGATTAAAAACACACACACACAAAACTGAGTTCAGTAAATTTGTTAAAATTGGTCCTCGGTGTAGAGGACCAAACAGATTCCTCACCGTTGCCAACAGTAAAGTGTACTTGACACTCACACATGCTGCCCTGAGTTTTTGGTTTGTTTTAAAAAATAAATACTCCACTGAAATAATTTAGAGAAACAGGGAGAAATATATTTCTGTGTCATTGTTGAAAGGTATTTGTATAAACTATCAACAACTCCTGTCAGAGACATTAATTGTCCAGATCAGGAATGGCATGACTTGTAAGTGTGGGTTCTAATAATTGGAAATTACGAACAAAATTATCCCAATTTCAAACTATTTATTATTGGAATTATATTCTCAATTGTGGGATTATTGTAAACTACACTAGAATCATTTTTTGAATGGATAACTGTCCTGTTCAGACTATGCAACCAGGCAGATTAATATCAAAAATACTCTTTATTAAACAACTATTTACAATAAAGAAGTCCTTGAAGTACTATGAACTGGAAACAGCAGTTCTCAAACTGGAACAACACTGGTCTTGAGACAGGACTGCGAACTGAGCACAAGGCTGGTCTTGGCTAGGAACTCTGGACTAGAGTGAAACTCAATGCAGAACCGGAACTCGGAGCAAGATTGGACTTGACTAAGGTTTCTGGACTAGATTGCGGCTTGGGGTAGGACTGAAACTTGGAGCAAGGCTGGAAACTCAAAACAAGGCTGGACTCGGCTGGAAGCCCAGATCAGGCTGGACTCTCTGGACTGGAGACTTGGAGCAAGGCTGGGAACTCAGAGCAAGGCTGGACTTGGCTGGAACTCAGATCCTGGACAAGATAGTTGTGAAATTCCAAAACACGGCAGAGTGTATGAGGCGCAGTCGCACAAGACTGAAGGCAAACAGCTGCACTGAGGCTTCAAGGCGCAACAACGCTGTGGAGGGATTCGTGGAGTTTCAAGGCTGGATGCAAGGAGAAGGCTGCTAGGCACAGCTGATGCAGATTCCCCAGTGGCAGCAGAAGCTGGCTTCAGTCCTTCCTCGGAATGGAATAAAGGAGCTGGTTCCTCTCTTGTAACAGACACCATCTCCAATGCAAGTAAGGACCCTCCTTCCAAAGCTGCAGGCTGGGAGAATCACTTGACTCTGGCAGCTTGCTCTTCGTGTGGCTGCCTTTTATTCTGATCTTGGATGCGTCTGTAGCCAATTGGGCTGCTTTCTCCCTGGTGCACTTCTCAGCTCATTGTTGGTGAGTGCTGATTGGGGGATTCAAATCCTCCTCTGAATCCCGGCCAGTCAGCGTCCTGGGTTCTTCCTGCGCTGCTGACTCATTCTGCAGTTTCATTTTCCTGGTTTCAGCCCGGTAAGTTTCCAATTCCTTCTCTTACTCAGAAATAGTTTCACTTTCTGAGTCAGGCAGGCTTGGTCCTGACAAAAAACATGTGAAAATATTTTAAATTAAAAACACCTTGCATTAATGAATACTAGTGATGATGATAGGAATAAAAATAGTAGTAAGTATCATTATGATACTAGAGATTTTTAACTGATCAGCAACAGCTGAATAGGGATGGAACAGCAACATATATTTACAAAATGTTCCAAGACCAGGGACCATTAAGACATCAAACTTGTTTTAAAGCATAAGTTCACACTTCAGCATACATTCTAAAATATACTGTGTAATCACCAATATGTACCTTGTGGAAATGTTTTTTGTGAAAGCAGTTTAAAAGTACAAGTGTATTATGGCTCAATAAACTCTTCACTGTGTTTTGGACTGACTATTATTGGTAAATACATATTATTGTAAATACATATTATTATTCCCTAGAGGACTGGCCCAGTCCTCTAGGGAACTACACATGGTGGGTCCCAGGAGGCGGACCTTCTCTGCTATAGCAACTGCCTTCTGGAATATTCTCCCTCTGAAGTGAGGTTGGCTCCATCCCGTTTAATGTTCTGGAGGTCCTGTCATGCTCCCGGATCAAACGTTCCCAGAACGTCTCTGGCATCCAAGGCCAAGCTGCCGAGCCATTGGAGACATCTGCACAGAACTGAACGAACTGGCATGAGAAAGGGGGTTGCATACCGAAGAAGGGGTAGGGGGTTGAATTCATTGGGCTGTTTAACTGGGAGAAAGCGAACTTCTATTCACAACTTTTTCACCATACTGCACACTACACTACATTAAAGATATTTCTACTTAAACCACGTATGAATCGAATTTAATGGCAAGCTGAGTAAGGCAGTCATCACAGGTCCCTCAAGACCTGGCTGTGTCATCAGGCCTTGGGATCCCAGGGGACTGGTGAAATCCTAAGATGGCTTCCCTGTTGTGATTAGCATTCACTCTTTCGTGCCTTGTGTTTTTTTATATTTTAATGATGATTGCTTTTATTTATGATGATTGCTTTATGATGATTGCTACAAAATTTATTGTTTTAATTAATTGTTGTACGCCACCCAGAGTCACTTTGTGTGAGATGGGCAGCCATATAAATTAGACAGACAGACAGATAAAATTCAGTGGCAATCTCAGCATTTTCTGATACTACAGGGTTATACTGTATATAATATTCAACACTGGATAGATCTGAAATTTGAGCATGATTCCATCCTGTTTTGATCACACAGGTACAATATTCCTATAATTACATCCACTGGTTACTTTGTGCTAGGTGAGCATACTGTACATATAGTTTCTGCAGCCTCCCCTTGCCCTATCTCATATTGTTCTGGACAAGCTCCCAAACCTCAAGAGCAGCTTTATGGGGACATAGAGGACTGCAGTGAGTGACAGCAATAGCAGAATCAGAGCACCTCTTGTTCAGAAATCATTTCCGATACTGCAGAGTTCTAATTGGGTGCAACCCATTATTGTTGACGTGTCTATCCTAGTCCTCCAAGGAGTCTGAGTTGCTCACAGCAATTGCGAAAGACAGGAAGAGCAACCCAGGCCATTTTCTATTTATAAAAGGAGTTAAAAAAAAAATTAAAAACTTTGCCAGGAAATAGAACATTCTAGGTCAGAAAGTTATCTCTACAATCTTGAAGGTCTGCATGACAAAATTCAGATATTGTCACTGAAACTGATTGGCCTTCCATACCACCCAGATAAAATTCAGACTGACCAGACCTGAATGAAAAGCCTCGCTACCTGGATTGGAAAACATGGGGAATTCTACCTGGGACTGAAAACAATTTATAGTTTTAATTATCAAAATGTCAGAAACTTGTTTGAGTGGAATCCAGGAACTAGTGAGGGCCAATGCTGTCCTTTCATTACAGGTGCCATATGCTCTCTCTGGCTGATTCCTAGAAGCGAACAGACTGCTTTATTTTAATATTTTGTAATAGGCTATAAAATCAGCCACACATGGATTAGCATCAGACATAATGCTAAACCACAGTGTGATTTGTTTAGCTTGTTGTGAAGAGCAAAGCCATTCACTATCTCTTATTAATATATATAAACCAAACAGCTATGGCAAACCACTATGGGATCAGGGGACTCTGGCATGTTGTTGTTGTTGTTACTCCTTCAAGTCAGTTTTTTGACTCCTGGTGACCACCTGGACAAGTCCTGCAGTTTTCTTGGCAAAGTTTTTCAGAAGTGGTTTGCCATTGCCTCCTTCCTAGGGATGAGAAAGAGTGACTGGCCCAAGGTCACCAGCTGGCCTTGTGCCTAAGGTGGGACTAGAACTCACGGGCTCCCAGTTTCTAGCCTGATGCCTAAACCACTTACAGACTGTGATTTAAAAAAAAAAAGTAGGACACCACCATGTTTTAAAATACTGTCTTCAAGCATCACATTTAAGCCTCATCAGCATGCTTAGAAAATGAAAATGATGGGTGACTGCTGATAAACATTGTTTGGGAGTGTAGCCACCTGCCCAGAAGCAAAATAAAAGTGCATCCCTCCTGCCTTCCTTTCTAGTAAACTGTTTTTTGCTTATTGGTTTTATTGTTATTTTTATTATGTATATGTTGTTTTATTCTTGGTTGTAAGCCACCCGGCATTTGGTTTAAGATGGACAGCTGTACAAATGTTTTAAATAAATAAATAAATAAAATTGGTTTTTGTGTTTCACCATGGCACTTATTTTGTGAGTATGTCCAAAATATATTCTTAATATTCCAAATGTGCCAACTATCCAGAATCAGGGGCACCTGAGCTAAGATATGCAATGTATGCAGTACCATCTGCAAGATCACGGATGATGTACAGCATCTACAAAGCAGCCACCCCAAAGCAAAATCCTTTAGGCCAAGGAGCACCTATGAACTGAATACTTTTTCAAATGTACTTCAAGCTCATCAGAACAAATGAAATCAACAACTCCCAGGTGAGTTATATGTCCACCGATATCTTCATCTTCATCTTTTGGTTTTCAACGTCACTCCTTTCCACATCATTTTCAGTTTCAGAACCTAATTACACATTGCTATTAAAATAGTTACTTGAATTATATTAACGGATATATATTTTATATTAAAGCTCATAGCACAAAATTATCTACCTTTGGCATTTTACAAGTATTGCAGTATTTGTATTTCTCCCTGTGATCTGAAGCACCTAAGAATAATTGTGCAGTGCTGTGTAGTTCTGACGTTCCATGGAAGAAAGAAAGAATTGCCTGTCACATTTGCTTTCAGTGAATAACACCTGTTTTCTTTTCTAAGAGTCATAAAAAAGGCTTAATTCAAAATTTATGGGAATCTTGAAGATAGATTAAAGGTATGAGAGCAGACATGAGACCAATCAATCTCTCCATCAAGAATAAGATCCTAAAAAGAGAAGAGTTTCTTCTTGTACTTATGGTTTACAGCTGTCCTTGTATATTTAATCAAAACTGGCTTTTTGGCTCACGCTATTAGGTGTTGTTACTACACTGTTTTGATTTGGTTTTCGGCTGAGATGAAAAAAAAAATTGCAATGTATTTTATCAGACCTAACACAGATGCCAATCTAATGTGCAGCAATCCTTGATACAAAGACAAGAGGGTGGGGTGGGAGGTGGGGGAAAAGAGAGGGAAGAATGCTGAGCTGCTAAAGCTGAGCCTTTGTGTTCAAGCCAGGTATCTGGAAATGCTGAAAGTCTGGTAACTGAGAGTTGAGACGGAAGGTTAGCCAGACAGTGGATGGAGCTTTGCTGTTCTGAAAGTTCACTTTACATGACAGTTTTTGCAAAGCAAGAAGATGGAGACTTGGAGGAGCCCACTTCAAAACATTTGCATGCATAATTTGCTCTACACAAAGTATGAATTCTTCAGAGGACCACTGGAAAGGAAAAGGTCTGTGAGAATCTATCCTCACAATTCAGACATGTTACCTACACAAATAATATCCATGTAAAAATAATTATTGTATCATCCTGATAAACTGCATTACAGCAGTTGATATATGGATGTACACTTGTGTATAATCATTTGGATGATGATGATGATGACGACGACAGTGATATGTGTTCAATCATGTCCAATTCTTGGTGATTCTATGGACCAGCTCTGTCCACTTTTTCTGATCTGGTGTCCTGTTCAGACTAAGAGGCGGCCAGACAATTATAAAAGAAACTCTTTTATTCAACAATTATTTACATCGGTAGCAGTTCGTATTAAGAAAAAACATCAAGCCCATCCAGGCAATGATAAGCAGCAAGGTAAGTCTCCAGGATCAAAGGCAGCAGGAGTTCTTGATAGTGTGGCAAGGTGAAACTCTGGACTGGAAGCAAGTGTGAAAACAGCTGGAGAAACAACACCAGAAATGGAGCTAGAAGCAGGGCTAGGCATAGCTGAAACAGCTGGACCTGGCTCAGAACTGGAAGCAGGACTAAGTATGGCTGGAACCTCTAGACAAGACTCAGAACTGGAAGCAAGGCTAGGTGTAACTGAAGCAGCAGGACTTGACTTGGAGCTGGAGACAAGGCTAGGCACGATTGGAGCAGCAAGATTTGGCTCGGAGCTGGAGACAAGGCTAGGTACAACTGGAGTAGCAGGACTTGAATCAGAGCTGGAAACTCTGCTTGCTTGCTTGCTTGTCACCTTTGCTGACCAAGGAATGTGCAGGAGCCTTCTCCAACATCACAGCTCAAAGAAGTCAATTTTCCTCTTGTCTAGTTTTTTGGTCCAACTTTTGCAACCATAGGTAGTTATGGGAAACACAATAGTGCAGACCAATCTGCATTTAGTTGCCAGGCTGATGTCTTTGCTTTTCCATACTGGATTCATGCTCATCATTGCTCTGCAATCCAGTCCGATTCAACGCATTATTTCTGGACTGCATTTACTGCTTTGATCAATCAGCAAACCTAGGAAAGTGAATTCTTGCACACATTAGATCTCTTCACTGTCAGTTGTTATTTTAACATTTCCATTCTTCAAAGTGGTCATGAGCTTGGTCTTTTTGATGTTTAGGAAGAGGCCAAATTCCTCATTTTCTTCTTTAATCCTTTTGATCAGATGTAATCATTGGATACTTAATTTTATACATTTGCACATGATCTGATATGCCTAAAATTGATTAAAAACAACTGTATTCATTTTTAAATAAATTCACATATGCTGTTTGATTTTAGATATTTTTATTAGAGTATGCATTTTTGTAGTTTTTCTTGGTTTTGCTCTTGAATTTTCCTTTGTAAAGCAGAGTTATAAACATAAACATTTTTTTTTCAGGTTTGTCCTTTATTTTTTCCAAAAAAGTATGGTCGCCATAAGTATTCTGGGCCCACTGATGCATGCACTTTAAATCATATCAGTACAAATCCCTATATATTTACGAAACTGAGTAGATGTATTCTATTAAAGCAGCCAGCAAGGCAGCACAAATGACATGACTGGTACTCATTTCTACATTGACCCCTACTCCTTTGGGGATGGCAATTTATCATTTTTGTGAAACTGCTGTAATTCGCATGATCCAAATAGGTAAGATTATTATAAGTAAATAAAAACTACTAAAATAATGCAAAGGGTACAGAAAGAACTTCAGGGGAGATACTGTCCCAGACAGGGGAAAAAAAAAAAAAAGATAGGAACTTCTGAATAAATGGATACCCCAATAATTAAGGCTTATTCATACCTTATAGTATAAGGCTTATACTATTGAAAATGGTAAAGTGGAAGTGTAATGGATAATTTCTGAAATAGCATGTTTTTGTAAATATGGTACTGTCATCACAATCTAGGCCTGCAGTTTCAGCACATCCTGTGTTCACCTTTTTAGTTTATCCTCATTTTCACTACTCTGGATCTATCAGAATGGGATCAGTTTGGGGCACATACGACTTGAGAGAATAACCAGATCTCTGGAACACCATGTGAATAAAATACTGTATTTACCTGAAAGGAAGGCTATTTTCTAGAATAATTTAACTTTAAAATGGAAGAGCCAAGTAGATTTACTGAGAATATAGGTAGGGATATACATTTGTGTGTGTGTGTATAGGGGAAGCCTGTCTGAAATTCAGGATTGTCTTTCTGGTGGATTAATATGGTAATTTTGTGCCAAAAATTCCCTGGCCTTTTTTTCAACAATACGATGGAAAAGCAAGCATTTTCAATAACTTCTTCTTCTCCAAAAGAGAAAGAACAAGTTGGTCAAATTTTATTTTCTTTTTTAAAAATACTGTGTTTTGTATTTAAATATGTAGCAGAACACAGAGATGCTGAAAACATTTCAGGACAAAACATATGATATGACTTTGGCAGAGAATATGCTATGTTTTACTTGAAAGTAAATCGCATTGCACTCAGTGATGAAGCTTACTCTCAGAAAAATGCTTATAGGATGGGCAATAAATGTGTTTTCTTCTCTAGTGCATTTATTTACAGGCAGTTCAATATCATTGAAAATCTGGAATATGGCATTTATAGGCAGGTCACATCCATAATCATGCAGATGCATTAATTAGGTATTTTCAAACTCAATTTCCAGACCTCAGATTGTTTCATAAAACTGGATTCTACATATATTTCACCATTCACTCTAAGTATCAGCAGGCACTCAGAGAAAGGCAGTCATGTTAATTTATCATGATCTGGCTGGTTTCAGTAGAATTGTGGTCAACAGATAAGAATGCAGTTGAGACATTTGAGATAGTGAGTTAATACATTTCCAGACATTAATAATTTCCATGAATGTTTTGGCTTTTTCTGTTTGCAGTCCTTTTCGGTTTAATATAAATTCCCCTTGTGCATTAGGTGAAGAGAAAACATAAACAAAACCTCAAAGAGGGAAAAGGGAATAAATTACCCATTTTTATTTTGAATTTCAAGACCACATAAACTGGTAAGAAGCAGTGTATCCTTCCTAATCAAATTCAATGAAGGTAGAAGATGCATTCACACTGATGCCCTGGGATATCTCATTTGCAGGCTTGATAATCATAAGATTCTCTCTTCCATCTAATAAGCAGCACTCTCTTGTTCATGAATCATATTCACATTATTTTATCCCACTGAAAAATACTGTCACTCAATTCCTTCAAGTCGTTCTCTCTTAAGGTTGCAATTGCAGGCAAACTGACTGGAATAAGTAAGTCCCGTTGAACATATCAGGACTAATGTCACTTCTATGAGCTTCATAATTTTGCAAGTATAAGATACCCTAATTGTAAGGCACGGTTGAGCAATATGTTGAACTTTGAAAGCCACACATTCATTCCTTTCTGACACTTCCACTAGCCTTCCCAAATGTAACACAAATACTGTATCACTCTACAAACACATACATGTAATACCCCTGTATTAGGGTGCCTGGAAGGAAAGGAAAGGAAGCAAATACGATTCTTGGAAGACAAGGGAAAAGGCTTCCTCCCTTATGAATCCTGCTTCCTATTTTGTGCCATGATTTTCTTATCTCTTTCCAGGGCTTCTTGGTGATTGATCAATGGGTTGTCAGCAAACCTGGAGAGAAAGTTCATGAAAAAGCCTCACAGCCGGCCTTCAGGGCCCCATGTGTCAACAACAAGAAACCTTTATTATGACCTTTAGGCCATAAAACACTACATAGAAACACATAACCTCAAATTTTTGTTTGTTTATTTATTTATTTATACACACACACACACACACACACATATAGTATATAGAAAAAAATGTTTTTTAAAAAGTAAAAACTAGGCATAAAATACAATAAAATAACCTAAGAATAATATTAATATAGTGACAATACAAATAACAGTGGAGATCACCAAGACTGGCACTAATCTTCAGGTGGGACGAACAAAACAAATACAGGCACAGAATTGGGCAACCTGGGAAGATGTCTGAGTCCTAGTAGGATAGAAGTGACAGATAAGCATCATGCTCTCTGCCAGACTATTTCTTTAAAATGGGATATGAGAAAGTCATCCAGGATTCCCTTAAAGAGGACATGTGGCACAGGGACACCACAGAACCCTCCCCACATGAGTATATGTGCTGCTGAAGAGGGATGTTTTTATAACACCTGCACAAGGCTGTGGAGGTAATGTATCCAGACTTCAGCTGAACCCTGGCAAGATTGCGTGACTCTGAGTTTTTGGCCCTTCTGGACCTGGGAATTTACTATCTGGTACTGGATGGGGTGGCACTACCCCAGACAGACCTGGTGCACAACTGAGAGTCCTTGTAGACGCTCAACTCCTGCTCGAGGAGCAGGTGGTAGTTGTGGCTAGGAGGGCCTTCTCACAGCTTTGTGCTAGGTGCCAGCTGCACCCCTTCCTGGACCATGAGGCTCTACTTACTGTCACTCATGCCCCAGTCACCTCCAGAATAGATTACTGTAATGTGCTCTACATGAAGCTGCCCTTAAAGAGCACCCAGAAGCTTCAGCTGCTGCAGAATGCAGCTGCACAGACAGTTATGTGTGCCCCTAGGATGGCACACGTTACACTTCTGTTCCGTGAGCTGCATTGGCTGCCAGTTTGCTTCCGGGTGCCAGTTTTGACCTTTAAAACCCTACAAGGTGTGGGACCAGGTTATCTGAGGGACTGTCTCTTCCCAGTAACATATACCAAGTTACATATACATATACCCCAGTTACATATACCATCAGGTCAAGCAGAAGAGGTATCCTCTGGGTCCCGTCTTCTAAGGAGTTCTGTCTTGTGGGACCCAGGACCTTGCAAGCTGTGAGAATAAAATGTGCTCTCTTTGAATGGAAAATTCTTAAGACAGCTGAGGAGCTACACTGAGCGACACTGGCCTGTTAAGAGAAGTGTGTGCTCCAAGATAAGAAGGCCAGGAACTGCACCCAAAGATATGCTTGCACCTGCTCTAATGGTTCTTGTTCATTTGCCATTTATGCATCCTATGGTTGTGTTGTGCAAAAATTAAGTTAGTTTTTTTATAATTTATTACATGTTGTTCTTTTAGGCAAAAGGAAGCCAGTGCTCTTCTCATTCCCACCTGAGAGACAGACAAAATTACTACCTCATTGCCATATAGCAAAATTGGAATTGCACAATCTGCTAACATTACAGAGGATGAACAGAAGAATTAATATACAGATTGAAAAGTAGGGAGATCGAATGGACCTTGGTCTTGCCCCTCTCTGAGTCTGTGTCCATAATCCTGGGTTGTCCATCCTTATTTTAAAATTTGAATGAAATTCTGTCATCCTCTTCAGTGGTGAGCATATGATAAAACAGGTACATAATGGAGTTTTGAGTGGTCTCTTGCCACACCAAAACAGGTCCTGTGAAAATGGTTAGCAGGGCATCTTTGTGCTGTGCTTAGCGGGATGGGTGGATGAGCCCCATGATGTAACCTTTGACTCATCCCTAGCCCACCATGGAGGCAGTGGAAAATCACCCTTAGCAGTTTCAGTTTTAAAGTAGGGTTTTCTGTCTTCTCCCAGCACAAGTATTGGCATATGAATTATCTATGATGCATCATTTATGATTTTGTTAATGATGTAGTCAGGGATTGGCATCTGTCAAAATCCAAATGTTGAATTGTGGCTGTTTTGTGGCAGCATAATACATAGATACTAACTTCCGACTTTCTACAGCAAAGATATGAATAAGTCAATATCAGTCTCTTGCTCTAGTTCAGACTGGAATGAGCATGACTTCTATAAAACATTTCCATTCTCAATATAACATTTCCTCTAAAACACTATTTTCCCTTGAAACAAATGGATGGATGGATGGAGATAGATAGATAGATAGATAATAACATTAAAAAAATTCCCCCCTTAATAGACAGATAAACACATATTAGCCTTCCCCATTACAATTTTGCTCCTAACCAAAACATTTATATAGTTAAACATTACATCTCCACCATTACATATTTAAACAATAACCTTATTAATATCCTTTTACCCAAGGTAAATTCATTATCCCAGAAGCAAAAACATCTGTCTGAACCTTTAAAAGACCATCCTAATAAACACAATAAAACAGTTAACCCACTTCAAAGCCAACTAAGGGATTTATGTATCTCAACGTTGCACACAAGGCTTTCTCCTTGCAATCCTAGACCTGAATTGTAAAGTCCAACTCATCTTCAAGGACCTTCTGTCCCCTGAGACTTAAATCTTGTCTTTGATGTGAAATTCCAAGGATAAAGCCATTTTTGTTCCTTTTACACCCAAAGATTTTCCTTCTTCAAAATTAACATTCCAGAGGTGAATATTCTTCCCTTCACTTTTTGGCTTTGGGATGTTACTCCTCATTTTTTTTCTTTGAGACCAGGACCTTATTTTCCAAATAACTGTCTAAGAGATGGTCCAAAGCATAAGTAACCTTGAGATACAGCTCCTTAAAAATATCTTTAAAATCTTCCATATTCCTCCACGGAACATAATGGAGCCCTCTAGTGCCTCAGGATATTAGACAAAAGGCTGTCTTTCAGAAATAGTTAATCAGCGGGGGTGGAAGAATAAAGGTAAACAAAGCCGTTTCTCATGGATAGGCAGAGAGATCAAAGCTCAGCTCTGCAAATTCAACCAAGTGGGTAATTCTTTTGTAATCCTTCCGACTTTGAAAAAAGTAACAGTAAACAGGCGAAAGTCTTTAAATCCAACAATACAATTTAAAAAGAAAAAAAGAGAGAAAAATATATATTTAGGGGAAAAAAGCCAAATTAACAAATTATTAACTTCCAAAAGTAATGAAAACCACCAAGAGATTCCACATTTCTTCAATGCTGTCAGAATGGAGTCTCACTCTGACAGGGAGGAGGGGGAGTTGAGTGCTGGTAATGTTAAAGGCAGGAAATTTGAAGCAGAGCATGACTCTGCAAGGTGGGAAAGTCTGGAGCTGCTGATTGGTGAGAGTCAGGAGGCGGATTCATCACCACCTATGAGTGCAAGAGAAAGGAGAGCTGAAAAGCGCACCAAGCAGAGAGAAGCCTGATTGGTCCCTGACAAGAAACAGTGGGAAGGTGTCCTAACAACCAGGAAACACACTGAGACAAGGAACTGATCTCTAATGTTTATTGCTAGTACTTAACAGGAATCCTAACAAACTGAAGAAGCGTGGGAAAACCCAGACATATAACCCCCAAGGGTTAAGGTGGTCCCGATCTGTGTCTCTTTGAATGGCTGAACAGTTCCTCAGTGCTACGCATGCGCTTGACAGTCTGGATGGGAGCCCCCTGCTCGCCATCCTTACTCATGACAGAAGGAAACCGAATAAAAAGGCACTGGCACAAGGAATGGTTTGCCAGAGACAGCTGTTTATCGGAACCTTTGCTGAAGCCTGAATCTGTCGACCCTCAGTCTGCTCCTGCCTCAGCACCTTCAGCCGTCAAGACCCCGAACTCCAAGACTGTCTACTTCACAGAGGAATTAGAGCCTGTTGTTGAGCCCTGTCTCCCTGCACCAGACCACATGCTTAGTGCTTGCCTTGCTGCCTTGCCGCAATCTGCAGCTGAGCCTTGCCTTGCCTTGCCACCTTGCCATGTCCCTCGGCCGAGCCTTGTCCTGCCACCTTGCTGCTTTCCTTGGTGGAGTCTTGTCCAGTTGCCTCGCCGCATTCTGCTGCTGAGCCTTGTCTTGCCACCTTGCTGCAACCCACAGCTGAGCCTTGCCTTGCTGCCTTGCCACATTCCTCATTCGAGCCTTGTCCTGCCATCTCGCCATGTTCCACAGCTGAGTCTTGCCTCACGGCCTTGCCACGATCCACAGTAGAGCCTAGCCTTGCCGCCCTGTCGAGTTCTACAGCTGAGACTTGTCTTGTCAAGTTTCCATGTGCAGTTCTTTCCAGCAGGGCTTCAGAGCCCTCCAGTCAAGCCCTGCTCTACTTCACTGCCAGGTTGGACTTGATGGATTGAAAACATTGTCGCCATCTTGAATTAAGTTTAGCTCTTGTAAATAGCTGTAAATCTTGTAAGTAAAATACCAAATACCTCTTCCTGGCCGATTCATACTCAGAACAGAACAGTTGCAAAGAGCCTCCCCTTAATAATAATTAAAAAAGAAAAAAGTTGTGTTTTAGAAATGGGTGGGCAGCTTTTGAGTCCATTTAAGGCTTCAACACAGCTTAGGAAATGATGGCAATCCCTTCCTCCAAGCTGCTAACTCACCAGTTGATCACAAAATGCTGTTTTGTGGTCTTCTGGCAGCTCCCAGCTGTCCCAGGGACAAATGGGGTAATTCCTGGGGTTCTCCTTAATCCAGAGAACACTTCTGGGCTCTAGGAAATCCTGCCTGAGTCCCTAAAAGTCCATGTGGCCTGGTCAGCCATGGAGCTTGTGGAGACATGTCTCAAGTTGCCAATCCCCCACTGGAAGTCGATAAGAGTCACTACTGACCTGATGGCACAGAATCAATTAATCAGTGATCTTTCAAAAGACCAATAGACCTCTGTGTAAAAAAAAAGGGCTGCTGGTTGATTTAAATAGGGAAAGAGATGTATTGCTGGTTTGTCACAAATGCCTTACATTTGTTTGCCTTAAATGTTTTCTGCTGTTTCAGCCAACCAGGACTTTTGCAAGGCCATGGTTTTATTATTCAGTGGATGAAGTGCCACGTTGCCTATTCTAATGTACATAGTCCATAGGATATTTCTCAGCTTTGCCAACTGTGGCCACCTATCAGTTTAAGATATCTGGGAGCTGGGATGAAATTGAGAAGAGTCCTGTGAGGTTTCCCTTCTAGTTCTTCCTTCTGCTGGTCTAGTTTTAGACAGAGGTTTACCAGTATTCCAGAAGACTGGCAGACAGGTTTACTTTTCTTCCTGACACTTTGGCTCTGTAGTGGCAACTTGTCACTCAGGCAGCTTGAAGCTTGACTAAAGCCTCCATCCCAGGCACATGTCCTCCCTTGACCAAGTTCATCCCACCATAATTTAAAGAGAGTGACTGGTAGTGGTTTTTTCCACCAGCAGCTGACACTGGGTGGAAAGGGAAACAATGCCAGGAAGGAAACAACGCCCATTAATCATTTGCTGAGGACATGAACACATAACATTGTCTTCCATTTCCTGACCCACCACAAAGGCAACGTTCACCCACCTTTCTTTCTCCACTTCAGAAGTGTTTTTCATTTTCTCCAGAGCAAGCTATCTTGAGTGGTCAGTCTGTGTTGAAATGTTCTGACCTAACTTTAGGGCCTCGTGTGGTGCACAGCGGTAGGCGGCAGTATTGCAACCGAAACTCTCCCCATGACCCGAGTTCGATCCCAGCGAAAGCTGGATTCTCAGGTAGCCAGCTCAGATTGACTCAGCATTCCATCCTTCCGAGGTCATCAGTAAGATGGGTACCCAGCTCGCTGGGGAAGGCAACGACTGGGGAAGGCAATGGCAAACCACCCCACTATAGTCTGTCAAGAAAACGTCGTGAAAGCATGACTCGGTGCTTGCAGAGAGGACCTTTCACCAACTTTAGGGCAGGGAGGCTGCCTTGCTCCTATTGGCCATCTTAGGCTACGGAGGGCACAGTCCCCTCTGGACCGCAGCCACTGATATTCAGGAACATTTTCCTTTTGCCAGCAAAAGATTCAGAGCTCCATTCTGCGCCAAAGCCATCTCTCCATTTCATTTGCTACCCATACCCAAAATGACCCACTTCCCCCTACAGATCAGTACAAGAACCATCAGCAGAAAAGCTGTTCTCCCCCATTTCTTCCCCTGCCCCCCATGGGTTCCTGATACCTGCTTCCCCCCAACCCCATGGCAGTTCCATTTTACCATAGGGGTACCATCCACCATGGCACAACTGCCTACCCCATGAGCAAGTTAGGCACTTCACTGCCTAAACATCTTCAAGCGGGCATATTTTTCTGCCCATTCCCACTCTGGACAGCAGCACGTTACTGCTGCCATGAAGAATAGCCCAGAATCTACCAATTGCTGCCTTTAACTTGTTCTGCAGTAAAGTTGTATTGACAGGATCATTCTCAATCACTGAGAGGCAACAGAGCTTGATGGTCAGGGAAGCATAATTATGTCACCATATTTTTCTGCTGACTCAAAGACAGGAGGAATGGGCATTAATGTGGCCCAGAGGAAAAGCCCTTGAGGACATGTCATGTAAAATCAGTTAATGGGACATCTTCATGCTGCAGTTAGTGGGACATGCAGACGAAGCCTGAGTATAGTGGTTATCCTGAATTAATTCCCTTATCCTTGCCAGTATTGCAGAGTACTCTTTATAACTGCAGATTTGTCCATCACAGGTTTTACAATGAATTAAAATGGCAGAAGATTTCTGGGAAGACCTACTGTATGTAGTTCTTGATTGGAAGAAAAAGAAGCCTGCCTGCCTGCCTGCCTGCCTGCCTGCCTGCCTGCCTGCCTGCCTGCCTGCCTCCCTCCCTCCCTCCCTCCCTTCCTTCCTTCCTTCCTTCCTTCCTTCCTTCCACATTAAGCCTCAGTGTTTAATCTGTCTTTGGAATACCATCGTTTTGGAGGCCACCTACCCCTTTACTGATACTTCCAAGCAACAGATAAAAACATTCTCCCCTGCTCACCTGTAAGCATGCAGCTCTCTGGCAGGCATATAACTATTCTGAGAGTTTATACATTTATTTTCATGTATGGATGCCATTTCATGTAGAAATGAAATGCCATGTACTGTATATTAATAATGCCAATATGAATCAGGCAGAGAGATCCATAAGGTGTGTCTGGAAAAAGACAGATTTTTAGTCTTTTGGATTTCTGCCTACACATTTTGCATAAACAGAATCTAGGGAAAGCACTATGCCTTGTAGATATGCCTCAGGCATAAATTAATCAAAGGCATGACTTTGGATTGATCTAGGGAGCAAACTAGACTGAACAACGAATACATCTATCATCTACATGATTGCTTGATTGGTGGTGGCCATTCCACTCCACTGAACACAGGCAGGATACAAGGAAGAAGCAAGCACAGCACATATTCATTGTGGTTGTTTTACACCACACTAACTGGATGTCACGTCACTAATAAATATAGGTGTGAAAACCCGTATTTTATGAATGCCTGTACAGTTCACATGGCACAGAATTTTGGACAGCTATTTAACATTTCTTTCTTTCTTTCTTTCTTTCTTTCTTTCTTTCTTTCTTTCTTTCTTTCTATTCACATTTCTATCACCCCCCATCAAAAGGGGGACTCTGGGCGGTTTACAATAAAATTCACCTTAAAACCTCACATCATAAAATCACCAATACTAAAATAATACAAATATAATTATAAAATCTTTCCCTTCTTTCCCTTTGACACTTCATGCTTCACTTTCAGGAAGGCTTTGTCTTTTCATATATATTGTAACGCCTGCGACAATATGAGGTATAATACCCTAAGCACTTTCGCAACTCACAAAACAGGCACAGAATTGGAAATGTACCTCTGCTTTCTTTTCTGCTTCTTTTACTGACAGACTCACACCCTTCCTCTCTCCAGCTTGGTTCCTTCAGATGTGTTGGCTTACAAAAGTCTGGCTGGAAACAAGGGAGTTTCAGTACGCCTGTTATCAATACTCAGCTGGAACTGTCACCAGGTATAATTGTCGGCCTGTTTTACACGTTTGTCTAGCAGAATATTTGATTTGTTCTTGTTAGATGGATCAGGCAGAGACTTACAAATCTATTCTATATGCTTGAAGAACGTTCTGTGAATCATGTATGAACTGTTTACATAAATAAATCTGCTCTCCAATCTGTTATCTTCTGCCTAAACGGACATTTCAGCATTTTATTTTTCATGGTGCTAACTTTCCTTTCCTAAAACAACTTAAAGAGAATATAATGCTGAAATGAGATACTCTAAATACAAAATAATCTTGTAGTGTGCCATCTTTCAGAAATTCTGAAGAAAAACATTAAATGTGTGTGCTGTGTAGATTTTTAAGTGAACTTGGCATGAAAGTTGATCTATTATTAAGTAGACATTGAAGTTTAACTGATGAATTATTAAATTCTTGTTACATTTGCTTGCCAGGGTATGTTTTTCAAATAACTATTCTGAGCTATTATCTTAAACATGTTTAGTTTTCACTATTATCTTAAACATGTTTAGCATAAGAGGAGTAAATGTATTTTAATGCACTATCTAAAAATTCCTAAAATGTTATTGTGATCTGCTGTAGTTAAATAGTTAAATAGTTAAAATAAACCCTATATGGATCTTTCAATTATAAATGCAGGAGGGATTCAGAACTGTAGTGTTTTTGCCTACTGTCCCCATCAAAACTATGTTCATTGCATGGATGCTCAACTGATATGTACAACCATGTTGATCACTAACCATGGATAAACCATTTGTTTATTTCACCACATTTTTAAACAGCCCAACACTTCCTCAGGTAATGCACACATTACTTATGAAGGCTATTGCTATACAAGAGTGCTGTAGCTATTGACTGATGCTTTGTGCTACAAAGAACACATTTGACTTTAGAACCTAGAATGAAGAACTGCAGTAACCAGTTGTGGAGAATCAATGTGTCCAGATGTTAAGAAATGTGAAATATACTTCTTATGATTTAAATTGGAAAATTTTATGTTGTGTTTATTGGACCCCTCAAAAATGTTTTTAAAAGTATGGACATTATTCTTTTTTATGTTCGCATTGTAAAAAAATCTAAATATTCTTCAACTCATATTGTCTGGCATTGTCCAACTATAATTAAGGATCTTAATGTGAGGTTGAATTATATTCCTAAAACATGGAATCTGCCATCTCATGAAATGCTTTGGCACTGTTGAGCCTGGTACACACAAAGAGGGTAATTATACATAATTGAAAAGAAACTTATTTAATGAATGGATCCAGGATATCTATTTTTGAAAAGCCTCTGTGTTTTACAAATGGCAAGGTAATGCAATATATTGTTGCATGGTCTAGTTTCGATAATAAGCTTATTATCGGATTGAATTAACTTTATATTATTATCTGTTGTTATTATAAGGATCTTTTTTTTCTTTTTCTTTTCGTTGCCCCTTTGACTGTTGATTTAAGACAGTCTATATGTTCAACCAGTGATGCCCTTGAAATAATCTCAGTGTATCATTTACAGCCCCCGTCATTACACTGATCTATTCCCCCAGTCCAAACCCTGTTTTGTTGAAGAGTGTAACACAGCCAAAGCACAGCTGATGAAGATTTTCAGTCATCCAGGTGGAATTGTCTGTAGGTTGAGTCATGGCAACTGGACTGCCCAGACTGAAGAAGCTGCTTGGACAAGCAGCAAAATGTTTCTACCAAAAGAAAGAAATCCAGTAGCCAAAGCACAGGTAATTCTTGGTTACAGGGATGCCTGTATCTATAATGACTCTGCCTCATGTGAAAACTTTTACTCCCTAAAAAATGATATATAAGAAACTTTTAGAAGAAAAAAAACACAATTATGTTCTTGAGAACTGGACAAGAGACCAACAAGTAGTGGTGAATGAAGATGATCACCTGTTCTGGTGACTTGTTTCCTGATTTTCACCCAAAATAAATGCTGACGGTAATAACAGTCTAATTCCCCTTGAATTTTGAACTGGATATTGCCATAATTTATACACTGCATATGAAGGCAGCAAACGTCTTGCCCAACTATTTGATGAACCTCTCCCTGAATAGCCTCCAGTTTCACTCCTAGAGGTTCAAAAACTAATTTCCCAATTGGAAAACAGTAAAGCTCCTGGTAAAAATTTAATTTTACCAGAATTTTTAAAAATAAACCCTACATGTGGACATCTGTGCTTGCTCCCCTCTTCATAGCCATAAATAATTCCTTATGTCTCCCTAAAGATTGGCTTAACTCTATTATTATCCCAATTTGCAACAAAGGTGATAAATGTGACTCTGAACATTGTTGAACAATTAGCCTTCCATCTGTAATTAGTAAATTATATACTAGATTTCTAATTTCTGGACAGAATGTCCTCAGAAAACATTTTGGTCCCAGAACAAGCTGGCGTCAGGTCTGAACGTTTTAACCATGGATCTGTCAGACTCCACAATCAAATGATTGCTGAATCATTTGATCATGTTCATCTGCCATGATGGGTCAATGCATGTCAAGTACCAGATGGGAGGGGGGAATTGCAAGGAGTGTGAATCTTTTCTGTTTGGGCTAAAGGGGGAGAAGTCAAGGTCATACTGCCAGAGATATCTGTGCCTGGTATGGCTGACTGTTAGAATTAGGTAGGAAGAGATAGAAGCGGGGAGCGGGGTGACTGGAAAGTTTTAATTAGCTAGTTTAGGTGGGAAGCTTTCAGTCACAGCTTTTCTCTTGATTTGTACACTAATATCAATAAATCTGAATTCTGCATATTTCAACTGTGCATGAGTCAGGTCATTATTGGAACTAATGGTGTCAGTTCTTACAAGATCAATGTACCATCCTACATCACTTAACTGAGGATATTAGCCCAAAGGTGACCTCTATGTAGCCTTTATAGACTGGACAGCCTTTGGTTCTATTCCATGAGAATGACTTTGGAGGAAATTTGCCACTATAATGATAGACCATTATCTTCTTAGGCACAATCCCTCAAGTTGTCAGAGGCTTGTCACAGAAGCCATAAAAACTCTTCTGGTTCTTCTCCTCTGTCATGAATTGCACAGGAGGGAGGGGAGGGGAGTAATTGCTGCCTGAGAACAGAGACATTGTTGACCGACTCAGCAGAGATGAGGCCAAACTGTTTTGGCTAGTGCCTTATCTGAAAACAGACACCAACTGAGGAATGAAGCTGGGAATGAAGCCGTAAAAGTGAAAGCAGTTGTAAATATTCCATTTCAAATGAAAGGCATGAAAACGGGGAAGGTTAAGGGAGGGATCCAGGGAATCTGATTCACTTGAGTCTTTGAGTGGACAGGGACTGTATCTTAATAAAGAAATTCTTTTCTGAGACCTCAATGGTTTGCTATGAGATTTCTTGCTATTTAGATATCTGACCCCATATTCCTTACACAGTAAAGAGTAATATCCCTGGAGATTTAATTGAACCCATTTTTACTAGCAAAGGTATAAAGCAAGGCTGTATCCTTGCCCCACTGCTATTCAACTTTTACATTAACAATATTGTAGAGATGTTTGCTAAGCCAATATTCCTTCCTTCCTTCCGTTGCCCACTGCCCCATCTCGATCTCCTTTATGCTGATGATGCAGCTATACTATCTGTAACCCAAGTAGGCCTCTGAAGATGCCTTAAAGTTCTATCACTTTACTGCCCGGACACCTCAAAATAAATTATTCCAAACAAAAGTACTGGTATTTGCTAGGAAACACTTTAAGGCCCCAGTTAGATGGACAATTAATGGCAAACTCATTGAGTAGGTAAAATCCTTTAAATATCTAGGTCTCTATTTTCAATCTTCTACCTGCTGGTCTATTCAAACAAGAGAGCTTGTCATGAGTACTGATGGTGAGCAGGAGGGGGCCACTATCCAGGGGCGAAAATGCATGCGTAGTTTAGAGAGTTTGAGCTGTCATTCAAAGAGACACAGAACAGACTCACCTTGACTTTTGGGGTTTATCTGGATGGGTTTTCCCACGCTTCTTCAGTTTGGTAGGATTTTCGGTCTACTATAGCAATAATAAAGCGCTAGAGACTTCTTCCTCGTCTCGGCATGGTTCTTCCTTAGTCTGGACAGAGCTTCTAGTAAAAGCCCAAAAAGCATCCCTTGCAATCACTAAATTTGCAGGCCAATTTGATAACAATTATGTCCCAGGAGCTATTAAACTATTTAAAGCCAAAATTCTGGGTTTTGATGCTACATGGTGCTTAGTCATGTATTTATAAGGACATTCCTAGTTTAGATGCAGTCCAATCAAAATTCTTGAAAATCTTACTATGAGTTCCTTATTCAATTTCCAATACACTAACCTAACATGACCAGAATTAGGCTGCTTTTCACTTGGGGCCTGAATAAGCCTTTGTCATCTTAGATTCTGGCTGAAGCAAGTCTACTGGGGAACTTCCTAAGTTCATCTCACCTTGCTGGATAGGTTCTCTTCTAACTTAAGAAGACAATTTAATGACAATTTGGCATATTGCAATCTCACCTTGTCAGCCTGCTTTGGGACTTGATAAAACCCTGGCTGAACTAAAAGCAGAGGATTTGGGACCTAGATAACCAAAATGACAGAGCCAAGATCTCCTGTCCCTTTTATAGTCCCTTCTCTAGGACTAGGGACTGTCCCCAGATATTTCTTTAACATCTTATATGCTCTACATAGAATACTCTTTTCTTTGGCCTGAATAGGGGCACTACCTATTAGGACAACAACTGGTAGATATATAATCCTCCCATACGAAAGCCAAACTTGTTCCTGTTCAGACTTGGAGGTAGAATCTATCTCACATATGTTATTAAAATGTCCATTGTACACTGAATGGTGATCAGGTTTAATACTTCCAATTGTTAATAACTCTAATTGCCACTGGGTATTACCCTTCTCCTGGGTGACCACTCTTTAGAAACCTGTAAGAAGGTTGCAAAATTCTTATCAATAGCTATAGCCATTAGAAACCATCTAGTTCCTCTCTTATGCTATTGTTAGTTGCTAATTGTTTTAGGATTTTCTCACAATTTTAGAAACTTATTTATATAGTTATTGTATTGTATGCCTGTCTTTCACTGTATTTGGTCTTGGACCATAAATACATTTTCATTGATTAATCACTATAATATGCTTCTTCACTGCATAATGACTATTTCTTTTGGCGGTAGTGCTTTTTTACATTTTATTTGATTTTTTTTTTAAAGAACAATAACAATAAATTGTGACTTTAAAAGGACTTCTAGGCTAGTAACTCTGGGGTAGGGATGGGCAACTTGCAAGAGGTTGTGGGGAACACAACTAAATCTCTCGACTCTGTCAGAGGGTCTTCTAATGACATAGGGGCATCACTGGAAGGGACAAGACTTACAGTCCATTGTTTTGCAGTTTTAGGGGTTAGGGATGGAAATGGATGTGGCTTAGCTCCTAGAGGCTCTCCAGAACTCCAAAATAGTGCCACTGAAATTCAACCACCTTCCCACCAAATGCCAGGAAAAGCAAGGTGTGGGCTTAGATGTGGTGTGCATTTTTTGAAGGATGAAAGTACAAGTAATTTTGTCCTTAGTTCCACCTCCTATTCCTACCTTTACTTTAAAAGAAATGTTCCACTTTGCTGTTGAATTTGGGGTGAACCTGGGTGGGTGGGGTTGGAGGTCTTAAATTGGATGCTGGGCTGGAGCCACATGCAGCCCACAGGCAAAGGATTGCCCACCCTAGTTTAAGGATGAGCAAACCATTTCAGAACAGATTGAATGCCACTCACTTTGATAGATGAACCATACACCTTTCCTTTGTCAATATTCAGTTATTGGCCCTTATCCAGCCTATTACTTCAGCCAGACATTGATTGAGCATTTCCACTACTTCAGCAGGATCTGATAGAAATAAAAAAAACTGCTGTGTCTCGTCCACATACTGATGGCATTTTAAATCTCCAAATGATTTCATTCAATAGTTCCATGTAAATGTTAAACAGCATGGAGAATAAAATCAGACCCTGCAGAACTCCACAGGACAAAGGCCATTGCTCTGAACAGAACTCCCCAGCACCATCTTCTGGAGGCCACCATCTATGAACAATGGAACCAGCCCAAAGCCATTTCATCCACATGAAACCATACTTACAATGCCAAACTCAATGATATTGAATGTTCCTGAGAGTTCCAAGAAATTCAGTATTTTGTATTCTTATCTTTGCAGAAAAGACCATGCCATGGAATATTCAAAGTGGTTTCAGGCTACACTGATTACAGTTTTCTAATAATTATACCTGTTTTCTTTATATATATGATGAAGTAGAGCTTGTCATTATAATCAAAGCTTTTTTGGGAAGTGCAAATGAGTGGTCCAAAAATATCAATGGAACTATGATATTGATTAAAACCACACTTAAAACATGCCTGAAATTCATAGTAGAGTAACATTCTGTTAGGACCATCAAAATTTTACAAAGTGAAGAGCAAGTCTGAGAACTTCAGGCTAGATATCAAGGAGGAAAAATGGGGGATGTGAAGAAAAATATAAGCTCTCTAGAAAAGACTTTAATGCTGGGAAAGGTGGAAAGGCAGAGAAGAAGATGACCAGCAGCAAAGTGGATAGATTCTGTTGCAGTGGTGATGAGTGCACTGTTGGGAAACATGAAAGAACAGGCAAGGGATAGATTGTCATGGAAAAAAATCTACCTGTGTGGTTGCTAGGAGTTGAAAACAACTTGATGGCACATAATCAATCAATCAATCAATCAATCAATCGCTGTGTTAGCTTTGATTCATGGCTGGACATAAGTTTTAATATTTTGCCCATTATACCATAGTAACCAGGCTGAATGTTTACAGAACAGTAGGCTTGTTCTACATAATGTGTATTCAAATTGCAGCCTGAATATTCTACATGACTCAGTCTCCTGCATGGGTCTGGCCATACAGACTCAAATTGTTCATTAATCCATCATTGCTCACCACAAAAGCAGTAGACATTATTTTAAAAAGATCAATTTTTACAGTAGTACCATTTTGGTGAAATCCACAATCACAATGTGATTGCTCACTTTCCATCTTTTCCCCAATTTAAAATGGTACAATGAGAACTCATCTTCGTATTTTACTTTGAAGGGGGGAAGGGGAAAAGCATGAGGAGAAAATATCTTTGAAATGCTCTGATCATATAGCAATAAGAACTGAAATCAAGGTTTAAGTGACAATTCATTTTGGGATCAAGGAATACCCAATTTGACTAAAATGAGTGACACCTTTGCCATAGCAATTAATCAGATTGCAGTGTAATTCTGAAGAATTCCCTTTTCAACCCAAAAGGCAAATTCTTTCAGGGGAGTAATATATACTATTGAATAGACAGAAAATTAAATTTATGTGAATCCGAGCCTAATGGAATTGAGAAACTCTGACTTTAAGGTTCCAGGTACCTTCATCTTCAATTGGTCTGCTTTTATTATTTTATGCCTTTTAACAAGAATCCAAAAATCATAGTCCTTCCTTATGATTTACACTGGAGACATGATCATCTTGAAAAACACCAATGCACTGTTACATTACTCCAAGGTGTATATTTTTCAGTCACTTAGATTCAATTTTGTCATTAACATCAATTACAGTTTGGGTTTTGTTTTGTTTTTAATAGAGATCAATTACCAATTCTGGACACAGATTAAATGGGGAAAAAAGGCAATCTATGACAGGCACCAAGTCTGGCACAATTGTTCAGAAAGATCAGGTGCACAATCCCCACTGACATTAGTGGGATTTGAAAGAAGATGTTTATGGTGGGAAGTGCCATTAGTTTCCTGCTGGTTATTGGATAATTTAATAAATACATACATTATGCCTAAAGAATGAAATTACAGTAAAATCTTATTTTAATAGACTAATTGGGGATGGGATATCTTTTATTCTGGAATTACCATGATATATGAAAGCACGTAATTGCAGTGATTTATATCATTTTCATTATAAAGTCATTATGCAAATGACATCATTTGTGTCATTTCCATGATGACTCCATATTTGTGTAATGAGGTCATTACCCAAATGACACAAGTTGATGCAATGACCACATTCATTGAATTAGCATAATGACCTAATTATGCAAATAGGGTAAATCACCATGGACATTTAGTCCATTGCATGCAAAGTCAGTTGTGTCAAGATCTATTAAATAGAGGTTTTGTTCTAGTCTTTCAGATTGGATGCACGCAAGGCAATGTACAACCTTTTTCAAAAAGTACAGTAAAGCAAGATTATTAACCAAAACCTATTAAAAATGTTAAGACAGCAGAATCCATGAAAATTGTAAAGGATCTAACTAAAATATACGAACTAAAATAAAATTGCATCTAGTGCATTTTTAATGCTCTCCTAAGTGCCAATGCACATCTCCATTAGGATCATTCCATAACTTGGAAGCCACAAATCTCTGAAACCAAATCAATAGAAAGGAACATTTGGCAATTTATTAATTTATACTTTTGTATCCTTACTGACACAGTAATAAGGAGACATAAGATTACACAGATCTGATTACACAGGATTATTCATATGGTCTCTTCCATGGATATAATATATTCATGGAGAAGGGGATGGGGCTGTTTCTGTCAAGACACAGTAGTGGGAATTATGTTTACACTCTGTCTCCTCTTATATTTCCAAGAAAATCCTAGAAGTTTAAGTAAGTAGATTTTTACAGAGAATTAGGAAGCCATAAGTACAAGAGTTTCTTTCTCTAATACCACCAGGAATCTATGTATTAATTTCAAGTTTTAAATCCTGGCTCTCATATGGCTACTCATTTTCCAGCCTTAAAGGTTTCTGACATCTTCCCTTGTAAACAAAATTGCTTTCTCTGGATTGAAAGTCAAGGATTCCTATCTCACTGTCTTCAACCCATACATTTGCTACTTGCTTCCCAACAAATCTCTTCTGATAGCAGTCATCCTCAGCCTGGGTATCCTTCAGTTGTTCATTTCAAACCTCACGGGATGTCCAGACAGCATAGCCATTGGGAGTTAAAGGAAGGTTGCAGAAGGTTGCCTACAGACTTGCCACACCTGCATTCTCAGAGGAATTCTCTGGAGCCAGAAGCTTATAAGCATACCATTATAAGAAATAAAGATATTTTTAATGGCCAAAATATTCTATCATGCCCTCCAAATGTAGACTGAATGATCTAAATAGGACTCAGGTTGCATTTGTATCAACAAATTATGTGCATAAGCAAAGAAGACAGTTTGAATGCATAGTGATACTATGGGACACACTGTAGCCTTTAGTGTTACACCTAATCTAATCTCTATACAGTATTAGAAGCCACAACATCAAGAAAGAAGAAAAACAACAGACCTAAAGAACCTCTAGTGAGGCACATGGTCACATGAGATGGCGACCTTTCAGAGAATATAAGGAAGTCAAAACCTCAGAAAAGTTGGAAGCAGTCTACACAAAGGTAATATAGGCATAATTTCCTTTTACCTATGAAGTAAGATCTAACACTCAGCAATTAGCAGCCCTGGAAAGGTGTCAGAAATCTTCAGCACAGATCTCTAGTTCAGGGCTCCATCAAAGACTATCTTACACAGTGCTGAAGGGAACAGGAGTGGCAGACTTGTATCTTCCCTCTGAAATGTTTAAACAAATATACAGTTCATTATTCAACAGCAGTGCAGCAATTCAGCAACATAATTTCACAGAGGTTGCTGGTGTATGATTAATTCCCAGTTGGAGAAAAAAATCAACACTGCTAGATAAAAAGGAGGCTTCGCATTTTCAGCATTCTCCTGCCAATTGGCAATAATTATTTCCTAAATAGGTCTCTGGTCTAGTTAGGAGCTTTTATGCTAGTCTTGCCTGGAGCTGTTTTCCAAGTGTAGTCATCACAACATTATCTCCAGACAGCGAGGAAAAATGATCTATGTGTTGATTATGTTGAGTTCGGTTTTCCCTCCAGCCATTCAACCAACTGCTCTCCTTCATATCAAGCAGAATAGTTGGCAAAAGGCCTAGTGATTCTCATTATCCTATAGATCACAAAGATGATTCTTAACTTTTTGAACCAAAAATGGCTGATCAATTCATTCATAGAATTCAAATGTTGTCTATTACACAGAGACAATGTGGCACAGCTTTCTCCAACATGTTGCTGGTTGACAATTCTGGGAAATGTCATACAACCAGAGGAAAATAAGATTAGGAAGGCTAACACACCATGTTCACCCACAAAATGAATGAAAACAGGTGCAATGGCAAAGAATATTCCCACTGGATTTGTCTTTTAAAAACAAAATTAAACTGTTAGTTATAAGGTAGAGAAGATTTTTTTGTACCCAATATATGGTTTCATTTTCTTCTGAAATAACAGGAGTACCACAATGAGATATAAGGTGGCTTGTGAATATGCTTTTCTCACTATGAGCACAGTTATGATAGTTTTCTCAAGTCAGAGTGGCTTATGACCTATAGAGATAGTCCTCAACTTACGACCATTCCAAGTTATGACTGCGCTGAACAAATGGTGGTTACAACTGGTCCTCAGAGTTCCAGCCGTCCCAGCACCCCGGTGGTCACATCTGGTGCTTGGCAACCCATTCACACTTACATCTGGTTGCCAAGCACCCCGCATGATCGCCACTTGCAACCTTCCCAGTTGGCTTCCCCAGAAGGCCAGTGACGAAGCTAGCAGGAAAGGTTACAAGTCACTGTGGTAAGTGACCTCCCCCACCCCCAGCACCTCTGCGACTGCACCGCACTGACCACTCATACCCTCTCTCACCCTCCCTGACCCTCCCCAACGAATGCAGTGCCTCTTGTGCACCTTTGTGTACCCTCTCTAACCCACACTGACCCATGTGGCACCTCTCATGCACCCCCTTGCACCCCTGCACCCCCTCCCTGCCCACACCCCCACACACACCCTCACTCCCTTCCCCAAATGGCAGCAACCACTTACCTGCCTGCCGGCCTGGGACTTGCAACTTCCTGCCAGCTTCCACACTGACTTTGGTTGTGGGAAGCCAGCAGGAAGTTGCCTCGCCTAATGACTATGGCAACCAGGACTGCAGAGATTACCGTCCTAAGTGATACAGTCACATTTTATGACCACATCACTTGGCAACAGAAATTCCAGTCCTAACTGCCCGAGTAAGTCAAGGACTACCTGTAATCATTTTTCCCTTCTTATTTTACATTGTGGTTTGACCTCTACAAATATTTTCATAAAATGTAACATCTGCTTGTAAGACATTACAGTCTGGTTTATGCATGTGGCTTGATGATGGCTTATCTGTGGATCTTTTTATTAACCACATGAGTTTGAAACTGCCATCTTTTCATCTTTTCAGGATCTGATTTGGAATTATAGGAAAATTGTGTGGATGGCTAGCACCTTAGAATGGCCCTTGATACTCATTGATTGAGGTATACTTTTAGCCATCTGGATCCTACCATATTTTTATATTTTTATATCTTTTATCTATTTCTGTTTCTATTTATAGTTATATTTATTGTATTTATGATGATATTGTATTTTAAATTTTGCTTTTTGTAAACTGCCCAGAGTCCCTCCATGTGGGGGAAGATGGGCAGTGATAAAATTTGATAAATAAATAAATGAATAAAATAGAATCCAAGAAATTGCGAAGTACATCTATCATGAAGAACATGGTCTTCCACTAGATTTGCTATAAATAAAGATAACACTACACAAACTACAAGAACCAGTTTGGTGCTGGCTAGAAACCAGGAGACCAGGAGTTCTAGTCCCACCTTAGACACAAAGCCAGCTGGGTGACCTGGGCCAGTCCCTCTGTCTCAGCCCTAGAAAGCAGGCAAGGGTGATCCACGTCCAAAAACCCTTGCCAAGAAAACTGCAGGGACTTCTCCAGATAGTCACCAAGATTCAAAATGACTTGAAGGTGCGCACACACACACACTCACACACATTGCACTTTATTTGGCTTATTCCTGTGGCAAATACTAATGCTAATCATTCTCTTTAACATGGAAGGAGTAATTTCAGAATTACACTTAATACTAACAAATCAGTTGAATCCAATCTGCATCCTCTACTCTGAGGCTCATTTTGAACTGCAGACCTATGGTTGAAACATTTGCCCTAGTTTTTGGATTTTACTGTTTCCTTCCCATCCGTTGCTTTTTCTAATATTTTGTCTGAGGAAACCAAAACTTTGCACATTCATTTGTGCCACACTGATTGATCCTAATAAAGGTATTTCTCAACTACGTATGAATTTTAAATTCTTATTTAATAGACCAACTTGGCTCTGCTTGCTTTTCATCTCCAGAGGTAGGCTTACCATAAATATTGCTTATCTTTCCTATTCATGACAGAAAACTGGATATTCAGTGCTGTGCAAACTTCAGAATTAAAATCAAGGGAATTAAAACAATGACTAGATAGCCACATGGTGTTGCACAAAAATGAATTGCACATGCTTGTTGTACACCTGGGATCCAGCTCTGAATTATGTTGCTCAGAAATATATATGTTTGTGTGTGTGCGTGTGTACAGGATTATATATAGTGCCTGCTTGGATTCAAGACAGTTTATAATTAAACAGAAAAACATTATACAACAAAGCATAAAATCCACTAACTACTAGCTAACTAAGGCAACTCTTACACCATTGGCACCCAAAAACCCTGCAGAACATCCAGGCCTTACAAGCTTCCCAAAGGCCATGAATTTAGGGGCATTCTGGACCTACAGTGGTCCAAAATGTGAGGGCAGACATGTCATCAGACTCACATCCCCTTTACCTCATATGGGGTGGGGATCCTCAGTATATCCTTCCTATAGAAACACACAGGACAGATCAAATATAACTATCAGAGACAATCCTGTAAGAACCTGGAAGTCACTTTTAATTGAACCTACCAGCACTGGGGTCTCATAGATAAATTTATTGTCTCCAGGTACCAAATGGGTCACTGGACTTTGTCCCAACTGAAGTTTCTGAGTCATCTTCAAAGGCAACCCCATGCAGGATGCACTGCAGTAGTGTAAACATAGTGATGAAGTAGTGATGAAGTAAGTCATTGTCATGAGGGACTTCTTGTCCAAAAATTGGGGTATTAGTGGAAACTGAGCAAAGCCCCCTATCAGCCATAGTCTCCAGGTGCTGTTCTAATAGAAGCCAGGAATCTAGGAGAACCTGAAATTGTGGTCCTGCTCCTCTAGGGGAATGTGGCCTTATCCAGAGCCAAAATTGATACTGGGGTAGAACTAGATTAATCATCAACTAAGAGCAACTCTTATTTTGCTGATATTTGAACTTATTTTGACCAATCCAAGCTCACAGGCTCCAGGCACTGGGTCAGGACTTCCATTGCATCCCTGGTTTTGAATGGGGTGGCAATGTACAATGGAGTATCATTAGCATCCTGATGATATCTCACCCCACTGACAGATGATTTATCCCAATGATTTCATGCAGTTGATAAATAGCAAGGGGAAGAGAGCAAAGCCCTGTAGCATCCCATATTGGAGCAACCACAAGTTTGATTGTTCTGCTCCTATGCACACCAAATAGAACTGCCTGCTTAGGAATAAGCAGAACCACTGCAAAAATGTGCCTCCAATCTTCAACCCTTCCAGGAGAACCACAAGGATACTTTGGTTTCTATTCCTTTCCTTGGCCTTAAACCCAACTGGAAAGAAATTTTTTCTAGGGCCTTCTGTAACTTGGTCCTACCACCTTTCCCAAAAACTTTCCCCACATGCCTGGATCAACAGAAGACTCTTTAAAAGGATGTAGACAACTGCCTCATTCAAGGTGTTAGAGGTCCCAGCAAATCAGCATGCCTCATTAGCATGTGGATGAATTCATTCTAGGATGCAGATTCTATATGTGCTTCTGGAGGAAGCTGTTTGTTGTCCCTCCCACATTCCTTATCTCACTTCCTCCTTCTTCACCATGTGGGAAGGCAGCATGCGGCTTGCAGCTCTTTCCATCTCTGGGGGCCATGCTTGGCCCTAGAGTGAGGACTGTCCTGTTCCAAACAGAAAAGCTTCCACAAAAATCACCATTAATTGAATTTGATTAAATACAATGACTTTGAGGTAAATAAACTCACCAGTATTCAACTAAATATTACTGATTTTAAATATTGTCAAGATCAACAAAATCAGAGTTTGGCTAGGAGTAATACCACTTGCTTTTTCTTTGTTAGTTCATTGTATAATAGCAGAGAAAGGCAGTGGAGTTTCTTTCAGTTTCAGCACCAGGCGTCAGATCGTAAACAGATCGATTGTCCCTGACAACCTCTTCACAATCGGCTCCTTCCTTATATAGCCTCTCATTCTGGCTTGTGCATGCACGTTTGAACGTCCTGGCATTTTTCTTGGTGCGCAAGGATTTCCCTTTTCTTCCATTGCCCCACGCGTCTTTTCGATCTTCTTTCACATGCGCTGGGAGATGGGGGCATTTTGGGGATTTCCTCTTCTTCTAGTGTCTGCTTCTGTTCTTGCCCTCTTAATTCTGCTTCCCCTGCCTGCTCTGACTGTCTCTTGTCCTCTTCTTTTCTCTTGCTAATTTCACTCTCCACTTCTGACCCAGAGCACAGAGGAGCCAACTCCGATTCAGTGCGCGAACGTGTAGCTTCATCCCTGACAAGGAGGTTCCCCCTTTCTCCATGCAGCCTTCAGCAGCAATGAGGGATGAGGGTCAATTCAGTTTAGGGAAAAGAAAGAAGAATGAGAATCATCATTTTTCTTCTGAATGGATGTAACTAGACCAAATAAATCAGTAAGACTCTTTTTACTTACTTTTGAACCTACTTTGTCTAAGTGTGTAATTTTTTATGCTTGGGTGGACTAAGTGTGTAAGTTCAATAACCTATATTTCTCTAACATGCTCATTAATGCTGTTTTAGATAATATTCTTTTTCTGTGTGCATCTTTCACAGTGTTAAGCTCTGCTCTATTCAGCTGTCCACTAATGGCTTCACAAGGTAGATGATACCACCACCACCACCTTCAAAGAGACAGTCACCACTGTCCTGTTCAGACTAAGCACCAGACAGGTTCTCAAAGAATATTCTTTATTAAATATTTATAATAATTAAGTCCTTGATAGGTGAGACTGGGTTAAGCAAGCCCACCTGGGCTGACTGGATCTGATGGAACATGAAGGCTGGAGGCAACAGTTCTCAAACTGGAACAGTACTGGAACAACACTGATGCTGAATCTCTGATTCACTCGATCTGGGATCAGGACTATGGACAACAGACAGGGATGAACTGAAGACTTGGAGCAGCACTTGAACTCAGAGCAAGGTTAGACTCAGCTGGGGGTTCTACACTAGGCTGGGTACTCTGAACTGAATACTTGAAGACAAGGCTTGAAACTGGAGCAAGACTGGACTTGGCTGGAATCCCCAGACTAGACTGGATTCTCTGGATGGGAGGCTTGGAGCAAGGCTTGGAACTTGGAACTAGGCTGGACTCGGCTGGAAGCCCCAGGCTAAGCTGGCAACCAGATCCTGAACACGATAGGTGTGAAATTCCTGAACACAACGGAGCATGCGAAGTGCGGGTGCACAGGACTGAAGGCAAATGGTGGTGCTGGAACATTGAGGCTTGCCCACGCTGCTGAGGAGATTGCAGAGTTTCACAGCTAGAAGCAAGGCAAAGGCTGCTGGGCATGGCTGACGCTGATTCCTCGTTGGCAGCAGATGCAGGATTCAATTTGTCTTTGGAGTGGAGCTCGAATGCTAGTTCCTCTTCGGCCACAGATGCTGACTCCAGTGCCGGTAAGGACTCTTCTCCAGAAGCTGCAGGCTTAGAGGATCATTTGTCTCCGGCAGCTCACTCTCTGCGCAGCTGCCTTTTATCCCAATCTTTGGCGCACTTGAAGTCTCCTGTAGCCAATCGGGCTGCCTTCTCCTTCATGCACTTTCAGCCCGTCTCTGGCACATGCTGATTGGCATATTCAAATCCTCCTCCGGATCTCGCCCAATCAGTGTTGTGGATTCTTCCCGCTCTGCTGAGTCATGCTGGAGTTTCATTTCTACAATTCCAGCATGGTAAGTTTCCAATTCCTCTAACTCAGAAATAGTTTCACTTTCCGAATCAGAGGCAAGCTTGGTTCTGACAACCACTTTCCAAAGCCAGCCATACTCACCCCATCCACCCTTATGAATAATCCAGGCAGGGCATGGGTCCAGCTTACAAATAGCAGAACTCATGCCATGGAGGGCACAAGCCTCCTCTTCAGTTTCTACATACTCAAAAGAATTCCAAATAGATTTGCAAAAACTGTTGCCTGTGTCATTGTGCTAGAGCCTACCCAAGTGGTAACTAACTCTGAGTGAGTGTAAGCTATTTTATCTATGAATAACTTTATAAACAACTCATAGCAGCCTTCAGGAGGATTTTCATTTACATTTCCCCCAGATGAAGTGGATAACTTTGAACAAAGCCAATTGATGTGAGTTTGAGAACATAATAAGTGCATGTGAGCCAGAAAGTGATCTGGCTATGGCAAAGGACTGGTGACAGCATCATCCAGATCACATTGTACCTGCCTCAAGGTGAAGATCAGGTATAAAGCTGAATATATGGCAAGCCCAATACCCATCCCAAATGGTATCCCCAGTGACAGCCCCATGATCACAACAGAGGCCATGAACTCCAGGGCCCATTGCATCCCACCCCCATAGCATGGAAGTTGAAGTCCCCCAGTAGCAAAGGTCTACCAGCCACAGAATGATTTCCAGGATCTTGGGGTTCTGGATGATGGGGCCATTAGTTCACCAACAGCAGCCTATTCAATACATAAGGCTGCTTACTTTCCATCACTGTCCTCTCATCCTTCTCTATCTAACTTCTAGATACACTTAAGGTAGTGTCTAGAGGCAATGATTAATTGTATAGATGCAAGTGATCATTTTATTGCTCTTATGTTTACCTGATTTGTCTGATCTCTGGTCTCTGACCATAATGAAGTGTTGTTGTTTTCTTTTTAGATCTCTCTCTCTCTCTCTCTCTGCATATAGTCTTTCACACACATTTCCTAAATTATATTCTATAACAGTTAAATTGCAAGGTGTAGAAAACAGAAACCTAGGTAGCCCACAGTGATGAATCACTGAAACAAATGTGGGTTACAACAAATTACTCTGCATAACATGTGGCAATCTTAAGCCATTTTTTCCCTGGCAAGCTAGCAAGGTAAGATAGAAAATGAATCTCTGCTTCACAGCCTGATTCTTCTGGCATGAGGTTTACCACTGTTGGTGTGGGCTTCTCTTGCTTTTATTTTCCTCCCTCCTCACTCTCTTTTGCTTCTTACATGACTCTTGTCAGACAACACAGAGTACAAGGAAAAACAACTGCTGTGTTTAACCAAATAGCCAAGTAATGCCTGCTGCTTTCATTATACCATGGGTGGTGGCAGCGGTCAGATTAATCAAAGGTGACAACAGATGGGAAAATTTCATAAAAGAAATAGTTGAAAAACATCTGTGTCCAGGGATATTGACAACTGTTGTTGTGAGGTAACAAGGGAATAGGTTTGCAACAATGATTTAATTTCATGTATTTCGTACTATAAAAATGAGCTACACCCATGCAGCTGTGATGCAGATTTGCATTATGTTATTCAGAAAAATGTCTGCCTGATGGGAAAATGCAGAGTTATCCCAATGGAACCCTGTACAGACAGAACTGACATGGTGGGCATGTCCTGGGCATTAAGCAGTGTGGTCAGGTGGGAGCCAGGAGTCCTGCCTTCTCTGTCCTAGCACTTACCTTGTGGCACAGCATCTCCTTGGGAGTCTGTTCACCTTTCATAAGTTGCTGAAGACCTGGTTGTTCCCTCAGACCTTTGGGATGGGTATTAGGCGAACTCTGGTTGGTTAGGGACTTTTTTTACTGATTATTGGAATCTGAATGGAATTATCTTTTTGGACCTCTGGCACATGATATATTGGTTGATTATGGTTGTGATTTCCTCATTTAGTTGTTCTGTTGTTTTCTGGTTTTAATTTTTCATTTACCACCAAGAGTCAGAGCAGCAAGATGAGTGGCCATGCAAAAAATTAATTAAACAAATAAATAATACAAAACAAAACCCCAGTTCCTAAAACAAGATTCCCACTGTTCTGAAGCAGAAGACAAACAAAAGTTGTAAGATTAACCTTAATACAGACTTATTGTAATATTTTTTTTGAAAAAAAAAAAGGAATAAATCACCATATCAAGGAATAACAAAAAATCTTGGGGCCACCATGCATATGAGACAGTTTACCTGCCCCACCCACCAACTCCATTCCTTACCTTCTCCTCTCTCCCTTTAAGGAAGGCTTTAAAGAAATAAATATGGGTTTGGGTGTTATAGCCCAAACCTGGGTCAGCTGAAAACCAGATCACTTTGAATATACAGCTTAATTTTATTAATAAAACAATGTAGGCTAGGCTCTCAGCAAATCATTGGCAGCTTGTTGGGCAGCCCTGAGCAAAGGCAGGACCAGAGCTTATATACCCTTGGCCTGCTACATTGCAAAGGCAAGACAAAGAAAAAGGCAGACACAGCATGGCATTAGAATGTTTTGATAAACCCACCTGGGTGACCTTATTATTCACCCCTTCCTACTAGGTCAACAGGGCAGCTATACTATCAGTAAATATAAACAATTTGGTTTATAGGGCCACAGGTTCCTGACTGATCCTTTCCCTTGTCACCACTCAGAGTCAATTCAGCTTGCTGTGAATGTTTTCACAAGGGCACCTTAAGCAGTTCACATGTCTGTGTTTGGGGGATCTCAGAGGTTTGGTAGTGAATGCAGCTCATATGTGTGCGGGGAGTACCTTTTACCATCACATGGGTCATCTCTTTTTAGGAGAAGATACCTTCTTCTTCTAAATGATTGATGATTTGGAAATACATCAAGATTGCCAGGAATGGAGCAGGAACTTGATTGATTGATTGGCTGATTATATGCCATTAAGTTGTTTTTGACTCCCACTGACCACATAGATAGACTTTTCTATCAATGCAAAAAGACTAATCAAGATGTTTGTTTGTTTGTTTGTTTGTTTGTTTCAAGACATGTGGGCTAAATAATGCCTGTCTGTTAATCCTTTGTTAGTCCTAAAAAACCAACAGTATTAGGGAGCGGGGAGATAAAACTCAAAACAGAAAAGGGTTGAAAATCTTCCCAAAGGGCATCCACAGGAAGGATCAAAGCAATGGAGATGGTGGCTATGCCTGTTTCATTTGCATCACATGCACAACACACACAAAAAAACAGTGAAGTTTTGATCACAAACGTATGGCCAACATTTTGAGTTTCCTGACCTCTGCCCACAAACAGATGGCCCTGCCCTTTCCCTTTTATTAATTTTAATAAAGTCTCATTGTGGCTTCCTATAGTTATAGAACACTCCAATTCTATTTCAACAGAGATCCTGCTCTCTATTTATTAATCTGACATTGGAAGAAGAAGAAGAGGCTGAGATTCAGTTCCTGAAAAATAAAATACTACAGAATTTTGATTTTCTGAAAGTGGTTGCTCATTATTTTATTTTTCAGAAACTGAAACTCAGCTAAATGATACTCAGTTCAAAAGAACTAGTGAGACACTAAATAAATAAGAAGCAGTACATCAAAACAACTAATGGCTAAAATTACTCAATTAAATGGGAAACAGGTGAACAACAAGATATAATGCCTAAATTTACTAGAATACAGACTGGTCAAATGCATCTCATCAGATGCTACTAAGTTATATTTGGACAGGAACTGAAAATATGTCAAGGTTCTCCAAATTATCCCCTGCATTACTACTCATAAAAGTTCAACAATGTCTACTGAAAGTGTCTTGACATGCAGAATTTCACAAACAGGATTTATATTCTCATATTAAAATTAATGTCTTAAAATCCAGGTCCTTAATCATGATATAAAACGACTAAACTGCTACTAACTTGTTTATTTATTTATCAAATTTGTCACTGCCCATCTCCTCCCACCAGAGGGACTCTGAGCAGTTTACAACAAAAATATAGAAAAAATATGTGATGAAATTAGAAAAAAAAGATATATGACTTGTGGGGGATATAATATGGTGTGGTTTAATAAAAATTGCAGCCATGGCAGAGAAAGCTCAGTGCAAACACTGAAGTCTGCTATCACATACAAGCAGTGACAAAGTCCACGAAGGGATAGGTTTCTGCACTGTTCAGCAAGCTTCATTCTCTTCTAATTTATTCTTCGCTAGAACTAATATTTTCATATAACTCTAAATACAGCAGTTTCCGTCTTTTACTTATTCAGTAAAAGGCAGAAAGGAAATTACCCAAATATTCAGAAAATCACCTTCTTGAACAGTGTCATATTTATGCCTGGTTTAATTCTGATTCTCAGAGACATCTCAAATTGAATAGACATTAATTAACTTCAGAAGTACGCAATGTGATTATGCTTTTTAATTACTCATCTCCCCTTTACCCTTCATTGTGGACCAATCTTCCAGGCCGGGCAGGGGGCGTGGAGGAGAGAATGAGGAAAAAATTGTACAGCATGCTGCAAATGGAACATTTCAGGAAAACAGAAAAAGACAGCCAAATAATTTTGAGCCTCTAAATTTAGACTTTTGCAAAATGAGCCAGAAAATCTGGATAAACAGCTTAACAAACTATTACAGGTAGTCCTTGCTTAATGACCACAATTGGGACCAGAATTTTGGTTGCTAAGTGAAGCAGTCATTAAGTGAATCTGACCCAATTTTATGACCTTTTTTGTGGCACTCATTAAGCAAATCACTGTGGGTGTTAAGCGAACCATATGGCCATTAAGCAAATTGCGCAGTTCCCCGTTGATTTTACTTGCCAGAAGCTGGCCAGGAAAGAAAAAAATAGTGATCACATGACTGCGGGACACTGAGACAGTCATAAATGCAAACTGGTTGCCAAGTGCCCAAATCATGATCATGTGACCATGGGGACACTGTGACGGTCATAAGTGTGAAGACCAGTTGTAAGTTGTTTTTTTCAGCACTCTTGTAAGTCTGAACCATCACTAAACTAATGGTCATTAAGCAAGGACTACCTGTATAACTTTTTTAGTTTTCTCCAGATCTCCTAAAGGATGTTTTGCAGCTCATTAATGTTAGTTTGAATGACTGAACGGATTAAAAAAAATGTTACAGTGCATAAGCATGCTACAACTGTAACCTTTACATGTGTAGAACTACAATTTCCACATCAGAAGTCTCCCATAGTATCTGCCCGGACAGTTCAATCTGGTAGGGTTGGTGTGCTCTGAGTTTCATTGATTAAACAATGCCACCTATCAGGACCCTTTCTCTGAAGCAGTGATGCCCTCTGGAACGATGTTCCTTCTGAGATTCAAACAGCCCCCACCACACTGGTATTTCAAAAGGCCCTGAAGACGTGGCTGTGCCCAGGACTTTGGCAAGGACTATTCATACCCTCTTCTTTCTTTTTCTTGTCCCCCTCCAGGTTTGTTTTCTTTGCCATCTTTGTTCTTTTGTCTTGGGCTGATTTTGTGTTTTTGTATTTGTTCTTTGTTTTTAAATGTTTTTAACATTTTGTAAACTGCCCAGAGTTGCTGGGAGTGAGGTAGCATATAAATTAAATAAATTTATATTATTATTGCTGTTGTTATTAGCCTGGATGTCATGTTCGCCGTTTCAATGTCTTTGATACATCGTAACGTTTCGCATGTCATTAGCTGGATGCATGTTTCATCTTTCTCGGGAGGATGGGAGTAGTTATCTTTTGGCTTTGCTCTGGAATGTATTCGCATTATCTACTGTGTTCAAGGTTACTTTCCCAGGCTAGCAACTCTGACGATTGCTAGCACCTGTGACGGGCGGGGCTGTTACGAGGGAGGCGGGATACGTTTGCACCAAGGGTTTAAGTTTGTATTTGGCGCGCTTTTGCTCATTCTCAGCTTTCTCTGTATTTGCCTTTAGTTCCTTAATAAATCAGATTTCATATAGCAGCCTCTTGTGAGTCTGAGTATTTGGGCTAGGGCAATCATTACACTGGAAGAGTATTGGTTATTTGAGAGACTGTCTATCTTCAATCATTTCTGCCCATCCAGTAAGATTAGATAGGGTGGGTGCACTGCCCTTCAGTAAAAGGGCCCTTCAATAAAACAGTGTTATCTATCAGGACCTACAGTAAGACGTGTGCCTAGTAGGAAGCACCTGCCCTCTGGAATAGTACCTCCCAATAAATTTGTGTGGTTCACACCCTGATGATGTTCTGAAGTCTGAAAGCCTGGCTGTTCTCCCACACAGAATGGTTGCAAGGCCTCTGTCGGTTGTTATTGGCATGTATGATTTTCCCATCTGGATGTCTATGATCCCTTGTTTAATGTTTATTGTTTCTTGCTTTTAAAGAGCAAGTTGCCCAGTCATCTGGAGTCAGGTGGCCTCTAAATTATATCAAACAAACAAACAAAATTTCCATTCTATTGCCTCCCTGTAGGATAACAGATGTAAGCTTATGCAGATATATATATATATTTTAATCCGTTCAATCATGTCCGATTCTCCGAGACTGCCTAGACAAGCCCCTGCAGTTTTCTTGGCAAGGTTTTCAGAAGTGATTTGCCATTGCCTGCTTCCTAGGGCTGAGCAAAAGTGACTGGACCAAGGTCACCCAGCTGGCTTTGTGCCTAAGGTGGGACTAGAAGTCACGGTCTCCCGGTTTCTAGCCCGTGCCTTAACCACTACAATATTTATCACTGTCTAGCTTACTTTGAATAGCTTTAGGTGCAGATGCATGTACAGGTACCGATCACCAGCATCCAGCACAGCAGTCATGCATAAGGTCACAACAGAGTCTCATATTGATTTTCTGAAATTTAGATTTCCTGAAATATAGTACACATTAAGCACCTGATTACTTCTAGGACCATCCCAAATTTGGTGAAGATCAGTTCATATTTAGCTAAGATATAGCATTTTAAATTTTAAATTAAAAATCACTTTTAGCCATTTAAAGTTGCATAAAACATATGAGATGTATTTCCAGTCACATAAAGTTTTAAAAATCTGATTTTGAGCACTTTTGGGCTTTTGCTATTCACATGGGACACCTACCAAATCCCTGCTGGAGTTTGCCCTAGTTTTTTTCAGGGCACCATTCTTTACGTGATCATGACAGAGAGACACAGAAAGATCAGGTGGAAGGGACAGGCCCATGTCAATTCCTGCAATCTCCTACAGCAGTGTTTCTCAACCTCAGCCACTTTAAGATGTGTGGACATGCTGCTGGCTGGGGAATTCTGGGAGTTGAAGTCCACATACCTTAAAGTGACTGAGGTTGAGAAACACTGTCCTACAGCAATGGCCTCTTGTCCTATGGTATCTAACTTTCTTTGCTCTGTTTCCTTTTCTGATGTGGCTGCTTGGATTTGCCTCTTCCTGTTGCCTTCCATGTCATGGGTTGTTAGCTGACACCAACATCCTGTGATTCAGCTCTTTAATACCACAGCAGGCAATAGTGGACTTAGTGACTGTTGCTAGTTCCACAATTGCAACTACTACAATGACGACCAATTTGGTAGAAGGACCAGGGCTGCAACTAGGGGGGGCAACTGGGGCATGTGCCCTGGGCGCCACACTGGGGGGGCGCCAAAATGGGCACGGAATCCATGTTTGCCCCGGGTGACACAGACCCTAGTTGTGGCCCTGAGAAGGATTTCCATTAAAGTCAAATGTCCATTAAATCCAAATTTAGGTAATGTATATAAAATGTAGGAATATTGCCCAGAATAATTCCCTTATTTTTGTGAAGCAATTCAAACCAAATTTTCTCTATTGCATCCAAAGTCTGCTGGGGGTCCATAAAATCAACATTTGACTGAGGTGGAATTTTGAGAAATCATTATCTCTTGCACAGGTGTGTCATTTTATTGGCGGTATCTCTGTCGAGTGATTGGAGGAGCAACATCTCTTCAGGGTTATCTGGACACATGCCTGCCCTATTTAAGTCTCATGATAAACTGTGGATACAGGAACATGACTCGTGGATCGTGGATACAGGAGCATTATAGAATACTAGGCTGAGCAAAATTTTTGGACCTCCTGTGGCTTGATATATAAGATCTTGTACTTATTTTCCAGTTTCCTGGGTTCTGGAAGTGCGGGTAGAAATTAGAATATACTGTGTTTATTTGCCATCCTAAACAAGTGAATATAGATACAGATTAACCTGATGCTCTGGAATGCATTTGGAATTCTGCAATCAAACAGAGTTTTAGAAGTCATTATCATTTTGATATTGCCATGTAAATACTTCTGAACTCCTGGAACGTAGCTTTCCAGGGTTTATATCCCTGCCAAGTGCTTAAATGTTTAGCATGGATTTAAGATTAATATGGTTTGATTTCTAAGTGATTTAATTGCCATACTATGGTCTGTTTCTGCTACATTGTCCTTTGTACATAAAATTGTTAATTTTCCCTCATTCCTGACTCTAAAATAAGACAATAATAACGCTCAGAGGTGACAATATATTGGAGGCAAAAAGCATCTAGACTCATGACATGAAGTTTCCTTAAGGGAGGAAATTTTTGTTGAAAACCTTCCCAATCTAATGCAGAGAACAAAACATTGTATAAAGCCTGTTATCATCACCAAGTAATATTTCCAGCTGTGAGAGGTAGAATTTAGTGTAATTTGAAGTTCTGAATGTATTGTGGGTTAAGAGCAGGACAAATATCCTAAATTTTATTATTTGGCACTTTGTTTCTTTCTGCCAGCCCCAGCACAGACAGCAAAGAAAATCAACTTAAAAGCTGGGTGGCAAAAACTTTCAAATGCCAAAATGCATGATTTGTTTTTGAGAAATTCTGAAAATAGAAAGGTAGGGGTATAATTGGTTCTGACTGGTGAATGGACTTGAAATTGGCCTGCAGTGATGTATTTGTATGTGTCCTCTCTCTCTGCCTCTGTTACACTCACACAAACAGAGAGAGAGAGAGAGAGAGAGATAAGTACGTACTCATATCCTTGTGAAGTGTATTGTAAGAGCTCAGCACCATTCAGCTGTAATAGAGACAACTATTTTCCAGTTAGAGGAAATAAGCCCACATTGCACCCTCACACATGTCAGTCCTGAAGTAAGCCCTGATGAGTTCCACAAGATTTTCTTGTTATAGCTGCCCTAAGTCACTAGGCAGGACTGCCTCCAGGGTATGGTCAAAAACGTCAAGATGGTGGCTGCAATGTTGCAATTGAAGCTCTGCTTGCTTTTTAGGTGCTTCACATATGCGTATCAATGCACATAAAAAACAGGCAGAGGTTCGATCACACTGTTGCAGCTGCCATCTTGACTCCTTTGACCACACCCTGCAGATATCTGGTCACTAAGCTTGTCCAGTTTCATTCCCTATCATACTGGGTGTGCTTATGACTGGAAAGGCTGATGCCACTTGCCAATGACACTGTGCTGCAGTAAATAGAAAGAGGAAGTTCAGGATAATAGAACATAATTGGCTAAGAATCAATACCAAAAAGAGAAAATGTATTATTTGCATGAGGGGAAGAGAGAAGAAGAGCAATCTAAATATAGAAACCCAACCAGTGTAACTTTTCATACTTAGGTTTATGATGCAGCAGGATGAAGGTATGCAGACAAAGTGTAGAATCCCAGTGTAAATGATATGGCTTAAATGGAAGGAATAAAATATTCCTTCTGGGTCCAATTCAAGGTGTTGGTTATCACCTTTAAAGCCCTACATGGTATGGGGCCAGGTTACCTGAGGGACCGCCTCTTCCCTGTTACATCAACCCGCCCCACCTGATCTTGCAGAGAGGGCATGCTACGGACCCCGTCTGTAAAAGAATTCCATCTGGCAGGGTCCAGGAAGTGGGTCTTCTCTGCAGTAGCGACCGCCCTTTGGAACATCTTGCCCCTGGAGGCGAGGCTAGCCCCATTGCTCCTGGCCTTTCAGAGAAACTTGAAGACCTGGCTCTGCCACCTGGCCTGGGGCGGGGAGGAGAATAGTCATGCCTGGGGTTGGCTAGTGCCTTGAAGTACCCCTTCCATGCAAAGACTGAATGAGATCACAGCCATCTGGACTTTACTTTTATTTATATTATTAATGATATGTAATTTTTATAAGGCATCTCATATATTTATTGTTTTAGTGAATGTTCTGTTGTAAACCGTCCAGAGTCCCTCCAGTGGGAGGAGATGGGTGGTGACAAATTTGACAAATAAATAAATAAATAAATTGCCTGATGGGCAGATGTCAATAAAACTGATTAGTAACATAAGGTAATAAAGATCTGTGCACTGCCATGAAGAACAAATTGATACCATAGGAAAGAAAGATGTGTGTTTTAGGTTACTTCTTAAAAAAAAAAAAATCCATAAATCATCTCCCCAATGAAATGAGGTCTCTTTGCACTATTCAAGTGACATCTGAAAACAATTCTGCAAACAGTGAGATAAGAACTGGCTGAATATCACCTACCAACTTTTGTGACTGAGCAGAAATTTGAACTGGGATCTTCATGTTCCTGGCACAATATGGTCAACATCAAATAAGTTAGGTTTAGCTGATTCCACCAACAGAAGAATGCTTCCATTCTAGCCAACTTTTCTCCTTATTCCATGAAATGTGATGAAGATAAAGGGGTAGAAATAGTAAGAGTTCCCATTCTTCCTCCTGAGGTTACAAGTAGGTAGGCCTAGTTTTCAATAACTTGAATAATAAGTTCCATCTATTGTAGAGGGTGCCTGATTTTGACTTTCTGCTCAAATGAAATTGTCCAAAGGCAGAGCTTGGAAAGTGATCAAGGACAGATCTATCATAACACATCTTTGTTCAAAAAAACAGCAACCGAAAACCACAGCTTACTATGGTATTATTAGATTTTACTGCAGGTGATTTGTGATCGTTGCTCTGTCGGTTTTAATATTTGTCCTTGATTCTCTTTCATTTTGACAAGCTGCTACAATTTCTTCATCCTATGCAATCCCCATAATTTTGTACTTACATTCTCAATTGTTTATTTAAGAACATTTTATACAAAATTTTAGCACTACTATTTCAGTTATTTTTCTGCCAATATTAATGCACACTCTTCTTCTTGAAATCTTTGTACTATCTTAATTCATTTTTTTTAAAAAATTACCAAACTGTGGCAGTTGTTTGGGTTTTTAAAATAATTGGGAGGTTGGATGAAGAACTCAGACTGGATGGAGAACTCAGCAGAATCTGGCAACGTCTAGGAATTCTTAGATAAGTTATAGATTGCACTTGTATATTGCTCCTGTTAGCCCAGAATGGCTGGCAGTGATGTTCACAGTCTCTGAAACCATAGGTGAACCAGGGATCCAAGCTATAAAATCATTAAGATACATATAAAGTACATATTCTGCTAAACCTACACATTCAGTTTTTAGTAGAGGAAGTGAATAGGGTCTTGATTTAGAGCAAGAACTTTACAGATGGGTCGTAAGAAGGTTTAACCCTCTCCTCTGCCAGCTGTTCTACTTCTTGATCTCTACTACCTTAGCTTGGAAGTTATTAAAAGTGAACAACTTTCATTGGCACCAAAGGATTTTTGTCAACTTCTGTGCATGGTGGGAAATCTGGAAATAAAGCAGCTGATAGAAAAAAGGCATTGTTGTGCTGATCCCTAACATGGCATTGAACACTTCTGTACAAAATCAAATGAGTGAAGTAACTAGTACGCTACATAATAAGTATAACATGTAGTTTGATCCTCCAGACCTTATTCTGGACTTCTGCAGAATCCTGTTTTGCTTTTGCTTTTAAATAACCTTGTCAAATATCTACGTGTCCTATTGATCCAAACTTTCTTGTTCACTTTTACATAGTGGCTTTTATACAGCTGAGTGAATGGAAATCACGTAAGAATGATAACATTTTAACTGGCAGGTTGTAATTAGGAATGGGTGAGAATTTCTTTTGGTTCATTTTTTGTGTAAGAACTTTAGCCAACATTCACAAATTTCTTCATAAACAGAAGTGTGTGTGTGTGTGTAATTTTTAAAATACTCAGTGTGTGAGAAAGAGAACCAATACCTCTTTCCATCCAAGTGGAGGTCCTTGAGTGCTTAGCTTTTACAGGTCTGAGGTGGAACCCTTTATATTTAACAATTTGAATTAGAGCTGCCCTCCTTGATTCTGACTGGTTCCTTTGATGCTTAGACCAGATACATATGGCTGGTGCAGATGGTTTCTATTTCCTTGGTTGGTTGGTTTCATAAAAGCTTTGCAGATTTTGTTTTTAAAAAGCAGGACAGAAAGAACTTGAAATTAAAATAAATCCAGCGTGGGATAAAATGAAAGCCTTGTTCCTTGTTGGTGATATTAATAGCCCTGATATTTCCAAAGTGTTACATTATCCCTAGAAGTTTAGACTAAACTGGTGATATTCTCCTCCATATTTTATTGGATTTTTTTTATAGTCAAGTGAATTTTTCCTTCTAAATCTATTGCTTCTCTAAGTTGTTTATATGGTTATTACATGTTTTCCCACTGGAAATTTGCTAAGCATTTGGTAATCTTTTAATATTTTTCTATTAGCCCTGTTTTCTAAGCAAGAATTTATTTATGTCAAAGTATTGATTGATTGATTTATAATATTTCTATGCTACTTTCTTTTAAGCAAACCTTCCAAGGTGTGCAAATTATCAAATCATAAACAGCAAAACTCAAAGCAGTATCCCTAATGCAACACCATACCAAGAATAGTAAAAATGACAATAACATAGTAATATAGTATAGTAGCTCCCCAGCACTTCTTTCTGAATTTTACCCAATGAAGGTGTGACTTCCACTGCAATGGGATTGGTGACACCAAAGTCCAATCAAAAGGCAAGCTAGATGGACATCATTATTGTTGGGAGTGCAGAGATATGCAGGAGAATTGCTATGCTACAATATCTATCAGTAGGTGACCAACAAAAGCCTTCCATTAAGGTCTCCAAAAAAATCTTAGTTCTATATAGTGGCTGGGAGCCAATTAAAATGAGCCCAGAGTCATCTACAATAATACATTTATTTCATTTTCTCTTTTCAATGTTATAATCTAAATGCAACCATGCAGTTTTGGAGTTCAGTTTTTCTGTAAGAAACAGTACTTCCCACCAATCTTTCTAGTTTTAATGGAAGAAGGATTTGATCTTATCTTATTTGCTTTCCTAGCTATTAAAATATCCAGCTCCTATAACATGTTAAATTGGCCTGATTTTTTTTCCAGTTCATAATATTTAAGTTGTTCTGTCATTCATCTCCTGACTGGTGTTCTTTCTGTTTTCAGTTTCTCACCTGAAAGTTCAACTTTCTTCCATCATTGCTTTGACATTGATGAATTAACCTTGGCTGTTGGACTTTGGCAGAAAAGCTTTTACAGCCTAACTTTTCATTTGAAAATCATCAGTGCTGTTGAAGATCTATTTTTTTTCTACCCACCTTATCAAGGTTACATTATCCAACCTAGTGATAAGAGTGTAGAACTTCCTCAGCTACCTTTGTGCCTCTTCTATAGAAATATGCCAGGCTGGGGGTGGGGCAGCGAAGGTTTTAGGCTCTTGATTTAGTCAACTGATATCCAGTCTGATCTATTGGCTGATTGACTTTACTGAGATATGCAATAAAAACATTACCCAGAAAAAATTAAAATATGTATATCAGAGTTGAACTGTTTTATACTGTATATGCATATGAAGGAGAAAGTATTGCTGAAAACAGGGGTGTAACCTAAGCAATTATTACTGAAGCAGGCTTTATAACTACACAGAAAGAAGAATCACTATATAGACCAGTGTTTTCCAAACTTGGCAACTGATATAGACAGACAAAGCTAGCACCTACTAACTACATTCTACTGGGAAGAGAGTCAAAGGAGAGTCAATGTAAGAAACTGACATTGTGAATCCCAATAACGACCTGACTCATGCACAATTAAAATATGCAGAATTTTTTATGCAGATTTATTGAGAATGTGTACAGATCAAGAGAAAAGCTGTGATTGAAGATTCCCACCCAAACTACCTAATTAAAAGTTAGCAACTACCCCACTCGCCCCTTCTTCTCTTCCCACCTAATTCCAATGGCCATGCATGCCAAGCACAGATGTCTCTGTTGGTACGACATTGACTCTGCCTATTAGCCCAAACAGCATACTTTCACACTCCTTGGTGTTCCCCCTCCCCACTGGTTCTTGACATGCATTGACTCATCATGGCAGATGAACACAATCAGATGATCCATCAATCATTTGATTGTGGAGTCTGACAGTCAAAGATCATGTACTATGTGCTTGTGTGCCTGGGGACATAGGGTGTAGGATATCTACCAGTAGGTGGATAGGTGTCCTAAGACTAGCAATCTCTCAAACAAAGATCAGACAGAGTGATAGACACATGGCAATTCTGCACTGCAGACTAAGCTGCTTGTCTCCCATGCCTGTTCCCAGCTATTTTTTAAGGCAACTTCAGAAATTCCAGTCTAGATGGCAGTGACTTGGCAGCTGGGCTGGGCTGGTGTTCAGTCTGGGCCATGACCATCACAAGACCTGATTGGTCATTCCTCTGCTTCTTGTCCTTCCCATCCATGCAAGGAAGGCAAACCCAGCTGGCTGGCTCCTCTGTGGGCTGTTCAACCAGTTTCTGCCTTTTACTTTCAGGGATTGGTCCTTTCTCATTAGTCCCTGTGCCTTTCCTTTCCTTTCCCAGAGGTTTGCACAAACACTTTTCCCACATGATTTCCTTTGACACAAAAGCAGATTATTTGTACCTTTATTGTTGCTCTTATAGTTCAGTTTTACAGAAACAAAACAGCAATATTCCTTCATTGTAACTTAAAGACGTTTAAAAATAAGAATGAAGGGAAGAGAGGCTTTGCAGTACTGTGGGCAGTGGGTGGGAAAGCAAGGGAATGACTACACCCAGCCTGGGCAAAACCCAGGTGCCCCCTGGGAGATGTAAGAGTTGCACTGCACCTGAGTTTCTATAGTGGAGGATAGTTCATGGACTTAATGGGCCACCATTGTATCAACTGCAAGATTCTGAAAAAAATGCAGAGAACATAGCAAGACAAAATGGCTGTCCAGGATTGTGACCAGCCATTGGAAGGGAAGGAACAAGTCAGGCACTGCAAACAATTTGAGCCGTGGCTGCTATTAGAACAGAGCAAACTGCTCTGAAAGACTTTAGACCAGTGTTTCTCAGCCTTGGCGACTGTAAGATGTGTGGACTTCAACTTCCAGAATTCTCCAGCCAGCCATGCTGGCTGGGGAATTCTGGGAGTTAAAGTCTATACATCTTCTAGTTGCCAAGGTTGAGAAACACTGCTTTAGACTGTTCAGGTAAAAAAGCAATTTCAAGTCAATGCTGGAAAACATGGCACAGTGTGCATTTGCAATAGGCTGAAAGTAGGAGGGGATGATGTCATCCCTTCCTGTACTTAGGAAGTGATGGGTGGCCTGTACTGGCAATGGGCCAAGCAGAAAGCACAGATCTGCCCACAGAATAAACCCTGAATTCTCTATCTACATCCTATTGCCCCCTTGCAATGAGGTGCTGAAGAGTTGATGTATTTGGATTTGGACTTCCATCCCATAAAAACAATAATTTCAAGTAATAAACAACAAAAATGAGGGAGAAATTAAAAACAAAGCCAAAAACATAACACTTATGTGTTATGTGACATTTTTGTGCCACATACCACAAAAGTCTGCCAGAGTAAAGCAGTGTAGTACAGTAGCTGAAGTGCCGGATAGGACCAGGGAGACAATCAGATTCACGTATACTTCAATCATTGATGCTCACTCCCAGAGTCGAGCGGCATTCAGGTTTAAAAACTAACTAACTAACTAACTAACTAACTAACTAACTAACTAACTAACTAACAAATAATTTTGGACCAGTCATTCTGTTCCAGCTCAAATGACTTCACAGGTTTGTTAATGGGGATAAAAATGGTATGATCTCCTGGAGGAAACAATTTATCTGAATCTAACAGATAAATTATACACGATTTGCTTAGCTGATGGTATGCACCTATCAAGAATTAATCATGAAGCTTGGAAACTGCTGGGTTTGTAACCTAGCACCAGGGCACTCCAGAATTGCTTGTGCCTCATAACTCAGGCTAAAAGGGAAAACCTGGAGCCATTTATTTAAAAGCTTATTCTTGGGGAAGGGGTAATCTTCATCTCATCCAGATTCCAGCTAAATTGAGGCATCTCCCTTTTCAAGCATAGCTTGTGGCAGTGTAACTTCCTGTTCAAGCAGAACTTCCACCTGGAATAGTAGCCATCTCAGATCCTGCCCCCCCAACTCTGCCAGAGGGGGTTAAGGGTGGAAATCCCATGTGGGGGGAATCAGGCAGGTTGGTGTGAGGTTGGCAATTGCCTCTTGTTGTTGCCTTCTGTTCACTTGTTGTTCACTTGCCTCTTGTTGTTCACTTGTGACAGAGAACAACTTCAGTCTTGTTTGACAGACCAGGCAAGCAAAGTCCTGTTGTTGTCTCAAAACCCGTTTTTAAGAGTCATAACAACATGATAGGAAAGGGATAACTTATAAAAGCATGCTCTGAGTTCCATCAATTAAACAAGGTCACCGGTTTTGCCAAGTGTCCAGGCAGTGATCAGGTGCCCAGACAATTGGTTGTTTTAGATCCAGAGACAATAAGCACACCAGTGAGTGAAGAGATTTTAAGCTTTCTTACTAACTCAGGCAAACAGATTTAAACAGAAACACAATTTAGGCAGATTAAACAGAAACATAAAAAACATAACATAAAGAAAAAACATAATATACCAAGCAATATGATACCCAATCTCCTATCAGCTGTAAGGAGCCCTTCAGTAATGACAGCAAATATACCCCAAGCAGTTCCATTTCCAGAGTACTCAGCCCTAAGTCTGTGCAGAAGCTTCCCAAGCCAATTTTGCGCACAGCACCTGGTACCGTGAAAAACAAGGAAGTTAGACATAGCTTAAAATGAACTCTGAACTTCTATAATTTTCTTAATATGAAGGAGAATCAAAATATGACACTTGAACTCCTCAAAATACAATGGCCTTCTGCATTGCCACTACAGGGACACAGGAAGTGGGCCTTCTGTATCATGGGACCTGCCCTCTGGACCACCATCTGCATGGCTCCCATCCTGGCCTATTTAAATAAGGCCTTAAAACCTGACTCTACCCCAGAGCTTTGGTTAAAGTGGGTTTAAGATCCCTTGGGTGGTGATCTGGTTTTTTTAGTGGTTGTAGACTTTTTCCAAGGGACGCGGTGGCACTGTAGGTTAAACTGCTGAGCTGCTGAGCTTGCCAATCGGAAGGTTGGCAGTTCGAATTTGCGTGACTGGGTGAGCTCCCATTGCTAGTCCCAGCTCCTGCCAACCTAGCAGTTCGAAAACATGCCAATGTGAGTAGATTAATAGGTACCGCTTCGGCGGGCAGGTAAGGGCATTCTGTTTAGTCATGCCGGCCACATGACCACGGAAGTGTCTACGGAGAAACGCCGGTTCTTCGGCTTTGACATGGAGATGAGCACCGCCCCCTAGAGTCGGACATGACTGGACTTAATGTCAAGGGAAACCTTTACCTTTACCTAGACTTTTTCCAGACATTTTGTTTTTGGCAATGTAATATTATTGTTGTTGTTGTTATTAAACAGTTCCTTTATTTTTAATCTTTTTTTACTGCTGTATTTTGTAAGCCAGCCAGAGTCATGACAGATTGGAGCAGACTATAAATTTAATAAATAAATAAATAAGTGATATTTAAAAATTGAAGAAACTTGTGCACTTCAAATGGCTGTTGTAGATTTGCATTATTCTAGAAACAAGTCTGTATGTTTATGTGTGTGTGTGTTTAAAAAATCTAATATTAGTTTAAATGATTTGGAGGAAAAATATTGGTGGAAGGAGATTTGGGGATTATTATTATTATTATTTATTAATTAAATTTATATGCCTCCCAACTTCCAGCAACTCTGGGTGCCTTACAATCATTAAAACATTTAAAAACAAAGAACAATAGAAAAAAACAGAAAAGCAGCACAAGACAGAAGAACAATGATGGCAAAGAAAATAAATCCAGAAGGGAACAGAAAGGAAGAAAGGAGTCATCTTCTCCAAAGGCCTGGGTGAAGAGCCAGGTCTTCAGGGCCCTTTGAAATACCAGTAGGGTGGAGGTCATTCAAATCTTGGGGGGAACTTCATTCCAGAAGGCAGAGAAGGTGCGCTTCCAGGGCCCTGATAGGTGGCATTGTTTAATCGATGGAACCCGGAATGTGCCAACCATGCCAAATTGAACCAGGCGGACAGATATTTTGGGAGACTTGATACTCCCTCAAGTAACCAGGCCCTATGCCATGTAGGGCTTTATAGGTAGTGACCAGTTCCTTGAATCACACCCAGATGCAAACTGGTAACCAATGCAGCTCATGAAGCATAGATATTACATGGGCATACCAAGGCATGTCCATCACTGTCCATGCTGCTGCATTCTGGACCAGCTGAAGCTTCTGGGCAGTCTTCAAGGGTAGCCCCATATAAAACATGTTGCAGTAATCAAGCTGTGAGGTGACCAGGGCATGAATGACTGTCTGGAGGGCCCCCTGATCTAGGAAAGGGCACAACTGGTGCACCAGTATATCTGAAGAGAGAGATATTCCCCAAATATAGATCCCTTAAGGGAGAAGGGAGAACCTTACAGATTTTCAGTCCCATTTGGATTCTTGTTAATGGAACTTCTGTAGATAGGACTGAGCAATGTAAATGAAAGTATGTGAAAGCAAGTTTTTTTTTACATTATACTAAGTCATAATATGTGCATGAATTATTATTATTATTTTACATCATACTAAATTTACTAAGTGCATTGTATGAACCTAGTCATTATCATCAACTGTGGCACAGAAAAAGGTAATGGGTTCTTGGTTGGGGTGTTTTGTTTTGTTTTTAGTTTTTCAAGGAGTATTTCCCAGCTGTGTTTGCTTTTTTTCCCCAAGACAGGAAGCACTACAGAGAAATGAACATGTAAAGCTGCCCTGATTAATAAGTTTTTTCTGAGATACTCTTTTTAAATGCCTCCTTGGTTAGCTCTGCTTTCTCCTTCAGCATAGCAAGAAAGGTGGCCATGAACTGGGCCAGTGATAAATGGAATTTCCAACCCTTCCAAAATCCAATTCATAACCATAGGAAGATTTAGTATCTTCTCACTAAAAACTATTTCCACTTGAGGAGTGATTTGTCGAAGGGAAGTATTTTTAGAAATGCTTACAAGTGCCTTTGGAGCAGTTTCTAGCTGTTCTTGCCTTGTGTTATTCACTCCACTAAATAATTCCATTCACCCATTAAAAGTTTCTTATAGTAAACTTTTGTTCCAGTACCTGCTTATGAATATTCAGTAAAGAAAAATTCCATCTGCTTGGACTCATGTGAAGTGTGCATTTTAGCTGTTTGCTATCTTCATCCTTCCAAGCACATAATTTTCACAGAGCAATAATATTTTAAAATCCCCCAGTACAGGCTTCATATTGTGGTTATTTTTTTGAGAATTCTACTCTAAAAATTGAAATGAAGCCAATGATAATTTATTTTTTTACATTTTATTAAACAGAATTGTGTTTTTGAACCTCATATTTAATAATTAAAATGATATACATTTCAGATTTTCAACTCCTCATATACTGACCGCATTCTAAGCCATGTTATCCAAACCTCAAAACATGATTAAATTAGGGGATTTTAAGTATACATGATTTGTCCTTGGTTTCACAACATCAGCCTGTTACTCCACTTTCTCTTAATCTACATCTCACTCAAACCTCTTTAATTTATCCTGCTAGCATACATTGCCCAATCCACATCGCAGCTATTTTTATCCCTTAGACAAGTCTAGAAGCAACCTGATCCAGCAAGTTCCCAGAATCCTCTGCTTGTATCAGACGTCTTTGGGAGTTTCCATTTTTAAGATGTGATTGCAGGATCAACAGCTGTCTGTGCCAGCTAAGCTACAACTCCCTTTTATCTTTTCATTCTGTATATTTTCTTATGATCTACCCATCATCTGAACTTAACTTTGCTGCAAGTGACAGGACCTTCATCTGCATTTTCAATATATCTGTAAGTTGAAAGCCTTCAAACTGAACTTGCTGTAAACAATAAACTTATTTTGGACTACGAGAAAATATCATAGACTTATACCTGAAAAATTAGGTCAGAATATCAGCCATGGCTCAATGTGTTACCTGCATCCCAGCTAATGTTAAGCAGCCATTCATCACCTAAGAAAACGATGCAAGTAAATGTAGTTGTTCCAGCAGCAGCATTTCTATGGTGCCACTTTTTTTTTAATGCTCTGTGAGCAAACTGGAATGTCTTTTTGCAAAGAGGATGGAGAAAGGATTAACTTCCTCACACTCATACAAGAGTGTGCTAACTCTGACTGGAACCATAAAGGTGGCTGCCGGAATTGGAGAAGGACTGGAAACAAGAGATAGATCTGGCTGTTATTTGCACAAAGATGGCACCCAGCTCCACACTCAATGACAATTTCACCTAGTAGCTTCATGGAGATATTGAAAAGCACTAACAGAATAGACAAATAAATCACCGGTGAAGGTTCACAAGCCTCTGGTCTGCAGCCCAACTTCAGTCTCTTGAACAAACCTGACAAGACTCAACAGAAATACCCCTCTGATTATAACCCATTGTGAGAAGTGCACTTCTGTGAAAGAAGAATCAGAGATAGGCGATTGGGAGCTGCTGTAGAAAGTTTTCCCTAAAGAGATTTTGGAAGGGGGGGGGGCGGTTCTGAGAGGTTGTGAGATAGTTATGAGGAAGGCTGGCTGCAAGGGTTCAAAGGAGGAGAGCTGGAGATCTGAAAGAGGAAAAATAGACAGGTGGAAGACCTTTCACCTGGGAGTAACAGAGGCTAGCCTGCTAAAACCTAATTCACAGTTGTACAGCCAGCAATACTTCTGGTTTTGTTTTCTAGTCTATTAAATTGATTAGTGGTGTAGCTTCTTCCTACTAGGACATGCATGTGAGATTCCAAACTATTTTGGAGTTTTGTTCTGGCATGCTCCCTACTTTATCAGCCATAGTCTCAGAATAACAGTCGCTCAGAAGGAAAATGTAGTTAATCTTTTCCATCCAAGTGGAAGAGTTTTTTAAATGTCTTTTACAGCTCTTTCTAATCAGAAGCATCCCCAGAAGGGATCATGGGAAAGCAAAGGACAAAGGTGGTGCCCTGCTGTCATGACATAAACTCTGCATATGCACATACAAAATGGTGGGACAAGCATCAAGATGGTGCATCACTGCATGTCATTTTGATGAACGCATTGGATCCTCTGTTTCTAATACTTAAAAAAATGACAAAAGTCCTCATATTGGAGAATGAAGAGAAAAGAAAAAAGAGAAAGTTGAGGAAAACCAGAAACATGGAATAAAACTAAGAGTAACTGCTGTTTCCTTCCCACATTCCAACTTATTTTCTGAGCCTTAAATCACCTGATAAGCAAGAGTTTAGAGTCAGTATAAGGGAAGCCTTATGCTCCATTTCTCTCTCTGTGATCTTTCTGCTTTCTCTCTCCTAATTAATATATATGAGTTCTAGACTATCCTGCATGATTTAGCAATATTATCTCATTTCCCCCATATTAGCCCTTGCAAATAGATTTGTCCATAACCCAGGAGCTTTAAGGTTGAGCATTAACTAGGTTCCATGTGAGTAAACCAAACACCCGAAGCCCCATATTACACTGTATCCCCTTCTCTGTATTTGATGCCAAAGGCTCACTAATGGCTGTACACCCCACCCCACTAATTTCTGCAACAGGAATATTGAGTAAACATTATTTTCCTCTTGTTATCGTGTTGAACAGTATATAGATTAATATGAACTCTAGCTGGAGCTATTGATTCAGCGAATAATCCTGAAATGTGTTTTTCAATTACACTCAGAAATTGGTATTTTGAATTTCCAAATTATGAAAGGCAAAGCAGATTCAATTTAATCTGCAGCAGTTTGACACGAATAGATCGTTTTATCAAAGCGGCTTTTAAAATGTTGAGGGGGAAGAGAAACCCTGGCTTGCTTTCATTATCTTTTGCTGCTCTCTAGTGGCCAAGCTGTGCACATTTTTTCAATCAAATTTGAATTCGTTTTGACCTAAATAATTTTTTATTAATTGTGTTACTATCATACCTGTTCTTCCAAAAAATTCTGGATAATTTAAATGATTCTCTTCTCCTATTTTATTGTGGCAATAGCCTTGTAAGTTATGTTAAGTAATGAGAGAACCGTAAGATTACTCTGTACTGTACATTTCTCTTAAATGTGGATTTAAACCCAGTTATCATCCATCACTGTAATCATGATACAACACTATATTGTTTGCTACACTTTCCTCCAGTTATATACCCACCCCCACATATTTTGAGAAGTCTCTTCTTATTGAAGTGTTGCTTCTCTCACACGTGGAGAAAAGAAATTCTTGGTTGGTAGCCCAGTTTTTTGTGAGGTAGTCCTGATCAGATTTCTCCAGTTCATTCACTGTGTCTCTGTATAAGTAGATCCAAGCCAATTAAATGTATCTAAAGATCCACTTAAGATCCAAAAGGCAAGGCAAGTTTATTAAGAAAGTTAATGCTTCAGGAGAACGCCTGCATCTCTGAGCTTTCTGTTCTTATGCTGGAGGAAAAGAAAAGAAGACGGACTCTGTTCTTCTGTAGGAAATTGCAGTCTTCCAAACGGGGGAAGCAGAAGAGAGACAAATCCCCATTTTCCCCTAACAGTTCCTCTACCTTGTCCTGCTAAGGAGGAAAGACCAAGTGGGTGAGTGAGAGAGAGAGAGAATGAGCGAGGGGGGCTCTGCAGCAACTCACCTGCAGTGTGAATGGGGGCTTCTGGTAAAGCAAGAGAGGAGAAAGGTCCCCAGCCAAACTATTCTGAGGGTCAGCTAAACCCAAAGATCGAGCCATCTTCAAAACTCACCCCTTTCCCCAGTTCTAGCCTCAGCTCATCGTGTGTTAGCAAGAGTGATTGGTGAATATCCTTTCCACCCACAGAAAATCCACAAATCAGTTTCCTTCACTCATCACACATTAAAGCTGCAACAACAGCACCACTCACCGGCTTTGCTCCTGAGGCAGAATATAGAGCTGCTTCCAGCAGCAAATTAGGATGACATACTTTTGTGGTGCCTGATGAACTGGAGGAAGGCATGTTAATCCATTTGCCTGAATGTCCCTAATTGCCAGCTTGCTGTCTCTGCTCCTAATGATCACGCAGGATAAATTATGTAAAGAATCAATGCTTCCAGAGCATTCTTGTTCTTTAAACAGAATGGATGATGACTGGGCAGTCTTTGAAAAAGTTACTGTACAAACAAAGTACCTTACCAAGCTGGATACCTGAAGAAGGTGACACAGGGACAAAGAGATGGATGGTGGCAGAAAAGCAAGTTCAGGTGACTGTATAGGATTAACACAGAAGCCTCAAGACATGAAGTCACGTTCTTGGGAATTAGAGTGACATGCTGACCTCTAGCAGTTGCAGCCCCAGAACTGAAAGCTTATTTAAGGTAATGGTAACCCCAGAAGAACTGAGTTGGGGAATGCCATGTTCAACTTGCATTTAACAAAGAAATAAAACCAATAATTCTTGATCAGTCATTCTCCTTCAGCTTATCCTGGTTCAGAGGGCTGCTGTGAGGACAGAAATCAGGAACAGAGGAGAAATTGCCATTGCCTTAAAGTCCTTGAGGAAAACCTCAATAGAAATGAACTAAATACGAATAGCCTTAAGGCTTACTGAGAAGCATGATGTAATGAATGAACCACAAAGCAAGAACAGCATGGATTTCAGGAAGGATCTGTAATGCTCATCTGGAGAAGCTTGGAAGCTGTGAGAGAAGTTTCCCAGCTCCTGTTAGAGTGGATTAATTAAGGTGGAGTCTCTCTGAAGCACTTTTTGTCAGAGTTTTCAGCACCTGGGCTGAGTTGTCATTTCAGAGAGAGCCTTTCAGTGGACTCCCCCAGTTTTCCCACAAACTCTCACAAATATACAAGCATTCCCCAGTCCATTAAGCAAGCAGAATCTGCCTTTGTATATCAAGAACTGGAGTAAAGATCTTACAGTCTGAAGGCACACTTATACTGTACTTGACTTCTCAAGGATTTAAAAATAGCTGTTACTGATGGTAGTTAATAGAATAAGTAACCTGCTAAGGTCACATGATGAGTACACAGAAGCACATACTGTATGTATATATAATTATATTTGCAATATATGTGTACATGTACTATCATGAAAAGTCAAGCATTACAGACAGCTTTCATTTAACCTGGTCTCGTCTCAGCTATGTAGCATCTGCTGGCAAAAGGCTCCAAGTTGATATTAGGTTCAGCAAATCACTTTATTCACGGGAAATAGACATACAGCCGGATCACATAAAATGCCTACAAGTTGGGCTTCCAACTCAAAAAGGGCTACAATCCTACATACAAACAAAATCCAGTTATGAGGGCAGCTGTGTAACAGGCATTTGCTGAGTCAGCCCCACCTAAAGTCCTATCACCACAGCTACACTATTTGTGCTATGCTAAGGATCATCAGCACCTTATGCACTTGTTCCATTCAATGTGATCCTGGTAACTGGAGATCAATGAGCAGGTATTAACTAGGAGTGGGACCTTTTCAGCAGTGGCACCAGTGTTATAAAATACCTTTCACCAGGAAACCTATCCAATCTATTGCTATAGACAGCTTCCAAATTTGAATTAGTTCTGGATAAATGGCAACATTCAGTGAACAGATTAAGGACAGCATTCCAGATTACCTTTTTATGTAAATTATTGGTATATAGGAATTTTTATATCTATTGCCAGACAGATGTTTTCTGGGAAATTCTCAGTGGATAGTAGTTTACTCTGAAAAAAATTCCATAGTAAGCTTCCAATATTCAAAAGGAATTCATCACAGTTAGGAAAAGAAAATGCCCATTTAAATCAGTAAAGTGGAGGTACTAATGTAGGAGTACCACCACAGGCAATGGAGCTTCTAGATGAGAAAGGCAAATATATTTTTCCTAGAGGGCAGAAAGGAAAAACCTCCGTCCTGAGTGCCAACTGCAAAGGGCCACGTGGATTCCCCCAGGATTGTTTCTGTGGCCCAGGCAACTCTAGAGCAGCCACTGGTGTGCAGTGAAGTCAAACTAAAAGCAGACAGTTGAAGACTAGAAGAAGATAGATGGTGGAGGGGAAGTAAGACCACATCAGAAAATGAATGGGCTTTTGAAGTGTCCTTTTACTCTAAGCATGACCATTTCTGGTGCTGTGTCCATTTTCTATCTTCCCTCCCCTTGCCTTGTCTTCTTTACCTATCCCCATCTACCAATGCATTCCAGGAAAGGCCTGTGCATCCTTTGCAGATACATAAAGCCCCCACATCATCCCTTCAAACTCCTTCAGTGCCCCCCCGCCTGGGCCCTACTCTGCCACCTCTGAAGCACAGCCTTTGAGATGCCATGCAAGTCTGGTTCAGCCCTCAAGCCAACTGACCTTGCATGGCTCTGTCCTACATTATGCTACTGATCCAGAATGAAACATAGACACCAGGGCATCTGATGAAAAAAGGGAAACATGATGATTTTTCTGCAGCAGATATAATGTAGCCCTCATATAGTGAGCCTAGCCAGACAAATAATCCTACATCAAGAAAGAAAGAAAGAAAGAAAGAAAGAAAGAAAGAAAGAAAGAAAGAAAGAAAGAAAGAAAGAAAGGGAGGGAGGGAGGGAGGGAGGGGAAGGCTTTTTACAACTGTTTTGTACAATCTCTTTGGCATGATCACCACATCCTTTTGGCAGGTAGTGTGTTCGTTGCTCACATCTGCATAGAGAAAATGTTCACAGTAAACCCGGAGGGCCTGCAATCTTGGAGTTTTTTGGGAATTGGTTGCAATCAGAAACCTCCTTAGAGCCAGCTCAGCAGCTTAGTGCAGTACTCAGCAAGGAAGAATGTTTGTGGCCTCACCACTTATATTCCTGTTCCTCACTGTCATCTGAGTTGCTACTAATCAGTACTAATTGAGTGCTTTGCCTGAAATGTTTTTGCAGACTACATTATATTAGGATGAATCAGCCAGATAGTTACTTTTACATGGAAATTCTGTGAAAAGACTAAGTAGGAATTAATTCTGCGTGCTGGACCTGTCCTTTCAACTTTGACGTTCAAATTGCTTAAACCATCCAGTTTTGCATCAGACATAATGTCTGATGCAAAATCAAGAAAACATGACTTTAAGCCTCTCAGAGTTTCTGGCTATACCTCACTGGCAAGAAGTCCTGCCAGACTTGCAAAGAAAATCAGACGATGGCTGAAAAGAACAAGTGTCAGCACATCAGTTTCTCCACTGAGTCTAAATTTAACTGCTCAGTGTCTGTTCAAGATAATATTACATCCAATGAGTTGTGTCCTGCTATACCACAGGATTCTTTTTGATGCTCCCTTCATAGACTTTCAGACTCATTCATTGGCACAGGATGGACTGAAGGAGCTCCTCAATAGCCATTATGGTTTACAGTGGAGAGAATTCTGTCCAGGATATTTAAACTAATACAAGGTCTACTGGAATAAGGCGGTCATGTATCTGAGATTCTGATTCTGGAGCTGATTTGCTCAGTTAACTCCATTTTTGCCTGAGTTTTAACTACAGTGGAAAAAGTTGATAGAAAGAATAGGGGCAACTAAATAAGAAAGATCAGATGGGGCAATTCCTGCATCTTTCCTGCCTATTGACATATTCAACAGAGCAAATATTTAATGGAGTTTTCTAAAGGCAGTGGATTATGTGTTACTGCTAGGGCAGTTTCCCCCAATACCTAGTGCCTTCCACATGTGCAGGTCTGCATGGCCAGTGGCATCAAGGCAGTGTTAGGGTATTTTTTATTATAGCTTATACCATAAATAAGTCAAACCACATTTCAGTAAGACTTGCACTAGGTCAACATTCCCCCTTTGTAACTGAGCCTACTAAACAAAGGGGACATGATCCCCTCCCTTATTTTAACATTAGGAATCTGTACAGTGACTCCATTGTCAAGAAGGACAAAAATGTGGAATCTCTACATTCATACTGACATTTGCTCAGTTCAAGATCTGTTTCTTTGTTTTACCACAGAAGGAAACAACGTCATCCATTCTTCTTGCATCTACCCTATATGAGAAGACTTCAGTTCTGGATTACCCTTCTCAGAGTGTTATCTAGTCTCTGCTGGACAGAAATGGTAATAAATGGCTTAGTGCATGAGCTGAGATTTTTTTCCCCGTGATTTTGATTTTGGTGTGTTCTTCTACTTTCTTTCTTGGATTCATTTCTTGGATTTGATATTCTGGCATAACTCATTCCCCTTTGAGACTTCAGTTCTCAGGCTCTGTCCAGAGTGAAATAGGCAAATTCACTTCTCAAAGCAGTTCCCCAGACAGATCACTTGGGGCTGCAGTGGTAGCAGAGTCGTAAAATGTTTCCTGTCTACTATTTCTACCAGGATAATCTAAACAGTTCTCCCTGTTTCAGATAGTGGCATTTTACATCTTCTGGTAGGTATGCTGTAGCTAGTGTACAAACAATTTCATTGCCTGATTTCCTCAGAAAAGGGGTATGTTTCAAGGGAGAAATTGAAGAGCGATTCTATCTACAGCTTGAGTCATTTCTTCACTTAGAAATCAGTTAGGAAATCTGGACCTTCAGATTGGACCACTGTACAGGAAGATCTCTTAAAAGCCCTCAGGATTCATAAGCGAGGTATAGATTACAAGAGGAGGCAGAAGGGGCTTGCTTCATTCCTCTGTGTCATCCTCTAGGACTCACTTTAGCAGACTACAGGAAGGGACATGATTTGACTTAAACTGGAGAAATTCAAGAACATGAAATTTTCATTAAGAACTCCCTTTCCCATAAACATACTTCTCTTCCTCTATAATTCAAGCTCTGATGAAATGACAAGTTTATTAAATAGTACTCCTGCCAAATGGAATCATTTCAGTTCCCAATGATGGATCATCTTCTTCCCCTCCTAATTACATAGATTGTGATAACTGAATCATGATGATACATTTTTTGAGAGAAAGGACCAAAAAACACTTAATTTTTCAACTTCTTCAAGAATAAGCAATATTGTTGGATCATTTTAAATGAATTAAAATTACTATATCTGTTATTCTTGCCTCATAACAAATTATTTTATTGAAGAAACTATTGCTTTCTGTATAAGTATTAAGTTTTGCCTTCTACACTTTTCTGCCTACACAATAGCAGAAGCGCTGAATACATTATAACAGAATATAATATCCTGCAGAGGAAGCAATTTCCTCTGAACACTTCTGTTCCAAAAATGCTTTCTTCTGATGTTCCAAGTTCAGGAGCGAAGCATTCTTTATGCAGCAGACCAATGGCAAACTAATCTTCTAGTATAAGGATTCTACACAACAAACCACTTGGAGTTTTTCTTCTTTTCTAAATTAGTTCCAAGATCTTAGACACAAAAAGTTGGCCTTCAATAAATGCCTTACTTAGGGAATAAGTATTTTCATGTAACCCCATCAGATGGATGAAACAGCATCTAATTTTGGTTCATTGTAGAGATTTGAGAGAATGTAGCAAAATATAAAGCCAGCCAGGAAGGATTTATGGAACTTTGTTGCTTTCCAGAGTTCTCTTCTAAATGAATATAAAATGAATCTGATTATGCTTAAAAGAAACACATGAGCTATGTGTCCATAGCTAAGAATCCCCTGAGGTGATCTTGATGCCCCCCTCTTTTTTTTTCAACCTATTCATAAATTGAGTTAGGAAAATAACATCAACATGTATAACAACAATACCGAATAGGAAATAATAGATAACTGTTTAAACAGATAAATAATTGATAAGTAGACCAGCATAAAGAAACAGCTCTTTCTTTTGTGGATCCTGTTTATACTAAACTTTAGCCTTTTCAAAAAATTATCCCTTACATGGCATCTTCATGCTGATTAGATGATGTCTAAAAATTAGGAATTAAAATTAATTCTGCCACAGAACCTACAATGGAAAAAAATATTGGTTGGCTAGCATTCATCTTTGTCTTTCTAGAGCCATTAGCCTTTTAGCAACTGTTTTATTCAGCCCAGGGAGAAAGCCATTAACTCAACCCAGTCCCTTGGCCTAACCATTTTCCCTTTTTGTCTCCTTCTTACCCTCTTCTGTTAGTCTTTCCCCTCCCCTCCCCTCCCCTCCCCTACCTTTCCCCTCCCCTCTTTTTTTCCCAAGATAGGACTACCTGTACTAGTAATACTTTTGCCTCAGGGCAGAAATTCTTATAAAAGGAAAAAGAAATGCCCATCTCATGCTCTCCTCTACTCTTTTTTCTCTCTATCCATAGCTGAAGTTACAGGAGAAATGCAGAAAGGGACAACCAGCCCTGAGTTTTCCCTCTCATTTGCCAGATTTGTTGATTATCCCAGAGAAAAACCTCTTTGGGCCACCTGGAGCCAGATCAGACAGGCCTAGGCTCAACAGGGTCTTCCAGTATGTAGTACCTTGCAGGTTGCTGAATGAAACCTGTCCAGTATGCTGTCTTCTTAGATTTTGGAAGCAATCTTCCTGGACCGATGAAACAGCCTTGCAATATAGGAAAAATATGGCATATATCTACTCACTAAGTCTTTAGCTCCAGAAGAACTGAGATTTTGGAAGTCAAGGAGTGCATTGAGCAAAGCCAGCCAAAGAGCTCTGACAAAGTGGTTATTATTGAAAGAACCCCCTTACCTTTCTTCCTTCCAGAACTTGGAGGACCTATCTAATACTGACTTTCAAGGATCAGAGATCTGCATAACTGCTAAGTAAAAGGTGATTTTCCTCCCACTTCAGTTCAGAAATGTTATTTCTGTTTTATTTTCCATTCCCAGATGAAGTGGTGCCTGTGCAAAATATGTTCTCTCTTAGCCCACCTGAGCATGAATATGGAAACGCTACATTCTGCAATCGTTTCTTCCTCCTTGCTGTGACAGAAAGCCTCCAAGATTTTGGCTGGGAAAAGTCTCTATATTTCTCTTTCTGCTTTATCCTATAGCTGAACACATCTCTTGAAACCTCCTCTATTTCCCCTGCCACACTCTGAACACCAGGCCTTTTTCTCATTGAACTGAATGTGCTATTTTCTGACCTCCTTGCCTTTCTCTCATTGAGTTGAATAATGTGCTACATGCTCGTAGGTTATTACTGCTGCTTGATTGCTTTCTATGCTAGCTTTAAAAGTTATTTGTGCTGTATTCCTCTTCAATTGCCAACTCTTTATTATTTATCCATATGCCATTAGTCTCAAATATTAGTTCATAAATTGTATTGATTGGTTGTTAATCACTGTTTCATTTTTGGACTTCTGGAATGCATGAGCTTGTTGAATAAGCTATAGCATAAAGAATTGGCACCATGGGGAATCCCAGTTCATAATAATATGATTTTGGCATTGAGATACTCCAAACAATTAAGGGTAAATATGTTGAAAGTGTCCCTCTGATCCATCCCTGTCATTCCCTAGATATAAACACAGCTTCAACACGAACCATTTGGAAGTATTTCTCAGCAACTAACACTTTACTGATGTCATTTGTAAAACATTAGAAATATGGACAAAAGAAGGTTCGGGATAATAGAACCTGTGGCTGGTCTCCTCGTGTTTCCATTGTTATATAAAACCAGCCTTAAAATGGAAGCACCTACAGAATTATAGTGAATTTTCCAATTAGTCCCATACATGAACTATATAGCATCTTGAGCATACTTGCATAAAGGCATATATATCTTTGAATGAATACATATGGTTATCTCTAATGGAAAAAGCAGGAACATTGTTGGCACAGCTGATAGACACACTGAAATCTGGAGAGGCCTTTTAAATTTTCTTTTGAAGGTTCCATAAATATGCACAAGGAGAGATGTTTTTCATCACATTATTTGCCTATTAAGGACCACAAGAATGGGTCAGCTAACAGACTGGGCAGCAGTCCAAAGGATAACTGACCCCGTGTAAATTAATTTGCCCCATAATTTAACACTGGTGTAAAAATGATGCCAGTACAAAGCTCTGCTTGGTATATTCTCCACACATGAATTTTCCAATTTTTTTTTCTAGGTCTGCATGTTGCAACTTTCTAATATTCTTAAAGCAAAAGAAGGATAAGACTCTATTGGGAGGGAGGAAATCAAATATAAATCTAAAATGAGTCCTTTCTTTGCTACTGCTGATAAGTTAAAATAGAAGGGCATAAAAAAGATAAGAAGGTCTTTCTCCTCAGCATTTCTGCTGCCTTTGCATCTTAGGAAAAATGCTTAGCTGTAAGAAGTCTTCTCATATTTAAGAATAAATGTTTCCAGTCACTTAAGAACTCTCTCTCTCTCTCTCTTTTTTTTTTTTGGTGATTAATTGAAATGGACAGTGCCAAAGTATTTTTTTCCTCTTTCCCACTCACTCCTTTGAAGTTGGAGATAGGGCTGCTTTATCTATATCAGATAATAAGGCACAGAGGGCCAATCCCTAATTTGAAAAGAGATATGAGACAGAATCTAAAGAAAAGTCATGCTTTTTTAATCAGAAAGAAAACAATTACAGCAGTCAGAATTTGTCATTTTTTCCTCCTCTCTGGCTCACCGGTCACCCTTTGAAGATACTACACCAAGATGATCTAGATACACCTGTTATTTTTATAAAGGTAAGCATTTCCCAAGGCGACCCTGAGGCAATATCTCAGACTGTGTCTGAGGTGATCTTACTTCTCCAAAGTATTAGAAAAACAAAAGAGGCAGAGAGAAAAGGGGGAGGAAGCCATTCACAGAACCTACTCCATATCTCTTTGCTAATGAGCTAATTTTACTTCCCTTCAGCAGGGGAACACAGTTACCTTATTTTATCACAAGTAAAGTTTCTCAACTTTGGCAACTTTCAGATGTGTGGACTTCAACTCCCAGAATTCCCCAGCCAGCATTCTGGGAGTTGAAGTCCACACATCTTAAAGTTGCCAAGGTTGAGAAACACTGCTTTATCCAGTTGGAAATCTATGGCAGTTGAAATTATTTTCAACAGCAGGTTAGGTGCCTATGTTTAATCTTGTGAGTAAACCATCCATGTATGATGCTTCCTTTTTCTAACCTTCACAAGCCTCCATCAAAATCATATGAACAATTCCCTTTATCTTGCTCTAGATTTTGCCAGTTCCTATTATAAAACAGATGAAAATGAAACAAAACGAAGAAATAAAATAGGCCAGACTTCATGCTTTTTTTTAAATGATCAAAGAGGTACTTGAAGTTATTTTTAAGAGGCTTCTACCCAATCAAAAAAGGGGAATAAAATGTTTTCATGTTCCCCATGGGAAAATTACTTTCTTCAATTCTTGGTAATTATGTTATTAATTTCAATAATTGACCTTCCATAAGTATTTGTATGATCACTATTTAAGATGGCTTATTTATTTATTTATTTATTATTCAAATTTAATTACCGCCCATCTCCCCCAAGAGAGGGACTCTGGGCAGTTTACAATAAAATCAAGCTCCAAACATAAACATCAAAATCTCATAAAACCAACCACATCACAATTATTATAAAATGCAATAAATACATATAAAATCCAAGAGGGTATAAAATTCCAAGCTGGTGGGAGGGCCTCTAGGGTGCAAGCCACCCCCAAGAATGGTTATTCACTTCCCACCCCAGGCGAGACAGCAGAACCAAGTCTTCAGGGCCTTCTGGAAGGTCATGAGTGAAAGGGCCTGCCTCACCTCCAGGGGCAAGATGTTCCAGAGGGCGGGGGCCACTGCAGAGAAGGCCCATTTCCTGGACCCCGCCAGATGAAATTCTCTTAAGGACGGGGTTCGCAACATGCCCTCTCTAGATGATCGGGTGGGGCAGGCCGATGTAATGGGGATGAGACTGTCCCTCAGGTAACCTGGCCCCATGCCATGTAGGGCTTTACCTGAAAGACATTAGAAGATTGTTATAGACTGTAATCCTGAATGTATAAAACTGATAGAAGTTTAAGCACAAATGTCTGTGGATGTAAATTACAATCTTCACTTGGACTAAGTTGGAGTTTACATGAGGTCTATTTTAATGAAATGAACTGGCACAGTTTCATTAAAAAAACCACTAATTTGTAATACATTGCTAATCATTTGATTGATTGTGTTTCTGTAACACCAGACTCATAGGATGATTCCAGGTGGTTTACATCATAAAATATAAAAACATTCTAAAAGCCTAAGACCCAATAACAGCCAAAATAATCATAAACCAATAGATTCAACAGTGACCGTTTCTTCCTCAAAGGACCTCTGGAACAGCTCTGTCTCTACTAATTTCTGGAAGGTCAGCAACGCAGGAGCCATTGCTGCACTGCAGGCATACATAAATGTAGTGATTAAAAAAACAATTAGGAGAATAATAAAACTAATTCAGTATGACAGTAAATTAGATTTTAGGATTACCTAACACATGTAGTTTATTGTCCAAGAATACTGCTTATTTTTATACTACACATGCCTCTCCTCTCCCTCTTTATGTTCCCTCTGTTAATCAATAGAGCTGTGAGCAGGTCTGGAGCAAATTAACCTGATTTCTTTTAGCCAGTGCCAAAGTCTATCAGCTTGTCTTTTTCTTTATTTTCCCCATAGATAAGATTTTGTGGGCATCAAGTCTCACACAGTCATAGAAAACCAACATGGTAGCCAAGTTGACCATTGTCAGAGCAAGGGACAGATGAAAACTGGGCCTCAAAGACAAAAGAAGGGTCTGGGAAGCCTGTTACATAGGGTAGGCAAGAAAAAGACCAGGCCTGTATAACCAAAAGCACGTTGAGCAAAGGTGCTGCCCTGCCCAAAAGTTTGGATGCTATACCAGCCATGAAACTCAAGAGGAAGTTTTATCTTTCTCAAACCAGCCAGCCAATTAGATTGCAAGCTTATCTTGCCACACTGACACCAACAGTTAGGACTATTGGTGGATCTCCACAAGACAGTGGAATCCTCTAGTCCTGTCTTTTCAGTCATATCTGGAAGATGAGGCATGAGCTCATCTCAATGATGCCATAGCATTTTGTCACCTGAGGCAGGGAGCTTCATCGAAAAGTTTGAACAGTCTCCGTTATGCCTTCTTCCTGTTTTACTCCTCTTACAGTAGTGCTCTACTACCTACCTGAATTAATTAAAAATTATAATTAGCATGTCTGGAAAGCAAACGTAAGTTTTCTTGACTGCACACTAGGCACTAGCATTGTCATCTGATTGACTAATCCAAGTGGTGTGTTCTGTGTCTTTTATTGCCAAAGGGACCCCAGTCTCGGTCAACTCATGCTCTGCTGTGATGGTTGCAAGATTAACTATCTCTTATTTCATTGTGAAGCATAGATACGTTTTTTCTGACTTCAGTTTGGAGAAGCTACAATCTCCATTGGCAACTGTTACAGAAAGTATTAGAAGAATATGCACAGCAACAAAATGCATTTGAAGAGTATGGTCCACCTTCTTTGTGCACATACTCTATATCCCAAAACAGTTTTGGAAATTGGATCCTGCTGAAATGTATCTTTAAAATACTTTCATCACTCAAATCACTTACCTCATTATCATGTGTGCTATAGTATGTCATATCTGTTGCCCTGCATTCTTTGAGGTCTTTTTCAGATAGAGAAAGGATATACAGCATCCCAAATATCCTTGCACAAAATGTCTTTCAGCTGACAGTATTGCACAATCTAGCACTTGTTAAATAATTCAGTTTTGGACTGTTGTTTGGGGGGCGTCTTATGGGATTATCCTAGGCTTGATCATTCAGATGTGTCCTTTGGTGAATAATGTGTTCTTGGATGGATAGGAAAATTGCTTCAGTGTGAAGTTCCTCTACCAACTTCTGTGTACTCTTCAGAATGTCTTTAAATTCCTCAGGCTGTTAAACTATCGGTATGGCTTTGCTTTGTTCATTGCTCCAGAAATATTAAAATTGACCTCTTGGAATTTCTTGCTTACATCATGCCACAACACTAAGCCACACAGAAATGTGAAGATGTGTATTTCTGCCGATTCTGTTTCCTTTTGCCACTGTTCTCCCATGAACAGTTTGTGTCAGAGCATCATCTATTTTGCCAGTTTGATACTTGATAGGCTTTATTTCCTCCACTCAGCTTTCCCATGTCTGATACTCAGTAGTTTTTCTGTCAGAAAGGAAATTTCCAGACATTGTTTCAACATTTTCCATCAATTAGTCAATGTAGAGAAAACACATAAATGCTTTGAATTACATTTTAAAAATTCAGCAGCCTTGTTAGAAGCTGATGCAGCACCAAGTTCAATGAAGGCAAAGTACATAGTAGAATTAAAAACTCAGGTATTTAACTCTCAGATCCATGTCTGCATTCCTCTGCCCTTTTCTTTCACATCAGCATCATTATTGTGGCCTTGATCTCTCATGTCAACTGTCAAAATTCCTGTGTCTTTCAGCTGTTTATGAAGTTTATTTTACTGATCATTGTCAATAAATTCTAGAAAATGTTCTCCTATAGTCACCACTGAAAGGACATTTTCATTAGGTTTTGTTGGTACAAGACACACAATTAATGTCATTTGTTTCATATGGCTGATGTCAATGTGCAGTTCAGAATACAGTAATATCTTGCCAATTTCAGATCTACCACAACTGTCGATTTGACTTTTGTTGCCAGCAACTGTAAAAATACTCTCACATTGAAGAGTTTTTCCCAGGCAGTGGTGTCTATAAATATATTAGGTGGTGACTTTTCTTAGATGGGTCTCAGGCACATCAAGAATCTCAGCTTTCAGCTCCTTGATTTTAAGGAAGTTTCCATTATTTGACCTATATAGCTGATCTCGAGTGCCACGCAATGCTAGATTTTGAATAGCAAGCATTCTCACAATGCCAGTGAGCCCTTTGGGAGGCCTTTTGTCAGTAAAGAGACTCTTATGCAAATTTATCTTGACCTTGACCATGTAAACTCCTTCCACCTATAGAATGCTCTTTGGTGATATTCTGCCTTCTTGCAGCATTCCAAACTTCCAGACTGATTTGTTCAGTCCTTTTTTCCTGCTGAACCCAATGTGGCTAGACTGGAAGGGTTAGCAACAGAAACAGTGTGCAGCATTTTGGTGATTTAAATAGCATTCTTTGCTTTGTCATCATTGGGGATTTCACCTCAGTAATGTGTTTGGTGAAAACCTCTATTGTCATTTTCTCCGGGAAATGTGATTTTTTATTTTTAACTTGCTGTGGTTGATGAAGGACAAGGAGGTCCTTCATCTATTGTTCAAGTTCTAGACTGAATTCAGTAGCTTCTGAATCTTCCACCTCTGCCTGTGTACTCTTTTCTGGTCTACACTTGTGGATTCTACATAGCTACAGCTATCTGAGATGGAGATAGGGATGCTGCAGTAGCTGCTAGGTCTGGGTTTTTGAATTTTCTTCACTTTGTCACCATTGGGGGATTTCATACCAATAATGTGTTGTATGGAAACCTCTTCCCCAGATGGCTTTTTTTCTCAGTGCTATTCTGTGCCAGCTAGTAGTTTGCAACACTCAGTGGAAATAGACCAATTAACAGGCTGGTAGCAGAGCCTGAGTAAGGGAACATATCAGCCTCTTAAGTGCCAAATTGGCTCTACTAGTATCTCCTCTGTCTCCGAACAGTTGACTGCCTGTTGTTCTCAAGTGGATTCAAGGAAACAGCAGGAAATAAGAGGTTCCCTGTGAAGCTGGGCTCAATTAGTCCAGGCTCCGGCAGTGCTAGATTGATATATAAGAAGTTCTACCTTCTTCTTTCCTCTGCAGCTGCTGTTTCCTCTTATTCCCTCTCACCTTCTGCCTGTTATACCCTTTGCTCCTTCCTTCTTGCAGCACAGCTTCCCACCATCTCTGTGCATTTAGAGAAGAAAATTCCTAGGTACCAGCAACAGGCACCATTTTCTACTCTCTTGCCCCTGTGGCACTCTCACTGCCTCATTCTAGCACCTGAGGCAATTGTCTCACTTTACCTCAAAGGCCAGTTGTAGCACATCCACTTCCACATTTGTAGACATAAAGCATCTAACCTACCTAAATACATATGTATATGTAACCCAGAGGGTTGCAGTGAAGTTGGGTTTTTGAGTGTAGTTGGTACAAACGGGTGGAAGTTTACCATGAGAAGACAGACACAGGCTCCAGGTGTCCATGGTTTGAAATGAGCAGGCTGTAAGAAAATGATGTTAAGGCAGATGGAGAACATAGGTAAATATATCACAGGGATGAGAAAAAGGAGGTTGAACAGAGTGGAGCCTGCAAGGAAGTTGAAAATGGGTACCTTTTAAAGGAAGGGTCTACCAAGTAGTTGAAAAGAAATGAAACTCAAAAAGTTGGGAGCGTATAAAGTGTGGAATTGCAGGGAGAGGAACAGTCCCAGGGACAAGAAACAGACTGAGGGGCTTCCTAGACACTGGCTTGAGCCAGAGAGACCAAGCCTGGAAGCTATGGCTAAGAACAAGAGAAGAAAGTGGTTAGCTTAAGGAAGTCCCCTGGGAAGAAAACAAGGAGCTGGAGACATAAAGAGAGAAATAGATATTACTCCAGAGTAAGGAAGGAAAGAAAGCTTAAAAGTGAAAGGAAGATTATTTGCCAATCAGAAGCAGCTTAAGAAGACAAAGTGGAGATAAAAGGCAATGCTCCAGGTTTAAAAAGGGACAGAAAGATTACTCGTGAGTAAGAAGTAAAGGAGAGTGCATAGGCCCCCTTTGCAAATGTGTCACTGTGGCATGCATATACAAAGATGTGTGGCTCCAACTGCACTGCCACAGCTGCCATCCTGACTTGCAGATAATACTGCCTGGCTCAGCATTGGTGCAAGGCAGGGGGATCTGCTGGCAAATGCCACCCATGAAGGGTATCTTCCAGCATATGGGGAGGACTGAGCCAAGAGAGCAGGATATACCTAGAGTGTGATGGATGGGAATGAATTGGGTCTGCCAGCAAGGAAGACTTGCAAGACAAATCAAGCAGAGGCAAGAGGAGAAGAAGAGAAGAGAAGAGACTTTTGCAAGGTAGCTGAAGTTGTAAGGAAAGGGGAAGGGGAAGAGTCCAACTGTGTGAATATGTTTGTGCTTTGGAAATCTACCACCTCTTTTTAAAGAATCAGCCTGGCTGTTGAAGGGTGTGTGTATGAGAGAAATTGCATCTTCTGAACACTGCCACAACAAGATTGGCAGAACAGTCCCACCAATACAAAATTACTATCCTTGTGAGGTCTGTGGATGAGATGGGAGGCCTTCCTTGTAATATCTCCTCCAAGAAATGTGTGCAGTCTCAACCTTGTTGCAATTCCATTAACAGGACAAAGCTGTTTTATTTCAGAGCACATCTGGTCCCAGCTGACTGACTATGGACACCTATCTTTGCTTTTATCTTCACTTTCTGTGGTTATTTTTTGGTTTTGGTACTGTTCTGGATTTAGCTATTTATTATGTTTTTTTTAATTTTTGTTTTACGTTGCCTCCCAGTATCCTTTGGGAATAGAACAGGTTTTAGGTCCTGTAAATCAATCAGCCAGCCAGCCAGCCAGCCAGCCAGCCAATAACTACCCATTATTATGGTTCCTTCTCTAAGCTAGCCTCTACCTAAATTCAGAACTGCTTGAAGTCTTGACCTCCAATACAAAAACATTGTGTCTTGACCTCCAATACAAAAACATTCCAAAAAAATTGATAGTCCCCCCCCCCTCATTAAGAAACATTGATCCCTCTTGTTGTCTGATCATGAAAGTCATTCTTCACATATCTATTTACAGTTATCAGGCCAGTTAGTAACCCAATAGTTTCTTATTAGACCAATTTCTGCTTAGAGCTTAATGCTTCCATGTGCCAAGCAGGTCCTCTGCTGTTGTGCCGTGGCCTCTTCTGGTTTCTCTAGGCTCAATTCTGCATAGCTATGTATACAATCTTCATGTGTCTGAGCTCATGGCCTTCACCCCCACTATTGGAGCAGCCTGTACAACCCTGTCTCTCATGTGCTGCTTGTGGCAGCAAGTACAGTAAGTGCAACCGGCAGAGTGGAGAGGCCAGGATGGAAGGGTGTCCCTTTAAAGAACAGTGCAAACTGTTCTGGTTTCAAGAAGTAGGCTCCCCTGAGAATTCCCAGCAGGATCCCTCCAGACCAATTCTCTTTAAATAAGCCTGTTGCTGAGTTTCCAGCCAGCAGCATGGAGGAGACCTTCTAAGTGGTTAATTTCTCTCCTCCTTTCTGGGCCTTCTGATAAAAATACAGGGAACCTCTCATTGTGAACAAATAAGAATAGTGTTACTATTTATAACAATAATATGGCAACCCTACAGATATAAAGGCAGTATCATACTGGTACAAGAATAACTAAACAATGCTAAACTATTGAATCCCCTTTTTATCTTGCTGCGGGTCTGACAGTCTGTTTTCTCTCTCTCTCTCTCTCTTTTTCCAGCTGCTGACTGAGCAGATTTCTTGGCACAGTACATTGTGAGAGCAGAGTACTTATTTAAACAAACCAACTATCCCTTTGCAAAATGCCCAAAGCATTAGCTGAGGCACGTGACAGATTTTTCACTCTCCTCTGCTCTCTCCTGGGTTGGACCTCTTCTAGCATCTGATCTCTTCCCTGCTGCTCTTCTTGGCTCTTCCAAGCCTTGATCCTTCTCCAATCAATTTGCTGGATTATTCTCCTGCTGCTCTCTCCTTTAACCGTGTGTTGAAAACTGACACTCCTGATCCCTTTTCACCCTAAAGCTGCCTTTCCTCCCTGTTAGCTGCAGAGGGGAACCCCAGCTGGGCTGAGTGCTGCACAGATAGAAGCCTCACACTTCTTTCCCTTTACCTCTTGCTTACTCACAAATCATCTTTCTCCCTTGATGCTAAGAGAAAAAAGTCTCCCACTTAGGCTTTTTCCAAACCTCCTCCTCCTCCATTGCTCTGAGCTGGACCTCTTCTACTGTCCTCCTTGCATCGCCACAGCCTGCCATCTCTTTGCACTCAACTCCACAGCTTATTAAAAAAAAATTGTAAACTCCTGAGGGTTTTTTCCCCCCTCCCTCTGCTCTCTGGGCAACCCCTCTCTATTTAGATATCCCATATTCTAACTCCTGATGGATAAAGTTGCTCAAATTTACTCTGCTTTGGACTCCAGCCCTGAATCAGGGCCACTGGACTGGATCTTGCGTGCCCAGGAGGGGGATGTATGATTGGGTTTGGGCAGTGGTTAATTCTTCCTTGAGGGAGGGGTGGAAAAAGTGGTCACACTGCAGCTTCAAGGGACTCCTGATGAAATGAATCTGGACCTCTTTCAGTGGGGATTCAAGCTGAGGTGTAGGACTGAAACAGCATTGTTTGTGCTCTGGGAAGAGTGGGATGGGTGTAGTATCTCCATCTTTGCTCTTCTTGAACTCTCAGAGGCTTCTGATACCATCAATCATGATATCCTTCTGGACCAGCTGTGGGAGTTGGGGGTGGGTGGCACTGTGTTGTGCTAGTTCTCCTCCTTCTTCCAGGGGAGGAAGGAGTGTTGTGTATCCCACCCTGAGTGTCTAAACAAAATTGATTGATTATATGCCGTCAAGTCGGTGTCAACTATTAGCGACCACATAGATTGATTTTCTCCATGACAATCTGTCCCTAACTTGGCCCTTCAGGTCTTCCAACAGTGCACCCATTGCCACTGTAACAGAGTCTATTGGAACTGGTCAGCTAATATATTCAAATAAATAAATAAATCCACATTGCTGGTGGTCATCCTCTTCCTTTTCCTCCCACCTGAACAAAAGGTAGGGTACTAATTAATTAAGCTTATTATACAAAGTGCTTTCAGCATTGTCTCATTTCAGTTTCATCCCAAATCATTCATCAATTTTATTTTTAATCCCATTCACTCTTCTGGAGGCTCGTTCTTTATTCCTCTTCATGCTCTACCAAAACTACATTTTATTTCTATCAGAACTGCTTTGCATTTATTCCGTTTAAATCTTAACCATCCCTTGGTTTCTTTAACTATATTTTACATCTTTTTTCTGTATGCCTTATATAACACCTTTCTCTCATCCTCTTTTTTGCAGTAATCATTCTCTTAAATTTTTTTTCTCATCCAGAGCCTTTCTCACTTCATTATTCTGCCAAGCATCCTTTTTCATATTTCCCATTAACATAACTGTACACATTTCTGTGGCATTCTGGAACACAGTCCTTTCCAAGTAGCCTCTACATCCTCTCTCCTTACATCCTCTTAACACTACTCTCTCTTTCAGTAACTCTCTGTCTTTTATCATAAATAATCGCCAGTGGATGGCTTTGCAAACTCTGTTTAGGGCAGCAGTAAACACCCAAACACAAAAATGGCAGAAGCAAGCTGGGTGCTGATTATAATTTTCACTTTTGTAGCATGGTCAGGCAAAGCCTTAACCTCTTCCCCTTCAGATCTGAGGTTGCAGGATCAATTAGGCAACTGTGCGGGTAAATAGATGAAAAAGATAGCAGGGGGACCCTGTTTCTGTACATAATACTGATTTTACACAAATTAACATGGGCTACTTGAACAGAGAGCTATCTTCTCCATAATGATATGAAAGGACATCTTAAAGAAAAAGGCCATGACCTATGCTCTATTGTCCCAGAATGCAGGATAATTATCTTAAGTTACAGGAAGGCAAATTCAGATTGCATGCTTGGATAAACAGCCTAATAGTAAGAACAGTGACAGTGGAACCAATTATTTAGAAAAGTAGTGGGCTTCCCTTCAATGGGTATATTTAAGAAGAATCTGATAACCATTTGACAGAATGCTGCACTGAGCAAAGGGTTGGCCTTGATAGCCTAAATAATCGCTTTTAACCCTATGAATCCAACCTGCACATTTTAGGCCAGGTTTTCTCAACCAGGATTCTGTGGAAACCTAGGGTTCCAGGAGAGGCCACTAGGGGCTCCCTGGAAGATCACAATCTATTTAAAAACTTATTTCAAATTTCAGCAACTTCACATTAAGACATAAGTTTCATTTTTTTTTATTTTTAGTTTAAGAACACTGTGAATGCACATATACAAGCCCACACATGAAACGAATATAATAATTTTGTAACTTCTGGCCTATATTTGAGCCTGAATGTGCAGGGGTTCCCCAAGGCCTGAAAAATATTTCAGGGTTCCTCCAGGGTCAAAAGGTTGAGAAAGGCTGATTTAGGCTCTTAAATTCTTCTCCCTAGTCATGTTGTGGGTAAAAATCCCTCTCTGTTCTAAAGAGAGGAAGCAAGGCAATCCACATACCTTACATGGATTCTATAAAGAGAAATATAGAGGAGGTATAAAACAGAAGAATGCCTTTTCAGCTGAAAGAAATCTGTTTTAAGGAATATTTAGTATAGTAGTTAATTCAGTCATCTACTAAGATCTGTTATAAGTGGAATGTTTTACATTATTCATAACTTTTGAGGGGAGTTAACGATGGCTACTTAAAGAGAGGGAAAAAATGGAAAAGCTATAATTATAACTGAGCTTCATGAAAAAAAAAAATCTAGTAAAGGATTTAAAGCTTCACAAATGTAAAACTGTTTCAACCATAAGATGCTGAGAAATAATGGCTTTGGTTTCCTGTCCTCTTCTAAGCCAGCAGTTGCTTTAATCACATTTTAGGACATGGATGTATTTACTTTATTACATACTGCATTTTTATCTCACAATGAATCATGCATAAGATTAATCTGAAGGTTTACTGGTGAGGAAGGGGTTAGAATCTTTCACTGAAATCTCAGTGTTGGTTTGTTGTGCTTGGAATGACAGTGTTACGGAAAAAAAGATTAAAGTTTTAACCTAAGCATGCAAGATAAAGCAGGCCTTGGGAAAGATAAAGCAGGGAATATCTGGCTTATTTCAGAATTCCAACCAAGGACATTTTTTTTTTAAACAGACCATCTAGAACTCTCTAACTGAATATTTACCACAAAATGTCATAGACAAGTAGTAAACCTGTATCTTTGAGATACAGCTATTGTGCTTCATATCAAGTCCTATCCAAATTAACTTTCTCATTTATTGTGGTTTGGCTTTGGGCTGCAGCTATTTTATACTAGGACTTCCACTGCTTCCAGCCAGAGCCAATGTGATGCAGTGGTCAGTGCATCAATTAGAACCAGAGACCCATAAGTTCCAGTTGCCTTGACGACCCAGACTCCTAAGCTGTACTCAGATCTTCATCCCTACATGATTCGAATTTCTGGAGGGGAAATTAAGCTTCACTCATCAGGCACTTCCTTATTTATTTCTCACATTTCTGCACTGCCCATCTCGCAAGCGACTCTGGGCGGTTTACTATTCAGTTAAAATAACAAGAGACTAAAATAATAAAAACAAGTACATTATAAAAATAGAAAATATAGGAAATATTTAAAATTTATATAGAATATAAATTCCTTGGGGCCACATCATGGTGCCAACCACCTTTCTATTGCCAATCTGTTGTGTTCCCATCAGTCAGCTGCATTCTGAGAAAGTGGGTGATGCTCCAGTGGGGATTGTACTCTGCTTTCTTCATAAGGAAGGCTTCTATAAACACTTGGGAAGGGAGGAGAATGCCAAGGTAAATCATAAGCAATCTTAGAGATGAGGCTATTGAGATGGTGAGGGTCTACATAGAATGCCTGGTAGGTCACAAAGGTAGCTGATAACACTAATAAGTTTTCAAACAAAGAAGATACTAATGGATAAACTAGACAACATGTAGAATTCATACCATCCTCTCATCTTCCACTGCTTTATGTCTTTAGTGGAAGATAATGGTGACTTAATCCTGATCTACATGAAATAAGGGGATCTGCAATTCCTTTTCTTTAGTGGGAAAACCCACATAAATGGCTACGTGGATTTTTTTTTTAATAAGATTGGTTCAGACTGACATAATTATTTAACCATTGGGCCACTTTTTTTTTAAAGGGATGAGAGAAATATGAGGTTTCCCTAACCCTTACCTAGTCCTGCAAATTTGTCCTATTTTATCTTGCAAAATAAAGGAATAAAAACTGCAGTGATGCTATACATATTCCATGGAGCTTGCCTTTCAGAATTAAATGTGACTGCATGTAAAAGCCATGAAGTTATCCTGTATGTCTCAAAATCAGCCTTGTGTATACATGGTTTCTAGTGGTATTATGCAGACCAGAATATTGATGGAGCTAATTGAAGGCTTCACAAAACAGCCTCAGCAAATTTGGGAGCCAAAAGGCAATGTTACTGCATCTTATGAACAGTTGTCATGTCAACAGTTAGAATTACTGAAGGAGAATTTGATCAGCTTGGGTTTAAACTTTTTTTTCCCCTTGTTATGCCAAAATGTACAATTCCCATGTATGGGTAATTTATATTGCCAGCTCTTTTATTTTTGTCTTTTAATTTTTCCTTGGGGAAGTAGTTATGGATCTATAGCTCTTTGAAAGTAGAGCTATATCTATACAGATGGCGAAGGATGGTGTCACTAATGCATTTATATTGCAATGGAATTGCTATTGAAAGGAAATCTCTACCAATATTGATTTCTAATGTTGGTATTGCACTGTGGCTCATAGGATAAGAACATATACATAAGAAAAATAGGATGTTAACAGATGTTAAGCAGGAAAATCTCTAATGTTTGTGGCACATGAATGTAGTATTTTAACTTCCAACATAATGTTTCCCTCCTAACTTCAGTTAAACTTAGTACATCTCAGGGCTTCAAGATAAAAGGATTATTCAAACATTCTGCTTTTGTGTGGTTGCACTGCTTCATTTACATGGTTGTGCACACACACACAAGAGCTAAAAGGCCAACATAAATTCTACATGGTTCTTTCGTTTTATGTTCAAAGACTCTGAGCATTCAACATATATGATCTATGTACCAAGGTGATACTCTAACAGAGACAAATTATGTCCAGGCATCTGAAAGTCATCATTTCAACACACATGTACAAGGGGATCAAAAACAAAGCTTAAGCCACATCTGTTTGGGTTTAAAATACATTGTCTGAAAGTTCAAAGTTGTTTCTTTTTGTCTTAAAAAAACCCTCAAACCCTCCTACTCAGCTGCTTTGTATCTTAAATTCTTCACTACTTTTCAGTGAAGAATTTACTGTGACCATCCTGTGCTATTGTACATTTTCAGTGACCATCCTGTGCTATTGTAAAAGCCTGAAGTGTGTATGCGCGCATGCACACACACATGCACACACATCAAGGTTTCATCAAACTTTTGGCTTTCTCAGCCTTTACATGGGACCCAGGAAATAATTGGGGAAAAGAGCTTACAAAATCCCAATGGGAGCTGCCAATGGGAGCTCAGTTATCTACTGTATGTTGATATGCTATACATTAAAAGTCCAATCAGCCAAGCAGTGCTTCCATGCAACCTAAATTTCAAAACATGTGGTACATTGAGGCAGCACTGAATATACCACATCCCAGCTTTTAATTTATCTTAGACAATTCACTGCTCTGCTGGACCACAAAATATAGAATGAGCAAAGGTATTTAATCCCACCTCTGCCTGGGGAACTTGACATGCTCAGTTTCATTTCTGCAGACAATAGTTGGAGTCTAGTCCCACCTGTGCCTGGAAACTGTGCATATTGTCTGAGTAACTGCAGCATGGTTCACACCAACTTCATCTGGAGATAGCTAAATTTATTAGGTTTTCTAGATGTCAGAAATTAGTGATGGACCTCTTCTCAATGTCACTGTTATCATTGGCAATATGTGTTTTAGGATAACAATGTGTGAGTATCCAAGCATGTGTAATATATAGTGTTTGTACACTTACATGCCAACTCCCAATAAAAGATGGAACCTTTCATTACAAAACCTTCTATCACTTTAAGTATTCCACCAAAGTCCTGCTAAAAGTGCAAGTTGGGTGCTTTGCTTCTAGAAGATCTATTTCAGGACAAATGATAGAAGGAACAAGGATAATTTGGCAAGAGACAGTCAGGCCTTGAGCAAAGCCAAGATGGAAAGAACAAACAATACCATGGAAAGACCTAGCTTGGATGCTCTACAGAGATTTATCATTTGAGTGTCCCACTTTATCAATCCGCCTGATTACAGATATAAGGATGTCAGTTAAAATCAATCTCTGCTAAGTTATAATGCTGACCAAGTATTACAATGAGTTGAACTGAGGTCAGGAAATTAATAACCAATACCCTGGCTCCACTCTGTTCTTCCTCTGCTGCTTATACCAATTTGCCCTCCCTAATTTGGACGATGGATAAGCTTTGACTGAGGTTGTTGAGGTTTTGGAACAAATGACAACCCTCAAGTCTGCTCAAGTGGTTTGTAATTCATGTTTGAAAATGGAGGAGGAAAGCTTCAAGGCATCCCAGATATAACTGTTGGTTCAGCAAATATTAAGACCTTGTTCACATTTAACTGTTTTGTGCCTTTAAAGGAAACTGAAATCTTGGCTTCATCTGCTATAAATTCAAGCTTTCCATCTCCTTCTCAACCTCCTTCTTGCCATCTTCCAAGCCAATGAACCTGATTATTTATTCTGATCAGGACACTGAGTAGGGGCAATGGGGTAAATTGCCTTAGGGCCCATATATGCAAGTAGCTTCATTCAAAGTAAGGTTCAATATTTGAAATTAGCAGAGAGATCCATATTTTTCATTCAACACAAATACAGTCCTAAGAATAATTTTCATTTACTGGACCATTGACTGCAATGGAAAAAAAAAAAACAATGGAGAAAAATACCTATTAATAAAGGCTGAAGTGGGAAGAAAGGCAGGGGGCTCAGATGAACATACTGCCTTGAGATTCTTGTAATCTTAAAAGTCCTAATGCATATCCATGCTACCAATTCTCAGACTATATCCTCTACTTTGCTGCTTTGCTAATTCTGCTGTTCTGTCCCTGCTTACTGAGTGTGAGTTGTCTAAAATGTTTGGTTTCCAATTAAACAAGTAATGTTGCTTAATAATTTAGGATTTTTAAAAATTTACCTAATACTGTCATCTGTGACAACAGGGGTTCATATACCTGTTCACTCTCCAATGAAATAGATATGCCATCATTAGCCAGTAACGCCTTTCTGCATTCTACATAGATTAAATAAACCAGAATAATCAATAGAAATAAATCTTACCTTAGAAATTTATATGGCTGTACTAGACATGACTATATTCAGAAGCCAATGGAAGAACACTTTGGGACATTCTGCTACTGACTTTAACATAGCCATTCTTGAACAAAAGAATATCAAAGTCTGATTGCAATGTGAAATGGTAAAGTTACAACTCATTAAGATGTTCATTTCTATATTCTCTGATGCACAAAAAAAACTTACATTACATCTACTAATCATCTCACTAATACAAAAAAGGGTTATGTTATCACTCAACAACTCTTGGGCATTGCTATTGTTATGGTATTTATTACTGTCTGTATTTCATTTTCTCCTGACATCCCTATTTACAACTGCTTCCTAAACAAGAGTGTATAAATACATGTCAATTATTATAACACAATGGTTCTGATGAAACAGAGTAATCCATGAAGACTTATACCAGAATACAGTTGCCAGCTTCTCAGCTGCATGAGTCCTTTTGCTGCCACAGATTAACCAGCTGACTCTCTGGAAAGGCAGCCCGCTAATACAGAAGAAAGAGACATTTTACAGCTCTGAATGAAAAAAGACAAACTGATACAGAAAGAGAGCAGAGGGTGTCTGGATACAGCATGCCTGCCAAACCTGTCGAGGAGAAAGAGCCACCTTGATAGATTAAAAATCCTCATACCTAGAGTGCCAATCAGCTGTTCCATGGCTAGCAAAGCATGGAAGCACTAGAGCTGGCAGCGGCAGTGAGGCTTGGAGGTGTGCTGATGATATAGGATTGTCAGAAAGGGTAGCCATGGGATACTGTCTACAGATTCTACTTGCAGTAGGACTATCTGTTCACCTCTTATGAAATGTCTGTACATTAGAAAGCAAATGATGGAAACCCAGCAGCTTCTGCACCTTCCCACTTTTTAGGTAGCAGAGGACTGTATTCTCATGCTTTGAATTGTATTGATAGATGCAGAAGCTTATCCTGTTCTCCCATTGAAGTACTGCTCTCCAGTTCTGCTCTTCCTCTTTTGTTGATTACAGCTTCATTGCCTGCTCCTCCTTGTCTACCATCCCTCTGACCAAGCAGTGCTACATCATCATCCAGCATCATGTATTCCAAGGCAGTCTCATCAACCTGTATTTCAGCTAGTTTTCAGCAGTGCTGACTGGAAATGTATAACTTAACACATTTGAAGGACACCAGGTGAGAGAAGGCTGGATACGGAGTAGAAAGGCTGGAGTTCCTCCTCATTTTCTACCCATTAAAATTATCCATGTCATTTCTGACTCCATTCTTTCCCTCTCTCCCTCTGGCAGTCTTCTCAAGTTTCCCTCCCACACACTTCCTTAATAGGCAACACATTTGTTAAAATTAACTCCTCTGTTCCCTCCACAGTTGTATTCATTCTTACCTTTGCAATTATCTCTTCTATCTCTTACATTATCAGTATATCCTTTGCTTCTGGCTCTTTCCCAGGAAAATTCAGGCATTATTCACTTCCCATGTTCTCTGCATCTTCACATGTTCTAGAAGTCCAGGAGAGTTGGTGCCCTCTGGATTCAGGGTGAAGGCTGTACCATAAGGCAGGTTCCTTGACAGAAATGTGATGACTCCTTGGTCCCTGTTTAATAGGGGAGACCTGGAGTGCATTCACCCTGTTGAATACAGTGATAGGCAGAGACCCTCAGAGATAGGAAATCCTGCAGGTAACCTGGCTCTGCGTCATGCAGGGCTTTAAAGATGGCAACCAGCACCTTGAAGTACATCTAGAAGTAAGGCATGGCTGGTGCTCATTGTCCAGTCTCTGCCCTCCACTGCTCCCAGCATGGCATATCCCACTAACTACCTGTGCCCCCATCTTTCCAAGGCATTCACTTTCCTCAGCTGCCAACATTTAACCACTATTGCCACAGGTGTACTGGCCCATGTGCCTGTTCCGTAGGTGATTGAGTGGTCAGTCATAATGGGAAAGACAGGGTTCCAGGAGGACATATTCACTGCCCTGTTCTTCCTATTACTTCCCTTCTTGTCCTTTCTCAGCCAGCACCACCAACATCTTTGGCTTTTTCTTGCTCTTACTCCCCTCCCTAAGTCACTCTTGCCAGAAGCAATCATGTTTCTACTGTTTTTTGCTTTGTTTTGCTATGATACAGACCCAAACATCCAAAACATGCATGGTTTGGTTTGGGCAGACAGCATTCAAAACAGAAGAGTTTGTGCATAGAATTGTTTGCATATCATTAGCCTCTACTGATATCATATTCAACCTGAATTTCCATCAAAATTTGCTTTGGTTCTTCCCAAATTTAGGTGGTGACCAAGTTGTGTAGCTTCTCTTTATGTAAAACTTGAGGCCCTTCTCTAGCATCCTGATGAAAGGTAGTCATTGATTCACTACATAAAAATATATGTACCCATGTCATGGTGTAGAAAGTTTCATACAATTGTAGATATTTTCATATTTATATTCTGATTGCCAGTCAGATCAGAGAAGATTACTAAAAAATACTTTTATTTTTATTTTATTTTCTATCCCGCCTTTATTATTTTTAGAAATAACTCAAGGTGGTGAACATACCTAATACTCCTTCCTCCTCCTCTTTTCCCCACAACAACCCTGTGAGGTGAGTTGGGCTGAGAGAGAGTGACTGGCCCAAGGTCACCCAGCTGGCATTCATGCCTAAAGCAGGACTAGAACTCTCAGTCTTCTGGTTTAAATGGACATTTAGGCTGAATCCAACAACCTGCTCACTGCAGGAATCCAGATGAAGACATCATTGTCAACTTCTTCATGTCTTCTCTCTGTGGTCAAATTATAGATTGCGAATTCCTCAGATCAAGAGACCTATCATTTTGTTGTTACATTGTAAACCACCATATAAATTTATGCTGTTGGTTGATCATCACCATCTTCATCATCATTCATGTCATAAAAAATATAGAAATGGCTGCTAATTTTAGCAAGTCATTACGTATGCGTGTGTGTGTGTGTATGTGTATACACACACAAACACATTGCAAGAAATGTCGAAGGAGCAGTTTAGTTTAAGTTTTCACTGTGTCCATATGGGACAAAAGGATCTCATACTTCAGAAAACATATGGAAGCAAGGATTAAATCTGTTCTAGCCTATTTAATTTATAGAGCAAGTACCCTTTGGGGAGGTAATAAATTCATATCCTTTCTTGAGTGCTAATGCTTGCTGGGGGACTTTAGGTTCGCAGATAGGTGTATGAATATCTATTGAACTGCCATCTCTGTGGCGATAAATGAGCATACTGAAGATAAAGATAATTTTAACTTTTTCTGCAACTTAATGGCTGAGGATAATTTTTAAGGAAAAGTCAGTATTAGTCTAGAGAATGCCAAGTTAGAAAATTCCAGTTTTAACCCTGTAATTTTATTTTTGTTCGTGATATGTCAGAAGATTAGAGAAGATCATAAATAGAGCTACAGGAATGGATTAGAAGGCTTAGAAGGCAAAGCTGATGCCAAAGGACTGAAGAAAACCACTGAAAATATATAAAGATAGACTGAAGAAAATTAGTATGTACAATTTAAAGTTCCTTCCAACATTACAAGCCACATGTAGCCATCCATGTTTATCTAAGCATCAGTCTTATTCACAAGTGGTCAACCACAATATAATTTGAGCCTGTGCATGCCAGTGCTTTGCATAGCTGCAACTGGATTTCTGCTTTTGAACCATTGCTCTTCTCTCCTAGAAAGGTTGCTTTTATAAGTCCAAAGATCATGAAGGTAACAGAATAGGCAAATGCAAGAAATCACCATTATGCATGGGCTCAAAAAGAAAGAGAAATACATAGAAAATGCATAGTATTGAAAAAAAGTACCGTCACTGGGGTGGACGTGGTTCCATTTCCTGCAGTGTAGACATTTCTAATACCACTGTTCTTTGCAAATTAAAGATCTATTCTTCGTTCCACCAATAGTATATAACCAGAAGGTGGCAGCATTATATTCACAATAAATAAATCCAGAGCAGACTAAATGGGAAGGGTAACAGCTGTCAACAGAACATTTAATCTTAATATTGACAAATTAGATACCAACTGCTCAATTGTCAGCCTAGTCAGAATTAGCACTGCAGTTCTGTCTTTTAGCTGCAGCATATTGTAGTTTTAATGTCTATTAAGTAGTGTTGGAGTTAGTCAAATCTGCATGCTCATCAACACATTAATTTGATATAGTGGAGCTGAGCTCAGTATTTAAAGGAAAAAATCTGCATATTTTCCAAATATGAATCCAAAAGAAAGGAGAGATCCCCATTTTTTCTTACTATTGCTCTCTGAAGAAATCAAAATTTTATAAAGATGTGGAAATTCAGTACTTTAAGAATAAGCTTGACTTGAATATAGACAAGATCCTCAGAGCTTGTAAATTACCTAATCTGTTCTGGAATCTCACCAGACTGTATTTGAAACATCCTTGGGAAAAAAGTGGAATTACAGTAAAAGTAACATTGATATTAATAGATTTGATGATGCAATTTATATGAGTTTATGTCTGTCTATGTATGAAAAAGAAAGACTGAAAGAAATTATAATTGTTCATTCATCTGTGTTTTCTGCAAGCAGGGAAAATAGCTGTGTACATATCAATTCCAACTCGTTGTGTGCAGATGGCGAAGGCTAATGGTATCTAAGCCTTACTTTAGATACAGTAGGTTCATGTCAATTTCATGATCTTAGGAGTTCAATTCTTCAGCAAAGGATCGTTACCTTGTCGTGGTGCTGGAGATTGAGCACCTCAATGATGCCATGAGCTAAACCGTGGAGGCCCACCCAAGACAGGAAGGTCATGACAGAGAGGTCAGACTAAATGCTATCCCTGGGGAAGGTAATGGCAACCCACCCCAGTATTCTTGCCGTGAAAACTAAATGGATCAGTACAACCAGAGATATGTCGGTATACCATCGGAAGATGAGACCTCCAGGTCGGAAGATGGTAAAAATGCTACTGGGGAGGAACAGAGGATGAGTTGAACTAGCCCCAGACGTGATGATGCAGCTAGCTCAAAGCCGAAAGGACGGCTAGTGGCCAACGGTGCTGGTGGTGAATGGCGAATCCGATGTTCTAAGGATCAACACACCATTGGAACCTGGAATGTAACATCTATGAGCCAGGGCAAATTGGATGTGGTTATTGGTGAGATGTCAAGATTAAAGATAGACGTTTTGGGCATCTGTGAACTGAAATGGACTGGAATGGGCCACTTCACATCAAATTACCACCAGATCTACTACTGTGGACAAGAGGACCACAGAAGAAATGGAGTAGCCTTCATAATTAATAGTCAAGTGGCTAAAGCAGTGCTTGGATACAATCCAAAAAACAATAGAATGATCTCAATTCAAATTCAGGGCAAGCCATCTAACATCACAGTGATCCAAATATACGCCCCAACCACAGATGCTGAAGAAGCTGAAGTAGAGCAGTTCTATGAGGATCTGCAGCACCTACTGGACCACACGCCTAAAAGAGATGTTATTTTCATCACGGGAGACTGGAATGCTAAGGTGGGCAGTCAAATGACACCTGGAATTACAGGTAAGCATGGCCTGGGAGAACAAAATGAAGCAGGACATAGGCTGATAGAATTTTGCCAAGACAACTCAATGTGCATAACAAACACTCTCTTCCAGCAACCTAGGAGACGGCTTTATACGTGGACTTCACCAGATGGACAACACCAAAATCAGATTGACTACATCCTTTGCAGCCAAAGGTGGCGGACATCTATACAGTCAGTAAAAACAAGACCTGGAGCTGACTGTAGTTCACATCACGAACTTCTTCTTGCACAATTTAGGATCAGACTAAAGAGATTAGGGAAGACCCACAGATCAGCTAGATATGAGCTCACGAATATTCCTAAGGAATATGCAGTGGAGGAGAAGAATCGATTTAAGGGACTGGACTTAGTAGATAGGGTCCTGGAAGAACTATGGACAGAAGTTCGCAACATTGTTCAGGAGGCAGCAACAAAATACATCCCAAAGAAAGAGAAAACCAAGAAGGCAAAATGGCTGTCTTCTGAGACACTAGAAGTAGCCCAAGAAAGAAGGAAAGCAAAAGGCAACAGTGATAGGGGGAGATATGCCCAATTAAATGCAAAAGTCCAGAGGTTAGCCAGAAGAGATAAGGAATTATTTTTAAACAAGCAATGCGTGAAAGTGGAAGAAGACAATAGAATAGGAAGGACGAGAGACCTCTTCCAGAAAATTAGAACCATCGGAGGTAAATTCCAAGCAAAAATGGGTATGATCAAAAACAAAGATGGCAAAGACCTAACAGAAGAAGAAGAGATCAAGAAAAGGTGGCAAGAATATACAGAAGACCTGTATAAGAAGGTTAACAATATCAGGGATAGCTTTGACGGTGTGGTCAGTGAGCTAGAGCCAGACATCCTGAAGAGTGAGGTTGAATGGGCCTTAAGAAGCATTGCTAATAACAAAGCAGCAGGAGACAACGGCATCCCAGCTGAACTGTTCAAAATCTTGCAAGATGATGCTGTCAAGGTAATGCATGCTATATGCCAGCAAATTTGGAAAACACAAGAATGGCCACCAGACTGGAAAAAATCAACTTATATCCCCATACCAAAAAAGAGAAACACTAAAGAATGTTCAAACTATCAAACAGTGGCACTCATTTCACATGCCAGTAAGGTAATGCTCAAGATCCTGCAAGGTAGACTTCAGCAATTCATGGAGTGAGAATTGCCAGATGTACAAGCTGGGTTTAGAAAAGGCAGAGGAACTAGGGACCAAATTGCCAATATCCGCTGGATAATGGAAAAAGCCAGAGAGTTTCAGAAAAACATCTATTTCTGTTTTATGGACTATTCTAAAGCCTTTGACTGTGTGGACCATAACAAATTGTGGCAAGTTCTTAGTGGAATGGGGATACCAAGTCATCTTGTATGCCTCCTGAAGAATCTGTATAACAACCAAGTAGCAACAGTAAGAACAGACCACGGAACAACGGACTGGTTTAAGTTTGGGAAAGGAGTACGGCAGGGCTGTATACTCTCACCCTACCTATTCAACTTGTACACAGAATACATGCAACATGCTGGGCTTGAGGAATCCAAGGCTGGAGTTAAAATCGCGGGAAGAAACATTAACAATCTCAGATATGCAGATGATACCACTTTGATAGCTGAAAGCGAAGAGGAACTGAGGAGCCTTATGATGAAGGTGAAAGAAGAAAGTGCAAAAGCTGGCTTGCAGCTAAACCTCAAAAAAACCAGGATTATGGCAACCAGCTTGATTGATAACTGGCAAATAGAGGGAGAAAATGTAGAAGCAGTGAAAAACTTTGTATTTCTAGGTGCGAAGATTACTGCAGATGCTGACTGCAGTCAGGAAATCAGAAGAGGCTTAATCCTTGGGAGAAGAGCAATGACAAATCTCGATAAAATAGTTAAGAGCAGAGACATCACACTGACAACAAAGGTCCACATAGTTAAAGCAATGGTGTTCCCCGTAGTAACATATGGCTGCGAGAGCTGGACCATAAGGAAGGCTGAGCGAAGGAAGATCGATGCTTTGGAACTGTGGTGTTGGAGGAATATTCTGAGAGTGCCTTGGACTGCAAGAAGTTCAAACCAGTCCATCCTCCAGGAAATAAAGCCAGACTGCTCACTTGAGGGAATGATATTAAAGGCAAAACTGAAATACTTTGGCCACATAATGAGAAGACAGGACACCCTGGAGAAGATGCTGATGTGAGGGAGAATGGAGGGCAAAAGGAAGAGGGGCCGACCAAGGGCAAGGTGGATGGATGATATTCTAGAGGTGACGGACTTGTCCCTGGGGGAGGTGGGGGTGTTGACGACCGACAGGAAGCTCTGGCGTGGGCTGGTCCATGAAGTCATGAAGAGTCGGAAGCGACTAAACGAATAAACAACAAAGGTGTTCAATTATAGATACTTTTTTGCTGTGCTCTTGCTTAAGGAGCTTTGTACTTTGTTCCCCAATTCAAACCTCAATTTCTGCTAGTCCAACTAAATTTTCCCAACTGCAATTACCACTCAGATTAAACAAAAGACCTATGAAAAATTTAAACAAAATTCTTGCAGATTTGGAAGGTTTGCATAAATCAGGAACAAGCAAAATGTTAATGTTGTACTCCAGTGAGAAGTGGCAGGCATGAATTGATGATAACAATATCAGTTAAATCTTAACTCCAATAATGCATGAGAAGCTCTCCCCTTCATCACTGATTTATCACCTACTATTTTGCCTGATCAGCCACTACCCTTTGGAATACATTCTCCCTGCCCCCTCAGCCAAAAAACCTCCAACATCATCAAGTCCTTCTGAATATACAAAGTTAGTACAAAGCTGAGCAGAGGAAGACTGAGGAAAGAATGGGCCAAATATGCCAATAGGCCAGAGCATACCCATCCTTGACATAAGACAAGCTATCAACCTACTGCTCTACAGGTATTTCTGACTTCACTTCTTATCAGCATCCAATAACATGGCCAACATAAAGGGATAGAGAGAGAGTCTAAAATATTTGAACCACATTATTTTGCCAGCTTGACATGCAAGAAGAATATTTAGTGATCTATCCTCAACTTTAATGTTGTAAGTGGAGAAAGAAAGTGACCTCTGTTGAGCCTTCACTCAGCCATCCATGACAAAAAGGTGGATGTGTTTGTATTTCTGTGTAGTTTCTTCCTTTTCTAATATCCACAGTGAAACAGCTGAATATGTAGACTGCTTGGAATTACTGTTCCTGGGAATAATGTAAAGTTGTTTTTTTCCTCCTTAACTGAGTAACCTGAGATCAAATGGTCTCCTGTCTTTACTATAGATTTTGCTTAATACTAGAAAAACAGTGCTTGCTGTGATCTTGCAAGTCATGCTTGGTCAACCACCTTTCATGCTCCAAATACATCAAGTTGCTACACTAAGTGAAGCTAAACAAATGCACTCAAGAAGATAAACAGGCCACAAGGATGCTGGGCTGGGAGGGCAGCAGAGGGGGATCTGATGCTTTTCTTTAACAGAGTGTCCTGGAAAAGTTGTTTGTTGGAAACAGAAAGTATGCCACACATGATCACATTTTAATGAGTTAAGCCTGGACTCTGTAAAGTTACATAAGCAGAACACTTTCTTCAACACTGAGCTTTTTCCCTTTTTAACTTCGGGCTTGAATTTTGCTCTGTTGTTGCAATACAATATTCAGTTTTCAAATTCTCAAGTTATTTGTCTTTTGAGGTGTGAGTTAAGATGAAAACAGATGCTCCAATCTGTAATTGTTTGAATGTATGGTGGGCAATGCTAATGGGGAAAAAAAACTTGTTTTAAATTCAGTTCCAGATGAATTATTGAATTTCACTTTGTATGCCTTGAATTAGGGTTGAAGTGGTAGCTTCTAGCAATGGTTTAAACCAGGGGCAAACAACCTGAAGCTCTGGAGTCACCTGCAGCCCTTCTAAACTTTGATTGTGAACCCCACAGGTCTTCCAAAAGTTGTTCTTAAATTTTAATTTTTAATATAGTTTAAGAATATAATTAAATACATGGGAGTAATAATATCCATTGCATTTAATACATTTTAATTAATCAAAGTTGGTATTTTAATTCTCCACCTACTTAATCTTGGGCCCAATATAGGGCAATCCCTGTATTGCCTCTCATAAGCCAAGAGTCATCTTTGACTTGAACCACATTGCACCTCTCAATTTGCGGATTTAATTTTCTTTGGAAAAGTAAAAAGTAATCACCTTCAGTCAACCTATTTTGACATGCCCTATCATGTTCAGGAAAAATTATCTATTTGCTTATTAAACTCACTACTTTCTGTCATATCTTCATTGCCTCTGTGATTTTAATACATTAGAGATCAGTTTCTTTAGTGGGGAAACAGTAATCCTCCATGTGCAATTAAGAACCCTGATTATGTAAAACCTATTCAAGTTGCAAAGTTCTTGCCACATAAAACAGAAGTGCCACAATTGCAGAACTTCATCTGGAGTCAAAGCATCAGGGACACAACCTTTATTTAGAGCAAAGTATTTTCCTGGGTTCTCTGAGCTCATTGCTGAGCTGTTGTTGGCATGTACTGCTAGCAGACTTCCAACTCCATTGGGGCAAAGTTCTGGGAATGTCCATGAATTCATGGCATCTGTGAACTATGGTCTTAACTCAGGTTATCTTAGATGCAGTGCACATAAGTGGCAACATTCTAGATCTAGTCTATACCTTGAAACAGCTGGTATGTGGTCTGAATATGGACATGTTGCTGTGATCAGATTACTCCCTGGTTTGCCTGTGGCTACTCCAAGCCCATACAGGACAGGAAGTATGATCAAAGTGTTCCATCCCAAATGCCTTATAAATCCCAATAATAGGCATTTGAGGAATCTCCCAGAAATCTGGAAAGTAATTCCACCAAGCTCTCTATTTCTGAAATGCTGAGGTGATCAGGACTCTTAGTAAGATTGCTCCCAAGTACCTCCCCGTGCATATCGCAAAGAATTTCTTAGTTTACTGAGGAGCTCAGGAGCAAGAAGTAATCAAAGAGACACCTAAACCATTGGTAGAGAAAATCCAGAAGTAAACTTAGTAAACACATATATGACCAATATAAAAACACAGTAAGTAAATAACTAGCATGTTCACATTTGGGATTTATTAAATTAGCTGGTTAGTTAAATTTATTGGCTGCCCAATTGCAGTGGACTCTGGGTGGCATACAAAACTAACAAACATAAAAACAATGAGAAACTATAAGCAACTGGGAAGATGCTTGCAGGAATAATCTCATCCAGTAGTCTGGCCACCTCATGTTGCAGAGGTTGACCAGATACAAGATGGAATTGCCTGCCAAATTGTCAGGGAAACCCCAAAGCATCTTCTGGAAGCTTCTTGGATCACCAGGCAGCTGTGGTAGATCACATGTAATAGATCCACTACTCTTGTAGAAGTTCAAGGGTGTCTGTGATCTTAGTTGGACCAGGAATCTGACCACAGCAGGTTATATATGTCAGTGTTCCCCAGATCATGGCTCATCTGTTCCAAAGTGAAGACCAGATCAAGCATGTGCCTGGCTATGAGTATTAGGGCCACAATAACATCTGACAAGCCCATGGTTGCCATAGAAATAGGCATTTGAGGAATTTCCCAGAAATTCATTTTACCAGGGCCTGGAGAGTGAAATCACCAAAGAACAGAAACCTCATTAACTCCAACACCAGTCCTGAGATGGTGTCTAGGGACTCATGAAGGGCTGCTAATGGTCAACTAAGCGGTCAGTACAACAGATGCTCATTTCACATGCCAGTAAGGTAATGCTCAAGATCCTGCAAGGTAGACTTCAGCAGTTCATGGAGCGAGAATTGCCAGATGTACAAGCTGGGTTTAGAAAAGGCAGAGGAACTAGAGACCAAATTGCCAATATCCGCTGGATAATGGAAAAAGCCAGGGAGTTTCAGAAAAACATCTATTTCTGTTTTATGGACTATTCTAAAGCCTTTGACTATGTGGACCATAACAAATTGTGGCAAGTTCTTAGTGGTATGGGGATACCAAGTCATCTTGTATGCCTCCTGAAGAATCTGTATAACAACCAAGTAGCAACAGTAAGAACAGACCACGGAACAATGGACTGGTTTAAGATTGGGAAAGGAGTACGGCAGGGCTGTATCCTCTTACCCTACCTATTCAACATGTATGCAGAACACATCATGCAACATGCTGGGCTTGAGGAATCCAAGGCTGGAGTTAAAATCACTGGAAGAAACATTAACCATCTCAGATATGCAGATGATACCACTTTGATGGCTGAAAGCGAAGAGGAACTGAGGAGCCTTATGAAGGTGAAAGAAGAAAGTGCAAAAGCTGGCTTGCAGCTAAACCTCAAAAAAGCCAAGATTATGGCAACCAGCTTGATTGATAACTGGCAAATAGAGGGAGAAAATGTAGAAGCAGTGAAAAACTTTGTATTCCTAGGTGCAAAGATTACTGCAGATGCTGACTGCAGTCAGGAAATCAGAAGATGCTTAATCCTTGGGAGAAGAGCAATGACAAATCTCGATAAAATAGTTAAGAGCAGAGATATCACACTGACAACAAAGGCCCGCATAGTTAAAGCAATGGTGTTCCCCGTAGTAACATATGGCTGCGAGAGCTGGACCATAAGGAAGGCTGAGAGAAGGAAGATAGAAGCTTTTGAACTGTGGTGTTGGAGGAAAATTCTGAGAGTGCCTTGGACTGCAAGAAGATCAAACCAGTCCATCCTCCAGGAAATAAAGCCAGACTGCTCACTTGAGGGAACGATATTAAAGGCAAAACTGAAATACTTTGGCCACATCATGAGAAGACAGGACAGCCTGGAGAAGATGTTGATGCTAGGCAGAGTGGAAGGCAAAAGGAAGAGGGGCCGACCAAGGGCAAGGTGGATGGATGATATTCTAGAGGTGACGGACTTGTCCCTGGGGGAGCTGGGGGTGTTGACGACTGACAGGAAGCTCTGGCGTGGGCTGGTCCATGAAGTCATGAAGAGTCGGAAGCGACTAAACGAATAAACAACAAAACAACAGATGCAGCGTCAGCTTATCTCTCTGGCCTAGTTCTATGCACAGGTTGTATTAACAAGTCATCTCTGGGTCAGTAATCCAGGCACTGCTAGAGTTTCATGTACAATTGCGCCCACCCCTTGCCCCCCAACTTTGGCAACAAAGAACTACTGGAGGACATGCAACCCAAGAGAGCATGCAGGACTACATCCCCAACTTTCTTCTCCTTGGATGTCCTATTCTCTTTCATATCCCTCTACTGCCGGTCTGGGAAGGGAAGGGAAGGGAAGGGCCAAATGGAAGTAGCATGCAAGTAATGACACTTGGGTGAAGTGTTACTTTACAACATGACTAATGAGGTCTATGGAAGTGATGACATCCACACTTTCCAAAGCAGAATTTCAGTCAGGAGGACATTTTATGAAACTTCTGTTATCTGTAACCTTACCATATCCTGCTTCCCTATTGTTTTGCTTCTGAAATTTTAAATATAAATCTTGGGATATATTTTGCAGGAATTGGCTATATAGTATCTCATTTAACAGCAAACTATCTTGTTTGCATTAGTCTGCATTTTGAAGAATTCTATGTCTACTTCACCGTTTACAGAGCAGTGTATGTATGTCATCCTGTTTATCCCACCTCATTCAGCATAGATTTAACTAATCATGCTAAATGTTAACAATAATCATGTTTTAGAGATAGCTGTCATACCAATGAAAACAGCTTCTAACTACAAATCAGATCAGAGCAATACAACAACCCGGCAAATACTGTTTCACGTACCTCTCTATATCACAATCTGATTTAAGTTTAATGTCCCATTTTGTGTGAACCTAGCCACTGTGATTTGTAAACTGTGGTTTATGACTAGTGCATTATATAAACTAGCCAACTGTAGTCTATTCAAAGTATGGTTAACTATAACATAAGATGTGTGAATCCAATCAGTATATATAGCATATAACTCTATATAACACTAATTTTAGGATTCCTTTAACTATGTTTTCTTGAACAAAGTCATAATCTGATTGTGGGTTTCTTTTTTGAATATATTTGCTCTTCATACTAACCCTTTTAAAAAAAGAACAACAGGGTGAACTAGAACCATAAAGCTTAACACACAACATTCTAGGCCTTTTCTTATGCACACTAGTAATGATTGCCCTAGCCCAAATACTCAGACTCACAAGAGGCTGCTATATGAAATCTGATTTATTAAGGAACTAAAGGCAAATACAGAGAAAGCTGAGAATGAGCAAAAGCACGCCAAATACAAACTTAAACCCTTGGTGCAAACGTATCCCGCCTCCCTCGTAACAGCCCCGCCCGGCACAGGTGCTAGCAATCGTCAGAGCTGCTAGCCTGGGAAAGTAACCTTGAGCGCAGTAGATAATGCAAATACATTCCAGAGCAAAGCCAAAAGATAAGTACTCCCATCCTCCCGAGAAAGATGAAACACGCATCCTGCTAATGACATGCGAAACGTTACGATGTATCAAAGACATTGAAACGGCGAACATGACACTAGAGGCCATTGGGAGCTGCTTGATACTCCGAAAACTGGGCAGATTAAAAGTATACTTATTATATATTCAATTTACACTCTGCCTTTCTAATTCATGCTCAGAAATATCATGCTTACAGACATATCAAAAAGGTTTTATGAAATACAGCAATATTTTAGGAAAATCAATAGACAGTTAAAAGACTTTGGATAGCCCTTTGATAAATCATCTTATATATTGTGCATTTAATTTGACTCTAAATTGTTATATACTGCCTTTGTGTTCCAATGGGCTGTCTCTCAAAATGAAATAATTGCTCCCATACAGGGCAGGTACAGGGCAGGTAAATTGGGCCAGACATCTCCTCCTAATGAAAGCATTTGATGTTCTTTCTAAGCCGCTGAGGAATCCTTACAACCAAGTATCGTCTGGATGGAATTGAAATAAAGTAGCCTCAAAGACTAGAAGAAACACCTGCTGTGGATTGGGAGAAGTACTATGAAATACGCCAGCCTGGAACTTATGAACCCTATATGCCTAAAGTTTCCTGAGTCTAGAGTGGTCTGTAGGGGTCTGTTGACACATGTGCGAGTAAATGTGCGTAAGTCACTTGCAAGCCTGCTCCCAGGAGATCTCTTTGAATACCAAATTTTGCTGGAGGGCAGAATCAAACTCCTGCTTCACTTTTTATTTATTCATGTTAATAGAAGACATATTCTAGATCATCAGTGTTAGGAAGAATTACGTTCTCTTCTACTCCAAGTGGCATAGGCTATCGTACATCTCAAATGCATAGAATGTGAATTAGGTCATACTGTTTGTACATCTAGCCCACTTTTGTCTAGTTTCAGTGGCAGTGATTGCCCAACAGATAGAATGAGTAATATGAAGTTCAACAACCAGCCTTCTCAGCAGCAGCAGCAACAAAAACGGTTGAGGAATTCTGGGAGTTAATCCACGCCTCTAAACGATGCCCACGATGTGGATGGTCGCAGTACAATGTCAGGCAAAGTTCTTTTTTATCGTTTATTATGCCATCCTTTCAACAGAAAATGCTGAGATTGAATCAGAGACCTTCCACATGACAATCCACATGTTCTGTTACTTAATTTGTTCCCTATCATATATAACCAACTTCTTTAAACATTTTCTTTTGGCTGAATAATTTGCTCTGTGTGAAAAATTCTGGAGAATACCCTCCTGCTTTGAAAATCTTGGAGTGGGGAGAGAGGAAGTCTCAGGAGATTTCTGACTCATAGAACATCCACAAATTATTTGATTCACTAAGCAGAAACAATAGTTTCGTAAAAAGACGCCATTTACCATTAGCTCAATTGCTTCTTTAACTATGTGAAATGCAGCATATTATTAAAGCATAATTTAGCCATGTATGTCTTGAAAATGTTGTACAAGTCACAGTGAGACCCTCAAGAATTATTAACTTGAAAGTTTAATAGTCCTTAAAGCTACAGTATATATGAAATGCCACATTAATATGTCTCCATATATACTGTATCTTTATACTGTTTTGTTACAGAAAAGCTATAAAAACCAGATTTGTCTGGATTTTTTTTTTTTTTTTGGTCCTGTTCCTGGTAGAATACTAGCTCCTACTGTATACCCTTAAATAAAGGGTAAATAAAGCTTTGAGATACAAATTCAAATATGTACAAGCAATTGTGTTGTAAAGAGATATTATAGTGTCATATAAATATGATATTTATGGAACATAATAGCAGGACATAACATGTCAACAGAATAAAAATCATTATGTTGGAAAAAATGCAGAATATTAGTAAAGGTGGAGGGGAACGTATTTCACTTTAAGGCCTTTATGTCATGTATGAGTTGTATTTTCAGGGTCTTCAAAGTGCAGGATCATAAAGTGACTTCAAGGCAAAATATATATTGAGTAGTATAAATTGTGCTACAAGTCCCGTTTCAGGACCTTTGCTATAAAGCAGACTGCATTGCATAAAAACTATATCTTAATTACCGAAGGACCAATGGATGGAGCAAGGTCAGACTTCAAATGTCAATATATACTCTCTTACTTTGAAAGTTGAAGGTAGATATACAAAGCCACCAGTTCTGTATTGAGATGTTTATGGATGCAGTTTACGGTTATTAATTTATTAGCTTTATATCAAATTATTGTTTCAGGAGCATAAACCAGCATATCTAACATTCACTCTCACTTTTGCACAATTTGGGGTGAAACAACTTCCTCCAAATATTAGGAACTCCCAGAATCCTTTTGTATTGGTTATATTGGGTGAAGCTGATGGGAATTATAATTCAGACTATTTGGAGGACACCAAGTTGCCTACCTGTTCTGTAAAGTAGGCTAAACAGAGAGGGACTGGCCCAAAGTCATTCAAAGAACTTCCACAGCTGAGGCTGAACTTGTACCTGGATCCTTCTAATCCTAATCCAATACTTAAATTGCATGTTGGTTCTCCATACACATGGACTTCCATACAAATTATGAAATCTGGCTCAGCACTAGCACCACCAGACAACCTTTACTAGTTGTCAAATTTCAGCAGCCCAACTGGTCCCATCACAGATGTCTACTTAGGTGCCCCACAGTGGAACATGCTACTATCTGAAATTTTCTATAAAAGTCCAGACATAGCATCAGTAAGGGCTTCTACCACGGACCCAGTATTTTTCTGCAAAGAAATGGAACCATATGTTATCTAGTTAGTGTGAACAGATTTAAAATGGCAGTTCACAGCTATCCATTTCATCTTCAGATAAACCCATGCTCAGGGCCAGCTATCTAGGATAAGTCTCCAGGAATCATTTATTTTAGGTCTTTTCCCTAGAGTTATTTTCAACAGATAATTCCAATTAGATTTAAGAAAAAATAAGCATTTAGTGTAATATTCACCAAATGGCACCTCCCCATGATGGGTGGGAATTCTCATTGTAATCTTAAGCAACTGAGGAGCCAAGAAGGAAAAAGAAGGCTTTGCCTACAGCCATCTATTCTTACATGCCTTTCCCTGCATCAGTGGAGAACTGGCATGAGGCCTACAAGAAAGAAGAAGCTGTGTTGTGTAATGTTAACTCTGTGTTGCACCTGTGAACCTTCATTGCAAATAGCTCTTGTAATAATAATTAAAAAAACATACCTTCAATCTTAAGTTAAGCAATATAACTTAAGCAATAAGTTATGTGCCTTTAAAAAATAAGCCACTGAAGTGAACTATTTTTTCTGCAAAAGGGTATCACCAGAAGCAACTTTCTCTTTATCAAAAGGTAAGGGTCGCTTAGCAATGCTGTAGTTAGGTAGACTATAGATCTCTGGAAGCCAATTTTAACTGTCCCCTTCTTGAACTTTTTTTTCCGCTTTGGTGCCTTCTGTGGCAAAGTCTTTTTGGGAGCTGGAGGTCCCCTTCCTAAGCTTCAGGGTATCTGGAAACAATAGAGTGGTAAGCCAGTAAATAGTCCTATGCCAGTTGTTGAGCGTGGTCACACCTGGCTGGTAGGTGTTCTAGAGCCCAGTGCTGTACTGCCTCAGGCAGGATAACAGATTGCTCTAGGACTATGCACTTAAACGCTTCATGGAAAACCACATTTCAGGAGACAGCCACTTCCTGGCAAACTCTGAGCCAGTTCAAGGCTTCTCAAGGTCCTTCCTTTACCTTGAACCTGTATCCTCAAAACCATTGGCAATAGGTCTCAGCATGGAGTTCAAACCATTGCTGCACTGCAGCCCGCACCAGTTTATAGTCAGCTTCCTCCTGAGATGAAAGACTGCTAAAAGCTTTCAAGGCCTTCTGAATCAGATAGGGAGCCAGCCGGGTCACCCCTTCTTCTGGCCAGTGGCACATAGTAGCTACTCTTTCAAACATTGTTAAATAAGAATCTACATTCTCATTCTTCCCTATCTTAGCTAGCTTTATTTCTATGCAAGGTTGTGGAGGAGAAACAGAAGGAGGGGTTAAGGAAAAGGCATCCCATCTGCTGAGCTCCAAAATAGCTGATGCCTGCTCCTGATGCCTTTACTCAGAGCAGACCCTTTCCTTTCTGGCAAGTCTTTGTTTCCAGCTGATCTTGGCTTTCTTGCTCCCGCCAGCGCAGTTCTGCATCATCCCAAGCTTGTTGTTGTACTTCATGAGTTGCAGAATGGTTGTAATGGGATCTGCTCCACCTGTAGCTTGGTATGTAGGCGATACTGTCTCCTTTAAGAGTGGAGCTTAGATTGGCTCATCACAGCAGTCATCATCCTGATGTGATTTAACTGCTGCATCTTTTCTGTCCTTCTCAGTTATGGCAAGATACTGCTGCTGAACCAATTTAGAGTAAGCTCGGGGTTTTAGGCCTTAGCTCTGCGACACCAAATACATTATGCCTTAATTTAGCACCCTGAGGGATCCTCTCTGGTCTTCTTTGCATTAGTCAATTGCTTGCACTTTGTGGGTGGGCCACTAACTAGGCCTCTTCTGCATCCCACTTCTGACACTAATGTGGCAAAGTCGCTTGTAGACAGAGAGGTGGGGAGCTGACTCTTGGGTAACAGCAAACAAACACTGGACTCCAAAGTTGTAGAAAACCTGCTGCAGTTTCTTCTTCCCAGACCCTCAAGCATTCAGGGTCAGGGGCTGAAAACAAAACAGTCTCTTTGGAGTATCAGGAGTCCAAACCAAGCATATAAAATAAAAAATTTTAAACATAAAACATCAAACCAAGGGAGAAAAATGGGACAAGTAGCAACTGTTTGAGGCTTGTAATCCTCCTTTGCACCAGCAAACTCAATGGGTGTCCCAGCCTCAGCAAACAGGCAGATCCTTACTTGTGAAGACTTCAGCCCCTTCCTTTCCTCAAGTAAGGAATTCCAGTAGAGCAGCGGTTCCCAACCTTTTTGGCACCAGGGACTGGTCTTGTGAAAAAAAAAATTTCCATGGACCAGTGAGGGGATGGTTTCAGAATGCTTCAAGCACTTCCTCTTTTTCCTCGACCTTTTATTCTTTTTTCTTCACACTGTTTGGAGATAGCAGCCAATGGGCTTGCCTTCTCTGACAGCAGGCGGAGCTCAGGTGGTAATGCAGGCGATGGGGAGCAGCTGTAAATTCACTCACTCGCTCACTGCTCACCTCCTGCTATGCAGCCTGGTTCCTAACAGGCCACAGACTGGTACCGGTCCATGGCCCAGGACCCCTGCAGTAGAGGAACCAGCTCTGTTTAGTGTCTGAGGGTCCCAACCAGGCAGCATAGATAGGTGGGAAGTCTGTTTATACAGGCCTTGATAAGGGAATTTCTAGCATTCCCTCTACAGACTTCTCTTTGTCATCATGCTCTGGTAGCTACCATCTTCTTCCACCTTCTTCTCCAACCCCACACCTGCTCTTTCAGCAGAACAGCCTTTAAGCTTAGCCAGCCCTAAGTTCACAGGCCTTTACAGTCAGAAGCTGTGGTTTACTTATGAGGAGGCTGGTGTTTTCCCTTCACCACACCTTCAAATCAGTCTTGACTCCTGGCAATTGCCTGGACAAGTCACAGTAATTTTCTTGGCAAGATTTCAAAAGTGGTTTGCCATTGCCTCCTTCCTAGGTCTCCCAACTGGCTTTGTGCCTCAGGCAGGACTAGAACTCATGGCCTCCCAGGTTCTAGCCTGGTGCCTTAACCACTACATGAAGCTGACTCTCAAGATTGATATTAGCAATGTTAATTTTGAATCCATTAGTGGACATCTAGCACCACTGAATGGAACAGAGCTTAACACAGCAGAGAAGCTGCACACAGAAAAAGAATATTATCTTAAATAGCTTTAATGAGCATGTTAGAGAAATATAGGTTATTGATCTTACACACTTAGCCCTCCCAAGAATAAAGAATCACATGCTTAGACAAAGTAGGTTTAAAAGTAAAAAGAGTCTTACTGATTTTATTCTTGGTTCAGTTACATCCATCTTTGGTGGAAAAATGAAGATTCTTTGTTTCTTCTGTTCCCTAAACTTAATGAACTCTTAGGCCTCATAGCTACTAAGAGCTGCATGCAGAAAATGGGAAAAATCCTTCTTCAAGGCCCAAGCATGTGGCCATAATGGAGGGAGAGAGAGCAGCATGCATGCTACCTCCTCAGTCAGTGGAAGAGAGAGGAAGTGGGAGTGGCAACAAACAGCTTCCTCGCACATACATATGCTAAAGGAGGCCTGCTGATTTGTTAACATCTCCAACAAATTTATGGAGCTAAATCAGTTCATAATTCAATGGGGTAGATTTATCTGGCTGTCTTCCTGTTGGTTGGCAGAATCTTCTGAGAAAAGTAAGCACCTTGGCCAAACCCCAGAATGAAATCTCAGCTGATAAACAGAGCTTTCTTCACAATGACACTGTGTCCCAATAGCAAGGGTGCAATAATATTTTTGACGATGGGTACATAATCTTTTTTTAAAAAAATCTCTGAATATACTTTACTAATAATTCTTTATCAAGCTTTTTGACATAAATGGTAACTTCCAATGTTTCCACAGACATATAAAAGAAAAAAACCCTTACAAAGAACCCATGGTAATAATATGTACGTGAGGGATATAGAAAAACAGGAATTTGCTATTTATATAATGGTGGGTCTATTTATCCAGTATAGTTAGACTAATAGGTTACTTTACTTTAGTAATATTTAAGAATGGTCTCATCTTGCTAACCCAGGTAGCCATCTGATGATAGCATCTGCATGTCAGATGCATGCAACTCAACTTTATGTATAGGAGACAAAATAATATTTTTTGTTATACTTACCTTGTTGAATAAAGCTGTCTCTGCTCTAAAACCTTGGCAAGGAGGATTGTGGAAGCAATAACTAACAAGTTAATAATACACATTTAGTAATTATCTCCTATATCTAAAAGCATGGAAAAGTATCTGAGGGTAAATCATTTCATTCAAAATATCTGCTTTTTGTGTTTTATTTTGATCTCAACAAATTTTTATTAGCTTCCCACAGTTTTATGAAGGAACCTAAACCTGAAGAAGATATCCTGTATAGTCTACAGAAAGCCTACAGTGATACAACTTGTTCTTTCATCTATATATGATTACCATGTATGCATGATAGAAGCTTGTATATTTGTTTCTAATACAGTTTTATTGTTGAGAGATCATTTACAATGCTCCTAAAACAATTAATGACTAAGAAAGATACCTGAACTTTATTCCCTCCTCTGATATTTTCACTACTGACATTTTTTTGCTGAGCAAGTATCAGATGTTATGGATTAATATTTGCTTGCACCACTGTTTTGCAAGAGAAAAGTGAATCAAACAAATTAAGGAGAGCTTGTCTTTTATTTACCCCATCCTTATTTTATTTACCCCATCCTTCTAAGATGCCTTCAATTTCATTGTTTAAATATACTTTGCTGACCCTGGCAGTGAAGACCTGCAAGTCTGAAGGGTCTCTTTAGAGACCATCATTTCATACCTGGAAGGCTGAAATCTAAAAATAAGCAGCATTCCATCACCTATTTATGGGTGGCATTTGCAAAACATTTAATCTTCCTACTTCAAAGAGGTGTATGCATGCAGCATTCCACCGTTCCTCTGAATTAGGATGTCACAAGAAGGAACTAAAATCACAGAGGCAGGATATATTGTGTCACGAGTAAAAACTGGGAGGCTTTGGAGAGAAAATATATATTGCTTTATGGCTTAAAATAATTCCCCTCTTGAGGTTCTTCTTAAAATACAAGGCTGTATTCCAAAGGATACCCTTCTTCAGTGATTATGCTTCCTTTACATATATAAGCAAAGAGGATAAGATGTAAGGGCAGGATTTATTTTTAATTTTCCCCCCAGAAGCCACAATTTTAAAAAACCTAAATGACATTCCTCTCCAAAACTTACAGTAAGGCAGCAGGATGTTTTGGTAAGTGGAAAAAATACCAAGAAGTTACTTTCTAAAGAATGAGTCGCTCTTTTAATCCTTTGTGTAAGACAGGAAAATTACACCTACAGTAATCTCCATGGGAATTATGAAATCATCTTTCTTTTAATTTGAAGTTTAATTTGTTGCAAGACAGAGATGAATCTAATTGTATCCTCCTATTTGGGTTTCTTCTAGCAACTGATATTCACAGGCATATTACACCCAAGAATGATGGTAATGTACAGCAGTCAGCACAAGTAGCCATTCATTGCCTTATCCACCATGAATTTAATATTGAAAGTCTCCCCAAATCCACTTACTTGCCTCCCAAATGTTAGTAGTAGGCACCCTCCTAACTAGAGCTTGCTTTAACTATATTCTACTCTCTTGTTCTCATTCCTCCAACCCCCCCCCCCGAAATTTACTTGCTTTCTCTGGGTTTTGGTTCTTCTGGCCAGTATAAGAGATGATTTCTATAACTTCCTATGTTTTCTTCCCTCCCAGGATAAAACACAATTTTCTAATGGAAAAATGGCCTCCAGGCAAGGTTTTATAGATGAATGCTCTGTGAAATCTCCAGTTTCACTGGGATTGATTAAAATCATGGTGGCCCTTGACTTGCTAAATACAGACCTCAGCATTTGCAGTCTACCCTCTGCTCTTTTCTCCAAGCAACATGCTTCATGTCTAGGCAGAGTCACATTCTTTTATGATTATAGCAACAATATTTATGAGAAGCCTTATGCCATGCTGTCTCACTTCCAGAGTCTGCTCACTAACTAGAGTTGGGCAGCCTCAACTTTGGAACAACTTGCTTATTCAAGCAAAGTACTAGTCACATTTTGTGATTTGGGCAGTTATATAAATATGATAGATAGATAGATAGATAGATATTGTTATTGTTATTATTATTATTATTATTATTATTAGGTGAACAAGGATTCTGTTACATATGAATAAATGCTAGTGGTTTATTTTTACTGCTTTATTAATAAAAATATGCTTGTTAAGGCAGGAACTATATGATTAATTTGTGAGTAGGAATGATTGTGAAGTGTGTAGGGTACTGAAAATATACAAGATTGAGCTGGGATTTGTGTATCTGAGAAAAATGCAATCAATGTTGCTGGCATCCAGCTACATCATTCTTGGACCCTGGTTATGTAAGGAGTGTACAGATCTGCTGTTTATACATATTTTGGTGGATGGATATTATCTGTTGTCTATCATCATTTATTTGTATTGTTACATTGCCAAAGAATGACTATAAATGGCTGTGCATCATCCTGGAGAAAATATCAAATGGGGTATTGAGTGGGTGCTCCATCCATAGTATGCTACTATTTGACATCTTTATAATGATCTTGTAGAATGGAATGGAAGGGATGCTTATCAGATTTACAAGTAACACCAAGCTATGGAGTTACTGATGGCTTAGAAGACAAAAATCGCAGTTCAAAATTACCTTGACAGGGTTGAGTAATGGGCCAAATCCTACAGGATAATGTTCAATTGAGACAAATGTTGAACTGAATGGAAAAATCAAATGCATAAGTACAAGAGTGGTGAAAACTGGCATGGAAGTAATGTGCATGTTAATGATCTAGAGGACTGGTGGACTGTCAGCTGAGCATGAGTGAGTAATATGATGCAGCAACCAAAAAAGGCCAGTGCAAACTTGGGGTGCCTTAACATAAACCCTGCATCCAGACCAAGAAAGGTAATAGTTGTAATCTGCACTGGTTAGACAGCATTTGGAATACTGTGTGTTATTCTGGGTACCCCATTATAAAACAGATATGGAGAACTGGGAGCAAGTTCAGAGAGCTACCAGGATCATAAGAAGTCTGAAACCAAGCCCTATGAAGAACAGTTAAAGATCTTGGGTGTGTTTAGCTTTGTCTTAAGGGGAGTTATGATAGCAGTCTCTCTCTCTCTCTCTATATATATATATATATATATATGTGTGTATGTATATGTATGTGTGTGTGCATGTGTGTGTGTGTGTGTGTGTATATATTGAAAAGTCTATCACATGAAGAAGGAACTCACCTGTTCTCTGTTGAAGCCACAAGCAGGTTGAACTTAAAAGAACTGAATATTAGAAGGAGTTTTCTAATGTTAAGAGCTGCTAAGCAATGGAACAATACCCCTAGAAGCTTGCTGGAGATTTTAAAATTGGGCTGGGTGGCCACCTCATGGGTATAGCTTTAGGGGATTGCTGTTTCTAGCATGAGATTGAACTAAATGACTTATAAATTCTGATTCAGACATTCTTTCATTCAGATTCTATCTCATTTTCTGTTCAAGGAGTCCAACGTTTTAACCTTGTTTTATTCTATTCTCTGAAGGCTCTAATGCTGGGAAAGGTGGAAGGAAAGAGAAGAAGAGAACTACCAGCAGCAAGGCGGATGGACTCAGTTACTGTGGCAATGGGTGCCCCATTGGAAGACCTGAAGGACCAGATTAGGGATAGAGCATCATGGAGAAAATCGATCTATGTGGTCGCTAGGTGTCAAAAACAACTTCATGGCACATAATCAATCAATCAATCAATTCTATTCCCCACCTCCAGTTCCCTATAGACTTGGGTACATTTTATCCTTAGAAATTTCTGAGGTAGATTGGAGTGAGATACGCTGACTGTTCCAAGTTCACCAGATAATCTTTGCAGCTTAGAGAGGATTTTAATCTAGTAGTCACACTACTGAATCTTAGGATATATGGAAGGTTTTGAGTAAACCAAGAGGGATGGTCTGTTGTACACAAATACAGCCAAGGGCATAATCACAGCTACCATTTAAGCTACAGTTCATGCAGGCTTGACTCTAAACTAGCTTAAGAAAATCTTCTCCTGACTGAGACACCCTGGCAACAGCTTGCAAAGTATTTAGGCCAGACTGCAGATGAGGTCCTCCCATTGGAGAATGCTGCTGAGACCACCCACCTGTTTCTTCCAAGGAAAGTGATGGCCAATCAGTTCCTACTTGTGGCAGGTCTTTATGCTTGAGTATGTGTGTATCCAGAACACATAGAGACACAACAAGTTACATCTACATGTAGAAGGATAAATGCAGATAAATGTAGGGACAATAAGCAACTCAAAAAAAAATCCTTCTTTCCAGCTCACACTCTAATATTTCTTTATCTTCTTTTACCGTGGAAAGAACATAGCGGTTAAGATTCTGGCTTCGCATAATAGTATGTGGGAAAGACCTTGGCAGACTGGGCAAAGAGACACTGTCAAGAGAATGGTCAGGTAAGAAAGAACATAGCCCACAACTGGATAGTGGGTGAGGCAAGAGGCTCAGGAGAGACCCTCCCTAGTTTCTTGGGCTATAAAAGAGACAGCAGGAGATTTCTACTTCCACACTTGTGAGTTTCTGTCGATGTAGCCTTACAATAAAGTAGAATTAGCTCATCTGGCTGTGATTCCTATCTGGTTTACCCCAGGAGGCTAACACTTAGCATGGAGAAATTACCAGTTTGAGACCCAGCAGCATTTTTTTAAATGGTTTTTCTTTTCTTGAGTAGCTAGTTTTTCCCCTGGCTTCTAGGCTTTTATCACTTTTCCAATCATTAAGGTACTCATCTACCTCAGTTGATTGGAAAAACAGCAAAGCAGACTTATCTTTAAAAGCCCAGAGATAAAATTAGCTATTCAGGAAAAGACAAATCATTTTTTTTTTAAAGTTTCTACCATATCTCAATACTGTCAAAAAAGCAACCCAGAGTCCCCACTTGAAGCACAAATGATCAGGCTCAAATTATCATGTTTTAGGACACATTTTGCAAAGACCAGGTTCTTTTTATGAATTTTTATTATAGTAGTTAAATCTAATACAAACTAAACTTAAAGACAAAAGAATAGAGAGAAGGAGTAAAAAGTGCAAGGAAAAGGAAAGAAAAAGAAAAAGAGAAGAAAGAAAAGGATATAATAAAGAGAAAAGAAATATATAAAGAAGTGACTTCCAACCTTCTTCACAAGTATAAACAAATTTAGTGACTTTTCACCCTCTCTAAAGTTACAAACATTTATCTCTTCATCCCATATCCCATTTGTTATATACAAACAAATCCATAAAATATCTTTTCAGTCCTGGTATGATCAGAAAGTCCATAAAGGGTAGCCAGAAATAACATCTTATTTTAACCTTGATATAAAAAAAAAACTTCCCTTTACTTCTAACATTCTTAATGTTTAGTCCATTCAAATATTGTCAGAGGATTTGATTTCTCTTCATTTCTTCTTTGTCTCATCACGCAGAGTTCTTCAAGGCTTTAAGCTCTTTTGTAAATCCAGTAGGAAAAAATTATCCAGGTCACTCTCTTGGTTTATCATTTGTATTTCCCTTTTAAATTTTAAAACCTCAGCCATCTTTTGTAGATCCAATGAAACTTTCTTTTCCAAATCATTCTTTTGGCCTGTCAGTTGTAAATCCTCTTTCAATACCATCTCTATCTTGTCAGATAAAACTTGTGCTACATCTGACATTTCTTCAATAACATCTTTTGGATGTAGTCTATCCGTAGAAGCAGACATCATTACTGACATTGTTACTTTGTGGCTACTATTTCCTGATTCCATTCTTCAAAAGTCTCCTACAGTATTTTTACTGTCATAACGTTTTGTACCATCTTGCAGGCCTGTATATCTTTCCTCTACTTAAAATCTTCAGTCCCCTCTAGTGACCAGTTTTTTTAAATCATGGTATTATTTATCTATGTTATATCTTGTAAAAGTAAAAACAGGATCTATTTCCAACGAGAAGCTGCTTGTACTTCATTATTAATTCCAAAGTCTTATTGTAAAAGTTTTGATATTCCAATTTTATCTGGACCCTTAGTCCATTTATAACAAAGATCAAAATTTTATTTACCTTTTTGCCGTTTATTTCAGATTCTTTAAATTCTTAAGCTTATGATTAAAATTTTATTTCATTCAGGATTAAAGGCAGACTCACCCAGCATTTTCAAACTTATCTTTCTGAAGGTCTCTAATAGCTTAGAAGTAGTTAATGAGCAATTTCCAAAAGTGATTAGGAAGTGAGGTTTGCAAATTCAGTGTACTTTAAAAATCTCTGCCGTGGTTGAGAGCAAGATGGCTAATCCCATCACCTCCCGGAATTCAAACCCACAGAAACCACTGTCCTGCGGACTCCTCATGAGGAACAGCCATCCAGAGCACATGAGGGCTATCTCCTGTCCTCTCCTTATCCGGAGGGGTTCCCAAGGAACTGATCTACTCACCAGTTCCTTGGTCTTTGCTGTGGTTGTCAACTCCACTTTCACAGAGCTGTCTTCAGTTCGCCATACAAAAAAAAAACAAAACCAAAAAAGCCTGACTTTTTGTTTTCTAAAGTCTCCCAATTATATATCCACCGATCCATCCATCCTCCATTCCCCATCTTCCATTTCTTCTCTTCATGGTATCTAACTTGGAAAAATAGAAGCTGAAACATCCACCTGCTTGAGGATCTGATTATTATTATTTCAGTGTTCCAAACTCCATGCTACAAATAACCTGTTGTTTGTGATCTAGCTGTGTCAGAGCAACATTGATTTTTTTCATGCTTCCCATTAATGATGTAACTTGATTCATGCCAAGTCAGGTCACATGTCTATATTTAGCATTTGGGTAACTAAGCAACAAGCCTAACTTTTCATTTCTCCTGACCCAGCGTCTATGCTTTTGACAGAATCATACTGAAGACTTATTTGCCATAACCTCCTTCATGAGAATAGTTAAATGTGCTACAAAAATCCTCCTTTTTTTTGTGTAACCAAGCAGTAACTATCAGATCTTCTGCATGGACAAACTGAGCAAATATATCAATATATTCAAATAAATGGCTTTCTTCTACATTGAGAGGGAATTATACAGGTTCACACCTCTTGGTCTTCTCAAGACAAGATCATTCTCCCACTTGCCAATTGTCTCATTTTGCTGGGAAAGATAAAGATAATTGCTTTCAAAGTGGCTAGCTGGTGACTCATATACTTGTTTAAAATCTACTGAGCTATAAATCTCCCTTATCTTACCCTGCATGTTTTTAGTCTCTTCTAACAAAAACACTCAGGCATTGCCTTTTTGCTGACCTCCTTCTGCATAGATTTCTGTTGGGCAATTTCTGATAGTATACATTGGTAGAATGGTTAAAATCAAAGGAAGAGTGAGATTTACAATGAGAACATTTGGTCTTTCCTAAATAAATATTATTCATTCCCAATTAAGTATACACTTATAGATGTATCCTCCCGTTTAATGTTCCTCCTGCCTTCAGACCATTTATCAGCTGCAAGTAATATGCAGCAAATCTATTTATTTTATGATGGTTTTGGAGAGTGTGAAAGCCTGTGGAGGCTTGGTCATCCTATCCCCCTGGACATAGATGATATTATTCAGTTGTTCACAGAGTCTTCTTGCACAGCTTCTTAGGAATTTAATCCAACAAGGATTTGGGTCATCAGCTGATTCATGTGAGTCACAATAGTTGCTTGGAAAAGAATTCTAATAATGACTGAGTTACGCCCATAAAATTCAAGTGCTATTTATCTGCCATTTTAAATTCCCTGATAAATATTCATGGACACTGAAATTTAATTTTCATTGCAGACTCTGTAACTTTACAATTTTTCAGTAGACATCTCTTGCTATAAATTGCATCATCTTGCTTTAAATACATTTTAGCCAATATAACTGTATGAACTCTGTAAATCTTGAATCTAGTGGGGAAAAAGGCAGTCTGTTAAGTGGTGAAGAAATCTATAACATTTATGTTACTTTATTTCTTATTAATCACACAAACTCAGTCACATTTAATTATCACAGAATTACATTCTGTGATTATGTGTGCACACACACCTGCACATAAACATACAAAGAGGCCTTGTTCAGCCAAAGTGTTAAGCCATTGATTTGTTTCATTTTGGCTTCTTATATTACACCAACCATTGTGGTTTGTGTACCATAGCACTGAATGGCATTAAAATAACTTTGCTATGGTACATTGTGGTTTACATACCATAGTGTGGCATGGCGTTAAAATAACCTGTCACTGAAATTCAGTGGTGTGCTTTTTTGTTAGGTCTCTTGGTGCTTTATGAAAGTCTGTGGGTAGGGATTAGGACTATAAATCCTAATCTAGAAGACATAAATGATTTTTTTTTATTTGAAAAATAACTGCTCTTATGTTGGGATATTGGTATTGAATACAAGACACAATCACATCACATACACCATGACATCAACACACAAATGATGTGAATTATATAATTTCTATCAGTTACATCCACAACTGTCACAAATTAAATAATTCATGTAATTTCCATGATGAGTTTTGATACATGTGACATTGCTTGCCTCCCCCATGCAGACCCACATGTATTAGGATTGCCAATTTGTTGTTGTTGTTTTGTCTTGTTTTTGTTTTGACTGCACATGCCCCTGTGGCTGTAACTCAAAACATTCTAGCAGCTTGAGAGTTTTGCATATGAAGAAAGACTTCATGTGCTTAAGTTCTATGAATTCAAATATTGTATGAACTCATAGTAGCAATATTCATTTAATGTATAACATCAGTTCAATGATAAGCTGGTCAGATTTTTCTTAACAGCTCCTTGTTATCATGAACACGTAAGGGAAAAGCAGAAATGCATTGCATTACAGTACATTCCTTTTGCTAATTAGAAAAGTCATACTTTTTCTAATTAGCAAATGGAATGGACTGGAATGCTAGTTTATAAAATGATCAGGAACCTTCACAAAATTAAAACAAATAATAATATAACATTATACATTGGATTATATACCATCATGGAGTAAAATCTATCTGTGTGGTTGCTACAAGTTGACACTGACATGATGGCACATAATCAATCAGGTGTTAACTGTTCAAAAGCTGGATCAACAAGAGGAAATCAGACTGCTGGAAACTCAGGGGAGTAGTTAGAATAGTACTTTTTCTTCATAATGGAATTCAAAGATGATAGATGATAGGGAGAGAGAGAGAGATAAATAAGATTCCCAGAAAATCTCAGCCAAAGTCAGATACAATACTGCTTCAATAGAGTCGCTGTGTTATGCACCTTCAAACTATGTGTGATATTGACTGAAGCTTGGAAGGCTTTTAAAAAAAACAACATTGCATTTATATGCTACAGGGTGTGGAGATTTGAAGGGGTGCTTCAATGAAGCTTTCAATTCAACTTTAAGCAAAGCACCCCCAAAGCAAAAGTATGAAGAAGTCCACTACTTTTAAGCAACAGAACAGCTGTCCTTCTTGACTTTGCTCATAGGCAGTATATTCTGTACATGCAAACACATGTATGGAAGCCACTTTGTTCAAAGTGAAGCTGCCAGTCAAGGTTGTTTAATCCCACTTCAAAGTTTCATGAAGTGGAACGTCCAGGTGGACCATGTCCACCTGACACATCCTGGTATTGTTATCTCTCTACTACTGTCCTATCATCCCAAACTGACAGAGGATAAAAAGATCCCTGCAACACATGCTGGTTTTCTTCATATTCATTCATATACTGCTTAGACATCACTCCCTCTAATGGTGAACTTTTTCTTTGCTTTACCTCTGTCAGATTAAGAAATGTTTAGGGCAGCTCACTGTTCTCTGCAAGGATAGACCACAAACAGGTAAAGCATAGAAGAAAGGTCTGGTTGTCCTTATCAGTGAAGAAAATTAGTCTTCCTTTGTTTTATGAATCAGGCAGAATATCTGTTATAACATATTTGGATTAGAAAGGCAATGTATAAATGAAATACATTAAAAAGTGGATAATAAATGGCACACTGCCTGTCCTGATTTTTTTTCAGCTACAAATTTTTAGAGGGAAGTAAAATCATCCTCATATAGCTGTTCACTTTAAGGGGACTGACTTCTACTCCAGTATATATATATATTTGTCCTATGAGTTATGTGTTATTTAAAAATGTTAGTGAAAATAGACAAATTTAAATGCTGGAGCGAAAAAAGAGATCTTCATCTGGTGCCCAAAAGATGGTAAATCAGACAAGCCCACACATCTCTCCTTATGGAGGACATTCCAAGAATGGGTATTTCAGGTTCACAAGTCCCATTTGTAATGCACTGGAGTTTGTGCATCTCTCGTGCATGATCTGTGCAAGAGAATTTTCTGGTAAGTTGTACCTCATGTATCTTTATCTATATTATCTTCACCAGATCATAAAAAAGGTTTATAGTTCATATATGTATAGTTTTAAACCAATTTCTCTTTATCTGCCAAAGTGCCCGTTTGGGAGAACGAAACTTGAAAATGTTTTATGATATGTAGGTACAAAGAAATAGAACTAAAAGTTTTCTTGAGAATGTAGATTTTTGAGAAGAGATAGCACACTTTTGTCAACTGGAACAATGTGCCTTTCTTTGTTCTTTGTGCCCTGTGACTGCTTAGCTGAGTCGGAACATTTTTAGAACGCTCCCCCACTCCCCTTAAGATTAATGAAAGCTTACCTTGATGCTGTTCTGCTCCACAATGATCTCTGCCAAGCCTACAGTCAAAGAGGAAAATATTTAGATTTCAGATTCAATTTATGTGGAAGGGTAAAGGTCAGGAAACAGAGACAAAAATAATTGAGCTGCACTGTAGAAAAGAAATCAAGGAATCATGGGTCCTGAAAAGAAGGTCAGGAGAATACTCATACTGTTATTTATACTTTATCTCAGATGATGTAGCCAACACAGTAACAGTCAGGTAACACAAAGAGTTTATCTTCCCTAAGTAGCTTAAGCAATTATTTAGACTTTTCCAAATGAATGAAGAGAAAAAGTCTGCCAAACTGATGGAGAAATCTCAGTCTGTCCTGTTCAGACTGAGATGGCCAGGCAGAGCTACTAATAATATTCTTTATTGAACAAACTATTTACAATCATAAAAGTTCTTGCAATTGATTCTTCTTCCTAGCATTATTCCTGCACTATGGCAGGGTCTGCTTGTTGGCATATCTGTCTCCATTTGACTTGATCCAAGGCATCTTCAGGGGTGACGTTCACGCATTCCATGTCCCCCTTAATGCGGTCCATTAAAAGTTCTTGCAAAAGATTAGAACATGTAATTCAATCAAGTCCACCCAGGTGGCAAAGGACACCCAGGCAACACTGCAGAGTCAAATTGAGGCAAGGCAGGAAGGCAGAATGTGGACAATTCTTGGTTCAAAGCTGCAAGACTGGAAGGAGCTTTTTGTGTGCCAGCCTGATCCATGGCAAAGGAGAGATGGGACACTCAGGTAGGTGCCCTGGCACCCAGGCTGGATCAGGCTGGCACACAAAGGCTAGACAATGCTTGGCTGAAGAATCTAGGCAGAGCTTGGTTCTGGAAGCAAGACTGGACTGGACTGGAGAGTTCAGGCAAGGCTGCGAACTGGAGGCAAATCTGGACTGGACTGGACTGGAGCATTAAAGCAAGGCTGTGAATCGAAGTCAAGGCTGGACTGGACTGGAGCATTCTGGCAAGGCTGAGGTCTGGAGGCACACCCAGATCGCGCTGGAGCAAAGTGACGGCTTGAAGCTGGATGCGAGGCTGTGCTCAGCAAGGACAGTAGAGAGAGGGTCTACTGGAGTGACCCAAGCAGAAGGCTGTTCTACAAAGACAGAAGGTGCTGGCACTGGTTCCATGCTGGCTACAGGCAAGGTTTCTGACACTGGTAAGGATTCTCCCACAGGTGCTGTGAGCTCGAAGGAGCGGTTGTCTCCTGCAGCTTGCTCTTGGCATGCCTGCCTTTTTATTTGCTCCTTTTCACACCGTTTTCCCTTACTGGCCAATCACGCTTCTTTTTCTTTTGCATGCTTCTCTGCTCTCCTCTCTCGAGCACTGAAAAGGAAGCTTCAAATCTACCTTGGGAGTTTGTCCAATCCTCTCCTGCAATTTCTCCCACTCTGCTGAGTCACTTCCTGGATTAGATTCCTCAAGTCCTTGCTGATAAGTTTCGGTTTCCCCTTCTGACTCTGAATAAGTTTCGTTTTCATAGTCAGAAGCAGGCCGAAACCTCACACAGTCCAGTTGCTGGGTGATTATCATTTTGTCTTGCTCACCATCAGTCACTTTAGTCACCTCCTGTTTGGATTACTGCAATGCACTCTACCTGGGGCTGCCCTTGAAGACCATCCAGAAATTGCAACTGGTCCAGAATGCAGCAGCATGTGCACTCTGGGGTGCCCCATGGTTCACCTGAGTAACACCACTTCTGCATGAGCTACAGGACTTCCAGTTGCTTTCTGGGTGCAATTCAAGGTACTGGTTGCCACCTTTAAAGCCCAACATGGCACAGGGCCAGATCACTTGCAGGACTTCCTCTCCCTGAGGGTATCTGCCCATCCTGGTAAGCTAGATAGGTGGGTGTGCTCCAGGTCCCCTACCTTAAATGTTGCCATCTGATGAGACCTTGGAGGTATGCCTTCTCAGTGGCTGCCCCAGTCCTTTGGAACAACCCTCCCACCTGAGATCAGAGGGATCCCTACCTTTTTTGCCTTCTGGAGGGCTGTGAAGACCTGGCTCTTTCCCCAAGCATTGGGCTAGGATGGGGGTTGACCTGTGAGGATGTTTGGTCTGGCACCTGAGGGAAAGAGTACCTTTGTATTTAACTATGTTTTATGAATTGTGATCTGCCTAGAGTCATTTATGAGATAGGTGGCCATATAAGTCCTGTAAAATATTTTTTTTCTGTATAATTTTTTTAAATGAATAGTTTGTAAAAATGGTGTTGCAGGAAACTACAAACTCCTAGGAAAAAGGGGATTTAATTCCATCCTTACTTTATTTGTTATATTTTATACATTATTTGAAGGCTGGGGATAGCAATAAGCTGAGATATGTGGACAACACTATCTTGGCTGCAAAAACTGAAGAGGCTCTAAGAACAATCATTATGCAAGTAAAACAGGAGAGCAAACAGACAGAACTTTCCTTAAACACCAAGAAAATTAAGAGTATGTCAACTAGAAAGCTAGAAGAATTTAAAATAAATAATGAGATCATAGAAGTAGTTGATGATTATAATTTTTTAGGATCCAGTATTGATAAAGATGGTGGATGTGTAAAAGATATTCAGAAGGTATATTTTTAGAGAATAAATTGTCTATTTTTGCAATAAGTAGTGAAATAATAAAGCATCTATAGAACATGTTATACCAATTTGTTCTAAGTGTTATATTGGCCATGAATCTGATATTTTTCTTCCATTGATATTCCCATGGTTGCATATCTATTACTCTGTTTAAATTCTACATCCATTAATCATGCAGTCTTTGACTTATTAGTCTCTGAATCATATTTTACCACCAGCTTTGGGAGACAGCACAAAAGATCACTGTGAAGTATGAGAAAGGTAAAGCTACTGCAGATATGTCCTCACTTTCTGTTCATAAACTAGCTCTCTATCAATGTAGTGGAAAATGATTCATATTATTTAGCATGATCAAAGTTCAACGAATTGTTTAAAATTAGGCTGAATTCATTGTAATGTAATACGCTTTTGCTTTTATTTTGAACTTTTTGTGTTCCTTCTTTTTCTTCCTATTTGATCTCCTTTTTTTTCTTTCTTAAAAATCATATTTAAAAAGTATTACTGGAAGGTAGATCATGTCCCCACTGCACAGATCAGTGCTTAAAACTATTGAGTCTCCTTCCACTGTAAGGTTTATCCTTCATTCTAGCCAGTTCTTGTTGCTGGACTGCAGAGGGGTGGAATCTACTGCCAGTTATGGGTCAGCCCTGGGAAGAACAGACCAAAAAAAAAAAACCAGCTGAAATAATATGGAATATAGAGACTTTAACATATCCTCACCAAGTGAAATGTTCTAATCATTTTTTGCCTACATAATTTATAATTTATTTTTCCTAAGAATAGAAAAGGTCAGGCAACCCCTTTCAAATGTTTTTATTTGAATCACTGAGAAGTAGGTCAGTCACAAAGCTGTACATCCGAAATAGTGAGCATGTCTGTCCTAAAAAAATGAAATGGGCTTTTGGAGGGAGGCTAATGGTTTTGGGAGGACAGGCATTCTATGACCATTCAATATGATACCAAGATATGGGCTAATTTGGCACTCATGTATATGAAGAGTTATGGACATTTTAAGATCAGAGAAAAGTTTTTGCAGTGGTATCTGCTCATAATTTCTATTTTTTCATTCTACCTACAAAGTTCCTATTTAGTGCTTATACTTCTTATTCTTTACTATCACTAGTTTCATGGTAGAAGAAGAACCCTGCTAGATTAGACAAACAGCCTGTCTAGTTCAGCATACTGTTTCTAATCAACTTATAGAAAATTTATGGAATTCAATACAGGAATTAATGGCTAACGCCAAAGTTTTGTGTTTACCTGTAACCTTTGGAATTAACTACAGATATACTCTTCAACTCCCTAAATATCTGAATAGCTTATATTTAAGTAAATACAGAATAGCTTTTTCAAGAGCCAAATTAAATGTGTTGCCATCACATATGCTATATGGTAGATTTCAAAAAAAATTCCGTCTCTCAAAGATTCTGTCCCTGTAATGGTACTGATCTTGAAACAGTGGATCATATTTTATGGATTTGTGAATTTTACAAGAGTCTTTGGCAGGAAGTTATCTGGCCTATTTTAAAATCCAAACCAGGAAGAGATAATTCTGAGTACGTAAAAATTTTACTTCCAGATGAAAATCCTAAAATTACACAATAGAAACTGTGTAAATTTCTACACAATAGATTACACAATACAAATTACACAGATTTTTAACTATGGCTATAAAAACAAGGTTTTTAGTAACAAATTAATGAGTTGGGGTTTTGAGTATATTATGTGGTATTTTTAAATATCTTATTTGTTAAACTGGTTCATCTAATGCCAAGTGCAGCTTATATTTGTAACTTGCTTTTGGGCCTTATGGCCATAAATAAGATTGATTGATTGACTGATCGAACAAATTTGAGAATGAACTTACATTCACTGTTTGGAAGAGAAGAGGGATGGAACCAAAAGATTACTCCCCTCATAAATATCACTGCTGTTCTTGTGGTATTGTTATTGACAATCTCATCAAATAAATACTTCATACAGATAAGATAGAGAACCTTCAAAACTAACCTCAGGCATCAGAAAGATTCATACTTCATCATAGATTTTAGATATAAAACATTCTGATTAATGTTTGTTCACCTTCTGTTTTCCTATTAATCTTTTGTACGGTAGTTATTTTATGACTGGGGTTTTTTTTAGAGGGGATTTATTATTTACATCATCGTTATCATTATTAATATTATTATTTAAATTGTTGTTAACTTGGCTTTTTCAGGATTGTTTTTAGGAATGACTAGGTGGGTTTGTCTCAAATGCAGAATTTGCCTATGAGAATGAAAGGGCTGCTATATTCAGGTTAGCTTATTAGTCTGGACTGTTCAGTACAGGAAGCACAGCCCTGATTTGATGCTACTGCAAAAATTTCTCTTCTGTTTGCACCATATAACGGTCTCAGTCACAAGTATGTAAAATCAAGTATCCTTATTTCCACTGCAGCCTAAATGACTGCTGCAATTGCATTTCTAAGGAGAAAATAACCCTTTGTTTAGGCCTTGAAATGACCCCCATCATCACTGTCCTAGTAAGTATGAAACAATTATTCTAGCATACTTCAGCAACGTCATCTGAATGAAAGCACATATTATAATCTTTACTCTGATTTTCTTGCGTTTTTTTTTTTTTATTTTGGCTTTAGAAGTCATAGGAATATGTTGGATGCTTGATGGAAGGCTTCATTAGAGCAGCTTTGAATATTTCCATGAGCAATAAAATAGAAATGGCTTTATCTTCTCTGCTTCTTCATAGTGAGCCTCATTAGGGAAAAAGAAATGGTTAAAACCAGAGGTACAAGAACAGAGGGAGAGAGAAGAATCTAGGATGTTTCTTCAGATCCAAGACCAATGAGTGGATGAAGTTCATCAACATATATTCTGCCCTGGAATCTGATGTACACCCAGGCTTCACAATGTGGTTGTCCACAAAGAAGAAGGAGGCTCCCTTCTCTTCCTCCCCAGTCTTCTTGGAAGAAAAGTTGTTAAGAAGAGTGTATTCTGCTAGAAGAGACTATAAAGGAGATCTTCTTATGGTACTAGCTGATTTTCTCCATCTGTCTTCATTTCTAGGCCATGCATGGACAAATTACACTGAAACATCTAATGGTAAGATCCATCAGTTACTGGAACATGTTAAATTATATTTATAATGTTCTCTCAAAATCCCTATTTATTGGCAGCTTTTTGCTCCAATTATTGCTCAATTTATGCTGACCTGCCTCCCTTATACATTCAGAGCCAACTGAGAGTGATTGTTAGCATGAAAGGCAGAGCTAGAAAACTGAAGTTTCCTGTAGCTTTTTCTAATTGCAAGATCAACAGAGAGCAAGACTGACAGTTTCTTCCCCCCACGCTCAAGGCCCCATACAAGGGCCCTTGTGGCTATAATAACCGCTCACGAGGCAGAAATTTAACAAGTGTTGCTTTTCCTGGCATAGGCATGTAATGATAGCAAAATCCTTACCTGTTCAAAATACATTAAGAGGACAGGAGGGCTAATGTTACAAAAAAACCTTCAGCAGCCCAAAAATACTAATGGAAGAGCCCTGTGTTCCAACCACTGAAGGATGCTAGATTAACACAGCCGAGAAAGAAAATAAATCAGGATCCAAGTCATATATAACATAAAACTCCAAGATCTTCTGGAGCAGTCCTGTTTTGGATGAGCCGCTCTAGGACATATGAGACAGTTAATAATGAAGCACTTCCAGACTACAAAAAGGAACCAAAGTGAGCAGAGGAAATCTGCTCTATTCATACCTGCTATGAAATAAAATATGAAAACTGCCTGGACCCAAGCAGTGGGACAAATTGGGACCAGCCCATACATCCTATTCACCCACTCCCCATCTACCTCCCATGCAACTACTTCCATAACTTAGGGCATGTGGTTCTCCACCCTGCCAGCCACTCCATACCCTTTGCTCTGAGTGGGGTACATGAAGGAGCTTTTTTATATTACATACTCAAGCCTTGCATCTGAAATGTGAAACTAAGTTAAAAGATGTTATTTCTCTTTGGAGTAAGCTGTGCAGTGTCTTGTCCATATGGAAGCAAAAGAAGACCTACTTCCTTTCCTCTGAGAGCTCAAGGCAGCATATACAACATTTCTTCCTTCAGTGTTTCTCCATAATAACCCTGTAAGAAAGGCTGAAAGATAGTGATGGGTCCCAAGTCGTACAGTAACTAGAACCTGAATCTTCCCATCCTAGTCCAACACCTTAGCCCAGTGTTTCTCAACCTTGGCGGCTTGAAGATGTGTGGACTTCAATTCCCAGAATTCCCTAGCCAGCGATGCTGGCTGGGGAATTCTGGGAGTTGAAGTCCACACATCTTCAAGTCGCCAAGGTTGAGAAACACTGTCTTAGTTCCTACACTGAAGATAAATAAATACTGCCTTACCCCTACACTGCAGATAAATAAAGCCACCAAGAGTCACTTTTATGGTGAGATGGGCTGTGTATAAATTTAATAATTAAAAAAAAAATGTCTTGCTATTTTCCCCCTCCATTCAAAGTACTTTGGATGCTGTTGGAAAGGCCTAGATTAGAGCTATGTCAGTTGTAGGTCTGAATTAAGAGCAAGTGCAGAAAACTATGCTCTGTTTCTGTCCTCACAATAATGGCTAGATTTTCCCAAAGGCCAAGTTGGTCTCTCTCTCTCTCTCTCTCTCTCTCTCTCTCTCTCTCTCTCTCTCTCTTTGCTTTTTCTTTTCTTATATTTGGAGAAGCTTCCCTATTGCTTGAGAAAGTTTCCTAAGTTTCTGAGCAAATCTAGACAAAGATATTTTTATTTGCAAAGCCTACATGATCTGTTTCACATAAAAATATTGGGTAGGCAAAAGATTACATTATTTCAGCTTATTGTTATCACAGATATAAATGCTGAGTTTTCCCTGAAGATGAAGACCTCAGGGTTCTGAAGTTCTCTCTTTCCCTGGATTCTCCTGATTGTCTGCTTCTTTGCTAAATTTAAATGCTTTTTGATTCTTTACCTCCTATTTTATCTCTTTGCTATAAAATCTGGCATGCAATGAATCAAAGAGGAGATATTTATACGGACACTGTGAGAATGTTTACAGTATTCGGTAAATTCTGTCTGTGGTTTAGTCTTTGTATATTTTCAGAACAACCAACAGTTTTTTGCAATGACATTGCTGCTGAAGCCAGGGGATCTTAATTTATGCAACTCAAAAGCTTGCATTTGGATCTTTACAACATGCTAAAATTAAAAACATTTTGATGAATGAATCAAAGCAATATAGCAAAAAGAACTGCAATGCATTATGGTTTCCAAACTTAAGATTTCTCTCCCTGCTCCTGAAAAAGTCCCAACCCTATCCAATTCTTTTGCAAAGGTATAATCAAGCCATCTCTGTTACCCAAAGTAGTTACTTTTATTGTTATTGTTTTAATAACTGAAAACTTGATTTCTGTGTTGTTGCATGAAAAATGAATATGGTAATTACAGATTTGTCCGTTAACCTCCTGCTACCATATTCTAAGGAATTCTATTATAAGCAATCTGTAATAATTTTCATATGGGTTCTCAGCAATATATTAGGGATGAAAGCCGGCTGGGTGACCTTGGGCCAGTCACTCTCTCTCAGCCCAACTCACCTCACAGGGTTGCTGTTGTGGGGAAAATAGGAGGAGGAAGGAGTATTCGGTATGTTCTCTGCCTTGAATTATTTATAAAAAATAATAAAGGTGGGATAAAAATAAAATAAATAAATAAAATAAAATAAATATTTCAGAAATGAGAAATACAAAAGAAGACGAAGTGTCATCATCACAATCAGACAACAGTTCTCTTAGGTATCCCCCCCCCCCCGTCTCTTGGTTATAGGGAAGATTTAACTCAAGATCAATCCCACCTCTGCAAACAGTATGCAGACCTCTGGTGCAGTTGGTGTGAACAAAATTCCTAAGCACATTCAGCTCTGTGCACATAGAAGCCCCTTTCATACCATACCATACACTGGACATATTAAAGTTGGGGTGTGGAGCTTGTTATTATCCATTCTTTATTCAATAGGGGAAAGCAACAAAGGCAATGAAGATACCCAAAAATTGTACAGAAAGAGGCTTAAATAAAACATATTTTGTTTCTGTCTCAAGTGACAGGCTGTGGCTACACCTGGATATTTTTATTCAAAGATGAATTCTACAGGATAAAATTATAAAATAGATGGGGCATAATCACATTAACTGTAATTTTAATTAGCTCTGATTATTATTGTTTTTATTATTTTGCCTTGATCCTGTCTACTTCTTGAAGTTCAGCACTCAAAGGCCAAATTCAGCTTTGGCCCAGAAAATACTGCACATCTCTGCCTGAAACCCAGGATACTGTCCTACAAACAGTAAATGCCACCATGTGTCATCTAGACCCATGTCACTCCTGGCTGGTAAAAGCAGCCCAGGAGGTGACATGTGGTTGGGTCCTTGCAATGGTTAATACATCCTTGGGAGAGGGGGTGTTCCCAGCTACCTTTAAAGACATTGGTGCACCCCCTCTTCAAGAAGCCATTGCTAGACCCTACTGGTATGGACAATTTTTGTCCAGTCTCCCACCTTCCCTTTGTGGGAAAGGTGGTTGAGAAAGTGGTGGCTTTGCAGGTCCACAGGGTCCTGGAGGAAACAGATTATCTGGACCCCTTTCAGTCAGGTTTCAGGCCTGGTTATGGGACAGAAACGGCATTGATCGCACTTATGGATGATCTCTGGCGGGAGCGGGATGGTGGCAGTGCATTCATCCTTGTTCTCCTTGATCTCTCAGTGGCCTTTGATACCATCAACCATGGTATCCTTTTGGGGCAGCTCAGGGAGTTTGGGGTGGGTGGCATGGTCTTGCGCTGGTTCACCTCCTTCCTCCAGGGCCTATCCCAGTCAGTGGTGATAGGGAGCAAGAGGTCCGACCTGGTTATGGGATGGAAACGGCATTGAACGAACTTATGGATGATTTTTTGCGGAAGCGGGATGGGGTAGTGCATCTATCCTGGCTTTTCTTGACCTCTCAGCGGCTTTTGATACTGTTGACCATGGTATCCTTTTGGCCATCTCAGGGAGTTGGGGGTGGACAGCATAGTTCTGTGCTGGTTCACCTCCTCCTTCCAGGGCCAGTCCCAATCAGTGTTAATAGGGAGTGAGAGATCCAGCCCACGGCTTCTTCTCTGTGGGGTGCTGCAGGGTTCGGTACTCTCTCCGCTCCTTTTCAACATCTACATGAAACCTCTGGGCGAGATCATCCGTCATCATGGGATGAGGTATCATCAATATGCTGATGATATTCAATTGTACATCTCCATCCCGGGTGAGGTAAGAGACTGCCCTCTCACAGTGTCTGGGGCTGTAGGGGTCTGGATGGGGAACAACAGGCTTCAACTGAACCCTGGTAAGACGGAGTGGCTGTGGGTTAATGGTTCTTCCGTATCTGGGACATTATCATCTCTGGTTCTGGATGGGGTCGCACTGCCCCAGACAGACCTGGTATGTAATCTGGGGTCCTCCTGGACTCATGGCTCCTGCTCGAAGAGCAGGTGGCAGCTGTGGCCAGGAGAGCCTTTGTGTAGCTATGTGCTGTGCACCAGTTACACCCTTTCCTGGATCGGGAGGACCTTCGAACAGTCACTCACACACTTGTTATCTCTCATATAGACTATTGCAATGCTCTCTACAAGGGGCTACCCTTGAAAAGTATCCGAAAGCTCCAGCTGGTCCAGAATGCAGCTGCACAAGCTGTTTTTGGTGTCCCCAGAAGGGCACATGTAACACCATTGCTGCGCAAGCTGCATTGGGTACCAGTTTGCTTCTGGGTCCAATTCAAGGTGTTGGTTATCACCTTTAAAGCCCTACATGGCATGGGGCCAGGTTACCTGAGGGACCGCCTTTTCCCCATTATATCAGCCCGTCCCATCTGATTGTGCAGGGAGGGCATGCTGCAGACCCTGTCTCTAAGACAACTTTGTTTGGCAGGGTCCAGGAAGCAGGCCTTCTCTGCAGTGGCGCCCGCCCTATGGAACATGCTGCCCCTGGAGGTGAGATTGGCCCCATTGTTCCCGGCCTTTCAGAGGAATCTGAAGACCTGGTTCTGCTGCCTCGCTTGGGGTGGAGAGGGGAATAGATCTACATGGGGATGGCTGCTATAGACCACTCCTCCCACACTTGGACTGCTTTAGATTCTTTTGCCACTTGGACTTTTTTATTCTTTACTCTCATTTATATTATTTATTATTGTAATTTTATATTGTGGATTTTATGATTGTTGTTTTAATTGATTACTGTAAACCGCCCAGAGTCCCCTGAAGGAAGGAGATGGGTGGGGACAAATTGGAAAAATAAAATAAAAAATAAATAAGGTGGGAAGTGCTTCTGAAATAACTTGTTTGTGATTACAGTTAATGTCCTTAGATTACCAATTAATACAGGAAAAGACATGATGGCATTATAATGCATGCACCGGAGCAAAAACATTCACATTGCCATTCCAACTTTTTGCCATGAAAATAATCAACCTGCTGAAAATAATTAATACACTAGCTTACTGTATATGCATATGCTATGTTCCTTTGTTGCATATTCCTCAGTTTCATGAATTTTCCTATATCTAGGTTTTACTAACTGTGTTGTATATGAAGAAGTTTCATTTTGCCTAACCAACATGTTGATTTTATTAAATGACATCTTATGTAGAAACAATTTATATAATCTTTGTCAACTTACTTATGACATGCAAAATCAATCCAAACTGACTTCCCTAGCACAGGTCTCTGTATCCTTATAAACCTAGCAGAGTGATGTGATGATTTTTTTGAACAGATAGGATCCCCTGTTTGACTGTTCTGAAAATCCTTGGATTCTTCTTTATGTTATAAAAATCTAACGATCGAGTGAACACAGCCAGTCCCAACCTCAACTGCCCTGCAGTGATAACAATGATTTGACATGCACATGTAAATGTGTTCAGTGGAATATAATAACCATGTTTCATGAGACTGGGAATCTTGGACGCTTAGGTTAACTGCTTACACCATGTTCTATAACAATATTCATCTGTACGCAGTTATAGTCTTACTTTAGATCTTTGTCAGAATCAAATGAGCTGGCAGGGGAGAAGGTTGGCCCCATGATCACATCCCAGTCTCTCCTCCAAGGTCAGAGGTGCTGGGAGGGAGATAAAAAAAGTCAGGATGGTTTATGTGCCTAACACATGGCATACATATAAAAAAAGAGGGGGGCGGGTATCAATATATGCTAATTTAAAGATATAGTTACAGTAGGTGTCTTTTTTTTTTAATTTTTAGTATAATCACAAGAGACCAGTTCTATATCTGGGCCATAATAAATGGAGTTGGAAAGCTTTGACCGTTTTTTCCCCATCTTCAGTTCTGATATAGATTGGAGGCAGGGAGGCTGGGTCTAAAATTTATTATTGGCAAAAACCATAAGGACTGCTTTAGATTTCAGTATTAAGTTAGTTTCAACATTTGCTTATTAAAATGTTAATACTCATCTTTCTTGTGTGGGGAGAAACTCTATAATGCAATCTCACTTCCAAGGGTGCGGGAACCTTAGTTCTCAGATATTCTCAGTGGTGCCCTTTATATTTCTCACCACAATCACAGCTGTCATTCATATATTGATCTCCTTAATATTTGCCAAAGAGGAAAGAGAGCCACTTTGGTCTAGTGTGATGAATGCCTTTCCCAATAAATTGCACAGACTCAAAAACTAAGTTTAAGTTCTGATTTTATTTAGGAATAGATGCAAACACAAAGAAAGATGAGAATGAGAAAAGTGCGTCTAAAATCAAACTAAATAGCCCCATTACAGAGTCCCACCCCCCCCCCCCTTCAATCATCTCCAATTCACATTCCCAGGTGCTCCTAACAAGTTCTGCTGATCAACGGGTAAAAAGACCTTGAGACAAAAAAGATAACCCAAACACATTCCTGCTTAGCACAAAGAGATATGGCACTCGGTGCAAGGTTTATCAGCAGCTCCCTCCCAGCTAGGAACGCACGTCAGTGCTCTGGCATGCGAGCCGTTACGATGTACAGACACATCGAAACAATGAACATGACATCTAGTGGTTAAGGTGCTGGGCTAGAAACCAGGAGTCTGTGAGTTGTAGTCCCACCTTAGGCATGAAAGCCGGCTGGGTGACCTTGGGCCAGTGTCTCTCTCTCAGCCCAACTCACCTCACAGGGTTGCTGTTGTGGGGAAAATAGGAGGAGGAAGGAGTATTAGGTATGTTCCCCACCTTGAGTTATTTATAAAAATAATAAAGGCAGGATAATAAATAAATAAATAAATAAAATTTGCCAAAGAGAAAAGACAAAGCAAGTGATCAGGTTCTGGTCATCTATTCCCTAATGTTGCTTTGATGCTGGGAAAGAACATCTGAAAAGCAATGAGAAGATGAAGAAGAGGAGTAGAACCTTCTTGATCAACAATATCTTCCTGAATTCATGGGGGAGACAAAAAGAATCCAGTGATTCCTAGTCCTGATGCTAATCCTGACAACATGGATTGCCCCATAAACTGCAGAGCAATAAATGAAAACAGCCAACTCCTGGTATACTGTAAATCTACCTTAGATATTTGGAAGCTCACAGCAGTGATATCTGTGTTATTACCAGGTGAATAGATTGGGGGGTGACATCCAAGTGGGGCTCATAAGACAGTCTTTTTTTCATTGACGTTATAGCTAAAGCTCTGCTGAAGTTCACCTGAAGTTCATCCTTTACCAGCTTTTGTGGAACCCATTTTTTTCTCTTTCACATCCTCTGTGAATCTGATGAACAGCATTTTTTGAAATGGGATTCTGGCATTCGTATTGTTGCTGCCAAAGTATTCACTGATCTGCAGTGTCGGCTTTTGTGTGCTGAAGGATAGGCTGAAAATAAAGCAGCCCTGTTGGCAACTGAAAGAGAATTCCAAGCATCCTTGTGGCAACTTTATTTATTTAAAGAGGAACCGTATAAGCATAGACATATTGGGACCAGGTGCCTAAACCAGAGGCTGAAGTCAAGGAGGACCATTATTTGAACTGACATTCATTGAGAACCCTTAATTTTACTGTGCAGGTTTTTATCCTAACAACTTGATGTTTCTGATAAATTTCCAAACAGCATGGGTTTTTTTAAAAAGGGCAGATAATTTGCTATTATATAGAACTTTAACTCAAAGCACCTGCCAAGTCAAGGCACATTCAGGTGTGGCAAAAACGAAATTATGAATGATACTTCAGATGAAAGATTTCAAGCTGGACTGGGGGCAGTTCATTCTACATCAAACAGAGTTAAGCAGACTAGAAAGAGGCAGATTTCTCCAGAGAAGCACTGTGAGTGGCAGAACCAGCCCCCACCGCAAGGTAATTTAATGATCAGGATCAACGAAATGATCAGGACAAACGTGAAATGAAAATAATCAGGGAGGCATCCAAAAACTGATACTGCTTTAAGGGTATTATCATCATACTGACTGGGTCGTGGCCTACTCTAATCTAATATTCTTAATGCCAAAATGACCTTGCCCAGAAAAAAGATGTCCTAGAAATAAAATGAAAAGTAGTGATGCAGAGTGCTTCAACAACAGAAGTCGTCTTCATGCATTTACCTGAATATATAAAAATGTGAAACTCGGTATGGAATTGGGAATGCTAAGTTGTGTGTCCCTTTCTTTTCTCTGCCTATGCAACTTGGATATCAGGTTTTGAAACAAAAACATGTGATGTTGCATTGAAAAAACCTCATCAAACAAAATTGTGTCCCAATTAGTGTGATTATAAGAAAGATTGGAAAAGTTTCTTGTAATATATAATATATAATAATGAACAAAACTGATACAGCATGAATTCTGTGTTTGTCTTCAAAAGAATCTTGTGAAATCCATCACCATTATTCACGATTTTACAGAAGGCTTTTCAGTTACTGAAAATTAATTAAATGTATATCCATCTACTAAAGTCCTCAGGGAGTGGGATTCTGAAGGGAAAAAAGAAGTTGTCTTTGGACAAATTATCTTTGGACAAATTATCTGATCTGATTTAAAATGGCTTCCTATGGTCCAATATCGAACCCAGAGATATCTTTGCCTGGAATGCTATTGGCAACAGTGGCAAGTCAGACACATTCAAGCTGGATCTGAAGACAATAGCATGCCCTTATTGTGTCTCCAGCATCTATAGAATATTCAGAGACAATCTTCTCATAAGTTGGGGTTTGGTTATATGAAGGTTCACTCTTTCACACACACACACACACACACACACAATATTATGTCTAATGTCATTTAAACAGCTCTTAATTTTCTTGCTCAGTTATAGTTCTCTTGGACACACATTCAGGATATGTAGATTAAACATTCAAACTGAGTGAACTCTGTGTTACATTGATCCATAACAAGAAAGCCACACTGATTTGAGAGAAGACTACTTATTCCTGCTGCTCAGAAATACTGAAATATTTTCAGTTTGGTAGCACTTACAGACCTAGCTTTCTTTTTCTTAGCTTATATTCAGTAGGAGATAAACTTTGGCATCTTATTTGTTTGTTTGTTTGTTTGCCATTAATTTGATTATAACTGCCCACTCCAACAGATTCTAAGTGGCTTACAAAATCTAATACAAAGATATAACTATTAAAAACAGGCAAAACCAAACAGCCTGGACTAAAATCAGCCATTAAAACACAATGCAACAGGTCCCCCTCCCCAAACATATCAGCTCCAGGCCTGAGACCAAAGCCAGGTTTTAAGGGCTTTCTGGAACCTCAGGAGAGGGGTGGCCTTCTGTATCTTGGGGGGGATGCTGTTCCAAAGGGTGGGGCCACAACAACCCAACCATGATAACACAGGTGCTCTCTAAGCCAAATGGACTTGTTCACCAGAAGCTTGTTATCTCTCAAAGAGAACACTGTCCTTCCTAAACACCTAAGACCCTCCTTTGCTTTTACAAAAGACTGATATATATTCATTTCCAGAGACCAGCCCCTTTCTTTGTGGCATTACTAAGTAACAGAAATACTATGCAACCCTCACTGCAGGCTGCTAAGAAAACCAGTATGACTTCAGGTATTACTGAAAATAGTTGGATACTCAACTAGACTCATCATGCTGGGATAGGGAGGATTTCTAATGAGGGATAGACTCAGCTGTCAAGTTAACTTTTGCTCAGTTTATTTTTATTCTTTTTCACTCAGGCATATTTCTGCATTAATTGCAAGAAGGGTGGGGGTGTTCGTCTTTCGTACATACATACATTTGCGGACATGACTCTTCAAGTACTGATTTTTGTATGTTTTTTTCCTAATACATGCTTTTTTGCAAGCAACTTTAATATAATATTCATCTTAATTAAAACGAATGTCCCCTTTTTTGTAGAGACATTTTGAGTTGCAGGCAGCACAGCAAGATTTGGGAAAGTGTGGATTTTGTCATAAAATTGCATCCTGGCTCACATATAGATGCAGAAAATGATAATTGGAGATGTACACATTAAAATGCAAATCGTTTCTCCCCTGTCCCAAGCAATAATATCGGAAATCCTGAGATGCCAGTAAACATTTCATAAGTTAAATATAGGTACTGCTTCCCTAATCATATATTTTGGGGGTATGATTAAGTCGGTCTGGTGCTTTGGTATCTGGCATTCCTTATTTCCTACTGGCAATGTTTCCACAAATTCTCGTTTTATTTTTACCTGCCAGACTGCATAAGAAAGCACAATGAGTTCTTAGTGATCAAGTTTTATAAAGACAAACATGCCATTGGTCTGACCACACATTTCAGTAAGCCAGGGTTTACTTAACCATGGCTTACTACATGGGTGTGCTGATGTCCAAATCTGAGGTTCCCGAGCCATACACATCTCCCAAAAGCTTCTTAAAAAGTTGTCCATGAATTGTAATTTTTTAATGTGGCAGGGAAAGGGAGGAAATTATGGAGAGAAATCATAACATTATATAATTAATTTATAACATATGCATTAAATCAAATCTACTTTATTGTTGTCCTGGCCATTCCCAACATTTTGAATATGGCCGCATTCAAAAGTGAATTGCAGCTTTTGCCCTGAAATATTGCACAGCCCTGGTTTATTGATTTACGTAAGGGTTGAGTCTGAGTCAGACTCGGAAAACGAAACCTATGCTGAGTCAGGAAGGGAAAACAAAACTTATCAGGAAGGTTTTGGGGAAACAGAAGCCAGGAGTGACTCAGCAGAGCGGGAAGATTTGGAGAGGCTGATTGGGCAGAATCCAGAGGAAGGTTTGAATCCTCCAATCAGTGCTTGAGAGAGGAGAGCAGAGAAGTGTGCCAGGCAAAAGGCAGCCCAATTGGCTACAAAGGAGAAATGGCACAAAAAGTATGGGAAAAAAGGCACCAGCACAAAGAGCAAGTGGCTGGAGACAACCGATCCTTCAAGCTGCCAGCGTTTGCAGAAGAGTCCTTGCCAGGAAAGGGAGCCTTGCCTGTAGCCGATATGGAATCAGCGCTAGCTTCTCCAGCCTCTGAGGATCCTCCTTCCTTACATGCTGATTCAGCCAAGTTGTGCCTTGCTCCCAGCTCCAAGCCTCGTCTTGCCACTTCAGCCAGATCCAGCCCTGCCTCCAGATCTCCGCCACATCTTGTCTCTCCATCCAAGTCCAGCCTTGTTCCCAGCCCCAAGCCGCGTCTTGCTGCTCCTGCTGTGCCTAGTCTTGCCTCCAGCCCCAAGTCAAGTCCTGCTGCTCCAGCCATGCCTAGTCTTGCCTCCAGTTGCAAGCTGAGTCCTGCTGATCCAGCTGCGCTGTGTCTTGCCTCCAGTTTCAAGCCTTGTCTTGTCGTTCCAGCCGTGCCTCATCTTGCCTCCAGTTCTGAGTCTTCTCTTGTTGCTCCAACCATGCCTAGTCTCGCCTCCAGTTCCGAGCCTTGTCTTGTCACTCCAACTGTGCCTTGTCTCCAGCTCTAAGTCTTGTCTCGTTGTTCCAGCTGCACCTAGCCTTGCCGCTTCTGCTGAACTTACTCTTGCCTCCAGTCCAGAGCCTCATCTTGCTGTATTGCCAAGAACTGGTTCTGCCTTTGATCCTGCAGACTTACTTTTGCCTTTCACTGGTGGGCTTGATTATTATTAACTTACTAAGGATTTTCTTCTGATGTAAATAGCTGTTGAAAATAAAGATTTTTTTTGTAATTCTGTGTGGCTGCCTCTTAGTCTGAACAGGACAAATTACAATGGATTAGATCCATATAACCTCAGCCAAACAAGAATGATGTGTGAACACAGTCACTGACTGAGAAAAAGAACCACAGAATCATAGAGTGGAAGTGTTCTTGGAGATACAATAATCTAATCCAGCTCACTGCCTTGTGCTGGAATCCACTTCTACAACCTCTGTTTAAGCATATCCAGTGAAGGAGAGTCCAAGGCTATACAGTACAGTCTGTGCCATAGTGGAGTAGCTATTACATTAGAATTTTTTCCCTGATGTCTGAAATATAGTTCCTTGTAATTGGTGCCCTTTTTGCTGAAACAGCTCTGAACTATTCTGTCTTGTCTTCTACATGACAGCACTTCAGATACCTGAAGACAACTATCATATCACTGCCCCCATCTTCTCTTTTCCAACTAAACATACCCAGCACTTTTGAATGTTCCTCATGAGTTCACACCAGGTGATATAGGTTCTCATGTATGCACAGCTTTGCTGAAGGAGGACATTGCTGCTGATGTACACATACATACCAAAGGCCACCGTAGTCATCCTCCTGCCTGTTGAGATGGTGCCTACAGAACAGTACTTGAAGGTGTGTCACAGACATAAAACCAGATTATTATTATGTTTGCCCCTCCTGATGTTATGTGCTGTACTTAAGCTATTTTTATTCTCTCTTTCTCTCTGAACTTTTACTGCCTGTGCCAGAAACTTCGATGATGGGAAAGAAAGGAGAGAGCGAGAGAATACTAGGAATGAAGAGGATGTAAACAAAATGTAGTAAAAGGGGCTGGCAAAAACTGTTCCTTTCTGGCAAAACTTCACTCTTTTGAAGCAGTCCTAAAAGTTGGACAGCTTTTTCAAGAGATCCAATTCTGAAAGAGAATTTAAAGCAGAGACTGCCTGGAACCAATCAGAGCCTGGGAAGGAGGGATCTTGGAAAGAACTTTTGAGAAAATAGATACTGGAAATCTATCAGGAAAAAGAAGAATTCTGACAGGAGGGTTTGGATGGAAGTGGCATGATCTCCTTGTCCTCCTGGAACTCTCAGTGGCTTTCAGTATTGTCAACCATAGTATCCTTCTGGACCAAGGGTTGGGAGTTGGAGGCCCAGGGTTGTAATGGTTCCAGTTCTTCCTGAGGAAGTAAGTCCAGATTAGCAGGGTAGGGGCAGATCCCTGGGCACTTTATGATGGAATATCTCAGGGTTCAGTCTTCTCCGCTATCCAGTTCAATTTCTACATGAAACCAGTGGGAGTGGTCACTGCCAGTTTGGGATGAAACATCATCAGTATGCTGATGATACCCAGCTATACATCTCACCCCGGGCCTGTTGGGAGAAATGGTGAAAGTCATGTGCCAGGCATATTGGGGATTGGCATATTGTGACATCACTTTCAATATTATAACATTAAGCTTTGGATTTTAATTAAAAATTAATTTTTGATTTATGTTTCATTTTTAACACTTACTTCTATAAGCTACCTGGGGACCATCTAGTTTCAGGAAGTCAGATGCACATTTACAAATAAACAAATAAGTCCCGTACTTAACTTTCAAATGTGGATTTTACACACTCTGGAAACAGAAAGACCCCATTGTCAACAAATAGTTTCTACTGTGAATTGTTCTTTTTATATTAATATAAATACACAGCAGAACAGGTATTTGTGCAGAACAACAGCAGGGGAATTCTGATCAGGTCTATTGTCCTACTGATTAAAGCCCTTAGACATAGTTATCATCTATGGTGGCTATTTTCACAATCTTGGTTTTATAACAATGGTCTGCCTTGCATTTGTTTTTGTTTTTGTTTTCCTGCCTCTCCTTCTTTTTGGAGTGGTGCTCTTCCCATATTAGGACTTGGGGTATTATGTTTTTCTCAGCTTGTGAACTTACATGGAGTTGCATGAAATGGGTTATGTGGGGGAAGGTTGTCATCACTTCTTTGGCAGGTATAAAGGTTGCACATCTCCTAGAATAGCATCACCCTGTAAAATAGTCAAAACTATTCTTTAAACTGGGAAGTAAATAAGATTAATGTCTCAGCAACTGGCAACAAAAAATTATCAGAGCTGAGAAGCTAACCAGGGCTGCATCTGGCTAGTGTGTGGATGAGACACTGCCAAGAAAATATCAGGGCTACAGACTAACTAGGAAGAAGAAAAAATTCAGAACATGGTAATGGCAAACCACTTCTGTACTGTTGTTAAGAAAACGGCATAAATGTACCCATGAAGTGAGTCGAGTTTGATTCAAAGACTGCACTTTTAAAAAGGACATCACTTTACTACATTGCCTAGAGCACCAAACTGTGCAAGACCATCTGTGGAGAGAGAACTATCTATAATATCGTTGCACAGAGTCTACAACTGTTCTTGCACATCTGTACAAGTTTATTATAAACAAAAGCGTGTAATTGGACATGTACAATACAGATGGAAAAGGCTTTCAGGCAAGCATCCAACTTCTTCTAGAGATTGTTGCACCTATTTTAGCCTTGGGAAAGCCTACAGATTTTATGTGGCTGCAGCACCCAAGATTGTTTTCAGCACATATTTATCCATTGCTTATCAGTGCTGAAAAGAAATAAAAGCACAACCAAATTACACCTCCATCTATCCACACCTATACAGATACACTTGATAGTAACAATCTCACAATTAACTCAAAAGTACTGAATAATTTAAGGCATGAGTTCAATGTTATTTTGTCTCATTTTATTTATATGATTGATGGTATGCTGGTTTTGGACCAAAGTTCTCACAAAATAGTTCACATTGTGAAAGTGTTTTCCACAATACAATTTAAAAATTAACATCATCAAACATCAGCAAGAGCAGAAGCCAATTAATCAAAAGTATAAGACAATTAAAATAATTGTAAGAGCAAAGAGCCCAAGAGCAATACCCTAAGAGCAAAACAGAGGCTACAAAGAGAGCTGAACACAATTTCAGCTTCTGACTATAGAGTTAAGTAAAAGAAAATGGAAAACAAGAAGAGCTTTAGAAACTTCATTAAAGGCCAGCCACAGTGTATCCCACAACCTGGGAGCAAGCAACAGATGCACCCAGTCTCACATTCTGTATGTTTCTCCTTTCTTTGAAAGCCAGGGAAGAGACTTAGCGAGCTTACCTGTCATTGTTTGTGACCCAGTGGACACCATTTCACCAGGACCATCACTAACGTGCTCCTTTGATGCCTGATTATGGCATCAGTAATAATATTTAGCCCTTTTGTTTTGGTTGGCCTATTGGGATTGTCTATGATGTTCTCAAGTATCAGGGGTCTTCTCCAGCGACTCCTGCCTTTGCATTACGTGTTCAAAATATTGGAGCTTTAGCTCCATTATTAGTGCTTCCAGTGAGCAGCCTGATTTTACTTCATCCTATATTGAATGATGGGGGATGGGGATGGGGGAGGTTGGGTTTAAGGAACTCCAACAATCTTCTCCAATGTCATAATGCAAAGGCATAATTTTTTTCTTGAGTCAGCCTTCCAGATTTCAGAGCCATATATTGAGAGCGGAAAGGTGAACTTGACAATACATACTTTTTTATTAATGTGATGTCTATATACATTAATATTTTGTCTAGATTGTCTTTGTCTCTTTCCCAAGCAGGAGATATATCTTTATCTCATGGCTAAGTTCACCATCCCTATAGACTGTTCCTCAGTATCTGGGGACATGCAAGAGGTCCTGAGTTTTCAGGTTATATACCCCTAAAGTAGAGGAAACAATATATGAAAAATATTCATGAAAAATGAAAAAGATAATAGTCTAATACTAGAAGCAGTTGTAAACCCTTATAAGCACAGCAAATCCGAAGCATAGCAATCCTGTTTGCTTCTAGTGGAAATACCTAATTTACAAGAAAATGTTCAATGTTCCTTCCAGGCTCTCTGCAAGACTGTTATTAGATTAAGCTGTGCAGGAGAAAGAAAGCGAGGTCATTGGGTTCACATTCCCAGAGAGATGAGAAACCAGTCATCATACAGCTTATATGCTATAACTATATCAGCAGTAGTTTGAATAATTTGGAAATAACTGGGAAGGCACATGAAATGTCTCCACACCATGTTCCCTGACCTAGATGGAAATATGAAACATGTTTTAACTCTAAAATGTTGAAGAGGCTGATTTGTAGAGGAAAAACAGTAATGAAGGGGTAGAAAGAGCCACTTATTTTTGCTTAGTTTCCTTGGTCTGGTTCAATGAACCCAGCATTTATCTTGGAATAAAAATGGGAGGAGTTTAAACTGATAGCTATCACTTGCCTGAAGCCCCCTAGAGAACGTATAGCTCAGAAAAGAGTTTAAGCTCAGTTTGCAATAAATACGTAAGTTAGGGCTTAACAGGTAAATAAGGCAGGCTAAACTTCAAGGTAAATAAAAGGACTAAAAGATTTATTTAGAAGTAGCATTTAAAAAAAATGCAACAAAGTTTCAATGCAGTTTTCCCATAGTGGGCATTGCTCTCCCCTGGATTTCCTTCTTTGGCTGCTGTACAGCATTAAAATTCACTGAAAAGAACTGGCTGTTGTGCCCCCTTTCCAGAATGCGATCCCCGCAACCTAAGGCCAATGATTCACCCTGCCTCATGAGCAGGCCAGTCCTAAATAAATGTATTTCTGTTTAACACGTAGTCATCATATATGCATTTTTACTTATGCATACACACTGCATCTTTGAATTTTCTGCAAATTCTTGTCATCTCGTGACAAAGTATTTCCTGGCAATTTTGAAATGGCCATCCATACATAAAAGATAGATAGATGATATATTAGATCAGTGTTTCTCAACCTTGGCAGCTTTAAGATGTGTGGACTTCAACAAATGGTTGGCTGGGGAATTCTGGGAATTGAAGTCCACACAACTTAAAATTGCCAAGGTTGAGAAACACTGGATGAGAGAGAGACAGAGAGAGAGAGACAGAGACAGAGATTCCAAGACTGTTGACATCCAATGTAGTAAAATTATAAAATACAGTATATAGTTTACCACAATAACTCTTCAAAACAATACCATGTTTACCAGCCCAAATGCAGGACAACTGAGCAAGAAAAAGCAGGCACAAAAATAGCTAGAGCAGGTTATTGTTTGGAGGCAGATTTTTTTCACTATCATGAGAAAATTCTCTCCTCCAAACTTCTGAAAGTTTCTCTCAACCTCTGCTAGTCTTTAGAATGTACTCAGAGAAATGCTACATCAACTTTTTACCATTAAAGGCTCTGCAGCAATCTTGAGGATGTGGATCGCAGCTTGGTAGAAAGCCAGCCTTCTGAGCAGTGCAGATTGTTTGCCAAGAACACCCAAGTAAAACCAGATGCTGCGTGCTGGGATTGTGCAGAATGGATAAGGAAAGGAAAAGGAGCTGAAGAAATATACCATATTTAAAGAGATTTTAAAGGCAGTTCTGGCAAAAGTAATGAGAGCTGAATTATATTAATAAAACCCAAGTGTGGACAGTACCCAGATATAAGGATCATAGTTGAAATAAATAGAAAATAGAAATATACTGAATAAATAAATAGAAATATAGTGAAAACAAAACAAAACATTGTCTAGATAGGTTTCAGCTACTTTTAAATTAGATGACAATGTGCCATTCAAAAAACACTATAACCAGACAACTTTACAAAACAACAACAACAACTTCAAAACTTTCTCAGCAACTGAGAAGTAAAAACATATATTAAAATGATGGAGCCACAAAATATTTAACAGACATTTGGAAGAACACTCCCATTTCTGAGAATTTTGATTTCCCATTGCCCATGACAAGTTCAGTACACTTCAGAAATAGGCCGACACATTCTGTAATTATAAGATCCTACCAACAAAAGCTAAACATCAGTTTCTTATATCATAACGGTGGCTTGCAAAGGAAATTGGGTTTGTAACTGTAAAAAATGGGTAGCTATGTATATCCATATCGGAATCTTTGAAGCTGTTGGAAAGTAATTTCTTCTGACTACGCCCAACATGTAACCTATGCCTTGGAGAGAAGTTTAATCCAACAAACAACTCAACTTTAACTCTGATGTTGCCTTTGGCTTATTCCATCAGTCTGATGCCTGTTCATCACAGCCACAGTGTCATGATCACCGTTGCGATGCTTGTGACATTGCAACGGCTTGCATGACAATGCAGGGAAATAGGTCCCGGGCGGATTAAGGGAAAAGGCAACTAGGTAACAAAAGAGAGCAACAGGTGCTGGCAACAAAGTATCAACTCTAGCCAAGGCACGGAAGAGAGAGATACAATGTTGCAAAGAAGGTAATTGACAAGACGAGGCGCGCCCCAGCTGTCAAAGAGATTATGAACCTGATCGCCCGGCAATGAACCATCACCAGCCAGGGAAGCAATCAAGGAAACGCCCGGAGCACAGGAGGGGCTCCACGACCCCTCACCTACCGAAGACGGAACCGACGGGGCTCGGGGCGCACCCGGAGTAAGAAGGGGTGGAGCGCTGACCGGCGCGGGCTATTTAAATCCCGTTCCAGCGCGCTCCCCTCACTCTCAGCTTTCTTAAAGGGCACGCATACTGTTACTCAAATGAAACCAGAACCTAAGCCTACACTAGCGTCTGTGTTTTTACTGGGTAGCAGGCAGGACCTGACACACAGGCTCTAACCTGACGGTTTTCAAGTCTTTCAGTTCAGGGTTTCGTAATCTCCTGAAACTTAATTTACTATTCAGTCAGCTACTCCACCACAGCACCACTCTTCTTTGCAAATTATATAAATGAAAGCAAACACCGCCGTTTGCCTATTCCCCTTTGTGACTATAGAAGACAAATAATATAAATAAAGAGCTTAGGGATCACCTTTCAAAATTCACTTTTTAAAATAAATTTCAAAGTTAAAACAAGCATGATACTCTGGCAGGATTTCATGGATAAATTCCTTCATAGAAATCATAATAGGAAAGAGATATTGTGTGATACAGATATTGAAGAGTAGCATCTATCTCTTAATAATTTTGCATTTGCTTGGACATGTCCAGGCAATACTTACTCTGGGAAAAATAGAAGCCAACCTTTGGGTTGTGTGCTTCACTTTCAGAGCAAGGAGTAAGAAACACCTGGAGCACTTTATACCAACCTGGGATGCGAGATACCCATGATTCTGTGATTCAGAGTAACTTTACAGTATATGAGAAAGACCCAGTCCTCAACATACTTGATGAGGAATATCAATTCAAGCTCTACGTACTCACATGTTTGCGCTGGGATGCAGGAAACTCAGAAGAAAGGCTGTGAATCAGTGACCTTCTTGGAGCAGAGAGTAAAGATTCTTTGAACAGGTTTTCATCTAAATAATCCTTGCCTAAAATGATGCCTTCCAGTTATGGCATGTTGGTGTGGCATTACAGAATGATAATCTAACATTTCTGAAACATGCAAAGAGAAGGAATGTGATTTTAAGCTTTGATCCATTTCCTGCAGTCTTTGGTACCCTCAGAACTTTCTAAGCTTTCTCAGTAGAGGCATCCTGATTATGAAGTATGTTCCTTTAAATGACAACTGAGGACCTGTTTATTCACCTTGGTATTTGGACTATAATATCTATTCTGACCCAGACTACCCTTTTCTATGATTTTTTAAAACTTCTTGTACTTATTTTCTTGTACTTGTTTTATGGGACTTTGTTTGGTGATTGTTCAATGGTTTTATTTTTCTGTATCTTCCCAGTTCTATCCTCCTTCGGGAGGAATAAATAGGAGTAATTAATAATATCTGGGTATCTGTAGGACTACCTTCAATCATCAACAGTAAATGAACAAGCAGTCAAGAAATACACTGCAGACTAGCATTTGGTAGAGCAGCCATGAAGGCCTTGGAAGAAGTATTCAAATGCCATAATGTGTCTATACTTACAAAGATCAGAATTGTGCAAGCCATGATATCCCCTGTGACACTCTATGGAAGCAAAAGTTGGACTTTAAAGAAGCAGGATAGGAAGAGTATTGATGCCTTTGAACTTTGGTGCTGGAGAAGACTCCTGAGAATACTGTGGACAGCCAAGAAAACAAGCCAATGGGTCATCCAACAAATCAACCCAGAGTTCTCACTCAAGGCACAAATGGCCAGGCTCAAATCATCCTACTTTTGACACATTATGTGAAGACCCAGATCTTTGGAAAAGTCTCTAATGCTGGGAAAGGTAGAGGGAAAGAGAAGAAGAGGATGACCAGCAGCAAGGTCACTACCATTTCATGTATTTTTGAAGGATCTGCAATTTATTTTTGAAAAACTTAATCCATATTTTCTCACTGATTGAGTGGGTAATATACAGTATTGTTTTACTTTTCCTTCCAATTATTATAACCCAGATGGTCTCTGTGGTACTGCCAAGTTCATTCACTTGGTTTCTTGAGCAGGTGTAAATACCTTCAGTATAGAGTACAACTCTTCCTCCCATTCTATCATTTCTGTTCCTTTTGAACTAATTGTATCTTTCAGTTGCTATATTCCAGACATGGGACTCATTCTACCAGCTATCCTTTACTTTATACATTTGCTTTCCTGCACTAAAGGTTCAAACCTGTTTTGTTTATTTCCTATACTCTGAGCACCAATAAAGAGACAAATACGTCATGGACTTTATGGGGCAATATTCTTTCTGATTTGGGATATTTTTTTCACTGAATGGTTTAATAAGCTTCATTACATTCAAAACTTCAAATTTCCTTCTACAGCACATAAGTCCTTCTCCGAGTCCTTACCTTATGTTTTTGTCTCCAACCCCACCCCACCCCCAGAATCAGTTTAAAGCCTTTCCGATCAAGCTTTTATGGTTGAGCCAAACACAGGGGCAATCTGTCATCCAGATAACTCAGACTATGTTCCCAAAAACAAATCTCTCCTGTCATTACCATTTGTCCACCTGCAGTGTTATTCTTTCCCTTTCGATGCTCCAGAAATATGGATGGCAATATTGCCTCAGCCATAAGGTCTTTCGTTTCTCTCTAAATCTTCAAAATCCACAGTGACTATGACCTTTGAAATGAGGCCATTGGAAGCTTCCTTATCTTTTGTAACAACTGATTCACTTGGGCATAAATGGAAATGCAGCATGAAATACTATAAAAGATGTCCAAACGTTGACTGCTCCTTTATCAGATTTCCAAAGGGACAATCAGCATCCCCAAATGCTCCAGAGCTGGATTTCACTTCTCTTTCTGCCATTCTTACAGACTTTTTTTTTTACTTATACACACTTCTCAATGATACTCTATTCCAGCCTTTCTGAACCTTTTGAGGATGGTTTTAAGGAGGAACCCTTGAAATATTTTTCAGGCCTCGGGACACCCCTGCACATTCAGGCTCAAATATAGGCCAGAAGTTACAGAATTTTATATTCGTTTCATGTGTAGGCCAGTATATATGTACTAACAGTGTTCTTAAACTAAAAATAAAGAGTGAATCTTACCTTTTTAATATGAAGTTGCCCCAGTTTGAAATAATTTATTAAATAAATCGTGTTCTCCCAGGGAACCCCTAGTGACCTCTCATGGAACCCTTAGGTTCCATGGAATCCTGGACCAAGAAAGTAGTCTATGCAACACTGGATTTCTCCTTTGTCACTCTATTTATATTTGCAGTGTAGGATGTAACTACAGTAAAACCTCAGTTCAACCAAGCATTCAGGAGGAGGGAGTATCCATTAAATCAGAATGTCTGTTAAATGGGGGTGGAGTCTGAACAAAGCAACATGTTTGTTGTATCTGAAGTCTATTAAACCAAGCTTTGCTTCAGAACGGTATTTATATTGATTGCTTTTGCAAATAAAACTTATGTTTTTGACAAGGTATTAAAAGTATCTTGAAATTTTAGAGACCAGGATGCGTTAAGATTAACAAGAAAGAAAGAAGCCATTAAATCTTATAAATAAGCCAGAAATCCATTTGGTTCATATTTTAAGGCACTCTGCCTGCTTCATGCTTTTCATAGTTAAATGTGAATTGGAACATGGATACACATATCTCTGCATGTTTCATAATGCAATAATGCAGTTCACAACTGATGTAAGAAAATGTGTATATTAGAAAGAAATATGCACAAAGAAGCATTAACTTAGGGAAATTTACTTGCAGAAACAAGTGTGTTAGGAAAAGCTTTTATATGAAACATGCAGAAATGTGTGCATCTGTGTTCTGATTGACATTTAACTATGGAAAGCATGAAGTAGGCAGACTGCATACACACATATACACACACACAGTATATACCAAGTGAAAATGTGTACACAAATATGAGGATTTATTTTTTTTCTAAAAAATAATATATATAAAGATGAGATGGAAAGAACTTAACTGTTGGAAAAATGAGAAACTGAGCTAAATTGAATTTGACAGAATTGTCTGTTCCTAATATATGGTTGTAGCGAGGTAAGTGGTCGGGATACAAGGCAATGATATGTATTTGGTATGACTTGAGAGGATGGGAATTCATGAATTCCTTTCATAAAATACGCTGTTTGGAGCAAAGAGTGTAAGAGGTTGACACTGGCAGAGAGCAATAGAGCTCAGCTGGGGTTTCCACTGTCTAATCTGTTAAAAGGTTTTTAACAGATATTTCAACCTCCCAATTCTCCAAACGGTAAGAAAAGGATCAGAGCAGTTGCTAAAAATGGTGCTTTTTCCAGACTTTTTGCCAACTTTTTAAGTTATCAAAATGTAAAGTTCCGTGTTTTTTTTAATCATCCCTTTAAAGTTCATCAAATCTAAAGCCTGTGGAAATCAATGGAATCTACATTAATACTCATGACTCATTCAGTTAAAAAGTTATTTAAATCAAAACTAAAACATGTTGAGGCAAAACACGGTATGTAAGCTGTCACTTCAAAATCACTGCAGTGTAATAGGCTAGCAAACTCTTACTGAGGACAGTTAGCTCAGAATAGGTTTTGAACCATATAGAAAGAATTGACATGAAACATTATCAGTTACTTCTACTGATAAGGTGTTGCTGTTCTTTTAAAAGAACCTTGCATTTTTATGGCAAGTATTGCTTTTCAAAGAGTTTAAAATTTGATATTTAGAGATTGGGCAACACCTTGACAAAATAGAACCTGCCCATCTGGTCTAGACATCTTGAGAGGGCCTGCTGAGTGTCTCTCCTCCTTTCAGGGTTCATGGAATCTGGACAAAATGGGAGCCTCCTCAGTGGTAGTGCCCATTTGGTGGACTCCTCTCTTCCTGGAAAGAGCACACAATCTCTACTTCTACTCTAGTATCCTTTTCCATTGTGCATTTAGCCTGAGATGATTTGGGAGTTCGGGGGGATGATAAGTTGTTATTATTATTGTTACTGTATTGATTTTAAAGAGCCAATCTGATATAGTGGTTAAGGCAACGGGATAGAAACCAGGAGATGGAAAGTTCTAGTCCCTCCTCAGGCACAAAGCTGGCTGGGCAACCTTGGGCCAGTCACTCCCTCTCAGCCCTGGGAAGGAGGCAAGGGCAAGCCACTTCTGAAATCTTGCCAAGAAAACTGCAGCGACTTGTCCAGGCAGTCACCAGGAGTGAAAACTGATTCAAAGGCACAAAAATATAATAAATATTTATTTTAAACCCTAATTGTATGGTGCCCAGAATCCTTCTCGGGCAGCCTAGAAACACTGTTAAAACAAACAAACAAACAATATATTTTACTTCATTACCTTTCACAATCAAATTTAGTCTTCTGTCTAAAACCTGAACAGAAAAATGACTTGAAATTCCTGGAGGTCTGAGGGCTTTGTTCTCTTTTTTGGCATGCAGTGTTATTCAATTCATTGTTAGGATCTCCAAATTATAGGAACAAAGCATATATACACACAACAGCCACCAGAATGATATAAAATGATCAGCAATACACGGTGCAAGCTTTAAAATGTTAGGGGCAACTGGATGCTTTGTAATTGTCTGAGCAACTCCGACAAAATGAAGTTTGTTTTTTTCTTTAAATGGCGTAAGTTCTAATTGCTATTATTCATATATATATATACACACACACACACACACACACATTCATCCTAGCTAAATTGCTTGCTCAATTTCCAAAAAAATCAATTTTGTTTCTGGGATATAGTTAATTCTATAAACTATAGAAAGGAAAGAAAATATCTTGGATGTTACTAAATTTACATTTGGAAAGGAAAAACAACAGAACTGGAATATTAAGAAATGCCACAAGGAATGTTTCCAATTAGAGGGTAGGGGGGGAAAGCGATGGATATCAACATTTAACAATATAATTGAAATAGATCAGTTATAGCACGTTATGCAGAAAGATCTAAAATACATTGATTAATTGATAAGGAAACGTTTAAAAGTACAGTAAATACTTCCAGTACAGTTCCTGCATAATGAAAATATAAAGATTTGTTTATTTTCCACATTAATCAGCTTTAGGAAACATCCTCCTGTGCCAGTGATGACTCATTTAGCCATTACATCTGCTTTACTCCGCTTCCAAATTATTATATGTTGACCACTGTCCACAAAGGGAAACTAATTAGGTACAACTCAGAGTTTGCAAAGAATTACTGGAGTTTCCAACTGTATCTTCTCAATACTTGAAAGGTTAGTTCTTATAAAGCTTTTGTTGTGTAGTAACTGCAATTTGCAATGCATGTTGAGTTCCAGCTGCAAGAGCTTGTGCTGTCAATGGCATATAGGTACTGACTTCTTTGACAGAATTCTCAAAGGACTATTCTGCATGTATTCATTAAAATAATTATGACAAACCCCCATGGGAAGTTTCTAACACTTGTAACACTGGAAGAAATATGGAGGCTAACCTAAAAGAATTGTCACCCAGTGACTCCAATGAAGGCATGGGGAAAAAAGTAGAATAGGATACAGAAATACAAGCTTCATTCTCATTTTTGATCTGCTGGGATATAGCCAACAGGACATTTGCATTTGACAAATCCTGAGGATAGGACTGTTTCTATCATTTTAAAACAATTAATGCACATATGCCTTTGACAATTTGAACTGGACTTTTTTGTTTAAAATTTTGAAAGATGTGGACTTTGGCAGGAATTTTATTAAATGGGTAACATTGATTTATACCTCACAAAAGGCACAGATAATTGTGAATGGGGAATTAGAGATCCAGAAAGGGACTAGACAAGGATGCCCTTTGTTGCCATTGCTATATGTTTTAGCTTTGGAAGTACTGAATAGCGATATAAGATGAGATGAGAGAATTCTTGGAGTAAAAATAAAAGAGAAACATATAAATTATGGGTGTTTGTTGATGATCTGGTGATAATTTTGGAAGATCCTCTGGAGGGGATAGAAATATTAATGGAAAAACTAAAGGATTTGGAAGTGTTAGCTGGTTTTAAAATTAACAAACAAAAGATGAAGACGTTAACAAAGAATACGAAAATGGAAAAACAAATGGAATTGATGGAAAAATACTGGTTTTAAGACTGAGAAAAAAGTGAAATAATTGGGTACCACTATGACTAACATGAATTGTATGTTATACCAGAATAATTATGTTAAGACACAGAATGAAATCAAGAAGGACATGTTAAGATGGGAGAAATTACAATTGTCATTGGGGAGAATTTCTGTGATTAAAAATGAATGTTTTGCCAAGAATGTTTTTGTTTCAAACAATACCTATTATGACAACTGATGTACCATTTAAAATATGAGAGAAAGATATATCTAAGTTTGTTTGGCAAGGGAAAAAAGAGTTAAATATAAAATCCTCCAAGTTGCAAAAGAATGAGGAGGTTTCGGACTGCCTGATTTGAAATTGTATTTTGCAGCCTGCTGCTTAGTCTGAACAAAAGTGTGAGTTTTGCTGAGAAATAAGAGAATTTTAGTATTACAATAGAAGGGCACAATCTGAGGTTCAGATGGCATGATTTTCTATGGTACAATAAAGTTAAGATTAAAATAGATTTTAAGAATCATTGTATTAGGGGTGCCACATTGAGCATATGGAACAGATATAAACCTAAACTGTGCCCAAAAATGCCTTTTTGGGTCTCAACACAAAAAGCATTTTATAGGAAAGAAACAGTAGGCAGAAAAAAAAATAGTTAACTTATTGAGAGTTGTTAGAACAGGAACATGGAGAATAAAACATGAAATCAAGAGAGCAATTGGCTGCAGAGGGATTTGGTTTTCAATAGTTTTTGTATGCACAATTAAGAGAAAGATTTAAGGTAGATAATACGACATTGAATTGAGCAGCAGAAGACAGAATTTGAAGCTGAACTACTGTATGTACAAATTATGAACATGTAATTGCTCAGATGTATAAACTTTTATTAAAATTGGAAATGGAAGAACAAGTGAAAGTCTGTATGATAAAATGGGCTGCGAACTTTGGACACAATATACTGATGGAACAGTGGGAAAATATGTAGTTAAAAGGATTGAAATTTACATTATGTTATAACTTAAAAGAGAATTTTTATAAAATGATGCACTGTTTGTATATGACTCCAGAAAAATTGTCTAGAATGAAAGGTACTTCACATTTATGTTGGAAATGTGGACAACATTAAGGGTCATTTTAACATGCCTGGTGGACTGTAAAAAAGCCAGAAATTTGGGGGGTTCCATACATATAATGATACAAAGAACTTTAGAGATCAACGTTCAACTGAAATCAGCACTTTGCTTGCTGGGATTGATGAACGATCAATTAGAAAAGAGCCATGGAATATTATTTTTATATATGATTACTGCTGCAAGACTATTGTATGTGCAAAAATGGAAAAACCCACAATGGAGGAATGGTTGGTGAAGATGACAGAACTACCAGAGATAGCAAAGATAACTTGTTTGATTAAAGAAAGATCAACAACTAAATTTATCAGTGGCTGGAAAGCCCTTATAGACATTTTGCTGTAAAAAGAGAAAAATGAACTTGTGATTTATGAGTATGAAGATTAGAAAGTATAGTTTATGGACAGAAGGAAATTATGATGTAACCTTAGAGAGAGAGGGTAAAATATAAATGCATTTACAACTGCTGTCAAAAAGATTGTAAGCCACTTCTTCTTTTCTCTTTTCTCTTTTTTCTATTTCTTTTTCTATTTTCTTTCTTACTTATTCACTATTTTTCCTTATTTTCTTTGTTCGTTTTCTAATATTTGTATTGTTTTTATCTTGTTAAAAAATCTTCAATAAAAATTATATTAAAAAAAACAAGTAATGTGCATACATGAAGCTTAAATCCTAAAACAGGCTGATGTAGTTTAAAAAATTAAGATCCCAATGCCACAAGCTGCCCCCCAAAGCACAGGTCAAAAACTAAAAATCTTGGCCTTGTTCATCGATTTGGTATGGCCCTACCATTTTTATATTACTCTGCCCCTGTGGGTTTCAGGTCTCCGAGCACTTTTAAGGTCAGCACCAGGCCCTGAAAGGCTGCCCACCAGGGATTTATGGAAATATGCAAAAATTTGATCTAAAATGAATTCTGACTTCTGACCCACAACTGGATGTCAGCACAGATTGATTGACAGCTACCATGTATTGTGAATTATACAGCCTAAAGAGTTTTCCTCTAAATTCTGCTTCCTTTGCAAAGCTTGCCTTTAGTTCTGCATTTGGCCTTAAATGGCTACAGCATTCAGAGTAGGTACAACTCTTCTAAGTTAAATCATTTCGCCCATTTACATTTTTGCAAACCCTACCTTTGGTTAACTCTCCCTGCTTTTGGTATACCTTTTTAGCCCACTTCCTGTAACAATCAGTCCAAGAAGCCATTCACAACATTTTAACACATCTGTTAGGTCTTCATTTAGTTTAGAATGGCTGCAATATTGATGGCATAGGAAACTTACTTTTCTCCATTTTGCCTCATCTTGCTTAACTGTCATTACATTTGAGGATATAGAAAATGAGACTGGGAAAGGAAGTTTTAGTTTCCTAATGAGCTTTGTCTGTGTGAAACTAAAGATTCTAAAATTTAAAGAAGCATTTCATTAAAGCAATGGATAAACAGAACCGGGGCTTGGTTAACACTTAAATGGGATATCCCTAGGAAACACCTGGACTGTAGTTAGCCCTAACTGGAAAGTTGAAAAATATCCTAGATGAAGGCAATAGCAAACTACTTCCAAGATGGTGCTAAACAGCCTTTCATGGATAATAAAGTCACCAGGAGTCTGTTCTATGCTCTTCCATCTGTCTGTCTGTCTGTCTGTCTATCTATCACGGGTTTTCATGTGATTGTCATTCTTCATTATTACCTTATATGATATTCCTTTTAATTTGACCTTTGACATATACTCTGCAGTTGGCCATCTGGATTCACTATAGAAATGCATAGCTGATTAACTAGCACCCTTCCTCTTCATGTGGCAAAACCTAGCCACAACTGAGCTGTTTCTGAGGAGTAAAAACTGGAATCACCTCTAGACTTTTCTTGAAGAAACTATTTTGTAATTCATGTGTTGCTTTGTCATCCTAAGTATATCAGTCACTGCACCAAAATAAACCAAAAGGTAGCATAGCAGGTAAGATGCCTATGATCAAAGGAGAAGGCAAACATGTTGTGCTACATGGTGCACTGAGGAAAGCCAGAAGAATCTGCACACTAGAAATTCCTCCACCTGCAGTATTATTTAGTGCTAAGCTGAAATATACTCCTGCATTTTCTATTAGTTCTTCACTTGAATAGAAAATATTTTTTTTACAAAATCACTCTTGGAGAGTTTTCTTGAAATCATCATGGGTACATTTGGTATTCTTGCACTTATTTGGTGATTATGGGAACAAGGAACATGAAATTCATTGTCCATTCTTCTCTTCCATGGTCTAGTCCAGGGTTTCCCAACCAGGGTTCCATGGAACTCTAGGGTTCCATGAGAGGTCACTAGGGGTCCTCTGGGAGATCACGATTTATTTAAAAAAATATTTCAGATTTGGGCAACTGCACATTAAAGAGGTAAGTTTCATTCTTTAGTTTTAATTTAGGAACACTGTTAATGCATATATATAGGCCTACACATGAAACAAATATAATAATTTTATAACTTGTGACATATATTTAAGCCTGAATGTGCAGGGGTTCCCCAAGGGTCAAAAGGTTGAGAAAGGCTGGTCTCACCTTCCTAGATCTCTGCACTTCATTCATCCCATCATCATAGGGGAAACTTTCAGCTTTTTTTCAATAGTGGTCCTATTGTGATTATGAAGGGGAAATCTTGCCTTGGAGAAATTGATGGAGAATTCTTCAATTTCTCTGGAGAAAATCAGACAAATGTATCTGTGGTAAAGAATTTCAAAAAGCCATTTGTTCCCAATGTTAGTATTATTAACACATCACATGCATAAAAAAGACACATAGCTACCGCACAACATTGATGAGCATAGAAGTAAAGTAAATAAGAACTGGACATAAGGAGGAGATAGGAACTAGTCTACATTAGTTGTGGTGAGATTCATACCTGATAATTCACTCCAAAGCTGGATAAATACCACAATATTCTTTTACATGGCCACCTCTCTATTGTTCAAGCTTATGGAACAGTCAGCAGCTGCTTCGACTCTCCCTAGGAGATATCCCTCTCATCCCACCCCTTGCCCCTTTTTCTTGGTGGAGTGGTAGAAGCAAAATAGCAAGAGGAATTACCTTCTTTCTTATGTGTTCTCTCATTGCCTCTTCTTCCTGCTCCTCTGTTCATTATTCATTAGAGGGGCCAAGGAACTTGGTGTCTTTCAAATATGTTGGAACTGCAACTCCAAGAATTCAGCCAATATATCTAGAAGATAACAAGCTGGAGAAAATTGGTTTGCTTCTTCTGGAAAGGGGAAAGAGTTTAATTCCTATCAAATAGGTACAGGGTAAAAACATTTTAAGTATATAACATTCTTTGTTTAAAAAATAGTTTTAATGGAACTTCTCTTTACTTCTAGCAACAAATCTAACAGTCATCTTGGAAAGGGAACTTTTGAATTTTCCCATGAGATATCTTTGTTCAATCAGCTTTCATTTCAGAAAGAGGCCTCCTTCTGCTCTTCTCGATGACCATAAGAATTATGTCTGGGACTTCAAAGAAAAAGAGGCTAAGCTCAAAGCCTTCAGAGGTAAATAAAACCTACCTTTAATCCAGGCTATTTGACCTTTCAGGTTCTCACAGTATTTGCACTGTGAGCTGTGATTTCAGTGTAAGCAAAACACCCAGATAACAGTTTCTGAAGCAACAATGTGCTGAAGGCAACTGAGCACTCACACTGTCCCAAAGTCAGGCCAATAATAAGGGTTTTCCTTAAACACTAAAGATTTAATCCAGCCTTAGCTATATACCACTGAATTCCACTGACTGATTTCAGTGGGAGACATGATCACCTCTGCATAATTTATCCTTTGAAACAAAAGGAACTGAAAATTGCCATTAATTCAAAGGAGTCAGGTTGTCCCTCCCACAAATATGGAGAAGAAATAGGGCTTAAAGGGGACATATATAACTGGATTGTGTCCCAAATTAGGGTCCAATAAACTGATTTAGGAATATATTTTATTAATATCAAACAGGCATACTTGTGAGCCTTCAGCAAAGGATCGTTACCTTGTCGTGGTGCTGGAGCTTGAGCACCTCAATGATGCCATGAGCTAAACCGTGAAGGGCCACCCAAGACGGGAAGGTCATGACAGAGAGGTCAGACTAAATGCGATCCCTGGGGAAGGTAATGGCAACCCACCTCAGTATTCTTGCCGTGAAAACTAAATGGATCAGTACAACCAGAGATATGTCGGTATACCATCGGAAGATGGTCAAAATGCTACTGGGGAGGAACAGAGGATGAGCTCAACTAGCCCCAGACGTGATGACGCAGCTAGCTCAAAGCCGAAAGGATGGCTAGCGGCCGACGGTGCTGGTGGTGAACGGCGAATCCGATGTTCTAAGGATCAACACACCATCGGAACCTGGAATGTAAGATCTATGAGCCAGGGCAAATTGGATGTGGTTATTGGTGAGATGTCAAGATTAAAGATAGACATTCTGGCCATCAGTGAACTGAAATGGACTGGAATGGGCCACTTCACATCAAATGACCACCAGATCTACTACTGCGGACAAGAGGACCACAGAAGAAATGGAGTAGCCTTCATAATTAATAGTAAAGTGGCTAAAGCAGTGCTTGGATACAACCCAAAAAATGATAGAATGATCTCAATTCGAATTCAGGGCAAGCCATCTAACATCACAGTGATCCAAATATACGCCCCAACCACAAATGCTGAAGAAGCTGAAGTAGAGCAGTTCTATGAGGATCTGCAGCACCTACTGGACAACACGCCTAAAAGAGATGTTATTTTCATCACAGGAGACTGGAATGCTAAGGTGGGCAGTCAAATGACACCTCGAATTACAGGTAAGTATGGCCTGGGAGAACAAAACGAAGCAGGACACAGGCTGATAGAATTTTGCCAAGACAATTCACTCTGCATAACAAACACTCTCTTCCAACAACCTAAGAGACGGCTTTATACATGGACTTCACCAGATGGACAACACCGAAATCAGATTGATTACATCCTTTGCAGCCAAAGGTGGCGGACATCTGTACAGTCGGTAAAAACAAGGCCTGGAGCTGACTGTAGTTCAGATCACGAACTTCTTCTTGCACAATTTAGGATCAGACTAAAGAGATTAGGGAAGACCCACAGATCAGCTAGATATGAGCTCACTAATATTCCTAAGGAATATGCAGTGGAGGTGAAGGATCGATTTAAGGGGCTGGACTCAGTAGATAGGGTCCCGGAAGAACTCTGGACAGAAGTTGGCAGCATTGTTCAGGAGGCGGCAACAAAATACATCCCAAAGAAAGAGAAACCCAAGAAGGCAAAATGGCTGTCTGCTGAGACACTAGAAGTAGCCCAAGAAAGAAGGAAAGCAAAAGGCAACAGTGATAGGGGGAGATATGCCCAATTAAATGCAAAATTCCAGAGGTTAGTCAGAAGAGATAAGGAATTATTTTTAAACAAGCAATGCGCGGAAGTGGAAGAAGACAATAGAATAGGAAGGACAAGAGACCTCTTCCAGAAAATTAGAAACATTGGAGGTAAATTCCAGGCAAAAATGGGTATGATCAAAAACAAAGATGGCAAGGACCTAACAGAAGAAGAAGAGATCAAGAAAAGGTGGCAAGAATATACAGAAAACCTGTATAGGAAGGATAACAATATCGGGGATAGCTTTGACAGTGTGGTCAGTGAGCTAGAGCCAGACATCCTGAAGAGTGAGGTTGAGTGGGCCTTAAGAAGCATTGCTAATAACAAGGCAACAGGAGACGACAGCATCCCAGCTGAACTGTTCAAAATCTTGCAAGATGATGCTGTCAAGGTAATGCATGCTATATGCCAGCAAATTTGGAAAACACAAGAATGGCCATCAGACTGGAAAAAATCAACTTATATCCCCATACCAAAAAAGGGAAACACTAAAGAATGTTCAAACTATCGAACAGTGGCACTCATTTCACATGCCAGTAAGCTAATGCTCAAGATCCTGCAAGGTAGACTTCAGCAGTTCATGGAGCGAGAATTGCCAGACGTACAAGCTGGGTTTAGAAAAGGCAGAGGAACTAGAGACCAAATTGCCAATATCCGCTGGATAATGGAAAAAGCCAGGGAGTTTCAGAAAAACATCTATTTCTGTTTTATTGACTATTCTAAAGCCTTTGACTGTGTGGACCATAACAAATTGTGGCAAGTTCTTAGTGGTATGGGGATACCAAGTCATCTTGTATGCCTCCTGAAGAATCTGTATAACGACCAAGTAGCAACAGTAAGAACAGACCACGGAACAACAGACTGGTTTAAGATTGGGAAAGGAGTATGGCAGGGCTGTATACTCTCACCCTACCTATTCAACTTGTATGCAGAACACATCATGCGACAAGCTGGCCTTGAGGAATCCAAGGCTGGAGTTAAAATCTCTGGAAGAAACATTAACAATCTCAGATATGCAGATGATACCACTTTGATGGCTGAAAGTGAAGAGGAACTGAGGAGCCTTATGATGAAGGTGAAAGAAGAAAGTGCAAAAGCTGGTTTGCAGCTAAACCTCAAAAAAACCAAGATTATGGCCACCAGCTTGATTGATAACTGGCAAATAGAGGGAGAAAATGTAGAAGCAGTGAAAGACTTTGTATTCCTCAGTGCAAAGATTACTGCAGATGCTGACTGCAGTCAGGAAATCAGAAGACGCTTAATCCTTGGAAGAAGAGCAATGACAAATCTCGATAAAATAGTTAAGAGCAGAGACATCACACTGACAACAAAGGCCCGCATAGTTAAAGCAATGGTGTTCCCTGTAGTAACATATGGCTGCGAGAGCTGGACCATAAGGAAGGCTGAGTGAAGGAAGATCGATGCTTTTGAACTGTGGTGTTGGAGGAAAATTCTGAGAGTGCCTTGGACTGCAAGAAGATCCAACCAGTCCATCCTCCAGGAAATCAAGCCAGACTGCTCACTTGAGGGAATGATATTAAAGGCAAAACTGAAATACTTTGGCCACATAATGAGAAGACAGGACACCCTGGAGAAGATGCTGATGCTAGGGAGAGTGGAAGGCAAAAGGAAGAGGGGCCGACCAAGGGCAAGATGGATGGATGATATTCTAGAGGTGACGGACTCGTCCCTGGGGGAGCTGGGGATGTTGACGACCGACAGGAAGCTCTGGCGTGGGCTGGTCCATGAAGTCACGAAGAGTCGGAAGCGACTAAACGAATAAACAACAACAAAATATTTGTGAGCAGACACAGTTGGTTCAACTTGATCTGTATTTTAAATTTTAACACAGCCATTGGAGTAAACGGGTTTGGGGAGAAGCAACATTCTGATTTTGATTGGAGGAGGAATGTGGGTGGAGTGTGTAACATATTCCCTTATGTTATTTTCCAGATCCAAATCCCTCACTTGCACTCTCAAAAGTTCTTATGAACCTCATAGAAAAAAACCAAAAATCTCCAGAGTGCTAATCTCCAGAGTACCTATGGGGATACTATTTATATTAGGAGAAATAGAATTGAATTCTTTGTTGACTGTAATCTCAGCTTCCCACTGCCCATTTTTTAAAGTCATGAATGAATAAATGATACAAGGAGATGCAAATGGTCCCCTGTGTTTTATGTGATTTGGCCTTAAGTATTATCTACATTAGTTTGATTGACAACTGATTTATGCTTCCTCTTTTTATTTCTCTGTCACAAAAGAAGACAAATTTTTGCATCCCATTCCTTTACTGGATGAAAGATGGGCAATGAAAATTCTTCTTTAGCCATAAAGAAAAAAAGTAAACTCTAAAAAGTGTCATAATCTCCTCCCTCCTCTGTTCCAAGCTCCTCAACTCAGGGCACAGAGAGAATAAACACTTCTGTCATAGCTACACATGATTGTAAGGCACATTTTACCTTTTCCAACTGATTATGCTCCAGATGTGATCTCCTTCAGCTTTCATATTTCACAGCCTATATAGCCTTGATGACACGAGGGAATGAGCTGAAACTTCCCTGGGGAATTTCCAGTGGCTAGACTAAAGATGACAAAGGAATCATCATGACTGAAGATTAAACTTCATTGGAGCTGAGAGCTGAGTAATTCTCCCTTTTTAGAACTGTTTTGAACATACATACACCCACATACATACACACTTTGCTTGTATGCTGCCCATTCCCAAAGGCTTTAGGTGGATAACAATGTTAACATATAAATAAATAACTTCGGAACCACCTTGGAATACATATAAACATTAAAAAATCAAATAAAAACCAACAGATACAAAAGCCATGTGCCCACAACCTCACCTTCAAATCACAGAACATCTTTCTGTGCAAGACAGAATTGGTAGGTCTTCAAAATTTTCCTTGGTATGATGAGGCTAACTGAATTTTTTTACTGGGAAGGAGTTCCAAAGAATGGGGATTTGGTATTGAGAATGCCTGCTTCTGTCAGGTGACAATCCTGTATGGGTGGGACCTGGAGGGAGTTAGTCCTATTTGATCTGGTTGGAAAGGTAAATACAGAAGAAGGCAGTCCCTCAGAAACAGCTCCAGGGCCATATAGGGCCTTAAAGGTGGCAGCCAGCATCTTGAATCACACCTAGAATCCAAATGGTAGTAAGTGCAGCTCCCAAAGCAGTGGGATCACCTGAGTATATATCACTGTTTGCTGTCCAGAGTCATCTGTTGAAATGGGTGGTTGTATAAATTGATTAAATAAATAAATAAACAAACCTATCACTGTCAGGGCTGCTGCATTCTGGATCATTTTTAGCTTCCAAGTGTTCTTCAAGGGCTGCCCCATGTACAGCACATTATGGTAGCCTAAACAGGAGGTCACTAGGGCATGAGTGATTGTGACTCATGGCTTTCCAATCCAGGATATGTCACAGTTGATGCTCAAGATGTAATTATGCCAACCAGTGCCCTCCTAGCCATAGCTGCCATCTGCTGTTCTACCTGCCATCTGCTCTTCCTCCCTTCACAAAGGAGGAGAACCACAGCAAAACAATGTATCTCACCCCAATCTCTTGGAAACAGTCCAGAAGGATGCCATGGTTGATGGTACCAAATTGAGGAAGCTCAGGAGGGTTGCATTCCCCCACTCCTGGTCTCTCCAAAGGTCATCCAGAAGCATGACCAATGCAGTTGCCATGCTGTATCCTGGCCTGAACACTGACTGCCATGGCTCCAAAAATTTAGAATGGGGGTGTGCATGTAAAATTCTGCAAAAACCTGTGACAAGGTAAACCTGATATCTGTAGATACTTGGCAATGTATAAGAGCTCCTACTAACCTTATGACAGGCAATACCTCAAAGCATATTCTTTCCTGGGCATAAACCCCAGAGCTTTACTCATAATTCTCCTCCATATCTGTCCTGAAGAAAGGATAAGGCTTGAGGGAAGAAAGAAGGAAGAGAATGAGTCTAATCTGTACTGAAAAGGATTTGTTTCTGTGGCTCTATCACCAGTTTTTCCTTAGGTATCTTTGAATTATTGCAAAAAAGAAAATAATCATTAAGTCTGCTTTCCCCCAAGATGCAACAATGGTTTTGTCTCAGGATTATGTTGGGGACATGAAAACTGGGCTGTTCTTCAGCATAGGAAATACTGAAAAGGCTAGCCGAACGGGATTCGCTTGATTGATTTTGCCGCAAGAGGGAATTTTTGCTTGTAGAACAGCAGAAACCGTCTGAAACACCCCTACATACACACGCCCCTACAAGAAACTAGTGTGGAAAATTGCCTGCTGGAAAACAACAAAACTCATGCTGGGCTTGTGCTGAATCCCTCTAGCGTAGACAAGGCCGTCTCAGATCCTGGCTGAGATATAAAATCAGCCTTGAAATGAGTACGCCCAAATGGTTTAAGGAATGATTTCACTCCCCTTCCTGCACTCAGAAAAGGCTTCAGATGAACTGAATAAGCCTCCTCCCTTTTCAGCCAGCAAAGGTCCACCTTGGATGGCAGTTGTGGTAGAAAGCAGGGCTCCTGTTTACTTCAAACCTCAGGCTGGTGGGGGGGGGGCTCTAGAAAGGCAGGAATGGGGCCTCCTCCTTCTGGAAAAACTAAGGCATAGTGTTCCAGCTGAGAACAGTTCCTTTCACAGGCTCTGCTTTTCTGCCTGCAAACCCCTCCCTGTCTAACGGCTTTTAAGAAACGATCTGAACTATGTAAACCTTTCAAAGTAATGCTCAAGCTAATACAGGGCACATGATAGGAGATCAGATTTTTAAATTAGCTTTTTTCACTCATTCATAAACAAAAGCTTAGCCCTCGCTGAGCTAACAATATTCAAGAGAACAGTACTTTTAGCAACATCCGCATCAACTCCCTGGGGAGCATCTCCTAAGGAAAACACGTCTTTTTTGCAATGATTACCTGTATTTTCCATCCTGATTGGTTCTCAAATAACTTTGAGAGGACTTAGTTATCTGGGCTGAACTTGCCATTATGCTAAATAAGCAAGCAAGAGCGATTCCTACAGTGGTGACATTATCAGGGAGATTTTTCTAGCATGTACACTTAGCTCTGGCATGACTTTCCTACATGTAAATGTTCTCTCAATGCTCAGAATATGCTGGTTTTTCTCCATATCACAGGGCAAAAACAAACAAATGAAAAAAAGAAGAGGAACCTCTCTGTTCTGCAGTTACTGGGAAGAAAAAACTTGAAACGAGGGAAACTAGCAGAACAGGAGCCCAAAGTCTCCACTCTCAGGCGTATTTCAAACATGATGTGGGGAGGAATTGTACAATAAGACCCATGTGTGACAGCTGTGAAAAAGGCAACTTTCGTGCTAGGGATTATTGGGAAAGGAATTGAAATAAAACTGCCACAATTTTCATGTTTCCATACATGTCCAGAGATACATGAATATAACATACTGAGGATTCTTCAGGTTGTTCCATCTCAAAAAGGATTCAGCAAAGGTGCAGAAAAAAGAAAAGACAACTATGGTGATTAAAAGTTTGGAACACCCCCCCCCCAAAAGTGGCTTTTTAGTCTAGGAAAAAAAAATGAATAGGCTCAACTGAAATGTACCAATGAATCCAACACCTTGTTGGCAATAGGACTGCAGAGCCGAAGTAGAGGGGGAGTGTTGTTTGTCACTATGTCTGCTATTTAAGATATCAAGTGGGGTTCTGAGGAACATCTGCTGCAACCAATGGAGCAGAATTAATGTAGTCCAAATCAATGGCTAGGTGGAGTTCCTGGGAAGATTTAAGATCCACATATCCTCCTGGTCTGCCTACCAGCCAGATTGTTTCATTCCCTCTCTTAGGCCTTTCTCATGACAGAACTTCCAGTGTTGGGGAAGGCTAGTCTCAGAGCATGGGAAACAGGAAGAACTCTTGCATCTTTCTCCCTCCAACTTGGGAGGAAGAAATTTGAGGATCTATCATCAGAATCTGTGATCTAAGCATTTGTATTATGGAGAAAGTAGATGAAGACCTTTGTCATTTCTATTTGGCTCAGAAAACATGGCTGGCAAACTGAGGCATTTTTAAGAGAGAGAGAGAGAGTCCAACTTTTAAAAAAAGCTAATCTTTGCAACTTTTCTAAGAATTTCATCTGCCTTCTATTTTTGGAAATGTTTGGCAAGTTTGTTTGTTTTTTGTTTTTGTTTTTTTGCCATCAGGCCTGAGGCCCTGGAATTTGTTGAACCCACCAATATCAAGGTTACCTTATTTCTGTCAGACAACTTCACTCCCAGCATTTGCATAGCATTTGACAACTCCCAGGCTATGGTGTTCATACATTTTGCCATCAACCTGCCATTTCTAGCTCGCTAATTGGCTCAATTTCTTCTATCCTAGTTTTCTGACTTAACACTGGGAAGACTGCTGAGTGTGTTCACTTTTATTGGATATAGGATTTAGGAGGGGACAGAGTATGATATTAGAATGTCTTTAGTATTACTGAACCTTGGAATCCTGATACCTCCTTATTTCTTAGTGAGCCCTTTTGGCTACAATCCCATTAACAACTCAGCAACTGGGTTGGTATTTGATAACGTTTATCTGTATATGTATTCCATCTCTTTGTTTATCCTTGACACACCCCACAGTTCATCCTTGAAATACGTTTGAGGTAGTTTAATTTAGGTATCCTCAGCATAGTTTAACTTTCTCATGACACACTGTTTACATATGCCCTTTCCTCTCAAATTTCCATTTTCCTCATGCAGAACCAAGTGACTCTTAGGTTGGACTTGTTGGTTTTAATTAATTTCAGTCTTTCATCCAGGAACTCATAGGGGCATATTGTACATTCCTTTCTATGAATTTATTTATTTGACTTGTATTCCAGCTTTCATTCAGGATTTCAAGGTCGCATACATAGTGCTCCTTCTTCCCCTTTTCCCAACAACCTTGGGAGATGGGTTGGGTTAAGAGAGAATGACTGGCCCAAAGTCACCCAATGAGTTTCCATGGCTGAGGATGGACTTGACCCCGAGTCACCCTATTCTCTATATAATATCTTAACCACTACAACACACCAGCCTGCTCCAGCAATACTGTTCTATGATGGTAGAAGTTAAACCAAGTACATGTATTGTTCCTGGCCTTCTTCTGCCCTCTTGCATCTTATCTAACTCTAGAAAGCCATCAACAGGAATCTCTTTCCTAGGTTTGTACTCATATATTGTATTTTGATAATGGAGGGTTGGATATTTCTCAAGCATTGGTTGGTAGTCTTCATTTCCTGTCACTGGAGGGTCATTCACATATTAGTGAGATGTTTGATATCTCATGAGTGGTGTGAGAATGCTTTCCTCTAATCCTTGAAGTAGGGGAAAAAACAAAACAAAACAGTGCTGGCATATTTTGCCTAGTCCTCTTCTGCTTCAATAATAAGAGCAGTGCTGTTTTTACCAATTTACTGCAGAAGATGTTAATAAAAGTGATTGGTGAATTCCCCTGGTTTGTTTCTCCTTCCATCAAATGTTCTCCCTAATGTGAGGTGGGGGAGGAGGAGGAGGTGAGAATATGATGTATGAGGGCTTTGGTGTTATGATTTCATATGGCTTTCTCCATTTGTATAGAAACTATCTATGGTCTAGGAAAGGGTGCTTTATTCCTTCTGGGCATAATCTTCCATTGGGGACTCCTTTCTCTAGAGCTGCTTTTTGCTTATGGATATATCGGGCCTGCAACTAGGGTCTGTGTCACCTGGGGCAAACATGGATTCCACGCCCATTTTGGCACCCCTCCCAGAGCTCATTTTGGTGCTCCCCCAGCATGGAGCCCAGGGTACATGCCCTGCTTGCCCCCCGCTAGTTGTGACCCTGTGTTATCTTGAAGATGCATAGGTAGATTCTACAAGGCACGATGGACATCTTGGGATAGTTTAGTTCTCCCAGGCTTAATGATGAATCTGGCTGAAGAACAGAACAGAACAGAACAGAACAGAATACTTTATTGGCCAAGTATGATTAGACATACAAGGAATTTGACTTTGGTGCAAGAGCTCTCAATATACAGTATTTACAAAACATCAGAAAATAAACAATAATAAAGTAGAAATGTTATTTACTAAAACTATATGATCAAGAAGAAAAGAATTAAAGGAAAATAACACTGCAACTATTAACTAACACACACTTATATTTAAAGGGAGAATTAAGGGACAATATACTGCATCTGTTGTCTAACATATGTTCACATTTAACAGAGCATTACCGGTCACATCTTAGCAGTCATGTCTTACTATACATTGTCAATCATTATATCATGCTGCATTAATTAGGAGTTCAACAGAGCAATGGGAGAAAATATCCCTGTAAAGAAACCCACCTCCAAAGATTGCTTTGGAAAACTGGTTCTCAAGCTGCACATTCCCATCTCTCCCTGTTCTCTAATTCAGTTCTCCCACCTCCCTGGAGGTGAAATGTGTCAAGGCATGTCACAGATGTAGGTTGGGTGGGTCCTTTCTTTGCTGCTGAAACCCAAGTACTTATCTGGCTTGGGTGTGCATTTACTGTAGCATCTGTTTGGTGTGCATTCCATGGCTTCCAGTATACAATCTCTCCTGCAACCCAAGCCAAAATAGCCATGGAGGGCAACACTGAGTGACTGGAGGAGCACAGGTGTCTCCTGCAATAAGACATTTTAGGAGAAAGACATTGAACTATAACAGCTAAAAATTAACATAGGCTGCCCCTGAAGTGAGCTGAGGATGAAATGAAGACAGAATCACGAGGACAGGCCAGCAAGGCATCTTTGTGCCATGGTTTGAGTGAAAGGATGATGAGCCCTATAACAGCTTCTGAATTTAAGGACAGTTGTTCCAAGTAAGCATAACTGACCTCAATGTATGTAATCCTGGAAACCTTCCCATAGCATTTTACCCCCCGTAGTATTTATTTCTCATTTGTGCATAGTTAATTTTTTAATTCCTGATTTCTTTAGTAACTTAGTTTCCAGGCTGATGCCGTCCTTTGTATTCTGAAGTCTTCCTAAGTTATTTACAGGGTGTTTTGAATCCCTCTGTTCCTCAGTTTTTCTAAAGCTGATTAGCATGTCGTGGAAAGCCAACTGACTGTTATCCTTGGCAAGTAATGGCATCTGTTATTGCTTTGTTGCTGCAACCTTCTTGGAGATGTCCAAAAAGCTGCAGCAAAAAGGGTCTGGATCCAAGGCTGTAGTTAAGTAACCAGCCTAATTCCAGACAAGCCTTTAAAAAACAAACAAACAAAAGGCAAATAGATTGCATTGTATCGGTGAAATGTGTGTTCATCCTGTATTTGATAACTTCTTCACTTTGGAAGAAAATAAATATATTTTCCAGACCTTCAATATTCTTCTGGTGGGGTCTTACATAGTTGCTCTTGATTATACCTTCAGAATGAATGGAGATTATATATGTGTGGAAACAGATTTTCTGAATATGAAGCTTTCCTGGCCTTAAGACATGCACACATAATTCTCAGTGACAGTAATGGGACAGTAATAGACCACACAATGCACAAAACATATTTTCCATAAGGAGATCCAGGCAGCATGTGGAAATTCCATTGCTTCTTTGCAACAGTTTAGAATCCAGCTGGCAAAAGGAAGTTTTTGTAAACAGAACCAGCTCCATGGCTTGAAAGAGTTAACTGCCTTCTCTGTCTACAAGCTCTCTGCATGTGAGTCCCACTGATTTTAACTGAAGGTCCTTCAGGGGATAATAATATTTATTTACTGTGGCAGTAAGTACCATACAAATACTCTGAAATACCATTTCCCAAATTAAAAATGTTCTGGTCTCAGAAAACAGTTATCATTAATGTCTCTTTCCCAGATATTTCTATAGCATTTCATTCTTCTATGACTTTAAACCAAATGTGTCAGACCTCATGTAACCTAATACTGTGTACTGGACTAGCTGTAGCTCTCAAAGGTGTCAGCCTGATCTCAGGCCTAAGGCCTGGGAACCTTTATAGAAAGCCTGCAATGAATGGGATCTTTGACATGGCAAAGCAAGTGTTCACCCCACAACATCAGTGGTGCAATCACACAGGCATCTTGGTTGCATAAACCAACTGTGACTAAGACAATATGGGGAAAGAAGATGAGTGCATAGTGCACTGGGCACCTGTTCAACATTAAATAAGGCAAATCCAATTGTATAGATGGACATGATAAACATTTCATAATTTCTAGATTTTTAGGATAGTAGATATGCTACTTTATTCCTTTAACCTCTATATAGGTTTTGTAGGAGGCTAATCTATCATTTAAAACTTATAAACAACCACATGGATGTGGAAAAGTTACAGTCCTATATTCCTTTTGGTAGATAGGTGGCCATACAAGCATGTTTAATAAATAAATAAATAAATAAATCTTACATTCTAATGTACATTATATAAAGGAAAGGGGAGAAAACGATGAAGGAAAATAGAGCATATACTGAACTGGCAGGACATAGCAGCCACACAAACATCCAATTCTTAAATAAAGCAGAATATTATATAGATTACAAGGCTATCATAGACAAAATATATTTTCATTTTGAGCAGTATTCTATATAGGTTGGATGGTATGATAAATCCTTAATTCAAAAATAATACTCAAAGAGTACTCACAAAGAATATTCATCTTTGTTCTTTAAATTTTTTTATTAATTATTTAATGTTTATCAAAACAGCAGATGATATAAAACTGGGTGGGATAGCTAATATCCAGATCCCAGAAACAGAATTCAAAATTATCTTGACAGGTTAGAGAAATGAACTGAAAAATGATGGAACCACATTTAATTCTTTCTTTTTCTTTTTTCTGTCTTCTTTTTTCTTTGTCTTTTCCTTCCTTCTTTGTTTTCACATTTACTTTACTATAGTTTTTGTCTTTCTTTGTCTTTCTATTATCTATGTAAAGGTAAAGGTAAAGGTTTCCCTTGACGTAAAGTCCAGTCGAATCCGACTCTAGGGGGCGGTGCTCATCTCCGTTTCTAAGCCTTAGAGCCGGCGTTGTCATAGACACTTCCGGGTCATGTGGCCAGCATGACGACTCGGAACGCCGTTACCTTCCTGCCGAAGCGGTACCTATTCATCTACTCACATTTGCATGTTTTCGAACTGCTAGGTGAGCAGGAGCTGGGACGAGCAACGGGAGCTCACCCCGCCGCGCGGTTTCGAACCGCCGACCTTCCGATCGACAGCTCAGCGGTTTAACCCGCAGCGCCACCGCGTCCCTATCTATGTAAAATCTTTTAATTAAAACTATTTTAAAAAATAGAATCACATTTAAGAGAGACAAATGCAAGTTCTTCACTTAGGAAATAATAATTAAATGCAGAGTTATAAAATGAAGGACACACAGCTTGACAATAGTACTTGTAAAAGAATTGGAACAGTAGTTGACTGAAAATTGAATATGACTCGTTGGCATGATGTGACTACTAGCTTTTTTTGTTTTGTTTTGTTTTGTTTTGATGGCTACCCATAATATTCTCAAGAGTCCTCCCAATGCAAACATTCAAAAGCATCAATTCTATTTCTGTACTGCTTCTTCAAAGTTCAACTTTTGTATCCAAGTGTCAGAGGCCTTATGGAGTCCTCGTCAGCAGCAGGAAGAAGAAGATGGCAAAGGTCAGCTGGGGGCAGCGGTAGAGGGCAGGGTGATAGACAGGTGGGGGGAGTCAAAGCAAAGGCAAGTGTGGCAGGATGGTGGAGCCTTCTACTGAAGGGAGCCCACCGGGCCTGGCCAAGGAGGAGGCAGCGGGATGGAGCCAGCAGTTTGCAGGAGAAGTATGAGGTCCTCACCTAATGACGGTGCGGTCATTAACCTAACAACCGCAACCAGGACTACTGGAACTGTTGCCTGCTAAGTGGTGCAGTCATGTGATGTTTCGCCTAACAACCACATCACTTAGCGACAGAAATTTCAGTCCCAGTTAGGGTTGTTAAGCAAAGACTATCTGTACAGATGTCCTTTAATACTTCTCCTTGTCTCTTTTAACAGCTCTCTCACCTTCTTTGTTAAGTTCCTTTCTGAGATCTTAGTCTTTCTTGGCTTTGCATTTTCTTCTGTCCTCTACCATCTATTCTGAAACCCAGTTTGCTTTCGTCTGTTTTGTGGTCTGTTCTGTTCCACAGTCAGCCCATGGGCACATATTTGTTTTTATAATAAACTTTTCCATCTCCTTGTACCAATAATAGAGCAAATTTGATTTCTGAATGGTCCATCTAGTGATGTCCATGCATATAGGTGTCATGCCATGTTCATTCTTCTTACTGTACATTCCTTGTTCCCACTGTAATTTTTTCCTTGCAACTTCAGATTTCTTGCATGGCAAATCAGCAACTAGATGTTCCAAAGGTTTTAATCTAGCCATGTCGTAAACATTAGTACTCTGATAGATCCTCGGCTTTCCCTTGGTAGCATGTTGAATGCCATCTGAACTCAGAGGCCCATCATCTAGCACTATTTCATTCACTTTACCTTATGTATCCATATGGTTTTCTCAGTAAAATGCAGGCATGCCTTCTCCATGCAATATAAAATGCTTTTGCCATTGTCAATAAAGTGATCGTCTGCCTCCAGCGTCTTCCTATCTCATTGATGACTGATACCTGACTGCTAGGATGACCGTCACACCTTAGATGATCCTGCTGGGAGTACATAATCTTGGCATGTACTCCTGGTGTCCTTTGTTCATTCCTCCCAGGAACACCTACACACAACCACACATACACAGCCATGATGAGGTATCATAGTAGGACTTGGAATGAGGCTGAAAAGAAAGCAAGAGGAAGGAGAGCAAACGGCTGCATCTCTCTCTGCTGAAAAGCAAGGGTATTTCTGAAGATGACTCTGAAGTTTAAACACTGCTTGGGTAGGATTGCTTGGCTGCTGAATTGCTGAATCTCTTTCCTTTGCTATCCTGCCAAGTAATCTGTCTCCCCAACTTCTTTCTGTTGCAAGGAGGAAAGAAATGTCTCTCTGTATGTGTATGTTAAATGTTTGTCTTCTGCTTTCTCTCTTGCTGAATTCAAGTGTGGCTCCAAAAGTAAAGCAAAAGTGTGAAGATGTTCTTTTTTCAGTGTCTTACAGGAACATGGCGTGGCATTCAGTGACATTTTCAACATTGTGTTTTGTTATACATTTTGGTGACACAGAGTGAGTAGGGGATCTGAAACCCATTAGTGATTTATTGTCAGAACCAAAGTTGCCTCTGACTCAGAAAGTGAAACTATTTCTGAGTCAGAGGAAGAATTGGAAACTTACTGGGCTGGAATTGTAGAAACGAAACTCCAGCATGACTCAGCAGGGCGGGAAGAATCCACAAGGCTGATTGGGCGAGATCTGGAGGAGGATTTGAATATGCCAATCAGCATGCGCCAGAGACGAGCTGGAAAGCATGCAAAGGAGAAGGCAGCCCGATTGGCTACAAGAGACTCCAAGCGCACCAAAGATTGGGATAAAAGACAGCCATGCAGAGAGCAAGCTGCCGGAGATAAGTGATCCTCTAAGCCTGCAGCTTTGGAAGAAGAGTCCTTACCAGCATCGGAATCGGCGTCTGCTGTCGAGGAGGGACCAGAGCCCAAGTTCCATTCGGAAGAATCGGATTATATGTTTGCTGCAATCGAGGAACCAGTGTCAGCTGAGCCCTGTAGCCTGTGTTTTGCAACAAGCCTTGAAAACCCGCATTCTCCTCAACAGTGCAGTCAAGTTGAAAGATTTTTGTGTGGCCGCTTGTCCGCAGTTCTATGCAATTGTGCTTCGCAGTCTCCAGCGTGTTTCAAAGTTTCACACCTATGTTGTTCAGGATCTGGATTTGTGGCCACTGTGGTCCAGTCAGCTGAGTCCAGCCGAGTTCCAAGTTCCAAGCCTTGCTCCACGTCTTCAGTCCACAGAATCCAGTCTAGTCCAGGGCTTCCAGCCGAGTCCAGCCTAGTTCCAAGTTCCAAGCTTTGTTCTAAATCTCCAGTCCACAGAATCCAGTCTAGTCCAGGGCTTCCAGCCGAGTCCAGCCTAGTTCCAAGTTCCAAGCTTTGTTCTAAGTCTCCAGTCCAAAGAATCCAGTCTAGTCCAGGGCTTCCAGCCGAGTCCAGCCGAGTTCCAAGTTCCAAGCCTTGCTCCAAGTCTTCAGTCCACAGAATCCAGTCTAGTCCAGGGCTTCCAGCCGAGTCCAGCCTAGTTCCAAGTTCCAAGCTTTGTTCTAAGTCTCCAGTCCACAGAATCCAGTCTAGTCCAGGGCTTCCAGCTGAGTCCAACCTAGTTCCAAGTTCCAAGCCTTGCTCCAAGTCTTCAGCCCAGAGAATCCAGCCGAGTCCAGCCTTGTTCCAGTTCCAAGCCTTATCTTCAAGTCTTCAGTTCTGAGTACCCAGTTTAATCCAGAACCCCCAGCCAAGTCTAGCCTTGCTTCAAGTTTGAGTCCTGCCTAAGTCTCCAGCTCATCCCTGTATGCTGCTTGTAGTCCTGCTTTTAGATTCAGTGAATCAGCGATTCAGTTCCATTGCTGTTCCAGTATTGTTCCAGTTTGAGAACTGCTGCCTCCAATCTTGGTGCTGCTGCACCCAGTCTAACCCAGTGGAAGTTCGCTCCCTGCCTGTCATGGCACAGCTGAGCTTGTTTAACCAGGTTTTGCATATTGAGACTGAATCATTGTAAATAGTTCTTTTGTTGTTGTTTATTCGTTTAGTCGCTTCCGACTCTTCGTGACTTCATGGACCAGCCCACGCCAGAGCTTCCTGTCGGTTGTCAACACCCCCAGCTCCCCCAGGGACGAGTCCGTCACCTCTAGAATATCATCCATCCATCTTGCCCTTGGTCGGCCCCTCTTCCTTTTGCCTTCCACTCTCCCCAGCATCAGCATCTTCTCCAGGGTGTCCTGTCTTCTCATTATGTGGCCAAAGTATTTCGGTTTTGCCTTTAATATCATTCCCTCAAGTGAGCAGTCTGGCTTGATTTCCTGGAGGATGGACTGGTTGGATCTTCTTGCAGTCCAAGGCACTCTCAGAATTTTCCTCCAACACCACAGTTCAAAAGCATCGATCTTCCTTCGCTCAGCCTTCCTTATGGTCCAGCTCTCACAGCCATATGTTACTACAGGGAACACCATTGCTTTAACTATGCGGGCCTTTGTTGTCAGTGTGATGTCTCTGCTCTTAACTATTTTATCGAGATTTGTCATTGCTCTTCTCCCAAGGATTAAGCGTCTTCTGATTTCCTGACTGCAGTCAGCATCTGCAGTAATCTTTGCACCTAGGAATACAAAGTCTTTCACTGCTTCTACACTTTCTCCCTCTATTTGCCAGTTATCAATCAAGCTGGTTGCCATAATCTTGGTTTTTTTGAGGTTAAGCTGCAAGCCAGCTTTTGCACTTTCTTCTTTCACCTTCATCATAAGGCTCCTCAGTTCCTCTTCACTTTCAGCCATCAAAGTGGTATCATCTGCATATCTGAGATTGTTAATGTTTCTTCCAGAGATTTTAACTCCAGCCTTGGATTCCTCAAGGCCAGCTTGTCGCATGATGTGTTCTGCATACAAGTTGAATAGGTAGGGTGAGAGGATACAGCCCTGCCGTACTCCTTTCCCAATCTTAAACCAGTCCGTTGTTCCGTGGTCTGTTCTTACTGTTGCTACTTGGTCGTTATACAGATTCTTCAGGAGGCAGACAAGATGACTTGGTATCCCCATACCGCTAAGAACTTGCCACAATTTGTTATGGTCCACACAGTCAAAGGCTTTAGAATAGTCAATAAAACAGAAATAGATGTTTTTCTGAAACTCCCTGGCTTTTTCCATTATCCAGCGGATATTGGCAATTTGGTCTCTAGTTCCTCTGCCTTTTCTAAACCCAGATTGTACATCTGGCAATTCTCGCTCCATGAACTGCTGAAGTCTACCTTGCAGGATCTTGAGCATTACCTTACTGGCATGTGAAATGAGTGCCACTGTTCGATAGTTTGAACATTCTTTAGTGTTTCCCTTTTTTGGTATGGGGATATAAATTGATTTTTTTCCAATCTGATGGCCATTCTTGTGTTTTCCAAATTTGCTGGCATATAGCATGCATTACCTTGACAGCATCATCTTGCAAGATTTTGAACAGTTCAGCTGGGATGCCGTCGTCTCCTGCTGCCTTGTTATTAGCAATGCTTCTTAAGGCCCACTCAACCTCACTCTTCAGGATGTCTGGCTCTAGCTCACTGACCACACCATCAAAGCTATCCCCGATATTGTTATCCTTCCTATACAGGTCTTCTGTATATTCTTGCCACCTTTTCTTGATCTCTTCTTCTTCTGTTAGGTCCTTGCCATCTTTGTTTTTGATCATACCCATTTTGGCCTGGAATTTACCTCCAATGTTTCTAATTTTCTGGAAGAGGTCTCTTGTCCTTCCTATTCTATTGTCTTCTTCCACTTCCGCGCATTGCTTGTTTAAAAATAATTCCTTATCTCTTCTGGCTAATCTCTGGAATTTTGCATTTCTTTAATTGGGCATATCTCCCCCTATCACTGTTGCCTTTTGCTTTCCTTCTTTCTTGGGCTACTTCTAGTGTCTCAGCAGACAGCCATTTTGCCTTCTTGGTTTTCTCTTTCTTTGGGTTGTATTTTGTTGCCGCCTCCTGAACAATGCTGCCAACTTCTGTCCAGAGTTCTTCCGGGACCCTATCTACTAAGTCCAGTCCCTTAAATCGATTCCTCACCTCCACTGCATATTCGTTAGGAATATTAGTGAGCTCATATCTAGCTGATCTGTGGGTCTTCCGTAATCTCTTTAGTCTGATCCTAAATTGTGCAAGAAGAAGTTCGTGATCTGAACTACAGTCAGCTCCAGGCCTTGTTTTTACCGACTGTACAGATGTCCGCCACCTTTGGCTGCAAAGGATGTAATCAATCTGATTTCGGTGTTGTCCATCTGGTGAAGTCCATGTATAAAGCCGTCTCTTAGGTTGTTGGAAGAGAGTGTTTGTTATGCAGAGTGAGTTGTCTTGGCAAAATTCTATCAGCCCATGTCCTGCTTCATTTTGTTCTCCCAGGCCATACTTACCTGTAATTCGAGGTGTCATTTGACTGCCCACCTTAGCATTCCAGTCTCCTGTGATGAAAATAACATCTCTTTTAGGCGTGTTGTCCAGTAGGTGCTGCAGATCCTCATAGAACTGCTCTACTTCAGCTTCTTCAGCATTTGTGGTTGGGGCGTATATTTGGATCACTGTGATGTTAGATGGCTTGCCCTGAATTCGAATTGAGATCATTCTGTCGTTTTTTGGGTTGTATCCAAGCACTGCTTTAGCCACTTTCCTATTAATTATGAAGGCTACTCCATTTCTTCTGTGATCCTCTTGTCCACAGTAGTAGATCTGGTGGTCATTTGATGTGAAGTGGCCCATTCCAGTCCATTTCAGTTCACTGACACCCAGGATGTCTATCTTTAATCTTGACATCTCACCAATAACCACATCCAATTTGCCCTGGCTCATAGATCTTACATTCCAGGTTCCAATGGTGTGTTGATCCTTAGAACATCGGATTCGCCGTTCACCACCAGCACCGTCGGCCGCTAGCCGTCCTTTCGGCTTTGAGCTAGCTGCGTCATCACGTCTGGGGCTAGTTGAGCTCATCCTCTGTTCCTCCCCAGTAGCATTTTGACCATCTTCCGACCTGGGGGTCTCATCTTCCGATGGTATACCGACATATCTCTGGTTGTACTGATCCATTTAGTTTTCACGGCAAGAATACTGGGGTGGGTTGCCATTACCTTCCCCAGGGATCGCATTTGGTCTGACCTCTCTGTCATGACCTTCCCGTCTTGGGTGGCCCTTCACGGTTTAGCTCATGGCATCATTGAGGTGCTCAAGCTCCAGCACCACGACAAGGTAACGATCCTTTGCTGAAGAAATAGTTCTTTAATAAAGAATATTCATTGAGAACCTGCCTGGTGCATGGTCTGAACAGAACACTAATGCTTATAAGTAAACATGTAAATCTGAGTTTGTAATCCTAAACTTAGAAACTGGGAAGACAAGCTCCTGGAATTCAAAACTAATGTATTTACTTACAATCTTGAGATGTTTTATATTTTCTTGCTGCAATGAAGAGAAGGGAACCCTTCACTGGAAAATTCTGTGGGTGAAGAATAGAATATACTAAATTTTATTTAAATTTGAGCTTGATCCAAATATTTTCCTGGGTCAATTTTCATCCTGTTACCTCTGCAGTTCCTCTCTTTTTAACCCCATCACCTTCTCTACAATAATCCCCTTTCCTATGGACATTTCTTCATATTTAGAAGAGACGAGGGTGTGGAATGAGACATGAAATGCTTACAGCTCCTTTTACAAAACTTCTGAGCTCAGCCTGCATTACGTGCTTCATGACTGTTTTTAAAATGCCTGCAAAAATTATCCTTCGACCCTCATCTGCTGCTTCCCCACCTCTACAGTCTGCTAAGACTTACAGAGGGTGAACAAAGATACTTTTGTCATCCTGCTGAAAATAGAGTGCCATCAGATAGATTGTCATTTTCTAAAAGACAGCAAACACTCTGGGCGAGAGTACCTGCTTTCTACTCCGAAAATCCTTGGTCCAATCCCTGGCATATTCAGGCAGGGCTGGAAATTCTTTAGCTTGAATTTTGGAGAAGTAATCTTGGTCAGCAAAAACCCTTAGTTATACTGCACTACCCCCAGGGCACCAACTAGGGGGGGCAACCGGAGCATGTGCCCTGGGTGCCTCGCTGGTGGGGAGCCTAAATGAGGGCTGGGAGGGGGCGCCAAAATGTGTGCTGAGGGGGCGCCAAAATGGACATGGAATCCATGTTTGCCCCGGGTGACACAGACCCTAGTTGTGGCCCTGACTACCCCCCTTTTTTAAAAATTTGGCCTCCAAGAGGAGACTTCCTTGCACACGTTAGTGTACCTGGAAAGCTCCTTCTGGTGAACTCCTTCTAGGGCACAATTCCTCATGGGGAGGGAGGTGCATGGCCCACATGGCCCTGAGAAATCAGTTTGTTCATTTAGAGCTTGGAAAAGGTCAAATCAGAGACATCCCTTACATTTCAGAGAGTTGGAAGGGATTTTATAAACCATCAGCCCCAAACCTCTATTCAGAGTGAATATATCACCACAGAACGTTGGGCAATCTCTAGTCGAAGTCCTGCAGCGATTACACCACCCATCTTTGGAATTTGCTCCACTGACAAAGCATCCTGTAATTTAAAGCCATTAGATTTAGATATGCCCCTTTGGGTAGCAAAGAGCAAGTCTTTTGTTCTCTTCCATGGGATAGCTTTTTTGATATTTGAAGAGTGTGATTGTGTCCCTTCTCTTTCCAGGCTAAAGATATCCACTTCCTTCAGATGTTTATCATGGGAATTGTTTTCTATATCACTGACATTCTCCACTGCCTTCTCTTTATGTTATTCTTAAAGGTACCCAGAACTGGAGACTGTACTCTAGACTAGATGAGATCTGATTAGCACAAAATATAGACAGAAATATTACTTCTCGTGGCTAGAAAACTACCATTGTAACAACATTGGCCTTTTTTCCTTTCTTTATAGCACCATCAGACTGCTGTTTTCATATATACAAGAGTCAAGCCAAGAATCTCTTTCTTTCCTTTTGCTTCTGGATTCCTATTCTATTAAAGTTGTATTGAATTGCACTTCCAAGGGATTAGCATTTCCTCCTTATGTCACCTGCAAATTTGATGAAATGCTCTACAGGGACCAAGACAGAAGTCTACAAGTTCAAAATGAAACAACTGCTCTGAAATGCTTGCTACAGGATCTGATCACTCCACAGAAATGGTGCTTCACAGCTCCATGTAATGTGGACCATCATGAGAGCCCTCTGCACAATGCAGGCATGACAAGCTTGCCTAGAATCAATCCAGCTCTTGGGCCAAACTATGGACCCCAACCTGTGTTCATCTGATCCATATGATGGCTCTCTCCTCTGAGGGTTGGGTAGATTATTCCCCCACAGCTCCCCCACAAGGACCCCCATCTTTCTGCAGAAATTAATGCAACTGAACTAGATGAAGATAGCATGATGTGCTCCAGCTCCACTGTCCCAGCTATCTCTGCAAAGGGAAGGAAAAAGCAAAATAAACATTTGCAATGATAAAGAGAACATTCTTGCATAAAATCCGAAGGGATCCCCGGAATACCAGGAACTTCTCCAAGAACGTCCCAGCACAGAACTTCACAGCAAAGCTTCGTGCAACTGCCATCGACCCTTCCCTGTGCAAACTCTTGAATTCTGCATCTAAGACTTTTCCTTTCCTTCATATACCCGGCAAGCCTTACAGCTGATCGTGCTCATGAATAAACAGCCCTCTCAGCTTCAGGGAACCAAACCTCCCCCATCCCAATCTCTTTTTTTAAAAAAGGGCGAAATCGAGCCAAAAACGGCGAGAGCAGGGGGGCTGGGAAAGGCCGTACGTGAGGGAAAGGAAGGAAGGGAGGTGGGAGAAGGAAGCTGTGCGCTTTAACTAGGATCAATGTGGTAGAGGATTCCTCTCCAGCGTTTGCAAGGAAGTCTGAGGCAATTAGCTCAGTCAGTAGACAGCCTGCAGTCAGCCAGTCTGGGCTGTTCCCCGTGCCTCCCAAGGAATGAGAGAGGAGAGCGGGGAGAATAAATGTCCGGTGACCTCTGCAGTTGGGGCTTCTCTCGAGGGAACGTTTTCTGTTTCTCCTCTCGGGCACCGTGTGACTTGGAGCGTCTGGGCTTTCTTTTAATTAAAATTGGGGCTTCGCTGCTTCCCACCCCCGAGGTCTGAGGAGTTCGGGTGCGCGCGCGCGCGCGGGCGGACGCGTTTGCACTGGGTCTCGCGCTTGGTCGGTGAAAGCGGCGAGCGATGGGGTTTGAGCTGGATCGGTTCAACGGGGAGGTGGATCCAGATTTCAAGTGCAATCTGTGCAACAAAGTTTTGGAGGACCCCCTCACCACCCCTTGCGGTCATGTGTTCTGCGCCGGCTGCGTCCTGCCGTGGGTCGTGCAGCAAGGCAGCTGCCCGGTGAAGTGCCAGCGGATCTCCACCAAGGAGCTGAATCACGTCCTGCCCTTGAAAAGCCTCATCCTCAAGCTGGACATCAAGTGCGCCAACCGGGAACGGGGCTGCGAGAAGGTGGTCAAACTGCAGCACTTGGCCGAGCACGCCGAGATGTGCGACTACTCGCCGGCCAAGTGCCGCCATAAGGGCTGCGCCGAGGTGCTGAACTTGCGCGACGTGGACGCGCATATGCGCGAGAGCTGCGAGGCCCGGCCGGTCGGGATCTGCGAGCAGGGCTGTGGCTTGGTGCTCACCCACCGCGAGCGCAAGGCCGGCTCGCACTGCTGCCTGCAGGCGCTCAAGGCACACAACGGCGCCCTCCAAGCCAAGCTGGCCGGCCTGGAGAAGGAGCTCAAGAAGGAGGCGCTGCGGGCCGGCAAGCGGGAGAAGTCGCTCCTGTCGCAACTCTCGGCCGTGCAACTGGAGCTCCAGATGACAGCGCTGCGCTATCAGAAGAAGTTCACCGAGTACAGCGCCCGCCTCGACTCGCTCGGGCGTAGCCTGGCCGCCTTTTCGCCCGTTAAGGTGAGTCCGACGCCACCAAAGGGCGAGCGAGCGGGCAGCACAGTGGCCCCCGCGCTGCCTCTCCTTCCTCCACCCCGTTCTCTGCCCTTTTTCTCTGAAGTCACTTGTCCTCCTCCGGGGACGCCACAGAGGGAGAGCGAGCGAGCGGGCGAGCCCTGCGGTGTCTTAAAGACTACCCCTAATTTCTTGGAGCGTCCGCTCTTGGATCTAATCGAGTGGCCTCTGGCCCTGGAGAGCAGAGGCCACCATAAAGTTGCAGTCCTCAGCATTTACTTCTGAGCATTCCCCGATGGGATCGCTCTGCAAATTCGTGAGTTTTGAGCCACCTGAAGACCTCTGATGTCTCTGTGTGTAGTTTTCTCAAAAGCTCTTCTGCAATTCATATCTGTGGGATGCTGCAGTTATCCTAGAAGGCTTGGTTACACAAGCCAGCATTTGTTCTTTTTGAAATTCCTTCCTTCTCTCTCTTTCCCTCTCCCCCTTTCTTTCTTTCCAAACATTGCATGCCAAATGTTCTGGCCCCTTTCATGCACCTCCCATATTCAACCCTGCAGGATAAACTCTTTTGAATGTGGTCACCTCCAAATGAGCCAGGCCTTTGCATTGGGGGGCGGGGTGTCAGGGATAGTTTGCCACAAATGTTTTGGTGAGAGGAAACATCCCTCTAGGGGGAAAAAACAAAACAAAACCCTGAGCTGCCTTACAAGTGCCAGACTTTTGGCATCCTGTATGTGTAAGGTGGGGACCAGCAAACAAATCAAGGCAGAATGAAGAGTGAGGAAACAGGATATTTGTTGTTTATTTTCTCCTCTTTTCCTTATTAGTGAGAGTTGGAGGGACAGAACCCCCTCCTCTTTTCTTTGAAATCTGTTTATCCCCCTCCCATCGCTATCTAACTCCCTCCCTTCCTTACAGACATATCTGTCAGCTGCAGCTCCAGCCAGCTGGTGGGCTCAGTGTGAAGGGCAAATATTTACAGCTAAGCTGTTCTCCACTATCTTAGGAGAAATAGGACCTGCCTTGGAAAGGAGCAAAACAGAGTTGGGGGGGAGGTGTTTAATCAGAGTTTAAGGGCCTCTACCAAGTTCCCTTGCTTTTTCTCATACTGTCAATCTGAAAAAAAAAATGCAAGTGAACTCATCTCATATCCATGAAAAGTTGGTGATGCCTTCGGTGGACTTCTTTCTTTTACTCAGTTATGGTATAGTCTATATACTTCTTCTCTAGCATGGATGTGTCTTTTTTCCCCTTGAAACAAGTTTCTTCAGTCATGCCTGATTCTGAGAGGCTTTGCACAGGCTTTCCCAGTGAGATGTTGAACATCAACTTTCTTTGGGCACAGTCGTTGGGAATTATGGAAGTCAACCTCTAACACATCTGGAGACACTGGATTGGGGAAGGCTGGCAGAGAGTTTGAGATGCTTTAATGATTTGATCATAGAAGGAAAAGACATCACATCTTATGAAATGGAGGCATGGGTATTCAAGAGGCTTGCTTTTCTTACTCATTTATGATAATCTGGGCAGGTTAAATACAGCATTTCCTCTTAAAGTTAATAAGCTACCAGAGTTCCTTAGGTAGTCCTTAAGGCCATTAGCGTTTATTGCTGTAAACTACCAGGAGTTCATGTAGATTACAGTGTATATAAGTAGAATAAATTAGTAAATAAAGAAATAAAAATGAAAGCATAAATGGTGGTTCTGTGATGGAAAATAAAAGATAACCTAGATCAGCATTTCTTTTTCACTTCTCTCCAAAAGGAAATGTTGATACTGCAGTTGGGATGATATCACTCAGGGTGATAGCAGGGATTGGTAATTATGTAGAAAGATCACCATGTAACTTTGGTAACAGCTGCTCCTCATTATGTTACTGAGTGTGGCTATCCATTAACATATCTAAGTCCATCCATTACCAAATGCACATGTAACATGAAATCTGTTTTATAATCTTGAGAAAGCAGAATGATAAAATGGAGTTTATTCCTTATTACTTGCAAGAGTCTCTTGATTCAGTGCTACCCTAATGAATGATCTCCCATCTTTTCACTTCAAAACCTTTAGAGAAAGAACGTGTAACTTTGATGGGCATCCTGCAACTGAACATTGGTTCTTATATATTTAACTTCAAAGCTGCCTACCAACCAAAATTCTCTGAGTTGATGCAAAACACTCATACCATTAAATGTTTGTAAATACATAAAAAAACAAGAACAATGCAATGGAATGCAGAACAATAAATAAATAAACTGCACAGGAAAAAATATCAAATCCACTGTTTCACTGAGGGTAAATATGAAGTTTCCTTCAAGTTGTGTTAGACTGCTAATGATTTCATGGAGGTGTCCATGTAGTTTTCTTGGCAACAGGCCAGATGTGGCTTGCCATTACCTTCTTCTAAGATGTTTCTTTGACTTCTCAATCTAGCCTACTAAGTACAAAAAATTGACATTCCTGGGAGAAGAAAAATGTCTTTGCCTAGCACTGAAAATATTGCATACATTTGGGCACCACGTTTTAGGAAGGACAAACTGTAGCATGTTCAGAGGAGAACAACCAGGATGCTAAGCAATCTGTAAGAAAAGAGTTAGAAGGAATGGTTGGAAGTGTTGGATGCGTTTAGCATGGAGAAGAGAAGACTGAGTGGAGACATGATAGCTTTCTTCACGTATCTGAATACCTGTCTTATAGAAGATGGGGCAACATTGTTCAGAGTTGTTCCAAACACAGGACGTAGGAGAGAAGTGGATTTAGGTTGGAAGAAGCTGCTTAGCAGTGGAACAGTTTGCTCAGGAGGTGATAGAGTTTCCACTGGAAATGTTTAAAACAGAAGTTGGATAGCCATCTGTCAGGGGTCTGTAGTGGATTCCTCCACTGGACAAGGGCTAGGATTAGATGATCTCCAAGATCCTTTTCAACCCTTATATTCTGTCATCATTTGCCAGCATGTGAGTGGAATGCTCACAGAATCAAACAGTTGATCCTTTCCAGGATATGGGTGTCCATACCTGAGTTAGGCCTTCACTGACCCACCATTTTGGTTGCTGCTGATTTTAGAATATAAAAAGGGCTATGGATTCAGATCAAGGTAGTATGTGGTGAGTCATTTTCTGAAAGCAGAAGGAAATGCATGGCCAGAAATTTGAAGTTTCTCTAAGTTGTTTCACCGAGTGAAATTGACTGTTCTCAACGAGTAGTGTTAAATAAACTTTCAATCCAGTCGCTCTTGCTAGAAAAAAAACAATATTATAAGGGCCCAAGAAGTAATTGTCCCTTATTGCTCATTCACTCTGTGAACTGTGGAATGACTAACATTATGCCAGTGTGACTTGATGGTAGTCCAGCAAACCTCAGTCATCAGTGTGGCCCCTTGTGAAGCTAAATTGTTAGGGGTAATTTAAATCAAATCAACTGCAGCATTCAGGATCTACAAGCATTTTCAACACTCACCTTTATGTTATAATTTTATTAGCTTCCTAATCTGTGGAATTCCATACCTTCATTTGCATGTTGCTGGTACTAATGTGATTACGTTGACGTTGATATGAAATTGTCTTTCTCCTGATGTTTCTTTTATCCAAGCTAGCCTTCTGATTATGGTACACCACCAAGTTCATCTCTTTTTTTTTCCATCCTGGATCCCAAAATGAAAATTAAACTTTCGTAATGAGTATGATGCTGTTATTATCCACATGTTGATCATCTGTTAGTATATTTTCCTTTTTAAAATTCATATTCCTCCTCAGTCCCATATGGGCCTCAACTACAGATTTGCTTTGGGGTCAGCATTCTACTTTCTTCCATGATAACTCTTTTGCCATGAAACCAGTGTCTGGATACCTATAAAGTGTGTAAAATGCAGACAGCTTCCATAATTTCTTATAATGGCATATAGAATATTGGAATAATAGGATGAAATCTTTGAGGTCCGATTCTGAAATTCACAATTGTGAGCAAAGAGTTATATGCATTTCTCAATAATTTTTCATGAGTGTGCAGACAGGGAATGATCTCATCACTGGAATATGTAATGTCTGAATTGACTTTTAGTCTCTGTAACAGGGCTGTGGCATTATTAAATTACCCCACTGGACACTTGCTATTTTCTTGTTTAAAGTCTTTGATAGCGTGCAGCAATGTTTTCATCAGATTTATGGACACAGCTGGATAACACGACTGTTTGTTTTCAGCCTGTCCACAAAAAGACTGTTATGCAGTTTTCAGAAAAAGACAGCATGTAATCTGTAGAAAGCCCAAAGGTGTCAAGTCATCACAAAAGTGTGGCACAGTGCTCAATCAATTACATGTCTTTCACAGCCTTTTGGGCAACTTTCCAAGGTTAACAGTTTCTGCCCGAAGAAGCGCAATTAGAAAATATACATCTTTGCACACTGAAGAAATACAGAGGCGAACCGCAGCATGGATATAGCCCTGTTCTCTTTTCTGGCCCATGTGGGGAGTGGAAGGATGGCAGGTTTCCAGTATTTTGATCCCCGGATTATTTAATCAGACCGCGATGTCAACATAGTTATGTGCAGCAAAGGGCAAAGTTATAAACAAATGGTAGGCAGGCAGGCATACTGGCTCAGGGATTGCATTGATATTAAGATATTCTGTAGCATATAATGTAGAACGGTTTCATTAAGCCCACCATGTTGCACCATGTCAAAATAAGCTTATATAATGACTGTCTGTCACAAGGGCAGCTGCTCGTATTTCGTTTACTGTGCTTATTATTATCAAAATAGTCAATGAACAGTTGAGCTATAGAAATATAGTTTCTTTTCAAATATAATCTTGTGTGTGTGTGAGAGAGAAAGAGAGAATGTGAGTGAGTGTTGCATTTTCTTTTTATGTTATGACTTAAGATGCATATGACTAATGCATATGCATTATTAACCTGCATAGGAAAAAAAGTGAAAATTGAAAATAATTGCATATTAACAAATTGTGCATATGCAGGAATCTGAATAACATCTGGAAATAAAAGAATATAAAAAGAATATTTAAATATAAAGTATATATCAGTAATTTTCCTATGAAATATTTATCTCAAAACTTAGCTAAAATAGGTTGTTTTATGTGCAGTGAAATCTCTCCCCTACCTCTCTCTTGGCATAAACAATGCTATTTTTCGCTTCAGTGGGGAGGTTGTAAGCTTATAATTTAATAATTTTCTTTATTTGTGTCTAATCAAATCAAGGATACATAATATCCCCTTGGATATTTAATTAATATAGGGATATTTAATGAATATAAGGAATGTTTGTGGTGATGGTACAGATGTATTGGTTAAAGTTGTGAATATGTGTGTACTTTTTTATGCAGACAGATCAGTGTTGTTGGCTGAGGACCCAAATGATTTGCAATAAATGTGAAATAGATTGTATGATGCAATGAGGACAATGGAGTGTGAGTATGAGAATTAACTATCAAAGATGAGAGTAGCTGTATTGGACAGGAAAAACTGAGTTAATGGTTGCAAGTTATACATAAATGGTGATAGACCAGAACAAATAGATGAACTTGTGCACTGTAGTAGAATGTTAAAATGTACAAATGGTGGTAGAAAGATATTGGATAGCATGTGGTCTGTTGCAATTAATGAATGTTGTAAGAGGCAAAAATAGTTGTGTAGAGGAGCATGCTTCTGCCCATATTGTTAGATGGAAGTGAGAATTGGGTTTGTCAGGAGAAGCTTAGTTGAATAGAGTTGAGTCAAGGGTGAATGAGTGTTGAATGAATGTGGACTGAATGCAAAACTGAGTGACCAGTATAGAATAAGTACATTGATGTGATCTGGTCTTATAGAGTGAGTGAATGAAGAATGAATTGCAAAAAAAAAAAGTATACTGCCTACTTCACTACCATTTACAAAAATACAACAAAATATAAAATAAACTAAATAAAAATAAAGAATAGGAAACCACTTGGATTTCTAGAAAGATCTTTTTTTAGTGTAACAGAATCTGGAAAAGCCGTCAGAGCAGTTCTCCCGCTCCACTTATACCTACCATAATTGAGGTGGAGTTGCTCTGAGTCTCTTTCTCATGCTTTCCCCTTCCCTTGGGCTGAGATGTCTTTTTTGCAACAGTCTTTGTTTCCTTTCCACCTTTCCAGGGTCTGTTAGATGTTCCATCACAATAGTAACTTCCCATTATAACACCTGGCTAAGGTAGCCTAGTCAATATTAGTGCCCAAACACTCTGTAAAAAATGCAGATCTTTAAGCGCCTTCTTGAAAACTGTTTAGAGTACACTCTACTGCAGGAGATAATATATTCCAGAATGTGGGGGCAGCACCAGAGAAGAAGCCTCATCAAGCCTGGAATCCTGTCACTTCACTTGGAGTAGGGACTCTCAGCACACCTTCTCTGGGAGAACGCATAGGGCAGGTCAAAACCAGTGAGCAGAGACAATCCTGAAAGTACTCATGAGCTGAGCCATATGAGGCTTTCAGGTGATAACCAGCACTTTGAGTTGGACTCAGAAGCAACATATGAAAGAAGAGTGAATGGGTTTAGAGGAAAGAGAAAACTGAGCATGTTGCTGTTGGAAAGAGTTAATCTGATCCTGGAAAAAAAAGAGAGGTTACAAGTCTAAAGAACAAAAGGCACCGTCTGAAGGGGTGTACTGACCTAGTGGAAGCAATTATAGTTTGTTATGAGGACAGAAGGATATTGCCAGGTATGGTAAATAGTGTTGGTGTCAACTGGACCTAGATAGGTCTTCTTTACTTTTCCTGTGGTTTTTTTACTTTAATTTCTTTTGCTTATTACTTTTCATTCTTTTTCTGTGCTTTGCATAATGTTGCTTACTCAAAATAATGTGATGAGTATGTGTGTATCGGTTCTTTGCTTTTGACAAGGTGCTATTGTACATTTAATAAATAAGTATCAATTCTAAGGAAATGCAACTGTTCTAACCTAGAGATCTAGAAGGTTTTGCACAGTATATCAGGTATCACACCACAAATTATGCAAGGTAAAACCCCAAGTGATATAAGTTTTGGAAAGAGGGGGTTGAGAGTTTTAAGTGGTGGAATGGGTCTGTACAAGACAAAAGGTGCCCATTTGGTCCCTTAAAATCCCCCAACCCTAAAAATTGAACCAAACAAGCAAAAACTCACCACTACTTGTCTCTCTTTGGGGGCTGCAAAAGGAACTCTAACAGATTGAATGCAACCCTTAGGCCACATTTTTTACAACCCAGATTTATTTGGTAATGATGGTGCCACTGAAACAACTGTTCATATTTTGATGTCTGCTTCTTTTTCTTTTCCTAACAGCCATTATTGGCAACTTGGAATATCATCACAGCTCTTCAGTGTGAATTTGAGAATCAGTGTGCTATCCTATTTGGTAAAATTGAACAGATATAACATACATACATACATACGTGTGTGTGTGTGTGTGTGCATGTGCATATATCTCAAGAAGTCAGTGGTTAAGGCAATGGGCTAGAAACCAGGAGTCTGTGAGTTCTAGTCCCGCCTGAGGCATGAAAGCCAGCTGGGTGACCTTGGGCCAGTCACTCTCCCTCAGCCCAACTCACCTCACAGGGTTGTTGTTGTGGGGGATATAGGAGGAAGAAGGAGTATTAGATATGTTTCCCGCCTTGAGTTATTTATAAAAATTATAAAGGCGGGATAGAAAATAAAGCAAACAAACAAATACATAAATAAAATACTTCCAGTGTTTTTGATATGAAATGTAGAATGCTCAAAACCCTTCGTTAAGTACTGAAGCAATTTCCAGAATTATTTCTTAAGAGCTTGATTCAGCTGTGGGAAGACAGCATGCCAGAAACATTCCAATTTGCTTTAGGATCAGATGATCTGAGTTGGGAGGGGTTAGCTGTGGCATTTTGCAATAAAATACGTATTTTCCTCTCTTAATGATTAGTGTGATTGACAGACAAGGTATTTAGTCAGACTAGGAGAGAGGAGCAGTTTCCATATTCTTAAAAAATGTCAATTTCTAGAAGTGCAGGAAAGTTGTCACAGCTTTGGAAGCATGCCTGGTAGAATTACCAATATGGGTTTTCCCCCTTCCCTCTCCAATTACTGTAATAAAATGCAAATAGTTATGAAACTAAGATGCATTAGCAAAGTTGCCGTGGACAATGTTTAAAAAACTTGCTAAAACAAGTTTCTCCCAAACTTAACTGTTTACTATATGCCATTTTTTTCCTTTGCTTTTAGCAGCATTGGAATTAAGTAGTACAGTAATGGAAAGCTTTTTCTCCAGCTTTAATCATGGCTTCAGTTCTAAATGCAATCTATGAATGGTTTCTTGATTAATATAATTCTTTTTTCTTCCATCAAGCAATGGAAGACATAGGACAGGATTTTGTGACAATGACATTCTTGTGTTTCCTATTCTGAACTTATGGAATCATAAAATTAGTCTCACAGGACTGGATGTTTTTGCCTTTCCCCCCACTTTTCTCTTTCTGGAAGAGTTAAGTATGCAATAAGTTATGGTGAGCAGGACGTAAAAGCTTCTCTGGAGATGGGATTTTGATGATACTCAGTATCAGAAACAATTGAGAAATAAACATGTTTAGCTTATATGAAAATGAATCTTGGTGAAATCAGTGCTACTTAAATATAATTAAAATTGAGGCATAATAATATGTTGTTCTTTTATCTCTCACTTAACATTGTCCAAAGTCTACTTTGTTGTACAATTTTGTAAAAATTAATTGGAATTTCTAAGAGTCTATAGTTTTTGTTGTTGTTGTTATTCGTTTAGTCGCTTCCGACTCTTCGTGACTTCATGGACCAGCCCACGCCAGAGCTTCCTGTCGGTCGTCAACACCCCCAGCTCCCCCAGGGACAAGTTTTTACCAGTTGATTTTAGCTTTCTGCCCTTCTCATTCAAAGCAGTGACAGGAAAATATGTAACCCTACAGCTTACAAAATATTTCTGAGTGCTAATATAACTTGACTGACAGCTTCATATTAACATGCAAAAAGGAAAAGAAAGAAATATAGAGCATCTGTGTCACATTATTACAAAACAATTGTAATTTATGGCATTAATTGATTATGAACACTAGAAAAAGGTTTCATTAAATTCCTATGTAGATTCATAGCTATTTCACTATGTGGTTATTTTCCATTACATGCACACTGCCTATACTGTAGACACCATGGGTTTAATAGTTCTCTGTCACAATTTTAGCTAATAATTTGAGTCAGGCTAAAATTAGAATATCTAGATTGAAATGTTCATTGGAACCATATTCATCAAGAAGGCATAGGAGAATGTGATTGTCAGTAGCTAATGTCAAAGATCCATGCATTGTCATGCACACATCTGTATATCCATATATTCTTATAGTGTACTCAAGTACTTACTATTTTGATGACTGAAGAGCAGGAACTGATCTGTATATCTCCAGTCTGCTTTCACCAGTCTAGCTGCCTAAGGGGCTTGAATTAAGCCTTAAATTCCAGACAGTTCTGTTATTCCTCTTGTGGCTAAATCATAAACAGGAAGATAGTTTTTGTAATACTGTAGCTAGAGGGATACATATGACTTTCCAGATATTCAAGCAACTGAAATTGAAAAGTAACGGTACTGAAATGGATGTAAATGTTCTTCCCAATTTCAAAAATAAACTTTTTGACAAAACTGTCACTCCTTTATTGCTATAATGAGCAATAGATTTTTAAAATTACTATCATTTTAATCTCTGGGCTGTTCTGTGGCACACCTTAGTTTTTCCAGAGGAATAGAGGCATAAAAGTGGAAAGAGACATTTAGATGGCCTTGGGAACAAAAAAAGAAAAAAGAAAAAAAAAAGAAATGTTACTTATTACCCTGTGAAATGCATTAATTACAAGCCACTTATACATTAGCTAAGATTTTTACAGGATATAAAATCAAGCTGGAACAAAAATTTTATCTTAACATCTACATTTTTCTGATTAGTTAATTCTCTGGACCCATTTGGAAAGCAGATGTGTAACAGCTTTGAAATCATAGCATGAGCTAGCATCCAGGTATATTAAATTGGAACCTTTGTTTCCTGCTTTGAAAGCTGCTAGGCATATTTAATCATTAATTGGTGAGTTGTTGCGATTTGATCCTGAATCCCAGTAGTTGATTTTGTGGTACAATTCAAATCTGAAATTAGTGGGAAAGATACATGGGCTAAAGAAATGTTGAATATTTTAAATCAGTTGATTTTTAATGGTGGTTTTAAATATTTTGAGAGATTGTCCCTTGAGTTTGACTTGCCTTTAATATATGCATAGCAATATATACAACTGAAACACATATGAATTAACCAGTATGCTTTAGCAGTTTGGTGGCATCTTTAACTCGTTTAAGAGATGCCATGCTTATGAAACTAGTTAATATTAGTTAAATAGTATCCATTTTTATTTTATGCAAGCCTCAAAATTACGAGTTTATATTATCTTCTTCATGCATAGAACTTGATCTTCATTTTGATTATTCCACAATGAACACTGTTTGGTATAGTAGTGGGGAGACACAGTTGTTGCATTCTCCAATATTACTGATGGGAGATTAAAAGGTGCTTGAAATCCTCCTATTTTTCCAAGAAATACAATACTGGCCCTTCAAAAAACAGATGAGCAGCTCATCTAGCTTGGCAATACTAGCGCTGAGTAAAGTGCATCTTGAACTGTGCTCTCCAAGGTCTAGGTCTCAAGTAGCAATTGTTTCCATCCCTGATATTGGACATTTTATCAAGTGGAGATGCAAGTGGTTAGACCTGAATCCACATACATGAAAGGATGCTTTCTCCTTCAGTGCTATGTCCCTGCATTTCAGCAGTGAGAAAGGATGTAAGGCTGGCAAATGACCTTCCTATGTTTGGGAACAGGATCAGCAGCAGACCAGATGTGATCGGTTAGGTGAATTTCATGGCCTGATCTTGTTGTTGTACTGTGTACATGCACTTGTTCTTTCCATAATTAAAGAAACGGTATATATCTTGGATATGATGATTCTCCACAACCATTGTTTTCTATCAGGTAAAAAAATGTGTATTAATTGCCACAATACTAAGAAGATATCCTCATAGAAGCGATTATAAAATATTTTCTAAATCAAGGGAAAGAAGCTGTCACTGGAGTTGATTAGAGTCAGGCAGCACCTCAGTCAAATAAAATAAATAAGTATGCTTGCATATTGGGAGAGCCAGTTCGGTGTAATAGTTAAGGCAACAGGCTAGAAACGGGGAGATTTTGAGTTCTAGTTCTGCCTTAAGCACGAAGCCAGCTGGGTGACCTTGGGCCAGTCCCTCTCTCTCAGCCCTGGAACGGCAAACCACTTCTGAAAACCCTTGCCAAGAAAACTGCAGGGACTTGCCCAGGCAGTCTCTGAGAATCAGAGACACACACACACGACATTTTCCTCCACTAATTGTTAGGTATTCTTCACCAGACATTGTTTGCTGGTCAAAATTGCACAATAGACAATTCACACAGCCTTTACAAAAATGAGAACTATGTGGTCAAACTACTCAAGTTTACTTTTGTCAAAATGATTGATCTTGTGACTGTGTTGACATGACATAAGAGAGTGAGATCACCACCTCCAGGTTTGATTTCAAAAGATTGCCATAAGAGGCAGAATCATATGAAAATGGGAATTCTTCCATCAGAATAAGCACTCTGATTTTGATCCTCTGCCCTTTACTATGATATCATCCTGGGTCATTTTTAATACTCAGCTGTGAACAGACACTTTGATAACTCCCTACAGATGTATTAATAATTAGAATTGTAGTAAATCTCAATAAAAATGTCCGAGGAGAAGGGAGAGAGTTAGGAGAACATAGCATTGTGACTATTTATGGAAGATATGGACTGCATACATTACATGACCCCTAGAGTCATGTTTATCTCAGGAAGGTGAGCTGGGCTTGCAACTGCATTAGCTACCACCATCGAAGGCTTCTAGCTAATTAATATTCCAATATTCACCTTTGCATTTCCTTTATGCTAAATACTTGTAGTCATACGTATGAAGATAATTGCTTCTGCTAACGACACATGCCAAATCAATAGGTCCCTTTATAAACAGTGGAATTTTGTCTTGTCTTAGAACAAATTCCAAGGTAATAAAAGTTAGTGACTGCTTCACCTTAAACTTGTAGAAATCTAGTCTTCAACCAAATTCCCTCCCCACCAAAACTTAATTTACAGTAATTTTTATTGTGAACAAATTATCTTTATACCCACAAAACACTTGGTAGTTTTTAAAATCATTTTTATGAAGCCAAATTTGCTTCCCTCTTGCCAATGTTTAACTGACTTTTCTTGCTTCTTTCCAGGGGGAAGAGACAAAAGCACTGAATCTTGTTCTTCATCGTGATTCAGGATCTCTTGGATTTAATATAATTGGTGGTCGGCCATGTATGGTATGTTGATAGTGAAATCATATTTCTTTGGAATATTTGATGCAAAATATGCTTTTACAAAAAGTAATAAAATGTATAAAACTATAAATCTGAACACAGGGGGAAAAAAAGACCAATGAAAGAGCAAGTCCGATTCAACATAACAAAGTCCAGTTATTCCTCACTTAGCGACCACAATTGGGATCAGCAACTCAGTCATTAAACGAATCAGTCACTAAGTGAAACTGTGATTGCGCTTATGATCTTACTTCAGCTTTCTGTTGCTTTCCAGACCTGCAAAGGTCATAAAGTTACTTTTTCATCCCCATTGCAACTGCAAATGGTCAGTCTATGAGGCAGTTGCTAAAGGAGGACTACCTGCAGGATTTACTCCAACTAAACATATGATATGTAATGCAACATATATATTTTGCCCTGAAAAATATTATCCCTATGCATATATTTCCTTTAAAAAATGCTTTTCTTATAATGGTGGCATTTTTTTTCTTCGTATGCTGTTTTGTGATAGCTTAGGAATGCTTGGTCATATAGGAATTACGTACATAGTGGTGATGCAAATTCAGCCTGTCATATCAAGCATGAACTTATTTTTGTTACATCAGAAAATGTGGCTTTTTTAAGGAGGTGCTGTACTTTTTATTGATATGTTCCTAATGGGGTTTTTATTATGTCTTAATTTATTTTTATTTAAAACTCACTTTTGATACCCAATTTGAATACCATTCTTTGTTAAAAAGACAAGATATAAATTCCATACGTATCTATTAGTGTGGTATGTTTAAAGTGGGGAGAGCCAGATTCATGTCTACCCTTAGCCATGGATATTTTCTGGATAACTATCCCTCAGTTCAACCTACTCGTTGAGAGAAAAATTGGAGAAGGGAGTGCTGTATACATTGCTTTTTTGCTCCTGGAGGAAAGACAGACTGTACATCTAATAAATAAATGAATTCTTTAGAGCAGTCTCTCCTAATCTGATGTTCTCCATATGTTGAACTTCTCATGCCCATTGAGAATTCTGGGCGTTGAAGTTCTTCACATCTGGAAAACAGCAGGTTGGCAAAGACTGTTGTAAGACTTGGACAGTTTCTTCAAAAGCACGTTTAAAAAGTGGATTTGTGATTAGAAGCAATAATAACATGTATAGCAGTGCAAGGCTCAAAAGGCACTTCACGTGGACAGAAGTTTTATGGAAAACCTCTCCGATGCTCTTCATTGAGATGTTCAGTACATTTTTCTAGTGCTTCTGGCAACTTAATGCAGCCAGGCAGAGCGAAGTGGCTTATCTTAATGCTTCAGCTAGAAGCACTGAGGTGCCTCACTTTTTTGAGTGAAAGCACAGCCTTGTATCATATTGCTCCTTCATGCTAACTCAAGGCACCTCCCCGAAGTGGCATTGCTTTGCACAAGCCTAGTAACTAGTAAATTCCATGAGCCTTTAGAGGCAAGAAAGACATTTCCATTGCTGAGTATGATTTTTTAAAGATAATGTCTAACCCTTCTCTTATTATAATAAGCTTAAATACAAAATTGTAAAGCAGTTGGAAGAAACTGTTACATTCCAGATTTCCAATAGGAAACAAAAACAATTTTAGGGCACCTGGATCTTTTGTTTTATTTGTTTGTTTCTGTTTCTGTTAGGAAGGCTATTGATAGAATGACACTATGATTTTTGCTTGTAATTCTATATATATATTTTAATATTAGCAAAATACTTTATATTTATGGGCTGCCATATTATAGCAACCTTTGCAGACTCAATACTTTCTGACAATACCTGCAAGAATAGAGATAATCTTGCTTGTAAGAACACTTCTGCATTAGTTAAGGAATTTTATGAAACTATTTCCTCACATTCTCTCAGGTGTTCATGCACAGGATTGCAGCCTGAACTGTAAATATGCTATTTGAGGTTTGTTACTGATTTAAATTTCCATTTTTCAGCTAAATGAAAGTATAGCTTGTACAAAGCCTTCACAGGATTAAATGGGATATTACAAACAGTAAGGTTCTGTTACCAGTTTTAGATTTTAAAAATATTATGAAAGACCGCTCTCCTTGTATCAAAAATGGGATGTGTGAAAGCTTAAGATAAACAAACTACTTACCGGTAAAATAATGGGGCTAAGCCAAATTTTCTCATAACTATCTCACTATGCGTAATCATTCCTTACCATTTGTCTGCTGATTCCTTGTCATGTTATTACAGTTTTAAGTTCTCCATCACGGATTCCAGCCAGTCAGCGATTAATAGGATAATGTTTCCATACCATGGAGTAATATTCATTTTAATTATTTAATTATTTAATTTATTTTCTATCCTGCCTTTATTATTTTTACAATATGCCAGCATCACTGAAGCAAATGAACCCCATTAAAAGAAAAGGCGGTGCCTTCTATTAATCAGGATAGTCAGCCAAACGAGTATTGACATTTCCTCCTTTCATATTACAATGATACATATTGGAGAAGCCCTTAACAATGAGCAAAATGCTTACAGATGAACCCTGAAGTAGAACGTCTAAAAATGTAAGGCCCTAATTTACTTTTATGTGTTACTCATGTAAAGAGTTTCCACTTGATGAAAGGGTGATGCAGCTAGGCCACTGGTCCTGCTTTGTAAGTCCATGTGTTATATATGTAGATGTGGGCAGGGTCAAGCCTCTATGTACAGGCATCTTGGGAACTAGCCTATGTATTTCTTCCCCTGGTGCTTATCAGGAGCATCCAAATTAGACACAACCTACCTGTTGCTGCTCTTAGCTTTTATCTAGAGAAGATCTGCATTGCCATGGTGCTGGCCAGCCATGTCCTCTAGCATCCACATGGCATTCCATGTTTAATTGGTGACCATTGCTATAACTTCACTTTGCTTCACTCTTGACTGCTGTTTGCATTCTTTTTCTTTGCTTTGCTTAAAGGACAATCAAGATGGTCCAACTAGCGAAGGAATCTTTGTCTCTAAAATAGCCGACAGCGGGCCTGCTGCCAAAGAAGGAGGACTCCAGATTCACGACCAGATTATTGAAGTAAGAACACTTGGTCCAATCTATTTTCAACAGGCATAGCTCCATCCTCGCTCTTTGGTATAAAGTACAACATGCATTTACAGCCCAGGAGAATAGTGACATGGGCAGCAGAGGCTAGAAGAGAAGGCAGCTGAAACATGCTTGGCTGTTTCAGTGCTGACCTTCTGGGCTTTAGGTATAGTTGTTATCTAATTATAGAAACCAGATTATGGAAGGTATGTGCTTGTCCCAGTATTTTGAGGAGCTAGCATCTACTTGGTATGCTGCAGCTATTTCTTCTGAGCTGATGGAGACATGCAAGTGATTTAGTTAAAACCATATGTGAGGGCAAGTATCCGTTGTGAAAACTGTGACTTTATTTAGCTTGGTTTCTAAGACTTTTTTTTTCAAGAAGACCCAAATGTTTCAAACAGATGAAAACGATGCCTCTCTTAAGTGAGCCTGAGAGTACATTTTGGTGAGCCTTCCTGAGAAATCCTTTAAAAAGTTACTGGATGCTCTTTTGGCACTTTTTCCCATTTTCCTAACTGCTTGAAAAAATAGTTCCTATTGTTGAGTTCCTTTCTTAAGGTGATTTTAAAGCTCTTCTTATTTTTTTGAAGGGGAAAGTTAAATTTATGGAACAAGAAGCAATTAATTGCAAATCACATTCCTTTGTTGATTATCTTACAGCCTGAATTTATTCATTTTTTAACTTTGTTGTAAAAGTGGAAGCATTACTGGACTATTGTTCAATTTAAAAAAAAAGATAAGCTTTGCTTTCATTGCCAAAGATAGCATGGAACAGCCAGTTTCTCCAAGTCTTGGAATTCCTTTGCTCTTATGTTCTGAAAATGTGCAATAAGCAGCTGTAATGGGTTTTCTGTTGTCAGAAAGCAATATATATACTTGCTATTTTCTGCATGAATAAAATAATTTGCTTTATTTACTTACTTACTTTTGTTAGGAGTAGAACAAGTTCCACTTGGAAATCTGTTTAAAGATGCAGTGGAGGGTGAAAAAGAGAAAGCAGATTATAAAATAATCTCTGATTTAAAGTTATTAAAAGGTTGTCCAGAAGAAAAAGAAAGAATATTCATGCAGTCTTTCTCTGCTGACTTTTATAGATCTTATAAAGCTTATAATGATTTCAACCTCTCTAAAAACCTGGATCTCTTGGTTTTGATTTTGGTTTTGGTTTTGATTGATTGATTGATTGATTGATTGATTCATATCCTGCCTTTAGAAGAATGCCATGTTTAGAACCAAAGGGGGCAAATGTTCTTCAGGTGCAGCATAGGTGCCATTGCTGACTTCTTAACAGCAACTTGAAAAGCCATGCCCTTTCCTGGACCTGCATTCTGGTCACATGGTCTCAGGAAAAAGAAAACACTCATCTGATTTCAGGAGGCCTTGCAGAGGTGACTGCAAGGCATAATCACATGCTGCTGCCAAGGACTAGGGACAGCTCGTTATAGAAGCTGCCAGGAGGTACAGAACATAAGCCTTTGTCAGATCTGAAGCCCCTTTGTCCTATTTGGATTTCAGCCTTGCACATTTCTAGGTTTATCTTATTAAAACAACATGTAACTAAATAATGTCATGTAAGAGATTTGTCATAACTTGAAGTAGGATGGAGAGTAAGTACTGTGGCAACTAGAAGTGATTGTGTCTTTTATTGTTATGATCTTTTCCCACTTTTCTGACTAATAATGAAAAAAAAATCACTTAAAGCATTATAAGTAAAGGTAAAGGTTTCCCTTGACATTAAGTCTAGTCGTGTCCGACTCTAGGGGGCGGTGCTCATCTCCGTTTCAAAGCCGAAGAGCCGGCGTTTGTCCGTAGACACTTCTGTGGTCATGTGGCCGGCATGACTACATGGAACGCCGTTACCTGCCCACCGAAGCGGTACCTATTAATCTACTCACATTGGCATGTTTTCGAACTGCTAGGTTGGCAGGAGCTGGGACTAGCAACGGGAGCTCACTCCGTCACGCGGATTCGAACTGCTGACCTTCCGATCGGCAAGCTCAGCAGCTCAGCAGTTTAACCCGCAGTGCCACCGCGTCCCATATTAAAGCATTATACTCACTGTAAATTATCATTTATATCGCAGAGTGTATTCAGTTCTAATCTGACTATATATAATCAGTGAATCTGATTATATAGAGTCAGATTAGAACTGAAATGCAGATAGAGAATGGTTCCTTTTTACTGTAGTCCCAATAACAGCTTTTATCTGGAGGGAAGAATTAATTCTTTCTCTGTCATGATTCAGATTAGAACCATTCTGCTACTTTTAAAAAACAAAAACAAAGCACACTTCTGTATGTGCCATGTAGTTTCCACCAATGGTCTGTTTATGAGGTTATAAGGTTTAACTTCCCCTAAAGAGGTTCTGTCATGGTCCCTGTTCCAATGTTCCTGGAAAACATGGTAACCTGTTCCCATGCCATGCTGGTGCTGACACGGGTTGCTGTATGGGAGGGGGCTGCTCCTGTTCCCTTGTGCCAGGCTGCAATGCGAGGAGTGAAGAATGCATGTTTGGGTCAAGGACATTTCCCGAAGACCGGCAGGAACCATTAGGGGCACCTGCAGGGAATGGAATTGTACTGACTCTGGGGAGACGGACTGGACACTGCTTGGGTTATTATTGGGAGAAATCCTGCGCTTTTACTATTCTCAGCTTTGCTTGTGATCCTGCATACTATTCATTATTAAATCAGATATCCATAGAAGCCTTGTGTGAGTCTGATAGTGATTTTGAATAGGCAATCATTACAGGTTCAGTACATGAGCCCAAAGTAGGTATAACATGTCCAGACAGTGGAATTAGTTGCTGTCTAAATACAGAATAACTTTCGTGGAATAAGAGGGAGAGACCAGATGCTGTAACAGAATTATCATTGATTTCCTTGGTGTATATGGCCTGCATAAATCTTCACATTTCAAAGGCTCTGGATGCCTATACAAGTTATCTTCAGGCATTGTGATAGCCTTAGTAGGATGAGGAAGCCTGTGATGGTTGAACGTTTGAACTGTATTTTATCTCTTTAATGTCCAAACACATTAACGTTATCTGGACTCCCTCACACAATCCAATCTTAATGTCTGAGAGGCAAAGATACATTTCAGAGATGACCTTGTCCTGGTAGAAAGAATGTGGAACAGACAAACAGTGGTGTCACAATATAGTTATTAATCAGTAGACAAGGGTCTCTTCCACTGAGGAATTGAACTTCATTATTTTATATTTATTGATCAGGGCATCAGTTTGATTACTGTAACTATCGAGGTGGAGAGCATTCTGTTCTGTAGAACAGTAAGGATTGCTATATTTTAAACATTTGCACTGCAGTTCATCCTTAGCTACAACTGTGTCAGTTCATTTAGGTTTCATTCAATACATGGCGATTATGTATGTTGATGTGGGATGATCATAAACTTTGGTGATGTCTGTGGATTGTACATTATTCTTTAAGAAAAATTAAAACAGGGCTACATAAACCAGGGGGTAGGATGGGGTAAGAGGAATGGGTGCATCTGCTGGCTCATTCATGCTTTGAAAGAGTGAATTGGCTGTCAAGAACAACTCACTATGGGAGGATTTGAAAGGGAACCAAAAGCAGCTGTTTTGGGAGGCCCATCTTGAGTAATGAGTCTAGGTTTTCTGCAGCCCCATTGTATATAGTCATATACATATGACTCCCTCAAAAAAAAAGGAAGTCACCTAGACTGGGAGGCAATTCCCAAACTCTGAGTTGATTGGAAAGAACTTGACCTGGAGCAAAGAAACACCAGGAAGGTGTTAGGATTCTGTATGCTGGAGAAGAAATTTGATTCCATGGAACATGACTGAGCTCTGAGTCTAAACCATCCATTACTTATTTTATGGAGTGGCAAAGAAAACACAGAACTGCAAAGATGGGGTGGGGTGTAATCTAGAAGGTATTTACTGGTGATATAACCAGACATTGCAAAAATTTATCTGAGGGTTACTCTTTTTCCAAAAGTACTTATTCCCAAAGTGATGCAGAAAGAAACCAGACTGCAAAAATGTAGGCAAGGATGAAATGGTCTGAAAAGCATTTGAGGGGGAGACAATCAAGCTATATCGTATTCTTAATATTTTAATCAACCCTGTATGTTGAATAGAATACATGCCAACCCTTACAGAACTTGTTAGTAGAATTATGGAGATAGAAGTCTGGTTTTGAGACCCCCTGCCTGGGTAGGGGATACCAGCTCTGAAAATGGAAGTAATACCTGGTTTCACAGAGTTACATGACAGATTAGGTTGATAGCAGGAGTCAAAAAAGCCTCCTTATACAGTATCTCGGTATTGTATTCTGATTAAATATTTTGTGTTTATTTCATGGTCTGGAAAAAAATAACAGTGTAAAAGATTGTCCTTGAACTATTAACAGTGTTTGCAGAAAGTGCAGTATGCTTATTTATTAATCAAATTTATCACTGCCCATCTCCCCCTATGTCTCAGCTAAAATTAGGATGTTGCAAACTGGCAGATGATGAAACAGAAAAATAATAGGTTTATAACAAGAAAAATCTGTAGACCTGAGTGAGAACAGGATAAGCTTGGATAAACAGGATAAACTTGGACCACTCTTAAATATTGCTTCACTTTGACTTTTGAAGTGAAAAACAGAAAGAAAAGAGGTTTTGGTAGACTTTATTTAACAAGTACATGGAAGCATTATTATCCTTCAGGCAGTAGCCAATCCAAAAAAGAAGAGCTGATCTATTAAATACAAATTTCAAAACAAGTGCTGGTCATGTTCAGCACCTCATTTCTAAATATACAAGTAGGATAGAGCACCTATCTTGTAAAATACTTTAGATATTAAATGTAGTAGTCAAGCTCCAGTTGTGCAATGTTCAGAGATGAGCAAAATTCCATTTCATGCTGTTCTTAATAGAAAATTCATGGTGTGTTGATGTGCTGTGAGCTGTGAGCCAGGAGCCTGTAACTTCCACAAGATTTTGAAATAGGTTCCCTTCCAATGATTCTAAATGAAAAAAGAAACACCGAGATAAACAAGATGCTCAGAATATCTAATGTTCTACGTCTTTGGGAGAGTTTTGAACAGAACAGTATAAATTGGAAATAACTATCAAGCATAGCAAAAGATCAAACCTGTAAAAGAAAAGCTGGCCTACCAAATGAAAGAAGTGTTTGCAGTAATTTTTAAGTGTGCTGCTATGCATTGTACCATCCGTTTGTACTTTTTCTACCTTTAATATAAATTATTAATGACCAAAGGCCCAGACAATTTGTAGAATGGATAGTAGTGAGTGGTTTATGGTGCTCTGTATTTCCAACCACAAGTGTACTTGGAATTTGTGACTTTTAATTTTTAAGGGTATGTTTGCGTATCATAATTTCCTTCCTTCCTTCCTTCCTTCCTTCCTTCCTTCCTTCCTTCCTTCCTTCCTTCCTTCCTTCCTTCCTTCCTTCCTTCCTTCCTTCCTTCCTTCCTTCCTTCCTTATATTCAGTCTGAATCGTGTTGCCCATATAGCTGAAGCAGTATTATCCATGTACATGAAATACTGGGGAATAGAGAATTTTCATGGAAGGAAATACTGGTAAAATTATGGTCCTCTGGCAGGAATGTTGAACAGGAATACTTTGAACTACAACATTTAGGTTTTTTGTTTTTTGTTTGTTTTTTAAAGAATTTTATTAAGTTTGAAACAGAGATAAAAACTACAAAAAAGGAAAAAATTACAAAAAGAAAAAAAAGAAAAGCTGAAAAAGTGTGAAACACAAGGAAAAGAAATTTGAAGATTACATAAAGAAGTGACTTTCGACTTTAAACAGCAAGAATATACAGCCATTTCCGTAATCATTCCCTTACTTTTATGTCAAACCAAGATCACATTATTTCTATAAATCCTTCCATTAGCACATACACAAATCACTAATGCAATTGCTCCTTTCCCTTATATAAAAAAGGAAAAAATAAATAAAATTTCTAAATCAACTTCCCACCCGCATAAAACAACATTTATTTAGTTATTTCCTTCCTACCACTATTCTATATATTTCTGTCCACTATAATAAAAAATCAAATTATAAAAACATATAAATTGTCTACTTTTATAAGTAATAATACTACAGCAATCTTAATCCTATTAAACCTAAAACCCAAGCAATTATTATTATACCTTATAGATACCTTATAAATCTTACAAATCAAGCATACCTTTAAAAAAGTCCAGTAAATCTTAATCCAAATCATTAAAGAGAAATGAAATCTTAATAGCCTCATTATCAATCCAATTACACATTCTTAATTTTTTATCCCACTTCATAATATACTAAGACATTTACATATCTCCCTATTACACCCAAGGCATTTTTCTTGCAAAAATCAAACAGCCCAACTGCCCCCCTTAACGACTCAGACTTCTCAGCAAACAAACTCCCACAGAGCAGATTCTCTTCTCTCCTATAACATTCCCTCAGAAAAACAGCTCTCCTTGTAATCTGCAGCTCAGGCTGTCACTTTAACCCCTTTAGCACCAAAATGTAGTCTTTCTCTAGCATTACTTCAGTCTCGCTGTCAGTAGAAAGATCTCCATCCTTGTCAAAATCTTTGTCTTCTTCCATAACATCTTCAGCCAGATGACACACTTTAGAAAGAATATCTTCCCCAATGTCCTGAATATTCTGCAGAATAGCCTGACAGCAATCTGAACAAGTCTCTTTGAAGGTCTACTTAAGTTCACAACGGAACTCTAAAACAGCCTCCTTGAAATCCTCCATGTTTCAGGCAGTAGATTATGGCGCCCCTTAGATAGTTGACTCACAGAGATAGGAGTTAATAAGTTAATGAAAAACTTCTGAGTGAAATTGAAACAGGAGAAAGTGTGCTAACAAGCAGGTCTCAGGGAAAGTGAACAGAGGGCTAGAGATTCAAAACAGCAAATTCAACGTATAGGAAAATACTGAATCCTTCAAATTCAGTACAAAAATAATAACAGGGAGGCAATTATTTATTCTCAGTTCTCCTTAGTCTTTGAATGGGAAAACAAGCCAAAACTTTAAAAGATTTTAGAATTTAATCCAGAAATAACGATAAGCACCAATAGGGTCTGCTTCTTCTTACTGTAAAAAACTGCTCTTGGGTACAAAAGCTTTTAAAAAAAAAGTAAATTGGGTGCTTTAGAAATGGGGTGGCTGGACTTAATGTCTCTTTAAGGGCTGAAGCCTGGCTCGGAAATGGTGAAATCCCTGCCTCCTGGCGAAGTCTTACCCATCGATCACACACCCTGTCCATGATCTCCTGGCTGCAACTCGCCATCCAGAGGATGAATGGGTCAATTCAAAGCATTTTCCTTAATCCAGAAAAATGCTCTGGGCTACAGGAGAAGCCAGCCTGTGCCTGAAAAAACTGTCATGATGCCAGTTCTGCCTGCGGAGCTTGTGGGCACAGCTGCTCAGACCACCATATTCCTACTGGAAGTCTCATACTGCAACATTTTGTTGAAGGCTTGATTTCCTTTATCTATATTCTCAAGGGAGACAGTAGTTTGTTTGTTCAAATATAAAGTATGCATAGTCCTGTAAATTCTGAAGATGATTCTCTCTCTCTCTCTCTCTCTCTCTCTTTTTCTGTGTGTGTATGTTCTATATCCTTTAACGCAAGCATAGTTTTCTATTGAACATTTGCTTATTCTGGATTTGTTCCTTCTGAGGCCAAGTAGAAAAGGTGACAATAGCAACACTTCATTGTAGTCTTCGATCAGAAATCAGATAAAAGATCTATCTATCTGCCCATCTACTTATCTATCCAGCTCAGGGTTAAAATTTCACAACTAATCTTGTGACATTATAAATTATTCAAATTTCTATCACCGCCCATCTCCCCCAAAAAGGGGGACTCTGGGCAGTTTAGAATAAGATTATCCTTTTAAAAACATCAACCTATAAAATTACAAAATAAACAACCAACATAATAAAATAATAAAATATAAATATATAATCCAAGTGGGGGAGATTAAATTCAGTAGAGATAACTCTACACCCCCAGCCAACCCCAGGAAGAGCTATTGCCCTTCCCACCCCAGGCGAGGTGGCAGAACCAAGTCTTCAAACCCTTCTGAAAGGTTGGGAACAAAGAGGCCTGCCTCACCTCTGGGGGCAGAATGTTCCAAAGGGTGGGCACCACTGCAGAGAAGTCTTGCCTCCTGGACTCTGCCAAGTGGAACTCCCTTGCCAACGGGATCCATAGCATGCCCTCTCTGGATGACTGAGTGGGATGGGCCGATGTTATGGGGATGAGATGGTCCCGCAGGTAACCTCGCCCCATGCCATGTAGGGCTTTAAAAGTCATAACCAACACCTTGAATTGGACCCGGAAGCAAACTGGCACCCAGTGCAGCTCGCGCAGCAGTAGTGTCACATGTGCTGACCTTGGGGCACTCATAACTGCCCATGTGGCCACATTCTAGACCAGCTGAAGCTTCTGGATACTCTTCAAGGGTAACCCCATGTAGAGCACATTGCAATAGTCTATGTGAGAGATAACAAGGGCATGAGTGGATGTCTGGAGGGCATCTCAATCCAGGAAAGGACATAACTGGCACACAACACGAAGTTGTGCAGCGGCCCTCCTAGCCATGACTGCCACCTGCTCTTTGAGCAGGAGTCCTGAGTCCAGGAGGACCCCCAAGTTCCACACCAGTTCTGAATGGGGCAGTGCAACCCCATCCAGAACTAAAGATAACAACCTCCCGGATACTGAGGAGCTGTCAATCCACAGCCACTCCGTCTTCCCAGGGTTCAGCTGAAGCCTGTTGTTCCCCATCCAGGCCCCCACAGCCCCCAGGCACTGAGAAAGGGCAGCCACCACATCACTTACTTCACCCGGGATGGAGATAAATATCTGAGTACCATCAGCATACTGATGGTACCTCATCCTGTGGTGATGGATGATCTCATCAAGTGGTTTTATGTAGATGTTAAATAGGAGAGGAGAGAGAACCAAGCCCTGTGGCACCCCACACAAAAGTAGTTGAGGGTCGGATCTTTCATCTCCTATCACCACTGATTGGGACCGGCCCTGGAGGAAGGAAGTGGACCAGTGCAAAACCAAGCTGCCCATCCCCAACTCCCTGAGCCGCCCCAAAAGGATACCATGGTTGATGGTATCGAAAGCCGCTGAGAAGTCAAGAAGAGCCAGGATGGATTCACTCCATCCCGCTCCCGCCAGAGATCATCCATAAGTGTGACTAATGCAGTCTCCGTCCCATATCCCGGCCTCATACCTGACTGAAAGGGGTCTAGATAATCTGTTTCATCCAGAATCCTCTGGAATTGTAGCGCCACCACTTTCTCAACCACCTTCCCCAAGACAGGAAGGTGGGAGACAGGACGAAAATTGTCCAACAGAGTAGGGTCCAGTGATGGTTTCTTGAGGAGAGGGTGCACCAGCACCTCCTTAAAGGCAGCCGGAACCACTCCCTCTCTCAAGGATGCATTAACCATTGCCTGGACCCAACCACATGTCACCTCCCAGGCTGCCAGCCAGGAAGGGCATAGGTCTAGATGACATGTGGTGGCATTTACAGTCCAGAGGATCCTGTCCACTTCCTCAGGCCCAACAGGATCAAACTGTTCCCAGATAACAGGGTAAGAACATTCCCTCGGCATCTCCTTAGACTGTGTTCCATGCTTAGAGTCCAACTTAGAAGGAATCTGGGCAATTTTATCCAGGAGTTGCTCAGAAAACTCCTCCACATGGCCCTGTAGGTGGGTTCCTGAGCCCCCCTTACCTAACAGAGAGTGAGTAATTTTATACAGGGCCGTTGGGCGGCATTCTGCGGACACAATAAGAGCAGAAAAATATTGACACTTCACCACTGTTATCACCACAAGGTAGGCCCTGATAGTGTCTCTAGCTTGTGTTTGGTCAGATTTGGTCTTTGTCTTCCTCCAGTGGCGCTCTAGGCATCTCTTAACCCTCTTCAAAATCTGCAACTCCTCTGAAAACCACTGAGAGTGTTGGGTAGAGTGGGGCAAGAGAGGCTGCACAGGCACGATCCTGTCCAAGGCCTGGGCCACCTCCCTATTCCAGGTTGCGGCCAGGACCTCTGCTGGACCATGCAGCAGATCCCCAGGTATAACCCCCAGCTCCTTCTGAAACCCTAACAGATCCATCAATCACCAGTGGCAGACCAATCGAATGGGTCCAGCCTCCCTGCAGAGGGGAGCAGCATAAGAGAATCTCAGGGCCACCAGGGCGTGGTCTGACCCTGACAATGGGGACAGCTGTAACTCTCCCCTCAGATCACATTGCCACTGCTCTGACAAGAAAAACAAGTCCGGAGTGAGGCCACTGTCTCGAGTTAATATTATTATAATAATACTTTATTGATTAGCCAAAAAATACAAAACATGAGAGAATGAGACCATACGTAACAAAATAGAGTAAAAGAGAAAATTAGAAGAAAATACAATCCAAATTTCTATACCATCCCCACAGTTTACCCCCGTCAGATCCATATATGCAGTTCTTTGTTGTATGAAAAAAAATATATAAAATCCATCAGGATGACCAGGAATTCTTTTAAGGGAGAAGTAGCCTTAGTCTTAAATAAGAATAAAATTCACACAGTAAAAGAATGTCCTTGGTAGAGTCAGTTTCACCTCTTGCACAGGAAGTAGCAATATTGTGATTTTGCTGAATCTGCCCTCCAATATTGCTGAGGATAAGACATTAAAATGAGCTCTGGAAGAAGCCCATCTGTGCTTAGAATAAGAGAGATTAAGTAATTTTCAGGGGACAGCCTTTGTGGCTCCCTTAATGGGTGATGGAATTTTTTTAGCTTGATTTAACTCATTCTGAAGTTTAAGAACTTCAATCCAGTGTCTATTGGAGTTTTTAGTTTTGCCTAACCCTAAGAGTAACAGAAATCTAGGTACATACTATATAAACACAGGTTGCTTTTAATATTCAGTCACCATTTTGGTCTACAGCTGTCACATAAACTAAATTGAAGCAGCCCCGTAAAACAGAATTGATTACCAAGTTCTAGGCTCAGTTCTGCATAGCCCAGCTTCTAACTCACAGCTATTTTGGGGACATTCTTGGTTGTCAAGAAGAGAACTCTTAAAAATGTAGACTGTATGTTTATAAGGACTGAAGTTTAAGCAACAGCCCAATTGTGTCTTGTATAATAGCTTCATAAAACATTGGAATGAAGAGTCCTCCCCAGAGGATTGGAACACTAGATGTTTAAAGCTTTTTCATTGCTTAGTAACTGGGCATTTGTAGTGCCCTTGGAGAATATCATGAATTTGGTGTTTGTTTAGAATTTGGATTGTTTAGAATCAACTGCCTTGACCACAGTCCTGAGCACCCTCCTGAGAATGACCTGAGTCAGTGACAGGCTTCTAACATCATCTACATAGAGTAAAATAGATAGTTGTTTGCCGCCCAATTTTGGAGCAGGTAAATCTAAATCCTGTAAATCTTTAACCAGGGTGCTTAGGTAGATGTTAAACAAAAAGGTCAAAATATGTCTTTATTTCATTCTCCTGCAGTTGTAATTCTTCGTGACACTGGCACTATTGCAGCTAACGCTAAGACTGTTTTTTCCCCCCCATATAGTTTATATATTAATAAAAGCAAGCATTTATTGGTAGTGGTGCTTTTGAGTTTATCCCAGCAAGACTCTGAAGAATTGGTTGTTTCCCCAGGCATTTCGGCCAGGAGGTTAGGCAAACTCAGCTGTGGACGTGGTTTTCATGATTGTGGTTTATTGTTTTTACCTTGGGCATCATGGGTTATTGGTTGTAACTGTTGAGATGGGTGGTCATATCAATCAGACAAATCAATCAGTCAATATACTAGGACAGATTTATTTTATTTATTTTATTATTATTCTCCCACCTTTATTATTTTTATAAATAACTCAAGGTGGGGAACATACCTAATACGCCTTCTTCCTCCTATTTTCCCCACAACAACAACCCTGTGAGGTGAGTTGGGCTGAGAGAGAATGACTGGCCCAAAGTCACCCAGCCGGCTTTCGTGCCTAAGGCGGGACTAGAACTCTCTACCTCCTGGTTTCTAGCCCAGTGCCTTAACCACTAGACCAAACTGGCTCTTTCTCTCTCATCCACATTGGTTTTAATTAATTCAGCTGAGATAATACATGTACAATAAATAAATGAGAAATCATATTGCTTGATTCCTTTATTACTTCTTGAGGCCAGCTAGGTAGTTCCAAAGGTCCAAAGGAATGTCCAAACCTTGAGCTCCTTATAAAATATGAAAGCGTTCTCCCAAAGCAACCATTGGTATGCAGCAGATCATCCTGGACAGGGTTCACTATGAGCCACCAAAATAGGGAGGAAAGGAAAACATAGATTGTAAACAGTTCTAGTTTATAGTTTTTTTCTATTTGTGAAAGTCAAAAAACAAAACCTTAAAAGTCTCTTGAGTAATCAGATTGAATACTATAATTTCAGAAAGATATCTAATAGCTCTAATAAGGCTGATTTTTTCAGTAATATATAATCTACTTCACTGTTTACATTGGTAAGGTAGTATTATGGTCTATTAAAAAAAGTGAAACACACACACACACACACACACCAACTTTCATTCTTCGATATATGCATTTTCTCAGTGACAATTTTCTTGATGCAGGCTTTTTAAAAACAAACAAACAAAACAAAAAGTGATTACCACTTCTCATACAAAACTCCTTGGGGAAAGACAAACCATTGTTAGACTATCTTTGCACTTGTGGGGTTGTGAAGTCTAGTGGAGACAGAATGTCCAAATCTGTGGTGAAATTCTTTCAAGAATGTTCTGTTAAATCCAGGATAGTTGTTTCACTCCAGTCCTTGTTTTAAAATGTGAGTATTTACTCCTTGGCTTATACAAATTTGATTGAATGTCATGAATTGTAAACATATGCATATCTAAATATTTTGCAGATTTAAATAATAAAGAGTATGAAAGGCAGTTTGGGGTAGTGGTTAAGAGAATGGGCTAGAGACCAGGAGTTCTAGTCACAAAGGTCACAAAGCCAGCTGGATGACCTTGGGCTGGACATACCCTGTCAGACCTAGGAAGCAGGGAATAGCAAATCACTGCTGAAATCTTGCCAAGAAAACTGGAGGGACTAAGTCGAGCAGTCTCAAGGAGTCAATGGCTCAAAGGTGTCCACAGACACACAAACAAAAATTGCTTATCATAAAAAATGTTCAGATGAAAAAGTGTTCATATCATGTTATACAGAGTATAATTCAGCATTTAAGGAAAGAAATAACAGCAAGAGTACAGAGAGTTGGTGAATTTCAGTTCAGACAATTGATTTAAAAAAAATTAAATACAGAAATTAAGAACACATTTCTTTCAATGGTTTTTACAGATAATTATCTGTATGTAGTTCACATTCTCATTCTGTTGTTCAGAATTAGACTAAACACTTGTGAACAGTTCTAAAAAAGGATGTAAATTCTGCTCAGTTGTGTTTCTCAGCTTGAATCCAAGATACTGATTTTATTTTTAAAAACTTAAGATATAGTTTTCCCCTTCTGGTTTAATTTCTTCAATTTTAGGTAACTAAAAGTATCATAATTTAACTTTTAGATGTTAATTTGTGGGTCTGGATATTATTTTTGAGATGCTATAGCAACACAGTGCTTTCCAGATGTGTTGGACCACAGTTCCCTTCAATCTCAGCCACTGTGGACAACACATATGGAGTACACCAGGTTTTGGAAAACTCATCCATGGTACTATTTTGGAGCTCATGCACAACACAATAAGCAGCCAATTAGGTATAATCACCCTTAATGTCTTACATATGCAGTAAATTACTATGTCAATTGTATGAAGTGATAGGAATAAAGTTAATGTGGATCAGCTGAAAAGCTATTGAATATTGAAAGTATTCATATTCAAAAAGTGGCTTCATTTTATTTAAAAACATGGGATCATCTCAGCATGTGCAGTTATAGCAGCAATATATAAAAGAAAGAGACTCCTGAATTTTCTTTAGCCTTTTACATAGATTTTTGCAGAAGTGATGATTGCTTTTTTATTCCATTCAGAAACCTATTGCATCTTTGCGACATATACATACAATCTAAATATTTTGTTAGTTTATTCCCTGCATATATCATAACTGAAGCAAATGTTATTCCTAAATACACTTTTCTGTTAATGAAGTATAAGACATGTATAATTAGGATAATGAGGCAATTTTGTATAAAATGAGGATAATGAGGTATTTTGTACAATACATTCTCAAACACAAATGAGACTTCAGAGGCATATTTATCTTATAATCAAATCTTTATTATGGTCAAAGACCAGCATAAACTTAAGATAAATATAAATCTTATAAGATGCAAACTTTAATTGTTATTCTAACAGAATACTCCCTGATTAATGGTCCATAGGTTGCTTGCTTGCTTGCTTGCTTGCTTGCTTATTTATTTATTTATATTATATTTCAAATTTCTATCACTGTCCATCTCTTCTGAAAAGGGGACTCTGGGCGGTTTACAATAAAATCACAATTAAAAGATATAAATTACAATATAAATAGATCTATAACAATAAAATAGATATAAAATATAAAATATAAAATCCAAGCAGCACGGATCTTGTTTGTTGGGGAGAGATCTATGATACTAGCCACCCTCAAGATGAACTGGTGGCCCTCCCACCCCAAGCGAGGTGGCAGAACTGCTTATGTCTTCATAAAGTATCTCACAATGAATTTTGTAATTCATTATTTAAGGTTTAAAATTATTTCTTAAAATTTCAGATACATAGCCCAAGATAGCCCAGCCTACAACTGGGAATTATAAAACTAGGTTGCAAATGACCATGCTGATTGGGAATTTTTGAACTGTTACTCTATTACATACAGAGAGCACCAGATTTGGCAAGGCTGGGCTAGCCCATCTGTGACATTTGAAGAGCCCAAAACCAATGTCCACAGAGAAATCATGATTGTTTTGCCAGGTTAAGTATGGCATTAGTGGTATCAAGAACAGTAGAGGTAAACCATAGAACAAATATCCATTAGCCTTTTGCTAGTCATATAATGTTAACTATCAAAAGGAGGTCTCCACTGCCTGCTGGGTGGAGATTATGGGAGATGCATTTCAATACAGTTAGAGGGTACCAGTTTGGGGAAGGGTGCGTTAGTATATGGCATTGGGGTAGGAGGCATGAAGGTGACTAACTTGATAGGGATGGATAGGAGAAGGGAGGGAAAACTGAACAGATCAACCATACAGCAAGAGATCTTGGAAAGGATGTCTTCTATTCCAATACTGGGCCTTTCATACTTCTCCAACAAGTGTGTGGGATGCACTGCTTGGTAACAGTTAAATTTTGAAATTGGTTTCAAAAAGAATTTGAGGATATACTTTGTTTCATATTATCTGCTGTCCTAACTGAAAATGAAGGTCCTTAATAAGTACAATAATTCAGCAGTGCTTGAATCCATCTGCAGGACACCTCTTTCAAGTGTAGCCCCTTGGATCCTAGAAATCAAGGTTTTGAATACTTGGAAGCAGCTTGGAAGTATTCACAGTTCATTGACTATTATACAAAATTAGGAGTTGATATTGTAGCGGCTTCATGTAATTCATGTTATTCTTTATATCTCATTTTAAAGCAGAATACACTGATTACAACTGAATAATACAGTATAGTTTTAAACCGCAGTGTTCTTTAATAAGCTTATAGAGCTGTTTTGACATCCCTCCATAAATATAAATGATAACAGGCTGACAGTATTAGCAGTGAAACATTTTCCTGTTAATTTAAGTGCTTTCAAATGCTGTGTAGTATTGAAAGAACTGCTGTGAGACTCTATGTTATAAAGAGGTTTATTATAACTTTCTGTTTTATCTGATCATGTTTGTTTACAGAAGATTATGTAGGTTTATGTCCTAACCTACACAGACAGACAGAGCTGACCCTTTTCCTGTACCTCTCATCCAGCTACCTTTTATTGCTTCTCGTACTGACATGAGCAAGCCTTTGACTTGGTAAGTGTAGGTTGTTGTCAGTTTAGTTTCTGGGGAAGCAAAGTAATCCACCCAAGCTGGACCTTTGAAAGCTTTAGAAAGTGTGAGAACTGGAATATTTAGAGCATGAGACAAAGCAAACATCATCCATCTCACCTCAGTGCCTTTGCAGAAAGGCTTGTATGACCTTGCTGTTCTACTGAAGCTGATTTTCTTAAAATGGTTTCTGCAGTTGTTTTGTTTTGTTTGTGCTATTGCCTCTATTCACATGATTCACTCAACCTTAAACTAACAAAGTACATTTTAATCAAGTATTTCGTGTGAGTCCAGTCACAGCTCATGGGGGAAATCTGTCAATGTGGTCGCTAGGAGTCGAAAATGACTTGATGGCACATAATCAATGAAAAAAACACCAGCCACAGCTTCCTGTGTTTCTCTGTATTGCTGCTATATATTGTTAGGGTTTGGATTTTTTTAAATGCATCCTACCTTGTAAATCTTATGGGAGAGGACAGAAATGTAGTTACCAAGTATATAAATAACAAAACATTTATTCTGAAAGAAAATAAAAGGTATCTAGATGACTGCTAGAACTGTACTGCCTTCTTTGCAGTTCTTTTCCGTTTCCTAATGCCTGGTATTTTAGCCTCCAGGCCAATGAAACAAGGTTTCTAGTAGGTATTGTCTTCACAAGTATCAGCCATATCCAGTCCGTCCCGTCCCGTCCCCCCCCCCCAGTTTCTTGTAGGCTTTTCCATATCTTCATTAGTACAGTCCCTTTTTGTTTTCTTCAGGATCATCAACCCCAAACCATTGGGATCTATTCAGCAGCAACATAAAGACAGTATAGAGTTTACATTCCTTTCCTTTTGCAGTTATACAACATGGAAAATACTGCAGGAGAGAAACTAACTGCCAAAGGGAAGAGAAATCCTGGCATTACAATGTTTCTGGCAGACTAGGAGACACTGGGGAGGGGGGTATGAAACGAGAGCAGTAGTTAATAGTTTTACTTGTGTTCTGAATGCCAGAAGGATGAAGTTTTCAGCTATATGGGAATTTTCTTGAGGTCTATCTAGATTATAGAAGGAAGGAGAAATGATATTACACAATAAATGCATGTTAAATAAAGAACAGGAGGATTTAGCTATTATTAATTGGATGGACAAGGATCTGAATTTTGTAGTGAAATCAAGCCATATAGTTCACTAGATAGTGGTATTTTGGCTACACTGAAGCTTAGGTTGCAAATCATTTTTTTTTTTTTTTTCATTTATCAGAATTCTGGGCTAACAAAGTTGCTGTAAAGTCAACAATTGGTGGAACAAAATTATCAAAGAAACATATTTAGAAAACACTGTTCCATCATTTTAGGTCAAAGTTGACAATTATTTTTGTAGCTGGAGGAAAACTTTTACCCTCCACTAACAAAATGGAAAACAGTTTTCCTTCCTAAGTTCTGCCCTCTGGGAAACAGCATTCTTTCTCTCATATTGGTTTGTCACAAGAGGGCTAGTGAGGACGAAGTGGAGACATTGATGGGACAGGCATCTGAGCGCTTATGAGGCATCATCATTGATGAGCAGCTCAAGGACTGGAGTCCTGGAGCAGCAGCCTGGGGCCCCTCTTAATGATCTTGGGCAGCTCCTGGAGATCCTTCTTGAATTATCCCCCAAATTCAGCAGTGTTACTCACTGACAAAATTTAGCTATGTGATTTCTCTCCCGAATTTGGCAGTGCAGTTTTATAGTATTTCAAAAGGTTTTGTAAAATGTTAACATTTTGGAAGCATTAAGTGGTGAGTATGGCTTTAGGGCACCCCTGAAACACCAACTGTAGTTATTGGCATGGAAAAACAGTCCGCCCCTTAATAGTTAATCTTAAGCAGCAACAACTCCACGGGGGACAAGGAGCATCAGACTAATTGTAGTATTGTGATGCGAGCCCTACCCTTTTCTGTGGGTATATTCTGTGTGCATCATGACCTTCCAAACACCCTGCAAAGGGGCAGTGCTTGTGTGGTGATGTCACAATGCTTCATTTGTCATTCTTATGAAAGTTATGAACTCCTGTGGATGCCACTGGTCTTAAATACTGGTTGTGTCCCTATAATAGTTTGTATTTCTAGAGTAGAATTCTCCAAAGTTTTTGCCATAATTGGAACTGGAGGACAAGGTGTGGGGTTTGTGATCATCATTGGTGAGGATTTGTTCATTCACAAAATAATCTCTGGTGTCCTGGCCAATCACTAAACAGAAATAAATTGGGGTGTGGAGCAGCTGGAGTTCTCAGTGGGCACTGGGGTGGGCATTGGGGTGTCTCCAGTAATAGAGAGACAATCAGAATAAATAAATGTACCTTATCTGACTGGCTGGCTGGCAGGAGAAAGAGAGAGAGATGTGATATGCAGATCTGAAGTGGAAAAATTGGTTTGGAGGGGACATGGCCACTATTGTTTAAAATGTTTAGGTATACCTACTACCTAAAAAAACCATGCAGACAGTACATACTCCAAAGAGAAGCACTGGGTAGCAAAGAGTAGCTCTGCTGTAGACTACTCTTTGTAGCACTCTGCTTTCCACATTGACAGGGGTTCCAGAAAATAATGTGAAAAGTATAAAGTACATTCACAATTTTATGATAAAAAATGATAAAAATCTACTAGTCAGGTGCAAGCTCTTGAATAGACCTGAAAGTACATTTTTAAACTTCTTGTTTCAGTATCAGTACAGTAGGCTAATATTTCTATAGCCTGTGGATTCTGCTGCATGGAAGTTTATAACTAAAACATTTTGTGAGTTTTTACTGTGCCACATGATTCTTTATTATTTGCATTCACCTTCCAGCCCTGAATATGAAGTTCAGGATATGAAGAGACCGATGTGGAATGCAGAGAACTTCCATAATGGCACAGGGGAATCTCCCATTTTTTCTTTCCTCTGTAGTGATCATGCAGTACTGAATACCTCAGTGAAAAGATCCCCAATTTTAGAAACTGCAGAAAGAAACGGGGGAGTCTTCTTGTACAATACAATATTTTTTGCCCTTTCGATCCATACTTTTATGGATTTAGTTCTGGAAATTTATATTTATCCTCCCCCAATGACCTTTTTCCTGTTTTAAGTTGTTTGTGACAACCATAGCAAATCACTGGCAAACAACGACAAAAAAGAAACTCAGCGGAATGGTAAATTAATAACGGTTCTCTTCCAAACCATCTTGTTTCATTTTAAAGTATTTTCACATATGGATGGGCTGTTGCCCATTTTATATATCCCATAACATTTCCCATCACATCGGCTTTTCTTCTGCTGCTGAAAGCTTTGAAGACAGAACCTCCTTTGCAGTGGGGGAATTCCGTACTCCTTCACTGCAGGCTTTCCCAATAACTAGAGGTACCTTTCTTAACTCTTCTCCGCATATAGCCATCTTGTAAAACAGTATGAAGATGAAGAAGATTCATTTTCCATTGTGCTGCTCTTTGTGAAAACTTCTATGCTGCTACAGGGAAATGCTGCACTTAACTGGTAAAAACTTAGATGAAAAAGGAGAAAATGCATACAAAGATGTCAGAATAAAATATTTGCCTTCTGTAGAGTGAAATAGTGTCAAGGTTTATAGACTGTAAAACTGGCAGTCTTCTAACATGCATTCAAATTACATTATTCCTAGCTTGTCTTACTTGTTTTGTTTTTGTTTTTAGCCATATTTAGGTAGCTTGCAATATCCTGGTAACTTCACAGATGCAGATAGTGTCTTGCTCCCAGACAGTAGATAAGTAGAGGTTCACGCAAGCTTCTGCTTTGATGTCCGCCCATATTTGGGGAGAAGCCAAGAAAATATCTTCTATTTCATGATACGAAAATGTGAAGCCATTTCCCAGAAGTTGGTGAATGATATTTCTTGAGTTTTGCCTGTCTTAAGACTGATAAACTATGATGGGGGTAGACAACCTTTGGCAGATCAGAGCTAATTTCAATGATTCTTCTGGAAATTGTGGAGAGCAGTGATGAGGTAGGTCAGGGAAAAGACAATCAAGGCTTTCTTGAAAGACTGGAAACTTTATGTGGACTTTTTTGGTGAAAGAAGAAAAGACTGAAAAGATTTGGGAATTAAAAAGGTTAAAGAGGGAGGGGTTTGGGGATTAAAAAGGGTTAAGCAGGGAGGTGAAAGTGTAAGATGGCAACATTTGAGCAGGCTTCCCATGGGGAGGTATTTCGAATGAAGGTCCATGATTAACTCAGATATTTTAAACTTGTATTTCTGTGGGGATGTTTCACTGGCACAAAACCACTAGATGGAAATAAGTACTATGTGTTTAATTTGAACTATCTTCCAGTATTAAAGATTGAGAGGCCTTGCAAGTTGTACAGTTGATTTCATAAAATTATGCTTATTACCAGAATTCTCAATTTGCAAGGGAAATTGAGTCTCTTTATTCCAACTGATTGTTATGACCTACTTTTCAGAACATTAAAACCAGAGTTTCACACTATTGTTGTTAAATCTCCCTTTCTCCAAACAGACACATAGACACACACACACACCCTGGAACATTTCCATAATGTTTTCAGGAAGTCTTGCCTTTATCACATATGCTTAATTAAACTAAGCTGTCAATGAGGCGATAAACCATAGCAGAATTCACTTGGGAGCAGAATGCAAATTTGGAGCAATAAATAGAGGTCTTGGGAAAGGTCTCAGTGGCTTTTGCAAGTCCAATTTACCACCCAAGGTCATTCATATTTGCAGTGAATTAGTTGAGGGGGATCATCTTCCAAGTGTGAAAATGAGTATGAAAGTAAACTGTGAAATAAATGCAAACAGAATAAGAGGCTGTTTGATTATATTATTCATCTCTACTGCTATCCTGTTTTAAAGGCAGAAAATTTTAAATCTTCTGGCTGCTCACTTTAAATACAATCTAAAAATACCTTGGGTTGCCATTTTTTTTTAAAAAAAAATGGTGCTCAGGTAAAAAAGGAGAAAATATAGAGGTGGGTCTTGAAGTCCCTTGGATGGGATCTGTCTGAGTGCTATTTTGTCATACTGTATGCTTAGACTACCATGGACTATAGTAATTTAAGTACAGTCTAGGTTTAAGGAAAGCCTTTCCTACAGTATTAATTTTTATGTGTAGTTCTCATGAGTTCTGAACATGAGTGCTCTGAAGATTTTTTTTTTCTCTTTTAAATGGTAGAATAAGGACTGGAAGAAACCTTGGGGGACCTTTAATCCAGTCCTTACCCAGTGCAGAGTCCACTGCTACAGCATACTTGATAGATGGACATCTAGTCTCTGTTTAAACATCTCCTGTGATGTTTAGATGTGGTCTGAATAATGCAGAATAGAGAGGAGTGATAAATTATTTTTAACCAAGTAGGAAACGTGCCAAATGTGACTTCTGCAGTCCTTTCCAGTTCTTTTGCCAGCAGTGGCAATAGGAGGCATCTCCATTTTCTTCAGGGAAACAAAGTAACCTGGTGCATCCGTGGTGTCTGTGTGTATGTGCACACTCTCCTCAGGGAGTAATCAGGTTGTGGGCATACATGTTGCCTGTGTGTGTGAGACAGAGCTTCTCCTCAGAACAGTTGTGTACATATTACATCTCTGTGTATGTGTGGTGAGGGTCTAATCAGGATAAGTGCATGAGTGTTGACTCTAGCCATTTCCACACATCCTCAGCAATATGCTTTTCTTTTATCTCGAAGATGGCAGGAAGGAATAGCCCTTTCAGAACTGTGCCCTTGCTGTTGGTTCCTTTACCACACCGGGGCAATTGCTGCCCATACAGGAAGTGACACACAGTACTTTTTGTGCAGTGATTGGAGTGGGAGAAGATGTGTGCTACTTTCTCAGCCCAAAGAAACAATCTCCCTTTAAAACCAGCAGGAGTGCTGAACTGGAGAATCTCACTGAGATAAATCTGGGGAAGGGGAGAATTCATACAATAAGGACAGAAGATCTGTGGCTTACTAGAATTATTGTCCATGCTGTGTCTCTTTTCACTCTTCAAAACTCTTTCACTGAGTTTAAAGGGAAATTGTTGAGGAGCAAAAATAAATAACTAGGAAAGGGACAATTGATAGCAAACTGGTGTGTAGGCTCAAGAAATCCTGTCAGTGCATGTGTACTTAGTGAAACTGGATCAAAGGCTTAAGATTCTCCCAGTAGGAAAGGTGAGCTCGTGAAACATATTCCACAAGGTCACTGTTTGGAAGCAAGCAAGCAAGCCTTGGCTGTGCAGCCAAACCATAAATGGCCACAGAGGAACATGGCCAGATGAGAGGAGGCGATTCTGCAGTGGGCCAGTCAGTGCCTTTGAGGTTGCTGATGTCCCCAGGCTTCTCCTCCATGCAAGTCGGAAAGTTAGCAAAGGAGTTCTTGTTCCATGTTCCACAAAAAACACCCCTTTCCTTCTGGATCACATTGATCCAACTTCAGCCTGCCTCAGTAACAAGCTGGCTCTAAGCCAGAAGCTCTGATGTGGGGACGTGCCCTCCACAAATGGTAATCAGTCCATCTCAGACCTAGAGCCAGTGTAAGAATGGTGTGGGGATGAGAGCTCTCTCTCTCTGTGAGGGTGCATGAGGGTCTACAGGTGAAAATGTGTTGTGTCTATATGTGTGTGCGTTTCTGCTCTCCCCTCACATTGTGTCTGTGTTTGTATATGTGTGCACTGAGAAGCACAGGATGGGCGGCAGGTGCTCCACTCTGGGTCACATGGGCACTGAGAGTGGGGTCACAGTGGAGATTCAGCAGCGTTCCAAGGGCCTTCCCAACTGAAAGAAAGATGCACAGAAAGAGTCCCCATTTGGTTGGTTAAATATCCCATTTGGTTGCCATTTCCCATTTTATATTTTATGTATTGGGGTGTTCATTTTTTAACATTGGATGGCTTTCCTGTGATAGTTTACTTTTGTTGTTTACAGCGCCCAGAGTCACATTGTTTGAGTTGGGCAGCCTTACAAAAGCATGACATAAACAAATAGAATTACATCCCACTTTGAGATTAAAAAAAAAAAAGAATTTTAAAAAGTTGTACATCCCCTTGCCAAATAATAAATAATGATGGCTATAAGCTGAGCAGGCTCTTAATGGTTACAGGTGTTGCATGGATTTTAACTGGGATGCTCACATAGTAGAATGTCTGCAACATCCCTCAGTTGCCAAAGGCCCCCAAAGTTACCCTGGGGTAGAGGAAGAGTGTCAGAGGCTGTACCAGGCTGAGTTTGTTTTGTCTTCTTGCTGGTATAGGTAGTCCTCACGTAATGACCACAGTTGGGACCAGCAACTCCATTGCTAAGTGATATGGTCATTAAGTGAAACATCACATGACCATACCAGACTTACACTGTCAGTTCTGCTGCAGTCGTTAAGCAAATCACCCGTGGTTGTTAAGTGAGACATTACGTGACTGCGACTTGTGATTTTACTGCTGGCCTCTCCATTGATTTTGCTTGTTGGAAGCCAGCTATGAAGCTTGATCATGTGACCTTGGCAAGCTGTGACAGTCATAAATGTATGCTGGTTGCAAAGTGCCCGAATGGCAATCACGTGACTGCGGAGTCACTGCAACAGTTGTAAGTTCGAGGATCGATCTTAAATCTACTTTTTCAGCGCCATTGTAACTTTGAACAGTCACTGAACAGGGCAGTCATTAACCAAGGACTACCTGTAATCAGAATTATCCCAAAATCTATGACAGAAATGACATGTGGGACACTGAAGCCAACTGGGTGACCCTGGGCCAGTCACTCTCTCTCAACCCTAGAAAGCAGGCAGTGGCAAACCACTTCTGCTGATCTTTAGATTTATTATGATTGGGTACGTAAGATGATTTTTGTAACCAAAACATCTCTTGTCCAAAGCAGAAAACCTCAGTACAATTATAATGATTTGGAATTGAGTTGCCCTGCTGCTGTCTACTTTGAGTTTACCCAGGAGGAAGTCCTAGAAGTTGAGCTTTGTGAAATTTGTTTGCTAATTGACATTATAAACAATTTGATCTTTACTTACACAGTTTTCTTTGATTAGACCAGCATTAAGATTATTTGTTAAGTCTCCTAAAGAATTATACAGGTTTCTTAAATGACTGTATTAGTTAAACGTTTTCTTCTCTTAGAATCTAGAGAGTGCGATATAGTTTGCTCCCTGTAACCATAAAGGCTTTGTGTTTAAAATGATCTCTGTTGAATAATGTAGCACCTTCACTTTTATTGATGCCGTCAATTCAAGGCTACATAAACTATGCAGTGTGCAACAATGACTGGAAAATAGGTGATGTTGACCTTTCCTTGTTCACTCTTCAGAGCTCTTCAACTAGATCTCTAATCTGTCACTGTAATTGTGTTCTTTATTTTCCCTTTAACCAGTTTTCTTTCTGAAAAGTGGAAATGAGTCCTTGGGTAACCCAATTAATGTAATGAAGTTTACCTACTTAATTCCATAGGAGTTAATGGCTAAGACCATGGTTAAACATTTTCTTTTGAAAGCTGTGCAAAGTAGGCAGTTTGTAAAGCCAAGGTCAATGCCAAAGCAAGAGGTTGGAGCATAGCCTTGGTTTTAAATTTTATGTTTCTGGCAAGTAGTTATGCCTGTCTATTCATAGGCCTTGCTCTACATTTTACTGCCATGGGCAATTTTAATTGTTAAGCACTGAGGTGTATCCCTTAAAATGGCAAAAGGCCTTGCTTTTTATCTATAATTTACAGGGTCAGACAAAGAGGATGCCTTATCCCTCCCAGTGAAAAGAGTACACGCATCAGCATTAGGAAAGAATGCGTAAGGCTAATGGGTGATGACTCAGTGTTTCAGGGCACTTAATCTGAGAGTTTGGTGATCAACAGAAGTTCAAGCAATTGTGAAGTTTTTTTAAGAAAAAAGAAAAAGAATGTTAGTAACAGAATTGAAAGAGAACAAATTTACAAAGTTTTGGAAATTACTGGACATTTTATATAGCAGTGCACTCTTTTCCTTCATGGAAATTTGCATGGTCTTCATCTACTTTATTGTCATTCACTGTGGTTCTGATATTGGCATGTTAAAACCTACTCTGTAAATAAACTTCATCAAAGACTTATGTACAGAATCCTTTTCCATTCACAAAGCTCCTCTCTTTCTCCAAGCCCTACCCTTCTGATCCAAATCTTTTCATGCCTTGTTGTACCTAAATTCCTTGTGCATGTACAAAGAAAGACAGAGTGATCTGGGCCTAATAGGTTTCCTAGAGGGCCTTGTAGGTGTCCCACCAGGCATTCTGGCCTTTGAGAAGATGATTCACTGAGGACTCACTCTTATTTGCCCCCTTCTATTGATCTGGCCCAATGCTTTCAACACTGGTAGCAGACACCTAAATAAGACAATTAAAACTACAATGATTGATGTTCCTCTTAGGGGGAAAATAAAAATGTTACTTCCTTGTGTCCAGTCATATCTGCAAGAACATTCCTGCTTAGCTCAGCCCATCTGTTTCTGACTTATTTATTTTATTGATTATAAGGTCATCCAACTCACACATGGTGACTCCGGGCGGTTCACTTCTGTCCATAGCAAGGGAAACTCTACTAAAGCAAGGCAGGGAGGAGGGAAGTTGGCAGTAGTACTACCAAAGCTGCAGATCAAACACTCTAGTTATAGACAAGGAACAGAACAACAAAAAAAGTCCTCTTTCTAATTCACTCCAAAGCCCTGCATTCAGAAAAGCCAGCCAGCATTGCTGACTGATCCCAGCTGCAGTGCTGCTGAGCAACCATTGGATAGCCAGTCCCTGGCCTTGGCACACAAGGAATTGAGTCATTTGCCTGGCCTCTCCGACATGGCTGCCACTTAATGTGTTTTTTTTTAAAAAAAACAATGAATCAGAATTGAAGATGGGGTAAAATGTAATTCCAAGCAAACCCTCTTTTATGAAGCAAGTCATGGAGAGCTTCATCTGAAGATCCTGGTGATGTACTTAAATGCAACACCAATAATAGTCTGGCAGTTGAATTTGATGGTATGGAACTTCAGCACAACGCTACTGTCATGGTTCTGGTTTTTAACTTCAGATGCCCTGACCTTACTCTAGACCAAGGATGACCAAGCCAAAGGCCACACTTCAAAAACAAACAAACAAAAAGGCTTCTAAGGGCTCCAGAGTGTTTCAATGGTTTCTCTATTTTGGCCCTTTTTGTTTTCGAGAGGAAGAGTGGGGAGTTAGCACCTCACATGTTTGGGGATGCAAAAGCAGCACTGTCTGCAGTTCCTTAAAGCAGCTACATCATTTCCTGGGATCATGGCCTATAAAGAGATGCAGCTAAAGAGTTGCAGAGCAGTGTTATGTTTGCATCCTCATGCACTCTGAAATACCTTTTTGGAACTGAATCCAGAGTGTTGTACAATCCTAGAATATATATCCCACTTACGATTTTGTATGGATAAATTTTCCCAAAGAGATGGAATATAATGAGTTGGGAGTTGTGTTTGACCCACGCTCTCTGAGTATTTAGAAAATTGATAAATATGTATCTTGGGTATTGTTAAATAAATTGAGTATTAGTTTTAATATATGTTTTTAGCTTTTCAGAATTTTTAAAATGTACTAATTGGATATAGATCACAAAATAAATTGCTAAAAATATATTTTTTTTTAATTGCAAATGCAGTATCTCTAAGCATAGAATGAAATATCACCTTGTGTTGAGGACTTGCCAATGTTTACTTTAAAAATTAGAATTTCTTGTTCAATACACACATTCTTAATTATTGAGCACGAAGAGGGGTATATTAAGAGAATGTGCACAAACACACTACAGCATTATACATACCCAATACAGATTCTTTCTCGCTTATGTAAGAAGTATCAGATGTCTGACAGCTCTGCATCAGACTTGTTGTTTCCAGCAACTGTGTCGCACAGTGTTTTTCACACATTCTCCACATCACTCATAGCTCAAGCATGTGCCAACAAAGTATGGTTACCTTGTTTTGTGTTTGTGTCTGATATGAGTTGAATTATGGGAGGCAGGTTCATATCAGATCATGTGCCAATTCCTGGATAAGGAAGCTCACTTATAGTGTGATGCCTTCATTGATATTATACCATAGGTTAGGGTGCACAACTTCCATTGGCTTGAGGGCGACATAAAGCTTTGTGCAGCACATTGAGGGCTGTATTGCAAAGGTGCAGTTTCCCAAGTGTTGGGGGCTATTTTTTTGTTACTGTTGCTAAGAGTCAATACTGACTTGATGCCACCCAAGATAGAGAATGAATAGAAAGTCAGTTTGGTATAGTGAGTTTCAGAAAAACATCTATTTCTGTTTTATTGACTATTCTAAAGCCTTTGACTGTGTGGACCATAACAAATTGTGGCAAGTTCTTAGCGGTATGGGGATACCAAGTCATCTTGTATGCCTCCTGAAGAATCTGTATAACGACCAAGTAGCAACAGTAAGAACAGACCACGGAACAACGGACTGGTTTAAGATTGGGAAAGGAGTACGGCAGGGCTGTATACTCTCACCCTACCAATTCAACTTGTATGCAGAACTCATCATGCGACATGCTGGGCTTGAGGAATCCAAGGCTGGAGTTAAAATCACTGGAAGAAACATTAACAATCTCAGATATGCAGATGATACCACTTTGATGGCTGAAAGTGAAGAGGAACTGAGGAGCCTTATGATGAAGGTGAAAGAAGAAAGTGCAAAAGCTGGTTTGTAGCTAAACCTCAAAAAAACCAAGATTATGGCAACCAGCTTGATTGATAACTGGCAAATAGAGGGAGAAAATGTAGAAGCAGTGAAAGACTTTGTATTCCTAGGTGCAAAGATTACTGCAGATGCTGACTGCAGTCAGGAAACCAGAAGACGCTTAATCCTTGGGAGAAAAGCAATGACCAATCTCGATAAAATAGTTAAGAGCAGAGACATCACACTGACAACAAAGGTCCGCATAGTTAAAGCAATGGTGTTCCCCGTAGTAACATATGGCTGCGAGAGCTGGACCATAAGGAAGGCTGAGCGAAGGAAGATCGATGCTTTTGAACTGTGGTGTTGGAGGAAAATTCTGAGAGTGCCTTGGACTGCAAGAAGATCAAACCAGTCCATCCTCCAGGAAACAAAACCAGACTGCTCACTTGAGGGAATGATATTAAAGGCAAAACCGAAATACTTTGGCCACATAATGAGAAGACAGGACACCCTGGAGAAGATGCTGATGCTAGGGAGAGTGGAAGGCAAAAGGAAGAGGGGCTGACCAAGGGCAAGATGGATGGATGATATTCTAGAGGTGACGGATTCGTCCCTGGGGGAGCTGGGGGTGTTGACGACCGACAGGAAACTCTGGCGTGGGCTGGTCCATGAAGTCACGAAGAGTCGGAAGCGACTAAACGAATAAACAACAACAAACTCTGTCTCTCAGCCCTACTCTGAAAAATTGAAAAACTTTCCAGGACAAGGTACAAACACTTCTGAAAATGTTGCCATGAAAACTGATGGATTGACTTGAAGGGCAATAAAATCTTTGGAATATGTATGGCAGTCAACAAGCAGGAAGATTAACATGTTAAAGATGATATAATTAGATAGTGGTTTAACATATGTTTCAAATTTTATTTGAAGATCCTGTTTGCAAAAGCTGGTTTATTATTCATTTAAAAGATTTATATGCTTCCCACTCCTTTAATAGTTCTGGGTAATTAACAAAGATGAATTAAAAACCTTTCATAAAACCATTAAAATAAAAATAGAACACAAAATTAAACAGTAGCACTAAAAGACCTGGGTATTATTATGATCATAATTATGATCATGATTTTATTTACACATTGGGAACCAGATAACGATGTTACACATTTCAGAGAAATAAAACAATTAGATAAATACAATAAAAAGTAAAGTGAACTAGAATAAAGATAAAAACAGCAACAGATAGGAATGGGAAAATAGATAAAACAGAAAATTAGCTCCTGATTAATTTCATCCATGCCATGAGAAAATGAACCTGTAATTCAAAACTCTAAACAATTAGCCTTACAATGGCAGTAACAATTACATCAACCTTGGCTACTTTCCTGTTTCAGAAAGAAAAGTGTGTTTTTTCCTCATCGGATCAACCAGCACAGTTTAGCAACAGAGTGACTATTAAGCTGACATGCCAAACTGCATAAAAAGGGCAAAATATTTTTTTTTAAAAAGGGAGGGGGGTAACAGTATCCTCCAGATCTTGGAATATGCTATTTGGATTCCAGATATCGTGGGAGTCAAGAAAGCAAATCTCCCCAAAGAGAAAGGTTTGTTTGGGGTAAGAAGTCTTCCACCTAGTCCTAGGCTATCCATATAATTATGGAAGCCATGGGGATCAATGTCTATTAGCTTTGATTGCATTGTGACTGCCTCTGAAGCAGGTCTGCAACTGGGGGGGGGGGCAAGCTGGGCATGTGCCCCAGGTGTCCTAACAGCCAGGAACCATGCTGAGACAAGGAATAGGTCTCTAGTGTTTATTACTGCTACATTAGACAGAAAATCCTAACAAACTGAAAAAGCGTGGGAAAAACCCAGACAGATAAACCCCAAAGGTTAAGGCGGGTCTGATCTGTGACTCTCTGAATGGCTGCTTAACTCCTCAGTACTACGCATGCGTTTTCCCCCCTGGATAGGGGCCCCCTCCTGCTCATCATCAGTACTCATGACATCAGGTGCCGCACTGAGGGGGTGCCAAAATGAATGCTGGGGGGTGCCAAAATGGGCGTGGAATCCATGTTTGCCCGGGTGACACAGACCCTAGTTGCGGCCCTGCTATGAAGACCATCTGCTGGGAGACTAATGGGCTTCTTGTGCAGCTGGTTGGCCACTATGAGAACAGACTGCTGGACTAGATGGGCCTCAGGTCTGATCTAGCAAGTACTGCTTATGTTCTTAGGTCCTTGGGGGAAGAGAGGGTACTCTGGTTGCTGTGAATACAGAGAGAGAGAGAGAGAGAGAGAGAAGTTTGGGGTATTAAAATATGTTGTGAGTCTCTTCCTAAACTATAATATGGAGTTTTGGCTTTGATGGCCATGTGTTCCATAAGATGGGCTCCACCATGTAGAACATTATTGAGTGTATTGTAGGAGGAATAAACTACTTTTGAGAAAGAATATATAATTACATAACTAGCTCAAATCTCTGTGCCTAAATGGGAACCAGCATTATACTTGTCCCAGCAAAATAATCAGCTTCTTCAGGTATCTTTTAGACTTCTTTTGTCATTTCTATGAGTACAAACAATAATATTACTACAAACTATTATTCTGTTGTTCATGTCTTGAAGTTTGATTAATGTTGAGTCACTTTATTGCTTCCAGTGGTGGTTTGATACCAAGACCTGCATCCTTTTTTTGAGACAAACCAGGGCATGTAGTCATTCAAGCATTTTCATTCTGGGATAGTGCTCTATCAGTCTGGCAGCTGTTGCTTTGACTGCAAAGGAATGCTTGACAGTTCAGGATGAGTTTCATAACAAATGGCAGCAACTTCTGAAAGGAGGAAATACGTGTTCAGTGGAACCATCTCTGAAGTGTGTTACAATTTAAGCTCTCAAAATTTCTCAATAATAAAACAGCAAACGTATGTTGTTCCATAAGAAGGAAGATATAAGCAAGTTCAGGAATTTACAAAGACCGAGACACTGAGCCTTGCGTGTCATGTATTAAGTGTCGATTGACAATGTAGCTTATTTGATATTGGTACAGCAGTGATAGTTTTCAGTAATTGCTGCACAAGAAGTTGTTGGCTTTAAGCTAGACACTACCATTCCATTGCATTAACCTCAAACTTTGGTATGCTTAGTTCAAGGCATTTACACAGAGGGGGCTGGATAATTTCAGTCTGGACTCGATGTTTAGAAATCTGTAGAGGTATAGCTAGATACAAGGTTTTCCTACATGCTGATGAAGATATGGCACATATCAGGCTGTCAGCAGTTTAAATAACACAAAAGGGAGATGGAAGGTCATACATTCTCTTCATCCGTTCAGCTTGTTTGTCTCAAACTTTTTTCTTTCTTTCAAGGCACTGGTACATTTATCCAACTTTCCATCTTAGCCCAGTAAACCTCCAAACTGGATACTTTTTGCTTGCCTGTTTCCTATTGATAGAAGAAAATGAATCTATTTTTTTCCCTGTCACAATTTAACAAACAGCAAACCAGTCACAGGACTTGGAATACTTAGACCGGTACTCTTGAAACACCCAGTTTGGCCTGAGTTTATTGCAAATCCAGAGATCTCTCAAAACTCAGAGCTTTTTATTCCAGGTCTGGCACCTTGAAACAGCCGTTCTGAACTCATATTGCTTTGTGTGCCTCTATAAAATGACTGAGATCTATAGTGAGTTAAGTCAAAACCAGACTGACCAAATTATGGCACAACGTAATGCATAGACCCAGCCATTAATTTCCTTCCTACCTGTTTTGTAGCAAACCAGAAAGACAGAGAGAAAAAAGAAAGGGATCTAACTGTGTGAGAAAAGCAGAGAGCATGTAGATCAAAGTCCAATAAAACAAACATAGTTTATTTTATATGCATGAATTAATTGTGTGAATATTCCATAATGCACCACTCCTCTTTTAGAGGATTTGCTATGAGATCAGGATTGATTCGGAGTGATTGCCGTTGTCTCCTGGCGTAATCTATGGAACAGGGCATAACTCATGTGTCTTATCTCAGCGTAACCACTATCCTGTGACCTCCATATGGATTCAGTTTGTAGTGCTTGGATGGACAATCTACAGCCCCGGCCCCCTTTTTGTGGCCTCCAGAACCACCTCTGGCTTCAGCTGCTAAACACTGATGGAATGGTTTTCTGCCATTCTGAGGAGAATATATTGAGGCAAAGTTGGGAAGTCCCTAAAAATGGTTTGGCATAGTTAAAAATAACTACAAAAATTCCAAAAATGCCCTTCAGGCCCAACGACCTCCCCTCCTAATTATAAGTGTGCTATCTGGCTACCAAAAGAGCTAGTTTGGCCTAGTGGTGAAGGTGCTGGGCTAGAAACCAGGAGACTGAGAGTTCTAGTCCTGCCTGAGGCATGAAAGCCGGCTGGGTGGCCTTGGGCCAGTCACCCTCTCTCAGCCCAACCCACCTCACAGGGTTGTTGTTGTTGTGGGGAAGATAGGAGGAGGAAGGAGTATCAGGTATGTTTGCCACCTTGAGTTATTTATAAAAATAATAAGGGCGGGATAGAAAATAAACAAACAAACAAAATAAATAAATTATTGCTCAACCTGACTATAGTGATTTAGATTATTCTTGTGTGCCAAAATAGGGGGGAAAGTCTTCTTTGTGGATGAAATATTTCAGGGAAAGTACCAAATGTCCATCCTACTCCTGAATAGTCATTTGCCTCTGAAGAAAAATGACATGAATAGTCGCAAGGTCTGCTGAGGGTGCAGCTGTGGTTAACTTGGCCATTGCTTGCTACTAAAAATATATGACAAGCAAAAGATTGTCTGAAAAGAGAGACCTGGATGCTTGATAGTTCCAAGTCTCATGTTGTTATTTGAGTTTTGCAGTTTCATCCTTTTGTTTTCATATTCCCTGAAAGGGTCAGAGAGCAAATAGGTTATTAGATTTTGCAACCGTAGTAAACTCAAGAGCTGACCTATAACCTTAGCCTTTCTATAAGCACCTGTTAGAAATAGACATCCCATCTGGGCATCACAGTATGAATAATAGGGGTTTGAGTTATGGGAACTCTTAACTGTTTCCCTTGATGACAGCCTAAACAGCTGAGAACATTACTGGGAAAAGTAACTTCACAGGATTTAGTCTGTTCAATTAATAAGATATAAACATGGTAAATACTTTTCACAATTTGTTAAATTGTACAGCTTCATAGTTCTATCTCAGAAAAGAAAGTGTATCAGTAAATCCAGATTTACAGTATCAAGGTTATTTGGTTGTCAAAACATAGCAATATATCAATGAAAGATGGAGTTAGATCCAGGGTTTCTTTTGCTTCTCAGAAAGGCAGCTGTAGCAGTGCACTGCTTTGCCCCTGAAATATTATTATGTCTTTGGGAGAGAGGCTGTCAAGAATATGGCCACATCTCAAGACTTCTCTTTCCCAGATTTTGGGATAGTCATTGGCCCACTGTTGAAAGAAGAAAGCATAATTTTCCAATTCATCCATCTAGTGACTCTTGCAATCTCATGTTCTTCCTATTTACCTGCACTAATGGTAACCTGGGATTAGTGAGAAAATCATTCCTCATGAATGGAAAATTTACCTTGCCAGTTCCTACATCATTAAAATTATGTTTGGCGTCCTTATGTATTTGAAGAATTTATATGAGAAAGTGACAGTTGGGTGTTTTAACAAAGCTTGCATCTCATTGTGCATGTTAGTGAGACTGTTCTTTTTTTTAAAATAATAATTTAGATCATAAATTCTGGATAAAAAAGTGACATGTACCCTTATATTTGCATAAGTGCAGTGAATCAAGAAGCTGGTACAATTTTGTTTCCTTCCTTCCCTTGCCCCAGATCCCATGTTCCATCTCATGTTGCTCAACAAGGCTGCAAAAGAGGAGGAAGGTCTGGGAAATTTTCCTTCTGTGAGTTTCTTTCTGTTCATTGTATCTCAAGAACAAATCTCTACATATAGATCATAATATGTAAATCTTTTACTTCTCCTAGTTCAGTTCCTGAACTAAAAATAGGGTTGCTAATAATAAAAGAAAGCTTTGTTTTTGGTTCTGTTTGCATTTTATTCCATTTATTCATTCTGTGGCCCTGCATCTAATTTCATGCATTTCATCAGTTATATGATAAATGAAACTTTGTCATTGCATTTAGAAGGAGGTTCAGTACAGGAGGTTGCCAAAATTGAGACGTGAATGATTGCCAGCAGATTCCACATGCCCCACTTGCACCCCTCCCCTAGTTGCGGCCCTGGCAGTAGAGATCCGCATGGTTCAAAAATGATTTGAAGAAGTGCTAAAAAAAATCTCTTGATTTAATGAATCAAATCATCTTAATGTAGCTCTTCATTCAGACCTGGGTGGAAACCTGAAAAAAAAAGTATCTTGGCTTCAGTGAACAGCAGAGAGGAGTTGTATCTACATACACTGTTCCAAATCCTTTTGGAAGTCTGCATAGCCATAGTTTTAGACAAATCAAGGGGGAAATTCGGAAGATCAAATCACCTCCTAGTGATTCAGGATGGAGTCATTCACTGATTGATACACAGCTCTGCCTTACTCTATTATTACTGTTAATACAAGCTATCTCTGCTATGCAAATAAATAATTGCCTCTTTGATCTTTTAAAAAAAGTAATTTAAATTGGATCAGGTAGATGCACTGATGCATTCATAGATTCTTGTTGGATAGACAGGAATAAGGGGGGAAAAGAAATGTAAGAAGAAATTCTTCCAGATGTCATAGTATAGAATATAATAGAGCCAGTCTGGTCTAGCAGTTAAGGCGCTGGGCTAGAAACCAGGAGACTGGGAGTTCTAGTCTCGCCTTAGGCATGAAAGCTGGTTGGGTGACCTTGGGCCAGTCCCTCTCTCTCAGCCCAACCCACCTCACAGGGTTGTTGTTGTGGGGAAAATAGGAGGAGGAAGGGATATTAGGTATGTTTGCTGCCTTGAGTTATTTATAAAATAATAAAGGGAAAATAAATAAATAGGATAACAGTATTGCACACATTGGTGAAATGGATGCCATGTCATCCCTAGGTGGCAACTAAAGATTAAAATGCTTTAAAAAAAAAACTTCATTTCTTTTTAAATGGCCCAATTTCTTTGAAGTTGCTAAATAAAACTTTTGGTATCCTAGCATGTGACCACCTGATAGGACACCAAAGTTTGTCTCCTTTCTTCTTTTTATCAGCGTTCTTGAGCAAAGCCTAGTGGAGCTAGTTTTTGCCAAGATTAAATTAAAAGTACTTTATGTCCTGTTTGTCTTTATGACATCTCTTGCTCAACACAAATTTGAGTTCAGTCTTAAACATTTATTATATTGTCATATGAGTTCATATATACGTACATATAAACATGAAAAATATGTTTATGCCATATGCATTTAAATACTAGACCAGTTGTGACACTTTTATATTGCATATGGAATTACAGTGCAGATTGTTAATTTTGGTGAAGTTAAATTTTAGCTGTGACTCCAATTTCCTACAAAATTATATACATTTTGAAACATACAGCAGTATACTGTGTAGATAGTTGCATTCTGGAATAGTTAATAGGTTTTGTTTTTGTTTCCTCGCCAGCTTCACTAAAATATGCTATTGTAGCAAATGCTTGGATTATGGAGAATTTACTTTTGTTTAAGGTTTAAACAGCTTTTTGCAGTCAAGCACTGTAATCTATTAGTGATAAGTAAAGGTATTTGTCTCTAGGTTGTGGTTAACTGCATTCCTGTATTAGCCACAATTTAGTCTCTAAATGGTAAATTAAAGGCATGGGGCCTCTCATTCTCCAGAGGTAATGGGACGTACAACAGAAAGATGACAGCTAACAACTTAACCTTTAGAAAGTTTATCTTGCACATAGCAGTCCTACCAGCTTTTTCTCCCAGATTTCAAAAGTTGTATCCTGAGAATCCTATTAAATAACCTAAAAATGGATTAAAACAAATAAAATTGTACTAGCTGGTTTTAGGAAATGGTCCTCTTTCTGTTATTTTCCTTTTATTGTAGAACATTTGGGGGGGGGGTGTTTTAATCCTTCCATCCTTTTTATGGACATAGATAGAGGATTTTTTTCAGGAAATACTGGGTATTTCCAAATAGCAGGAAAAAAATGTCTGGAAATATGATTTACAGGATGGAAAATTGAACTTTATCCCAATACAATTATGGTTGCTAACTCAGCAGGTAACAGCCTCAAAGAAAGAGCTTGTGATCCCTTCCAAATGCTTTTAGCTTCATACTGTTAAGAAGATCTTAGCAGGGAGTTGTAGCCTTTTCCCTCTAAAAATAAACAGTGTGTTCTCAATTGTCCTGCAATTCTTTCCTGTTGTACCTCTTTGCCCCCAGCTTGTGACACTGAGTTTCAGAGAACATCACTATAGTCAGACGTTTAATAATTGAGTTAATTTTGTCTCTTGTGATACAATAAATGAAGCTGGAATTGGAGCTCTTTGATTAAGCAAATTATTTGTTTCTTTTACAGTCTAGGTTTAGACCTGGATTTGACATGAAAATTATTTTGATCACCCTGATGTATGATCGGTACAAGGAGGAGAGAGACATAAGGAATATGAGCTTCTTAATGTTCCTAGATCTCTAGGCAGATTTTGAAACCATTAACCATGTTATCTTACTGGAATTTTTGTGGTTCTGCTCCTATCTTTCTGGGTGCTACAGAAAGTGGTACTGTGAAACTTCTGCTAGAGTCATCCTGAGCGTCTGTGTTATTGCAACATTCCTTTGTCTCCCAACTCATTTAACACCTACATGAAGGTTTTGTGAAGGATCACTTGCAAATTTGAAGCTGGTTGTCATCACTGTGATTGTAACATTAGGGGGATCATGATGGGAGATTAATAGTATGGCAGGTACCCTTCCCGCAGTACGCAATTGTGGTTGTGATTGTTTCTCCTCATTGTGTTAATGGACAGGAAGTTTTACTATTATTAGTTTGTTTTATTATGCTTCCTTTGGTATTCTATTTTATTTTTGCATTATTCATAAGCGACTTAGAATTTTTTTCAGAATTAATCAGCATATAAATTGCAGTAGCAAATATATAAATACATATGCAGATGATTCAAAACAAGGAGACGTGGGTAACACTTTACCACAAAAAGAGAAGAGTCCAGAAGATCCAGACAGGATTGAACTGTGGGCCAAATTGAATAGCATAAAATTTAACCAGACAAAATGTAAGAGCCTGCATTTGGGGAGAAAAATGTGAAAGGCACAAGTAAGGAACTGGGGAGCCTTGGGTTGGCTGTGGTATGCATGAAAAGGATCTGAGTGTTCTAGTAGATCACAAGGTGAAGATGAGCTGAGAATTTGATGAAGCTGCAAAAAAGATGAATGCTCTTTTGGGATATATTAGTGAGAACATAGAGTCCCGATCATGGGAAAAATACTCTGCCTTGGTGGGATATTGTGTCTAGCATTGGGCAGCACAGTCTGAAAAGAATATTGACAATGTGGAGCAAGTTCAGAGGAGGGCTACCAAGTTAGTGCAGGATTGGAAACCGATTCCTTTGAGGAATGCTTAAAAGAACTGGATATGTTTAGCCTCCAGAAGAAAAGACTGAGGTGATAGTCATATTTAGATATCTAAACAGTTGTCAGTGTATATAAACACAACAAATGTAAATCTTGTCCCAGAGGACAGGATAAAAAAGGTTGAAACTACAATGTAGATTTAGGTTATATTGCGAGGAATTTCCTGGTGGTAAGAGCTTTTAACAAATGGAAGGGGTAGTTTCATGAAGTGGGGTGTTCCTTATCAATGAAGATCTTCAAACAGGCTGGATAGCTGTCTATGAAAATGATTTAGCAGCTCTTGCACCGAGCAGGGGGTTGGACTAGATGACCTACGATGTCTCTTCCAGTTCAGTGATACTGTGAATATGCTGATGATGCTCAGCAATATTATTTTTTTTTCCACTTATGTAGATGGAGATATTAATGATTCTGGGGGCTGGACCTCATAGTTTAAAAGAAATGCATGTTTGGTAGGGATTTCATTCCCTCTTAAGGATCAGGTTTGCAGCCTGGGGGTCTTTCCTGGATCACATAACATAGTAGCAAGAAGGGCATTTTATCAGCTCCATCCTTACCTGCCAGAGAGACATCTGGCTTCAGTGATTCACAAGCAGTAATACAAGGTTGTATTGCTGTATCTTCAAGTAATGAACTTTATGGGATGACCTTTGAAGGTGGTTTGTAATTGTAGCTGGCCTAAGATGTGGTGTCATGGATTGTGAGTATTGCCTGCTAGAAGTTCTAAATAGCTCTTGTGCTGAAACACTGGTTTATAGGGTGATTCTTCCCATATACTCTTTCCAAAGTTCATAGATCATCAGTAGTGGTACTATTAGGATGGGGTTAAACTCATTGTCATTGATGCTTTTAAAATGATAGAGATAGAGGTGGAGGTGGAGGTGGAGGTGGAGGTAGAGGTAGAGAGACAGAGATATTATAAATAGCCATTGAGAAATAAACAATATATTAATTTACTTAAATAGGTACTTGTTTTAGAAAAAATCTGGTTAACATACGTGTGTGTGTGTGTGTGTTAAAACTGCTAAGTCCTTGAAGCTGCTTGCTTTTCTTTGATGCACCTCTGTGTTTCTAATTTCACAGACAGAAGGACAATAGCTATAAGTGCAGCTCCACAAATATTTATACCGGAGGCCAAGCAGAGCTGTAACAGGAAGATTATAGAGCAGTTGTAGTGATACATGAGTAGAAGTGCATATTTGGATATGTTCATGCTCATTCAGTAATGCATTTGTAAAACAGAGCTGTAAAAGAGGACTTCTGTGAGAGAAAAGATCCCTTCGCATGGAACAGGACATTGATGGAGCCAATAAAGGTGCTTCATAACTCTCCCCAATTTCAAGCTGTTCATTTCTTCGGTTTAGCTATGCTGCTTCAGAAAATGAGATTCCAACAGTAGGAAATACGGTACATGTAGCTCAAGGTTGAAGTGTTGGGTTCTTGGTGTTCTCTGAGTTGGGTTGTTTTCTTGCAGATGAGATGAGTTTCTCAGGATGCACATGTGCTAGAAGGGTCGGATATACTTTTTATATAAATTGGAAAACCTCAGTGATGGATCACGTACAGCACACACAGTTCAGTCCTTGGCATCTTCTGTTGTTGGGTGGTTTTTGTTTTTGTTTTATTTAACATGGGACAGCAACCTTTTTTTTCCCAATTATCCAAGAGGAGATAAGACAAAAGAACATGTGGCAACCTCCTGGAGCATTTTTACAAGTATTTCCAGCTCATACAGCAGTTTTCACATTGTCTGGCTGCTTCAAGCAGCTTTAATGCAACACTTTGAGCACATTGTAAATTAAAAGTTTGCTACAAAGGCAGAAGCCCCCACATATGTATGAGCTATTCTGAGCATTGGCCCAAGGAAAGGTGCTCTAGAGTTAAAGCAAACATATTATGCCCATGTTAGATCAGATTACTGAATTTTCAAATTAGAGAAATACCATCATAATGAGAGATTTCAATTACTTTCATTCCTGTTAGAAATTAAATTATATTAAGAAGGAATTCTTGATTTACTTTTTTGACAATACCATGCTCCAAAAATTGGGAAAATATACAAGAATGTCATTCATCCTATAACTGATCCAATGCCAACAAGGAAAACGATATGGTGACATGAAAATGGGTGGGGATGTTAGCAATAAATAACGGTATCATTTTGCAGTTTATGATACTGAGTGAAAGGAAACCTGACTATAGTTAGACATGCATCTTGAGTTTTGAGAAAGCTAATTTAAACAAGTTTGAAATGCTGGATTCAGTAACTATGAGTAGAAAATTGTCAGAAGTCTGGTGGCACCTTTTCAGACTAACAAAATTATTAAAAGGCATACATTTTGTGAACTACAGCTCATTGTATCAGATGCATGGAGTGGCAAAATGATGTGGGATTTAAATTGAAATGAGCCAGGGGAGGGGAAGACAGGGTGATTATGCAGATATAGATGCAGATTACATATGAGGCAGATTACCAGTATCTTATAATTGTAATGTGGCAAAAAGTTGTTGTATTTGTTGAGACCTTCTGCAGTAGCTTGAAACTTTTTGATGTGTATGAGTTCAGAAGTCTCTTGTTCAATTGTGCTTTTTTTTTTTCCAAAATGGCAATTTTGAGGCCTGTAATTGAGTGTCCTGGGAAGTGCTCTATTACTTTATTCTTGTGTTAAGTCCTGATCTCAAATTTATGCCCATTAATAATTTTGCATGAAGTTTGGCCTATGTAAAATCTGGAGGGTCATTTCTGGCAGTTGATGGTGTATGTCCCATTGGAAGAACAACATGTAAAGGCACCTCTAATCTTGTGTGTGAAGTTGTTAGGACCTGTGATGGTGCTGTTGGTGTAAATGTGGGGCAAAGTAGATATATGGGGTTGCTCTGGAGTCTGGTTCCCATTTTAGTGTCATAGTCCTAAATGTTATTTCTTATTGCTTGTGAGAATCTGCTTCTGTTGGGTGGTTGTTTATATACAAGTATGGAACAACAACCCAGTGCCTTAGAAAGTGCAGTGTCATTGTCCAGCATGGGCTGTAGCTTATCAATAATGCATTTGAGTGGCTTGAGATGTCAGTCATGACAACCATCGAGTTCTGTTGTTCTGGTCTACCTTTTAATAGGTTCTCCCTGATAATCAATCTGTCTGTACTGATTTGTCTGTTGATCTTATTGGGAAGGTAAGTCAGCCCCTGAATATCTGGTTTAATTGTATCAGCTGAGATTTTCTATCAGACAGGTTGGAACAAAATTGGTTATAGCACAGAGCATGGCTATAGATGACTGATTTGGTGGCAGTTCTAAAGCTGGAAATGTGCATCTCTGTGGGTAGAAAGTTGGAAGGAGAAGGAAATTAAAAACTAGGTGTTGAAAATACAATCAAGACATTCTAGTTAAAAACAAAATGGAAAACTTCCATCTGACAACAAGCCAGGGATAAAGTATTTGATCTTGGTCAGTAAAAATAACAGGAACCAGTTTTTTGAACAATGTTGTATTACAGATGTTCAAATAGGCTGCTAGTAAAGCTGGTACCTAGGTGATGGGTCATATTTGTTTTCTCTCATTCCAGAGCATTCCAGTAGTTTCATGTTATCAAAAAGAAAAAAGAAAAAAAAAAAAGAGAGAGAAGGATTAAGACTAAACATTAAGCAAAGCTTCCTGACAGAACACATCATTTCACAGTGAAAGGGAATGTTGTAGAAAGCAATTGCTTCTCCTTCGTTGGTATTTTAAAGTAAAAGTTGAAAGGCACCTTTTCAGGAAAGCTCTAGTAGTGGGCTTAGACTAGACGACCAGAGAGGCAGATTTGTTTGTTTGTTGGTTTAATTTAAAGACTGATGGTAGCTCCCCATCTTACGTACCATAGCCCTGGGCACCTTACAGAACAAGAATAAAAACATAAGAACTATAAAAAGCACAACCATATCTCCCAGTGCCCCAAAGGCAAATCTTCCTCACATTCACATTCAGCTGCACTGGTCTCAAGCCTCATTCTACCCCAAGGCTTGTGGGAAAACCCAGCTTTTCAAGGCCTTCTGGAAGTCTAGGAGGGTAGGGTCCTGCCACATCTCAGATGGAAGGTTGTTCCAGAGGGCAGGGGCTGCCACACGGAAGGCACACTTCTAGGTCCTATAAGATTACAGCTTTCAAGGGACAGGACCTGGAGCATGCCTATCCGATCAGACTGCCACATATCCCCAGGGAGAGGCGGCCCCATAAATAACTTGGCCTTGTGCCATTCAAGGCTTTAAAGGTGATATCCAGCACCTTGAATTGCTCCTAAAAAGAAACTGGAAGCAGCGCAGCTCAAGTAGTAGTGGTGTAATATGAGCAAACTGTGGAGCAACCAGATCTGCACATACCTTTACTCATGGACCAGCTGTAATTTCTGGATGGTCTTTAAGAGTAGACCCATGTAGAGTGCATTGCGGTAATCCAACCAGGATCTGTTATTGTTATTCATATTATTTCAGTTGTATCCCACTTTTCTGTTTTGATGGATTTAAGACTAAAATGACTGAATGGACTAGAGTTTGCTGGCTGGGGAATTCTGGAAGTTGGAGTCCACACATCTTAAAGTTGCCAAAGTTAAGAAGCACTGGAATAGACAGAATGAGGAAGCCTGGGAAGCTGGAGGCCAGGAGTTCTTATCCTTTTTGTGCCATGGACCACTCTGAGAGCTGGTGAAGCACTTCTCAGAAAAATGTATTTAAATGCATAAAATAAAATGCATAGGTATAGATTGTATTACAAAGGAAGCCAATGCTCAAATGCAGTTATCAAAATATTTAAAAATAAATATGTAATATAGCAATATATGTGCTGCTTTATTAATCCATTAAATCAAGAACAAGATAATACCTTGTTTATGTAATAGTAATTTTAGACAGTGAGATGTATTGAAGGTTTTAAGTGTTTTTGGAACACATACTGTATATCTACAGTACACACTTCCAATATGTGATTACATTTTGCAGCCCAAATACTGCTTTCAATTCATGCAATGGTTCTCCTGCCCTCCCTTTGTTTTTTAAATAGTGCATTTTGGCAAGGTTTAGCACTATTTCACTGATTCCCGCTGCAGATACTAAAAGCATGTTTTTCATTTGTAGCAAAATGAATTAGTCTGCTTCTTGAAATAATAGCATGTTGATGGTGCTGCTTAAAAGCACACAGGCAACTTGTTCCTTCACTGAAGATCTGATAGCAATAAATAGTGACCATATAATCACTGGCTACATTCCTATTTTTGGAGCCGTGTCATTTTTCTTCCTTTGCAAAAAAAAATTTAAAAGGGTATTTGTTGGAGGAAAGCTGTCTGTACATTCAGTGTTATTGACTACAGTTCTTAAATAAACAGAGGTTATAGCATAGGAAAAGCACAAGATTCCTGCTAGATCAAACTAAAGATCCATCCACTCCAGCCTGCTGTATGCAGTCCTAGGCTGAATGTCTCCTGAGGCCAGCTCTGATGTTCTGTGTGTAGCTTTAAACACTGAATTCCAAACATTGGTATATTAATGCTTGCAAATACTTTGACTCAGCTTTTCCATTTCTTTTGTACCAGCAACTCTCCCTTGGCCATAGAAGACACGGAATGACTCAGGGTCAGCTGCTTTATAGCATGTGTAAGGTCTTGGTCTTTTTCATAAGTATGCCTTTTTCTAATTTGTGTAATTAAATAAACTTGCATGGGAGTGCTGAAATCTTTCAGTGTTACAGTTTACCATACATCTGTACATTAGCTCTGAGTAGTCCTTTGGGCTTTCTGAGGATGCTTGTGGAAAAAGCCATAGCTCATCATTAATAATAGTCCATAAATAACACTTTTAATGTCCTCACATCAGTAAGCACAGCTGTATATTGTTGCATCTGTTGATTGGGCTAATCTGAAAACATATATTTTCTGTGTACAAAAGTGAATTGGATGATGTCAGTTCATATTTAACATTTGTTATAAATGTACAACCAATATCTGAGCACAAATATTAAATAATCCATTAGATAAAAGCTACAGAAGAATATAGACCTTGGATCTTCCAGAGCCCTTCCAAAGGCGTCTTAATTTTGTATGGCTATACTGGGAGCAATATTTATAAATCATACTGAATATTTCAATCACTCAATTGAATAGAATATACCTTTTCTCAGAAGGAAAGAAAAATTCAGTGTGTATGTATATACGTATGTACATGTATGTTTGTCAGTTTAGCACCTAGTGCGGTGGTACATCAGAATGGTATACTATGACTTGGAGGCACAATAATGCTAGTCAGAATATGAAAACCTACATTTAAAACTGCTAGATAAATAAAGCATATATTTGCCTGATACCTAAAGATAATATAGGTATAACCACAAATAAAATAAGGATTACTAGATCTTTCAAAGATGGGTGGATTCCTTAATATTAGTGGTGTAATAATCACACCTTGCAAATTGCATTTAAAGAAAATAGTAATTAACAATAGGTATACAATGTGAAACATTCAGTTACATTTGTGATTTCGTTGAAGCAATTTATCAGTTCTTAATTTAGTTAACTTATAAATTATAAATTAAAATTGTAGTATTTCAAACATTATCCTACATATCTGAAATATTAATATAATAATGACTAATCATAAGGCTTTAAATCTTCATATTCTCTGAAGCCCTGTTAAAGTAATCCCTTTGCTCAGGCTCCTCTGGATTCACAGAGCATTGGCCCTTTCTCCCCCTTATATTGTAGCATAATCCACCCTGTTTCACAGCCCCTTGTATATAAACCCAAAAGCTCCTTAGAGCCTAACTCTCAAAAGACATATTATATTGGCATAAGATTTTTTTTTTCATTTGGAGAGTCATTCCATAGCTACAGTGGCCTGATCAAAAAGCCTACTCTTTCATTGCCAACCGTCTCACCCGAGCTGAGGAAGCAGGAAGGAAAAGGAGCCTCAATTGACAGCATTATTTCTTTGGGTCTCGCCTCCATCCCCTTGCCCAGCAGCCTGTCTGAGCTGACAGGGGTGTTTTCAGATTTTGTACTGAGGAATATTAGTTCAAGGATCGTTCAGCATTCTGTCTCAGTTCTTGGTAGGGCCCCATACATGTGGCCAGTCATACACTGGATCTGTGCTTTGTCGTTTGTTTGTTTCCTACTGGGCAGGAGATGGTGGTATGAGAGTTTCAGACTTGACTTCTGTTCCTTTGTCATTCCTTCCTCCAATTCCTGTAGAGGTTTAGGCTTGCGGTGGCTATTCCTGTCTGTGGCAAATGTGATTGCCTACTGGAATATAAAGGTAACTAGGATAGTTTGATACAGTCACTCCTGAATGTACTCACCCACAGTGCAGAGCCCATTCAACTCCATGATAAACGTCTCAGCTGGGGGCAATTAAGCAATTTGAGAAATGATTAAGAAACAGATAGAAGAAAACACATCTCAAAGTTGATGGCATACTAGTAAGAGCTCATTATTATGCCTATTCTGTGGAGATGAGGTAGGCGAAAAAGAAAAAGAAAAGCACCATTGCTGTGCAGCCCAGAAGAGCTGTTCTAAGTGGTCCTGGTTGGGGGGATCTGGCCCAAGTAGAGATTATGTGGAACCATAGTTAGCTTGCTGTGGCGTGATGGTTTCAGGCCCGGTTATGGGACGGAAACGGCATTGGTTGCACTTATGGATGATTTTTGGCGGAAGCGGGATGGGGTAGTGCATCCATCCTGGCTCTTCTTGACCTCTCAGTGGCTTTCAATACTGTTGACCATGGTATCCTTTTGGCCCATCTCAGGGAGTTGGGGGTGGGCGGCGTGGTTCTGTGCTGGTTCACCTCCTTCCTCCAGGGCCAGTCACAATCGGTGTTGATAGGGAGTGAGAGATCCAGCCCACGGCTTCTTCTCTGTGGGATGCCGCAGGGCTTGATACTCTCTCCACTCCTTCTTAACATCTACATGAAACCACTGGGTGAGATCATCCGTCACCATGGGATGAGGTATCATCAGTATGTTGATGATACTCAATTGTACATCTCCATCCCGGATGAAATAAGCGATGCCGTGACCACCCTCTCCAGGTGCTTGGGGGCTGTGGGGGCCTGGATGGGGAACAACAGGCTCCGGCTGAACCCTGGTAAGACGGGGTGGCTGTGGATTAATGGCTGCTCGGTATCTGAGAAATTGTCATCTTTAGTTCTGGTTGAGGTGGCACTGCCCCAGACAGACCTGGTGTGTAACCTATGGGTCCTCCTGGACTCATGACTCCTGCTCGAAGAGCAGGTGGTAGTCGTGGCCAGGAGGGCCTTTGCTCAACTTCATGTTGTGCACCAGTTATACCCCTTCCTGGATCGAGAGGCCCTTCGAATGATCACTCATGCCCTGGTCATCTCCCATATAGACTACTGTAATGTGCTCTACATGGGGCTACCCTTGAAGAATATCCAGAAGCTACAACTGGTCAAGAACACAGCCACGCATGCAATTTTAAGTGCCCCAAGGCAGGCACGTGTAACACCTTTGCTACGTGAGCTGCACTGGGTGCCAGTTTGCTTCCAATTCAAGGTGTTGGTGATGACCTTTAAAGCTCTACCTGGCATGGGGCCAGGTTACCTGAGGGACTGTCTCATCCCCATTACATTGACCCATCCCACCCAGTCATGCAGAGAGGGCACACTGTGGACCCCATCCGTAAAGGAATTCCATCTGACAGGGTCCAGGAAATGGGCCTTCTCTGCAGTAGCTCCTGTCCTCTGGAACATCCTTCCCCCAGAGGTGAGACAAGCCCCCTCGCTCCTGGACTTCCACAAAAAGCTAAAAACTTAGTTTTGCCATCATGCCTGGAGCAGAGTGGGGAACAGCCATTCGTGGGGATGGCTAGCACCCTAGGACAATTTTTATACTCACGGACTGAAGCACAACTTTTAGTCATCTGGATTTTACTATATTTTATTATACTTTACTCTTACTGTATATTTATTATGGTATTTATATTGATATTGAATTTTAAAGTCTGTTTTTGTAAACCGCTAAGAGATGGGCAGTAATAAAATTTGATAGATAAACAAACAAATAAATAAATGATGGCAATACTTTGAGGATAAAATCAATCAATGCAGTGGAAGACCATATGGCCTGAGGACTTTCCTGAGCTATTCCCATAAAAACATATACATTGCTGAGAAAGATTTATACAACTTGAAGACAAACCATTTGACTGAGATCAAGTGTAGTATATCAGTGATGCAGGAGAGCATTTTTGTAGCACCCCAGCAGGATGGCAGAAGGTTTCTTAGCCATAGGGAAGGCTTGGTGAAATTTCTAGATTGGGATATAGTACATCAGAGATAGAGTTTCAGATACTCATTTGAAAAGACCCCACACACTTCAAGGCACTGAACCAGACCAAATATGCTGTGTAAAGATTCCTCAGTTGGGTAAAGGCTCTGTATGAGAGCCTTAGGGAGTGAAGCTTGCCAGTAACTTTTTTTAAAACCAGGTTGGCTTAAAGTGATGCCTAAGAACCAAAGAGGCCAGATCCACTGCGGTGGGGAGGGGGGACTTTAGCCAAGGTTGTTTGCTACATACCAGGCCCTAGCATCCACAGAGATTAAGCCCATCTCTACACAAAGTATGGCATTTTCAATGCATTTTGAGACTGCAAGGAGAGCTTTAATAAACTGAGCCTACAGAGATGTCATGGTCCAAAAGCACAGACCTGAAATCTGTAAAGGAGCTGGAGATGACCTTGCAAGCTGCAGGGATAAAATGGGCTTATAGTTTTAACCTACAGTATATTTTTAACTAATTCTAACTTTTAACTGCAAATTGATCCAGCAATTATTCTAATAGGAAGTGGCATAAAACTACAGCAGCTTAATATTTGAAGTATTAAGGAGCAGAAGAGGCAGTTCCCTTGTATCCTTCTGGTAGCGTACTTGCTACCAAAGCTTTCCCTTTCTCATAATGTCATATTTATAGGAGTTTCTAGTTTATAAACAGTGACCAAGAGTTTAGGATTGTGTTGGATAGTACAGGAATAAAGGATAGTTTCTAACACATCTCAGTTGAAAGTGAGAATACTAGTTGTTGACTAGGAAGCGAAATCCAACACCCAAGAGGTAAGACCAGTGGGAACATTACTGCAGCCAAGGTTGATTCATGTTTTGGTGGGGAGATGGAAAAAGATATTTAGAGTGGGAATAGAAGGGTTTACAGGTAGACCTCACTTAACGACTGTTCTGTTTAGTGATTGTTTAAAGTTACAACTGCACTGAAGAAGTAACTTTATGATCAGTCCTCACATTTACAATCGTTGCAGCATCCCCACAGTGGTCACCATTTGCACACACTTCCCAACTGGCTTCTGACAAGAAGAGTCAATGGAGAAGCCACCAGTAAAATCTCAAGTCATAGCCATGTGATATCTCCCATAACAACCCATGGTGACTCACTTAATGACTGAATAGAAAGTGACGTCTTAAGTCCAACAAATGTGATTTTCGCTAAGCAACCACATTGCATAGTGACAGAGTTTCTGGTCCCAATTATGGTTGCTAAGCGAGGACTATCTGTATTTCAATTCTGGAAGGGACTGAGATTTCAACCTCCTGCCCTTCTTAAACATATTCCCTAAATCTGTATATGTCTTCGTATTTTAAACAAACATAGCCATGTTCATTACCCCAACCTGTGTAAGTCTTTAAATAACTAACAAATGTGCATGTCTTTTGAAAAACAAACAGATCTTAGTGTCATGCTATAGTATCTATTATAGTACACACTGAAATCAACATGAATCTAGGACAATAAAGACGACAATTGAAGAAATTGGAAGATGTTAAATTTACTGTACCAATCTTACTTGTACAGTAAAAATACTTCTCTTACTTCTAAGTTCCAGCAATTTTCTGGAAGAAGAAAAAGGTATTCTTCAGCCGTTCTCTGGCATTACCAGGCATTATCAGGCAAGGGCTTTTGGAGAAAGTTCACACTGAGGATTAGGGAAGTATGTGTTTAATATGTATTTAAACCTAGAATGTTATAATTTCACATTTTTGAGCTGGTATAGGAACTGAAATGAGCTTTGAACTCACAGTATACCGATAAATGTTTATGACTGAAAAGTGTTATCAATGTTTCATATTTTCATGAAAATACTATACCAAAATGCATTATAGTTGGGAAAATTATTTGCAATTCTGTTAAAACATGCATTTTCATAAAAATGCAGCAAAAATAATGTGAATTTTAAGGTGCATTTTTTTCACATTAGTATTTTAAATTAATTCTTACATTTTTAATTAGTAAAATATTTTACTAATTTGTCAATTTGTTAAATCTGAGCTTTTTTTAAAAGTCAGATTTAAAAAATTGACAAATTGGTAAAAAATGTGAGAAAAAGAGGGAACAGTACCAAAATTGGCATACTCACCTATCTCTAGATCAAAGAAAGATGCTTTTGAAAGGTGCTTGTGGAATGCTTTGGAGTTTCTTTTGAGTTAAAAATCATTAGTAATAATGTAGAAAAATGAAAGAGTGGATTGCAATTAGAAGTGCCCAAAATGAAAGCTCACTGGCCTTCCTTCTTAGCAAAAAAGTTATTTATGTAAGTATATGTGTAGGGAACAATATTGCAACTGGAAGGCCACACAAGAACTCTGGGTTCTCAGTAGCCAACTGATAAATCATATAAAGTTGCCTTGTTGGAATTAGGAAGCAGGGAAATTGGAGCTTAACTCTTCACATTTTGCCGAGAATTCATTTTCCCAAGTTGCTTTTCGACCCCTGGGAAAAATTTATATTATCTTCCATTTCAACTCACAGTCTCCTGCCACTGTTTTTCATTACAAAAATCCCAAAGAGCTGCCTGTTGTGTTGATCTCTTACATGTGTCTGCTGAGCAATGTCTAATTTGGAACTGAATCAGTAAAAATCAGCTATAGCAATAAATATAAAGAGAACAGTATTTAGTTCTGATCCTTTGGTTCAAATGATCTTTGGAGGGGGTTTATATGATCAAAGCTAATACCATGGTTTGGTGGGCTTTTTTATTTTCCTGCCTTATTCATTCTTTGAATAACACCCCCCTCTCTCCCCCACTCCCATGAAAGTGAAGCTGGAAAGTTTGCTTCAGTTTTCACTTGATGGAAAGCATAAAGTCCATTTGTGTGTGTGTTTCTTTATAAAGTCCCTGAACTTAATAAATGACTGTGAATAGTTTGATAATGAGGACCCCGAAATAGCAGTATTAGATCACGAGACTGAAAATGCCTCATTTGTTTGGATTTCCTTGAAGTAGAAAGATATATAATGAGAGAAACAATATTTTGAAATGATTTTGGAGTTCTGATTGGTCTTGAGAATGGAATTTTCATGTATGGTCATTTTTTTAAAATATAACAGACAGGGCTGGTCTCTAATAACAAAAAAAAAAAAGAAGATTTTAAAAGATGACATTAAAACATGTGCAATCAAATGCACTTCAGAAGTATCATTGTTCACTTGATTTGTGAGCTACTGATTTTAATAATTACCGTTGCTAAAGTATGCTGCATCTCAGTCATACCAACAGATTATTAATTAGCTTTCCCACACTTATTTTCAGCACAACATTGAAAACACTACAATAAAAAAAAAGTATGAAGGATTTTGTGCCCTTTTCCATTGCATGGAAAACACTTGATATGTAATCTTTCTGCTTCTCCAGGTGTAGAATATCCATTAATAGAAAAACTGGGTTTTCAGATGTCATGTTCCAGAATTTAATATTCATCATTTAAATTAAAACAGTGGATTCTCCTGTTGGATTTTTTGATGTGTGTTTTTAGGATCAAGAACTTTTTTTTTTTTTGGCACAGACTGCTACATCAGATACCTAGAATTATATCTCTATAAGCAATTTTGATAGCAGAACCAATTACTGGGGGAGGTGGTGGGTTCCCCTTTGTACGTTGCATTCAGGCACAGTCAGAGATGCATTGATTTGGATTCCTGGACTGAGCAGGGAGTTGGACTTGATATCCTAAATAGACCCTTCTAACTTTATGATACAATGAAATAGGGATGAAGTAGGAAAGGAAAGGAATGTCCCATCATTCCTGGTTAGTGTTCAATGTATTAATTCTGAAAGGGTAAAGAAACAGTATTCTTTTATATTGCTAGACTAGTGCCCTCCAGAGATGTTAGGGCTACAGTTTCCAGAATTCCAAGCCATTGTGAATGCCTGCTCTTTTACAAGCAGATTTAAATAATGTATTCAAAGCACATTCCTGTTTGTTTTCTTAAAGAGATAAATCTGAAACTTGTCAACTATTTCAATATGTGGAAATTTCTTTTCATAGTTGCAAATAGCTTTTAACCTTAAATTTGTGACCCGCTCCCATGAAAAAAAATGAAAGTTGTTGCAGTACAAAGATCTGTGCCTGCTTATGTGGGTTTCCCTTTTATTGAAAGGAAAATGTAGATTGATGTTTTCTTTATTAACATGAGTAGGAACAGTACACTAGACTTCTAAAAAAACTTTATAGTGACGGAACATGGGCATGAAATTCTTAGCCAGAGAAACTGATAGGCAGATGCATCACTTTAAGTTGTGGATTTCTAGTAATGAATTTGGTTTTAGAATGGATAAAGGCTTTTTTTTAAAAAAAATAAAAAAATCCAAACCTTTACTTGTGAGGAATGAGAAATCTAAAAAGGACGATATTTCAGATTTATAATATTCAATAACAAAACAAAACAACAAAACAGACATTTCTTAATTACTGCTAATATTTTGTAATGGAAATTCTGACAATTTGTCTTACTGTCAAGACCCCAGGTGCAGGTTCTATGTTATTAAGGCGATATGATCCAAAAATTTTCATGTCTGCATTGAGCCCTGGAGCCATAGGTTCTGTGCTTCTGCTCTAACCTAATGAAAAACTGTGTGGGTTTTGGCCTGAAGCATAGAATTTACAGTGAGCAAGGTTGCCTTTACAACTTAGAGACCATCCTAGTCTCTCCAGTGATAGCTCTTTCATTTTTAATCTTCCTGGCTTTCTGCTAAGAGCAGTATCAGAATAATTCTGCTCTGTTGTAGCATTAACAGTAGAGAGTGGAAACCTGGACTAGGCAGGGCAAACCATGACTGCATGTTCTCTTGCTGCAATCTGGCTGTCGAGGAATGCTAGTTTCAACTGCAGTCAAGAGAGTTCTTACTCAGAAGCTTTGAGGAAAAGTCCTTTTCTTAAATCTAGAGTCATTTGATTTTCACCAAGAGTTCTTCAAATGCAATTAAGAGCTGGATGGAACCGATTAAATTACCTAAGAATATTTACTTATGATAGTTTGTGTGTAGCTGCTAACATGTGATGTATTGTGTGTCTGCACATTTACCAGTAAAAGTCCCTTGGATTGTTCTAGAATTTATTTAAAAGCCAAAACCATATTGGATGGTAATATCTCCTTGGAGATGAAATATTACGCCCCTTCTGCTTTGCCTCTCCTAAAGCTCAGATGCTTCTTATTAGTCTATATAGTCACTTTTGCCAATAGAAAATAATCTTGGGAGCCCTAGTCTGCTCTTGCATGAAACTTTTAAGACAAACAGGCTCAGTTTCAGCATTCCTGTGGTAGCAGAACAATGCCTTCCAAAACTTCACATTCTAGGACACACTTACAAAATAAGCAATTTTTATGCCTGCAATATTTAACAGTGAGGAGGTGTCCTTAGCATTACATTTAGTGAAACAGCCCTACCAAATATATTCTGTATTTACCCCAGGCTGGTCTATTTTTTCTAAAATTCCTTGCTCTTGTTCACTTATTGAAGTTAGCATATGTAATTTACGTTATATACTTCAGCCAAAATGCAAGGTGAGGAACACTGGAAAGTGAAGGATGTGTTTCAGTGGGTCTTCCTGATGGGAAACCTCAGTAATATGGCATTGCACACAACAGCCTGTGCAGGTGTATATCTGGATGAACATGTAGCTGTTCCTTCTAAAAGGCTTTGCCATTGGCCCCTTTCCCATCCAAGCTTCTGATGTCCTCTCTCTATGAAGTGTTCATCTTGTCTATTTGTTGTGATTAAATCCTCCTTACAGACTGCATTCTGTTCTTTCTTTTACATGGTGTGTAACATTTTGCTGGTACAAAATATATCAAAATAGTTAAAGAATAAGGGATTGTAGAATATGAAAACATGATTGTGTTGACAAGCTAATGTATAAGGGTTGAATGAAAAGGAATGCCTCCATTACTTTTAATTTAAATAGGGAGATTTTGATAAATGAAACAGGGAAATAATCCTTGAAATGAGCTGATTTATTACCTCAATTTATTTCTCCATATAATCATAACCATTTGCTACACACTTCTACCAATGATTTGCTACACACTTCTACCAATCCAGGTAGGTTAACTTCATGTCTTTTCCAGATAAATTGGTAGAAAGCATTATTAATGATAAAAATGATCAGCCATGTAAATTGACAAATCTTGCTGAAAAGGAATCTGTATGGCCCTTTAGCACTCAGGGATAGCTCTGATGGACAGTATTTACTTGGACTTCAAAAGTTTTTTTGTTTGTTTGTTTGTTTAAAAGGAATAGGAAGGGGGCATGCTGAATTTGGATACAGATATGCATGGTGTGGAAAATGTGGGCAGGGAAAAGATCTTGTGAAATTAGAACTCAGTCTCAACTATAAATGAGTAACACATAAAAAGAAATTTACACAGTAAATAGATTACAGAATTCTTCAGTACAAAATTCAGTGAAGACCATTAATCTGAACTTGAATAGCTTTAAAGACCATCCAAGTAAACAAAAATGCATTATTGGTGTGTGTGTGTGTGTGTGTGTCTCCTCAGTGTTTTTATATTAATACTTTTAAGTTTTCTTAAACCGTTGTGTGAATCATTAGATACAAATATTCTGCCTCAGAGCAAGTAATTTGATTGGAAGAGCCATAGGATCCCATCTAGTTGCCTAACATATTATAGGTGCATGTTCTTGGTTGTTTGTGGACAGATAGCTAGAATTTAAAAGTGGATATTAATGGACATATCATATAAAGAAGGTGCCCAAAGCACACATTCTACATTCATAGGGATTTTGTTTTAGGACCTAAAATTGGTATAAATATAAAATATCCCTTGACTTGGTGACTGTATGGATTAATCCATGTTATTTCCTTAGCAGCAATATGGAAGTAATTTGCTATTGCCTTTCTTCATGTTTTTTTTTTTTTCCCCTCAAACTCAATTCTGTGATTTCTTACTGGTTTCTCATCCAGGTACTAACTACATTTGACCCTGCTTAACTTTTTCAAGATCAGCTACAGACTGCCACTTGCTGTTATGTAAGGTTTGATTATATTTTGGGTGAACTACTGGGATCTGATCGTAGCATCTGTATTGAGAAATCAACATGTCCTGCTTCACATCATGCATTGAGTGTGGTATTACCTCTCTCGGCCTCCAGATGTGTATCTGTTTCTCTAGTTTCATATTGAAAAGTGTTGGAAACTTTGAAGTTATACTTTAGTGTGCTGTTCCTTCCATTTTCTTTTCATTTAAAAATATATTGTATTTTTCTCTACAAATTTATCTGACAGCATTTTAAAAACACAACCCAGACAACACTATCCTATAATGGAACTCTTTATACAAATAGTATATAATATTACTAAAATGTAATAGTGTCAGAATAGATCAACCTAGACCACTATACCCAAATGAACTCAAGACCTATTGAGTTCAGGGTGGCTTATCCCCTGATAAATCGTTATAGGTTTGAGACTTAATTAAACATTTAAATATACAGTAAGAATCTATAGCAGAATAAAACTAAAGTCAAGATCTTTTGAGGACCATTTTTAATTTTAACTAAAACATTAAACATTTCAACACAAAACTCTTCGAAGCTTTTTTTATGTAGTTTGATTTATGTTCACTTTTTTCTTTGAGTGGCAGAATGAGTGTCATGACGAAGGTGACTCGGAGTTACATCTAACAAACACCCAGGTATTTGTCTGGAAATTTGTCAGCTGGTTTCACTATTCACCTTGGCTAATAGGAATTAAGGCCAAATTGTGACCACATGCTTAATTTTTATTACCGAAGTCAGAATCGGAAACATGCTGGAGGAAATTGGATCAGAACTGTTCAGTGAAATGTTTCCAGCCTTCTGATGATCAGGTTCCAAGAAAAGATCATTCAGGTTTCATAAACTCAGACCAGCTGCTTTTCTTTAAAATAGCATAATATTTTCCTTCAGAAATGGGACAGCCGTGATACCATGGTAAAGAATAAGTCTTTGCATTTTTTTTCTGAACAGCTGTTCTTTATCTTCATATTTCTTTGTTTGAGAAATCATTACAATAGGGTCTTTAATTGACTGAGTTTCCACTAAAAATGTTCCCTATCTAGAAAAAAAAGCTATGTTTAATCATGGCTGTGAAATATACAATTGAAGGCTTATGAGATATAATTAATGATGGGAGAGACAAAAGAATAATAAAAAAATATTCCTCTCTCTCTTCTAGAATGGGAGTGACTTCCTTCATGTTAAATTCTACTTGGAATAGTCTCCCAGGACATTGCACAAAACCATCTAGTTCACCTGGTTCAAATCCATGTTGAAACTGAAAGCTTCCCAAATTAGAAGTTCCCCAAATGGCAGAATCAAAAGTGCACCTCTGTTAAAATTCTGTTTGGATTGCTTCTTACCATACACATACATTAAGAACTAATCTAACACATCTGAGTTGGGCTGTAGAAGTTTGGGTCAAGCTCTGTTAATCCTTAAATAGGCTTGAACTTGGTTCTCTCACATTAGAATATTTTCTTCTTCAATACATTCTGCCTTGAATAGCCAACATTGGTCACCTGCTTAAATTTCTCTTCAAGGACTGCATTTCATAAAAACATTAGTCCATTGGTTTCAGCAGTTGAAGCAAACATATTGATTAATGCATAACTACTAGCATAGGACTAAAATACTACTGTGCCATCAGTGTGCACAGTTCATTAGAGAAGGTAATCTATCCATATATTGTCTTTGATTAACGAAATATCAATAACAAATAGGGAAGGAGCAGATGCTCATGTTGACTTATTCACAGGTTTATATACCACCCAATTCCAGACAATTGTAATGGCTTAGCTCTTTGAAAATGATGCAATAGGTTGATTTCTACCTATAAGCCAATGAGAAAATTCAGTAAAAAAGTACCCAGTAGGTATGTCCTTCCCTTATGTCTCTATTAATTCCAGAAGCATAATGTCCTCAGCAAGTTATTCCCTCTGTAGCAAGTTCAAGTTCACTAGTTTTGCTGTTTCTTTCCCTGCTTGCCAACCTGAGAAGCACAGCAAAGAGGAGCTGTTAGTATTGCTTGTTGCTGGACTATTGCCCTGGACTAGTTGTGGGTATTATTTTGATTGGAGGGGGGGAGATGGGTTGGTACTAGGGATGACCACCAAAAAAAAAAAAAAATGCTGCTGCTGCTTGTGTGAAACTCTTACTGGTAGGATGATCGAAGTCTTGACCATCACATTCACTCTCTTCCTCAAATGATTATTATGCAACAATAAATACTGGCTAGGAAATTAAACAATATATGCTTTAGAATGATGAAACAATACAGACCATGAAATCAGGAAGACTCTGTGTAGATTATGGTCTAAATCTTAACTTTCATCCCTCAAGCAGGCCAGAGTTTGTATTCATGGAAAAGGGCTTTCCCACATACCCTTCTCTCTACAACTCTATGCCTTTTCAAATTAGTCTTCCTGGAAAGAGGTGACCTCACTACTTTTATTAACTTTACAGACAGCTGTGAATGCATCTTGGAAGCCTTAATAACATCCTGTGCATACTGGCCAACTCTACAGCATCTGCCTGTATCTGTTTTCTTAAAATGGAAGGGGATAGTAAAAGGAATTTGGATTTCACTGAACTAGGCGCTTCCATAGGCAAGTCTTAACAACTGCACTATGTGACAGACATCCATAGTGTGTGTGTGTATGTATGTGTGTGGGTGCCTTTCAAGGTGGGGCAAGTGATGAAAGCAGCATTGTGCTGTCATGTCAGAAGCTCTGCCCCTTTTGTAGGAGCATCATGACATCTCATACAAGTACAAAAGGGGTGGAGCTTATATCAAAACAGTGCAATGCTGCTTCCATCATTTTGATGGAAGCTTGAGATCCTGCATACATCTCTGGTTATACCAGTATAAACCTTTTTCGCAGGGGACTCTGACATTTATGCAGTGCAGTTCTTGATTTCTAAAATATGACCTTTAACTTAAAGCTTCCCATAGAGCTTAACTAGAACTTCTACAGTCTAATTCCAGACGTGTGGATGGTGGTTTTAGTATATCTTTATATGGTTAGGAACTGTCCAAAGAACCTTAAACTTATATATAGTGACATACAGCAGGCTGATACCATACTCTATTGAGTCTGTTGTATGGGGAATAATTATTTTCAACATCTCGTTTGGAAAACTTTAGTTTACACTTGCATTTAAAACTCATAAATCATGAGGGAACAAACATTTGTCTATATATCTAAAACTAAGTACTTTGAGTCCAGGAAGTGATTTTTTAGGAAAAAAATGTAGGAAGACTGAACAGAAGCTAGATCTTGTTAAGAGCCCTGGGTCCAAAATCATTTAAATAAAATCTTTTTTCAAAAGTCACCAGTGTTTGCCCCACATTTTGGCATCTCATCAATGGAGGGTTCCTCACTTGATTGGAAAGAAACACTGGCCTCAATGGAGGAAACTCACATGAAGGATTTGATTTTTTTGCCAGACACCAAAAGCAGTGTAAAAGAATTGACAACTAAGTAATGTTATATGGATCTAGATTCAATAGATGCTTAATCAATTGATAATGTATTTTTAAGGCAAAATGGGTAGGGAAGCTAACAAATGAGGATTTGGGTTTTGGAAGCAGAGGTTAAGAGCCAGATTCAAGTAGAGATAAAGTTAAGGGGGATCATGAAGAACAACATTCATTTCAAATCTGTATAGGCCTGAATTCACCTTATGAATTTACTGGCAGACAGTTGATTAGATAAGCAAAGAAAACATTACACAGTATCTCAAGGAATATTATTATCAGTATATTCTGTGGAAGAATGTGTAGGCTTCACCTCAGTTCAGTTATCCCCAAACATATACAGAAAATACTAATCAGTCAATACTCCTGGTAGTTCCTCTAACTTCCTCTAGTTCAGCCCCTGTCCAGAACAAAAATAAAAAGAAAATTGAACATCAAAATTTTTATGACTGTGAATCAGTGTGCCAAAATACATGTGAGCAGAGAGCTAGCCCATCTGGGCTCCTCTGAAACATTGCCCAATAATTTAGAAAATATATTTTTCACATTACTTCTTCATTGTTATTTCATATATTTCAAAATTTCAAAATCATCCAGCTGGGTGGATGCTTTAATATGAATGCTATGAATATGAAAGGGGGGTGGGGGGAGTAACACTAAACAAAAGACAATAATAAAATTACACATGCAAAACAGAAAGAAAAAATCCCTTCCTATTATTCTTTAACCATTAGCTAATAGTCATAAATTAGAAATGCAGTTGATTGATAGAATTTGCTTGAGACTTTGACTGTTTATTTTGCTTTTGTTGGTTGTACTACTTTGGTTTTATGGATTTTTTTTCTTGGTTTTATTTATTTATTTATGTTTATTTATTTGATTTATCCACCACCCAATCTCGTTCAGTGATGATTCTGGGCGGCTTAGATCTAAAATATAAAATATAAAATCCTGGGGGCCACATCAAGGCACAAGCCACCTCCACAATGTGGTCCTCCCTCTCGCCCCAAGCGAGGTGGCAAAGCCAGGTCTTAACTCCCTTTCTAAAGGCTGGGAGAATGGGAGCCAGCCTTACCTCTGGGGGTAAGTAATTCCAAAGGGCAGGGGCCACGGCAGAGAAGGCCCTCCTCCTGGACCCTGCCAATTGGCAATCCCTCATGGACAGGATTTCTGTGTGTAACATGCCCTCTCTGTCTGACCAGGTGGGATGGGTCGATGTAATGGGGGTGAGGCGGTTCCTCAGGTAGCCTGGACACATGCTATGTAGGGCTTTAAAGGTGATAACCAACACCTTGAATTGGACCTGGAAGCAAACTGGCACCCAGTGCAGCTTGTGCAGCAATGGTGTTACATGTGCCCTTCTTGGGGCTCCTAAGACTGCTCACATGGCCTCATTCTGTACCAGCTGTAGAGGTAAAGGTAAAGGTTTCCCTTGACGTAAAGTCCAGTCGAGTCCGACTCTAGGGGGCGGTGCTCATCTCCGTTTCAAAGCCTTGGAGCCGGCGTTGTCCCTAGGGACACTTCCGGGTCATGTGGCCAGCATGACTGCACGGAACGCCGTTACCTTCCCGCCGAAGCTGTACCAATTAATCTACTCACATTTGCATGTTTTCGAACTGCTTGGTGTGCAGGAGCTGGGACTAGCAACGGGAGCTCACCCCGCCACGCGGTTTCGAACCAGCTGTACCAGTGTACCAGCTGTACCTTCCAGATATTCTTCAAGGGTAGCCCCATGTAGAGTGCAATGTAGTAGTCTATGTGGGAGATAACCAGGGCATAAGTGACTGTTCGGAGAGACTCCCAATCCAGGAAGGGGCGTAGCTGGCACACCACATGACGCAGTGCAAATGTGAGGTTTGAGTCTGACCCTGACTCTGAAAACAAAACTTATCTAGAAGGAACTGGGGAAATAGAAACCAGGAGTGACTCAGCAGAGTGGGAAAATCCGAAGAAGCTGATTGAGCAGAAACTGGAGGGAGGTTTGAAGTGCTAAGAAGTGAGCCAAGCAAAAGGCAGCCTGATTGGCTACAGAGGAGAAATGGGGTGAAAAGGATCGCATGAAAAGGCACTAGTGCAAGGAGCAAACTGCCGGAGACAACTGATCCTCTGAGCTCACAGCCTCTGCAGAAGAGTCCTTACCAGAATCCAGAGCCTCGCCTGTAGCCAACACGGAATCAGTGCCAGCTGAGCCCAGCCTTGCATCCAATTCTGAGCCTTGTCTCGTCACTCCAGCAAAGTCCAGCCTTGCCTCCAGTTCTAAGCCTTGTCTTGCTGATCCAGCCACACCCAGCCTTGTCTCTAGTTCCAAGCTCCGTCTTGCCACTATAGCCAAGTCCAGCCTTGATTCCAGTTCCAAGCGGTGCCTTGCCATTCCAGCCAAGTCCAGCCTTGCTTCCAGTACCAAGTTTTGTCTTGCAGATCCAGCCAAGTCCAGCCTTGCCTCCAGTTCCAAGTCTTGTCTTGCTGTTCCAGTTGAGTCCTGCCATGTCTCCAGATCCGAGCCTTGCCTTGTCAGTCCAGCTGAGTCTTGCATAGCCTCTGTCGTCAAGCCTAGCCTAGCCTCTCTGCCGCGCTCAACACTCGAACCTCAAGCCTCCTTCTTGCCATGCACTGTAGCTACACAGGGTCTTGCTGCTTCCTTGAGAGGGTTAGCTGAGTTCTGCCTTGCTGTTTTGCCACAATCTCCTTGTACTCCTGATCCTGCAGCCTTGCCTTGTTTTTCTCCACTGCCTGGGTGGACTTGATTGAACTGCACTGTCTAATCTATTCTAAGGACTCTCATCTGTTGTAAATAGTTATTTGTAAATAAAGAATTCATTTGCACTCTTGCCTGGCCATCTCATAATTTGAACAGGACAGCAAAGGCCCCCCTGGCTACGACTGCCACCTGTTCCTCGAGCAGGAGTTGTGAGTCCAGGAGAACCCCCAGGTTCCACACTGGATCTGTCTGGGACAGTGCAACCCCACCCAGATCCAAAGATGTTAAATTCCCAGATACCCGGGAGCCACCAACCCACAGCCACTTTGTCTTACCAGGGTTTAGCTGAAGCCTGTTGTTCCCCATCTGGATCCCTACAGACTCCAGACACCGAGAAAGGGTGGTCACAGCATCACTTACCTCACCCGGGATGGAGATGTACAATTGAGTATCATCAGCATATGATACCTCACCCTGTGGTGGCGGATGATCTCGCCCAGTGGTTTCATGTAGATGTTAAAAAGGAGCAGAGAGAGCACTGAGCCCTGCGGCACCCCACAAAGGAGGGGCTGCAGACTGGATCTCTCGCTCCTTATCAACACTGTTTCATGTATGTATATGTATATCTATGTGTGGTATTAATCTTCATTATTACTATTTTGTTGAACATCTATTGACTGCTAGTTGGTGTTGGTTTACTGCTTGTTATGCTATTGGAGAGCCTTTTGAGTTGAAAGCAACTTATAAATATTAATATCATATACCATGAGAGAAGATTGCAGATGTCTAAAAATATAATAAGTATGTATATTAAACATGTGATTTGGCCCAAACACAGCAACCCTAACTAGACAATCCTTCAAGGCCTCAGTAGAAGACTTTTCTACTGAGTTGAGGTTATGTAATTGAAGATGATACCGATTGACCAGGATGCCATATTCCTGCAAACCATCTGGTCTACTATACATGATCCAAGCATGAAATCCAAGCAATGTTGCTGAAATTCAGATGTTGTTGTTGTTTAACCACCAACTGCAGTGGGAGGATATCTCATATTTTTTTCCTCTGGTTAATACAACTCTGTATGTATCTCTGGCCAAGGTCCAAAAAGCAACCTCTTTCATCACACTGAAATATAAAACCTCCCATTTGAGTTCATGTCAGTTACTAGTCCTCCCCTAATGAGCAGTCTCACAAGGCCACAAGTAACTTTTGGGCACAGTGCCATGGTACACAAAGATAGTCAGCAAAATAAAGCAACACTTGACCTGCTACAATTAAAAGATGACTTTGATGGGAAAAGTAAAAATGTGAAGCAGCAGTAACATAAGTCTTGAATTTAAGAATACTGCTTAAATACATGTTGGAGAAAGCAGCTGTGCTGGCCAGCATTTTCTTTATATTATACGGACAACATGTGACACTTCTGCTTACATAAATTAACAATTTCATTTCAGAGGTAGATGATGATGTTTGCCGTATCTTCAGGAATAGAAAGGATATGACTCTGGATACAGTTTCAGTGAGATGGTAACTTTTAAACTTAAATGGCATGATCGAGAATATATGAGAGATTGCTGTGTTCACAGTACAACTCATACACTTCATAAGATCAGAAACCCAGGCTTCTTGTCCACCTAGAGTGAAGACACAATGAATAGGAACTTCTTTGTACCTGCACCAGTATTAACAGCTAAAAACTGGTTGGAATCAAGCAGCATAGAAATGCCACTAACACATAAATAAATAGCTGTTTATTTTTTGTTGTGGGAAATATTTTTATTCCAGCAGTGTTGACATTTTATGTAAAACTTTATTGGTGACTTCTCTTTCAGACATTTTATTTAAATGTTCTAATTTTTTTAGTATAATTCTAAATCATTGTAAGTAAGTGATGCCTTGTCACAAGAAGAACAGGAAAAGGTCTTTGTAGAATTAAAAAAACAAAGCAAATTAAATACAGTGCCATAGAGGAGCAGTGTGGAATGTTAACATGAATTCTTATATTCTATCTGTCCAGGCACCATACTTTATACAAAGCAACTTTTTCAGGGTGGGGAGTTTAAAGCCTCACTATTAGCTCATACATAGAGCTCAGCAAAAATGCTTCTATGCTGTGCAACTTCTCCATGTCCCTTGGTGTTGCTCCTGTGTTCAAATTTGTCATTCTCACTATCACAGCTGCCATAGCACAAATGGTTTGGAGGCTTGATTTCAGCATCACATCTCATTTGGCCCTCAGTTGTCCAAAATCCCTGGTAGTCATGAAACCTTTATGTTGGCTGACCATTAACGTGAGAATTTTTGCTCTATTTTATTCCTCTTAGCTCTTACCTTTGTCTAATGTGGAGAATATTACAAAGGCAGTTGCCACTAATAAACACCTTTATTCTGGGAAAATATTCTGTCATTCTCCAAACACTGAGAATGGAAGGAGAAGTCTTGCCACCATAGCATTGAATTAGAGCAGAATAAGATTCCCATTTCTCTACTAGATCAAAGGCCACTTTCCCCAGCTTTGAGCTGGGGAGTAGGGATAAACTTGCTCCATAGGTTTATGGGCCAATGATGTCACAATCAAAATGGACCTTACTGGGTTTCTAAGAAATAACCCCAATAATACTAATGCCATAAATAACTGATCCCACAAGATTTTCCCAGAATAGTTGGAACCTACCTACTCTTTCACTGTCCCCACTGCAGGAAAGCTCAGTGGAGCATCTCAAAACAGACTCTCCATCTACATGTGTAGATAGTGGTGATGGTGGGGGAAGAGAACTTGTCCAGCTAGTAAAAAGCAGTAGGTGGATGGAGCATTTCCTCATTGTCTTCTGCTTCCCCCTCCAACAGTTGTCTCTCTGGTGGTAGAAGAATAGCCCAGCCTAGTCCGTAAAAATATATGTCATCCTTAGTTACATTAATGCCCTACTTCTACCTACTTCCATATTTATGATGTTGCTGAATGCTCCTTTGGGGGTCATAAAACTTATTTTGAACACATGCTATCCCACTTCATGCTTTTTCTGTTCCTCTGTGCAGATTGCACCAGCAGCTTCTGCTTTGTTTTGTCTTAATTACAAATGAGAAGTCTTGGGAGACAAATGTAGAGAACCCCAATTAAAGCAGTGGGAATAAGAAGTCTACAGCTGGCCAGATACAGAAGTGTGCCAGAGTCATGCTGATTACTCTGACAGCTGATACATAGCCCTTTCAAGGTACAGCTCAGGCACAAAGCCATCTATGGCAAAATCCCATACTAGTCTGCAGGGAGTATATTTATACTGCCATGCATGGACAATGAAAACTGCAGTGTTTGCTAAACTCATAGACAGGGCATTGAAGAACAACGCCACATGGGTGCTGGCTTATGCTGCTGGATAATTGACTATGTAGCTTAAAATGTAAGATTACCTATTTTGGAAAATTTCTACTCCGCTACAGAAAAACCATATCACACAATTTCCATGACCTGGGCTTAGTTGCAGCCCAATCACAACACTCAGTGATTCAGTGATAAGCCATTCCTATCCTGTCATTGCAGTTTTGTTTTTTTTCCTCAAGAAATGGGAAACAAAGTTATTATAGAAATGGTCAGGGCTATATATGTGTATGTGGCTTAATTTATCCTAATGTTTCTTGCATTCCTGAGACAGACTGCAGCTGTTCTTGTGATGTGGAATTTGACAGCCCAAACTGGTCTAAACCATGGTGAGCCAAGGAGACACTGCATCAATAATGCTCTCTAGTTTCCCAGCTCTTTAGAAAACTTCCTTTTCTTCTGGAGCAATCAACCATGTATTTGTTAGCACTGTTGCTGATAAAGTCCCTCTTGGGGGGGGGGAGATCTTTTTTATAACTTTCCACATGCCCTTGATGCTGTTTTCTTTGAAGACCTCATTCGTTTCTCCAATGAAACGTTCAGAGTTCATTGGAACTCCTCTGGAAAGGAGCTGATTCCAGTCCAGTCCATGCTTGTGATAATATTCACAACACCAGTTTTCTTAAGAGCAAAGGGCTGTTCCTTTTTGGTGGTGATTAAAAAGTACATCTAAGACTGAAACTGTGTTATAGTACAGGGCAAAGCTGTAACTCTGCTCTGTTTCTCCTTCCCCTCCCTTTTCCACAGCCAGCAATATTTCTGGTTATGCTCAGCTGCTGTAATAAGATCTCTCTGCTGCTTGCTGCTGTGGAGCTTGTTTGCCTTGGCAGTCTGCTTACCAAGGCACGTTAAAACACAGAGTCGGTCAAAGATGCTTGGGGTTATTTCTTCCCCTTTTTCTGCTTTCTTGAAATAGTTTTGCAAGTAAAATGGTGATTTCTCTTCGACTTGCTTCCATTTACACACTGAGTGAGCACCTTTTCAGTCGGGCAGAAGGAAAAGGACCACTACAACACTGAGCATAAAAGGTCCAACGTGGAAGTACTGGAGGCTCCACTTGGCTGTCTTACATATTAAGCAAAATAATGTTGACATTTAATTATTAGAAAAAAGGCATTTTTTTTTTCCTCTGCTGCAACAGTCGTCCACACATTGAGACGGATTCAGGCAGTGGGTTCCGGGGAAAGCAGCAAGGATGGTAAGGCGATTGGAAATAGTAAGTCCCATGTCTAGAGTCTAAAGGAACTGGTTATGTTTAGCCTGGAGATGACAGCTAAGTATATGATCTATTCCTTAAATTAGTAAGTCTTTTTCTTTCACCATTAAAGATCCCCCTGGCTGGTACAGTATATAAATTCTCTTACTTGGCTTTCCTGAATGTGCTTCCCTCCAGATGGGTTGGATTTCAATTCTCATAAACCCCAGTCAAAATCCGAGATTTTGGGAAAGATTGTTCTTACTTGCTGGTGACTTTCTAAAATAAGTTTGATAAACATGGGAGATATCACCAATATGCTGATAATGACCAGTTGTATATCTCCACCCTGGACTAAGCAGAAGATGCAGCAGAAATGTTGACTGGAATATGTGAGGGACTGATAGGACAGAGTAGGTTGAGGATGAATCCCAGCAAGACAAAGCTCTCTTCAGAAGCTCTCTGGATCCAGGATAATTCCATCTTTAGCTCTGGATGGGGTGGAAGTCTGCCCAAGGAGCAATCTGTGGGTTCTCCTGACCTTGTGTTTCTTACTACTGTAAATCATCAGCTGGAGCCCATGACCAGAAGGACCTTCGGCCAGGTTTGACTGGTGTAGCACTTGTTATTTTTCCTGGATCAAAAGGCTCTGGCAACAATGTCCCATGCCCTTATATTCACTCTAGACCACTGTCACTTTTTCTACATGGGACTCAGAAGCTACAGTTGATGCAAAATGTAGTGCTCCACATGCTGATGGATGAGAGTTGGTACAATAGTCACATCTATACTGCAGGAGCTCCTCTGGCTGCCAATTAAAGGTATTGATTATTATATTTAACCCCCTTTATGGCTCAGGACCTTGATACCTTTTGAACTGCCTGCTCCAGTTAAAATCTGCCAGTCCAGCAGACATTGGTCAAGAAGGCATGCTGTAGATTCCTCAGCTGCCCCATCCCCTGAAGAAGTGAAGGTGATGGGGGCCCAGAGGCAAAGCCTCTTGGCTGTAGCTCTCTTGGTCTGGAACGTCTTGATCCCCAAGGTTAGAGGATGCATCTCCTCTACTAATAGGAAGGCTGTAAAAACAGTGCTTTTCTATGGGCCTTCAGAGCTGAGGGTGCCATGTAATGGGAGGCAACGATTACAGCTAATAGTCCAGCTACAGTAGTTGCTGGTTATCATTGGATGATGCTGCTGTTTTAAATGTTGTTTTATGCAATGCTTATGTTCTTTTTAGGAACTATTGCTGCCTGAATGAAGTGGCCTACAAACAGATGTTTAAATAAGTACACAGATTAATAAATGATTGTTTTGCATGTACAGGTCAGAGAAAAATGCTAGTTTAATATCAAACTGCCTGCACAGAGCCATCTGAGCATCTCCATCTCTTTTGTTTCAGTAGAGTGCTTTATGGCTTTTTAGCTCTAGGAACCCAGAATCATTACTGTTTAAATTGTTCTAAGTTGTTTAAAGTTCTAAGTTGGGATGTTGTTGGTTTTTATCTTCCACAAAAGAATTGTAACACACTTATAATGAAACAGTGGAAGTATTAAGTTTCTTTATGCAGCAGTTATTCAGTAAGTAGCAATAATGAAAGACTTTTGGTTTTATGAGGCTTTGTTAAGATGTTCTCCCAATCCTCAAAGCTTTAAATTTCTACATTACTGTTAAGATGCCAAACAGATACCTTATGATTGCTTGGCAAAGAAAATGGAGCTTTTTGTTCTACAAATGTTTAATAACATTTAGAGCCTTTTGTGTCACCATCATCAGTTCAGCCCCACCCTTACGAATTATATCAAATACAGATAGTGTTTGTTACATTTTTCATGTCATGTATTAAAAAAAAGTACTATGAACTGCTTAGAATGGAAGGTATAGGTAGTCCTTGGCTTACGACCACAATTGGGACCAGAACTTCTGTCACTATGTGATGCGATTGTTAAGTGAGTCACGCCCAATTTTATGGCCTTTTTTGCTGCAGTTGTTAATCACACAGTTCCCCGTTGATGTTGCTTGTTGGGAGCTGGCTGGGAAGGTCACAAATGGTGATCACATGACCCCAGGACGCTGCAACCATTGTAAACACATGCCGGTTGCTAAGTGCCCAAATTTTGATTATGTGACCATGGGGACACTGCAATGCTTGTAGGTGTGAGGACTGGTCGCTTTTTTCAGTGCCGTCATAACTTTGAACAGTCATTAAACAAATGATCGTGAGGACTACTTGTAGAAGTCTGAGCAGAAAGTAGAAACATTATGCTGCTGTTTAAAGCAGGGTTAGACCAAACGATACATACACATATGTCTGGTAATAATCCAGTGACTTTTTAATTCAATGTATTGCTTTATAGAGGTGATTAGGACTGGAAAAGTGGTTAGGGTGAGGTATAGGTATATCCATATCCACTGTGTGCCCCAAGTGATACTTCCCTCCTCATGACTTTAATTTTGAAATTTTCCAAATACCCTTTTGATCCTTTTGCTGAAAAATGTTCTTGGGAGGCTAGTTTGGAATAGGGTAATGGTGTGAAGAGAACCGTTGCTCCATCTTGACAGGGAGATAGCATGTTTTTTATGATCATTAGCCACCCAGAGTCACTGGTTTGAGGTGGGTGGCTATATAAATCAAATTAATTAATTAATTAATTAATATCTTCTTAAGTTCCTCTAGGACAGTCTTTCTCAACTTTCTGACCCTGGAGGAACCCCTGAAATATTTTTCAGGCCTCGGAGAACTCCTGCACATTCAGGCTCAAATATAGGCCAGAAGTCACAAAATCATTGCATTGGTGTCATGTGTAGGCCTGTATGTACTGGATGCATTAACAGTTACCTTAAACTAAAAATAAAGAATAAAAGTTACCGCTTTAATTTGAAGATGCCTGAATTTGAAATACTTTTTTTAAATAAATCATGATCTCCCAGGGAACCCCTAGTGACCTCTCATGGAACCCTGGTTGAGAAACCCTGCTGTAGAAGATGAACTGGACCCTTTGTCCATAGGCTTGATCAGGATCATCTGGGAAGCCATCTAGGAGCTTCCTGCATGTTGTCTCTGATACTTCAGATATGAACTGGACATTTAATAGAATAAAGCAGTCCTTCTGGCAAACTTGGGGGGGGGCATTTTATTTACTACCATATGTTCTATGGAAATCTTAACAGCTAGGAAGCAAAGCTATTTGAATTGTTTGGCGAAACAAGAAACTAATCATAATTTGAACAAACTTATCTAACCTGAAACTGAATATAACCCAGTAGCTGTGTATTATGATCTGTCTGGCACTTATTTATTTAATAAGTTTATATGGCTGCCCATCTCATATTCATGACTCTGGGCAGCTAACAATTAACAATTGACAATGCACTCACCCTTGTTTTGTCATTCCCAGGTGAAAAGAAAGAACAAGCCAGTTGTTAGATTTCCATACATGACAGTCTGCTTTCTGAGTTAGTCTAGAAAAGAAAAGGGATTTGGGTGAAAAAGATTCCATGTGGTTTAGGAAACACTAGAAAAAGGGAATGAATTTTAAAAATAGTAAGAACAAATACGATAACCAGCACATGATGCAAGTTCAGAGAAAGGCTATCAAGATGGTGAAGGGTCTGGAAACCAAGCCCTGTGCAGAACAAAGGATATGAGTATACTTAGCCTATAGAAAAGATGACTGAGGGAAGATAGGATAGCATATCATATAAATTTGGAATCGTAGGGCAGGCACCAAATTGGGCTTCACATTCTCAATTGTTAGCTGAGTCTTTGTCTCTGCTTTTCTCTTGGCAGATGTTAGGATAGGCCAGGTACTGCTGTTGCAGAAAGAAATATTCTGCAACAGAGGACCTGCCCCAGAGGAATGGGGCAGCTGGTGGAGAAAGATTGTATTCAATCCTAGGTCCATAGCTAGCTTAAACATATTTGAGGAATCACCAAAGCATGAAGAAGAACTGAGCTACTCTATTAACCAGTCTGCAGACTTGTTTTAAATAGTTTTAAACTTTTATTAGGCCTCCATTTTTGCAGTTGCAATTTATGCTCATTAATAGCTGTAATTGTAGTCACTGCTTTTATACTAGTTAACAAGAAAGGTAAAAGAGCACCAAAACCAAAATCAATATTCTGTTATAAACAACCCTATTATCCAATATTCGTGATAATTGGATGTTTCCCTTGTTAAGAGAAACATAGTACAGAGCTGTACTGTAGCTCATCAGTTTTCCCAAGGAACTAAGCCTATATTATAAAAATAAAACCCTCTTTAAAAATTATTCACCAGTTAGTTGAAGGCTTGTAACTGCATTCAAAGGTCATTGTTCAAAAACAGTTGGCCAGTTTACGATATGTGGCATTCTGGTTAACTGGACTATTATATTTCATAAGTTAAAATGCAAGTCATCTGAACTTTGATGCTGCAAAATTCAGAGCAAGCATTGAAACATTTATTCCAATGTTTTAGCAATGTCTATTTACTTAAAAATTATTTTATTTACTTAGAAAATTACATTATTTACTTAAAAAAATTATGGACAACTTTACGTTTGGGGAGAACTGACAGTCTTTATGGACAGAAAATTGATGTTACATGAGGGGAAAAAAAAAACCCATTTAACTGTTTCAGTACTTCTTGCAATTATTAACCCAGCTTCAGCCAAGAGACTAATCCCAGGAAATGCAGACCCATACTTTTATTTTAAAAGTCATTTTAAAAGTGTACCAATGAAGGTCTGTCTTTAATAAAGGATTTAGCCAATTGAAGCTCTGCACTTAGGTTTCCTATTTTTTATAATTCTCAGGAGCGTGTGTTAAAATTTAACAGAGTACATTTAAATCCACTTCATTCCCATGCTCAAGCAAATGTTTGCCTGCTCTAGGATTACATTACAGTAGTTCCCTGAATCTGTTTTGTAATTTGCTAGCACAGTGGTCTGTTACAGTGTTGTAAAGCAGTGTTTCTCAACCTCAGCAATTTTAAGATGTGTGGACTTCAACTCCCAGAATTCCCCCCAGCATGCTGGCTGGAGGATACTGGGAGTTGAAGTCCATACATCTCAAAGTTGCTGTGGTTGAGAAATCCTGTTGTAAAGGTTTCTGAATTCCTTCCTTATTTTCACACCTCTCTTCAAAGTGGCCAGTCCACCACTGAACAGCCAGGCATTTTAAAGATCTGCCTTCATGTATTTGAGCAATGCATTCCTTCTTTTAAAAAATATGATTGTTCACACAAATCAAAATACTCATTCGCTTCAGATATTGCCTCAACTGTAAGAAATATTATTAAATGGAACCAGTGATTAAAGCAATAAAGGAACAAAATATTATAGTTTGATTTTGGGAAATTAAAGCGTAGACCCCACCTGATGTGCATTTTAAGACAGATTTTCCATTACATCACTGAGCAATGTATGTATGTATGTATTTGGCTTATATGCCACTCAGATTGTGTCCAGTTCTAAGGGGCTTGCGTTTTGACCCAGTAACCAGTTATCAAATACTCTACAAGAATGAATCCGTTTAGACAAATCAGACCCCAAATGGCTGACTTAATTCTTGGCTTCCCCACACACATGAAAAATCCCAGTCCTTTCATAAAAGAACAATAAAACCTATTACTGATTTATTTACATAAAAATACTCCATAGTCTTGATTTCTAGTTTTCTAGAATACCCCAAATGCATTTTTTTTAAAGTCTCACTTTTCCTCAACAAAACAAATAATAATATTAAACAATAATAATAATGACTGATTTGCATTTACTAAACAGTTACTCAAATGTTGTATGCCTAATAAATAAAATTGTGGGAAATTTCTTATATTCTTGCTTCCCTTCAGTTCTGGGTATTCTAAATATATAGAGGGGGGAGGGGTGTATTCTAGATATAGGTGTGTGTGTGTGTGTGTGTGTGTATGTATGTATGTGTGTATGTATGTGTGTATATATATATATATATATATATATATATATATATATATATGTAAGAGAGACAGACAGACACATATACACTCTGATGGTCTGCTACTTCTGACTTTAAATCTTGCCAAAAGTGTTCAGCCAATTATAAAGTTAATTAAGACAGAAAGGCTGATGGGTGATTGACCTTCCTTTTATAAATCCCTCATTGTTGCTTCATTTAACCCTGCCAGGAAATCTTATTCCCTTTGATGTTAATGTAATGGGATTAAAATAAACTTGCTACCCTTCAAGACTGAGGTCGCAAGAAGATTCATTAAGACAGGTTTGATTAACATGGCTGTTTTTTTCTTGGATAAAAAGCCCTATTACAGTGTTTATTAGTTCTGTAAGCTTTAACTTGTTATTCTGTGCATCACCTGGATTTTTTCAATTGCACTGGACAGTATTTGTGAAGCATGAACATTCTGGATATGACAGACTATCATTTTGACTTGAGAAAAGCATACATTTAGGAAAGGATGTGCACTTTCTTTGTCTAAGTGGTTTATATTGTCCCTTTGAGTACAAATTAATCTAAACTGGCAATGTAAACCAAAGTTTGCTGCTCCATGGTTCCTTAAGTTATATGGATCACATGTTTAGATAAGATCAGAAAAATGTACAAGCGTGGAATACTATTTATATTCCATAACAACTTCCTTCAGTAAGTTCTGTTATCTTGAGTTTTATACTCTCTATTTGGAATGAATTATGAATGCTGTTTTGGTCAGGGTAGGTACAAGGGAAAGTTGAAAATACGTTGTGAGCATTGTCACAAAATGGCTGCAAAGGATGGGGGCCAATCTATTGAAGAAATGGTGTGGCCTGTCACAGATATTGATTTAGCTGCACACAAATTGGTGAAATCTCCCATTTGTCCTCAACAAAATCCTTTTTAATTCCCAGAATGGTGATTAGATCATCTTACCTTTATCTGTCTATGTTCTTGAGGCAGTCTGGCACACTTGTAAACAAAGAAATGGACTTCACCCTCCTTTCATATTGTCTAACAATGCCTACGGGCATTTGAGGGACCCAGAGGAATTCTACTAAATAAAGCTAATTATGCTGCCTATAGGTTTAGTCCCATTTAATATTTAGAGATCATTTTAAGTCATCTTGGCAAAAAAAAGCTTTAGACAAAATTAAATTGTTGGGCTTCTCTACGGAAAGTCTGCGCTCATTAGGATATGATAATGCTAGAACCGCCCTGAAACAACAAATCTGGGATATAGATCTACAAACACATTTAAGTAAGGTGCTACACCCCAATATCCACCAATTGCTTCCGGAAGGGTTCGTTCCAGCTTCTTATCTATCATCTATCATAATTTTGAAGTTTTGTAAAGCTTTTACTTTAGCCAGGCTGGACTCATTGCCCTCAGCAGTCCTTTTTGGACATTTTAAGAGTACTCCCATGCACCTTTGGCTATGGCCATGTGGAGACAGTTCAATACAAACCCTAAGCCATATGCTATTATATTGTTCCCTATATAAGGACTCTAGACAGAGCCTTATATATCCATTACTGAAGAAATTTCCAGGTAGGGAGAGTGACTATTACCTAATGCTACTTCTTTCAGATAAGGACCTGAAAATATCCTCCCAGGTTGCCCAGTTTTGTGCTACCATCTGCACAATACGCCACACCATCACTTAGATTTGAAATTTTTAACATAGTATTTTATTTTAATTCATTTAGTATTTTTATTTTAAACAAATTTTGGATCATAGTATATTGATTGCTTTTGTTTTTACATACATGTATGTATTAATGTAAGATTGTTATTATGTATAGTTTTATTGTGTCTGGCCTTAGGGCTGTAATAAATGTGATTGATACTAAATAGAGTTGCTTTAAATGAAGTATTGCAACTGCTTTGCTTTGCAGAATGCCAATGCTCTCTTTAAAGTGTGATTTTAATGAAAACCCTGCCCTTGCTGGTAGTAGTCTTCCCAAGGAATTTAAAAACTACACAAAGAATAGGAAGCTTCTTGCTGAAAGTCTTTGCCCTCCAATAATGGAGTGGAACCAGGCAGGGGAATGCAGAGGAGGCAGCCTAATCCTCTCATTGCATTCCCACCATCCTTCACATGAAGAAAAGTGGGCTGAGATAATCATCTGATTCTGATTGGGTCTAGGGGGTGGGTAGTGGAGACCCAAATAGATCTTATCAATTTCCTGTAGATTCATAGGAATGAATCTGTGAAGGCCAATCTCCTTTAAGTTGTTATTTAACGAGTAAATTATAAAAAGTTCAGTTAATGATGAATGGCAAATGCTCAGCTGAGTACAGCATAGCTGGTGCATTCACAGCCAGGTGTTAGTATTTTCTGTTGATTTATTAATTCTAGATTAATTGGTCTGGACTGTAAATAAATTATTTGATTTGATTTGATTTGAATCCTCACTATTTGATTTCTTTCCAGCTGAACAACTTTAGCTTTATTATGCTCTAGGTAAAGGTAAAGGTTTCCCTTGACGTAAAGTCCAGTCGAATCCGACTCTAGGGGGCGGTGCTCATCTCCGTTTCTAAGCCTTGGAGCCGGCGTTGTCATAGACACTTCCGGGTCATGTGGCCAGCATGACAACTCGGAACGCCGTTACCTTCCCGCCGAAGCAGTACCTAAATTCCTTGGTATACACACATACATACATACATAAATGTTTATATTAAAAATAAAGATTCACACTCACTGTGCAGTCCTGAAGCTAATTTGGAGATAAACCCAACGGTAAATGGGGCATTATCCTGCCACACTTTAAGAAATTTAGAACTGGATTTATTGAAGATTTTTTTTTGTGGGTAGGGGGGAGGTCTTGTTAAAGCAAGGACATCAGCCTCAGACCCTGTAGGTCAAGTATGAAGAACCTATCTCTCCCCAAAAATTACAACTCTTAGGAGCCTGTGGTGGCAAAGGAAGTCCACAACTTCTCTGTCCTAGAAGTAAGTTATGTTAAGTAAATGTTATTAACATAAGAACATAAGCAGTACTGTCCTGGATCAGAGCTCTGCTACATCTAGTCGAGCAGTCTGTTGTCACAGTTCCCAACCAACTGTAGAAGGAAGCCCACTAGTCTCCTAGCTACTGGCCAGCAGAAGCAGTCACACTGCTATCAAGGTTAATAGCCATTGATCCTCATGATTGCCATGAATTGTTCCAACCTTTTTTGACACCAGCCAAACTGGTAGGTAGCACCACATCTCATGGTAACTGCTACCACACAGCTACAAATTAATTTATGCACTTGAGGCAGAGAAGTGACTATATATCCACATTTTTGCTGTAAATCTTTAAATTTGGTCCATAACTTGACTGTAGTGAGTATTCAAAGAGAAAAAGGATGTTGAAAGTAGTTTTGAATGTGGCTTTACATTTTGCAAAGCCGTCTTCCCCTTGTGCCTTTGACATGTCAAATAAAACAAAGCTTGAACAGAGGTGAGGAGCCCATGGCTACCTAGTGACCTGTAGCCCCAACCTCCTTTTAGACTGCCCTAAAGCCACTTTTGCTCATAGAGCCAAAATAACACACAGTTGAGAATTGGCCATGAGATTTTCTGTAGTTTCAAATATTCAAATACACTTAAAATCCTAATATCATTCCTACCCACTATGCAAACTCAGTGCTGGAAATAAAAGTAGGGAGGGGTAAAATAGTGATCATATCTTCTATCTTTGTGGCTTCATCCAGTTATATGATGTAATAGAGCTTAAACATGACCAGCTGGCAGCACTGAAAAATATGTGTATACCCCAAGAAAAAAGTCAGTGCCCTTAGTTAGAAATGTTTGAAGCATTGTAAAAATTAGTAAAAACAACAAATGTGATAAAAACACTGTCAGCAATTCCCCTGCCCGATTTTCCCCCAAAACAATCAACTCTAAAAAATTAAATCCACACCAGGTTGTGGTTTTATCCAACAAATGCAGATGTGGGGAGGAGTGTGATTCTTTCTTCACTGGAAGGGGCAACTTTATATTTCCATCTCTTGTTTCATTTCTTTTTTTCCTCCCACCTTGGTGCCTACTTTTATGTGGGTAAACTCAAGTTTACTAATGCCATTTTTGACCAAGGATTTAAGCTGCCAAAGAATTTTGTTTGTTTCAGATTGAATATTTTCTTCCCCTTGAAAAGGCAAGGGGCACACATGTCCTATATTCTCAGCTAATGTGGTTAAAAATAGTAGCAGCTTTAAAAGCAGTGCTAAAGGGAAAATAGAGGCCTAATTTATCACCCTTATGGTAGATTGTTCTTGGGGTAAGAATCATATAATCTATATTGATCTAATACTTTCTGTAATCCCTTTTAAATAATCACTTGCTGTTTGCTTGAAACCATCAAAGCCATAAATTCCCTGTATTTGTTTCTCTTCAAGTCCAGCATGTAATTACAGGCTTTGGAAGTGACTGGTTTCATCTGAACTTCAAAAAGAGCTCAATCCATTTTAATCTTTCCTAGATTGCATGAAAGTGGTAGCTGTGCTGTTTGAAGGATTAACTGGCCGGCACTTTAAGCTGTGCCTCTTGCAAAGTGGTGGCCCATGTTTCACTCATGTGTAAACTAAAGAACCCAGACTGGTGACACAGATGAAGCTGGCCCTCCAAAGCTGAATGCTTTGTTGGTTTTAATGGGAGACCCTGGATGCAGAAAGGCTTGAACTATGACCTTGACCTCACCAATCTGGGCTCAGCAAGAGTAATTTGTTAAGGGATATTGTGTGTCCAGAATCTGTTGGGTGTTAGTTGCTCTGAAAGCAGTCAGGGACCTGGCCACTTAATTTTGTTAGTGTGTCTTGTGATATCTGCCTAGACACTTTTTAAAAATCATGCCTGCATCTTTCTTTAAAATATCATCATGTTAAGAGTAGTCTACCTTCCCTTTTTCTGTGAGTTACTTAAATTTTGGTATGGGTTAATTGCAAACATACAGTTCATGTTTACAAGCTCACCAATTATTTTTATGCCAGTCACCCCTTTTCTAGACCTCCCAGAATTCCATTGTTTTGCTTTCACAAAGGCTTGAGAAGAAAGCATTGAGATCTCACAAGATGGGCCACCTTGCAAGGGCGCAGATGCTATGATGATGACGACAATGACGATGATGGGGAAATCTGTGTGTACAAGCCTTGCATTTGGGAAGATTGCTGAACCCTGATATAAACCAAAAACAAACAAACAAACCCTAAACTGCTGGCTTCTAATGATGGACCTAATGGAGGCTGTTCAAGTATTATTATTATTATTATTGTTATTAAATTTATATGCCACTGAACTCCCAGTGACTCTTTTGCAGTGACCATCAGAAGGAAAGAAAAATATATTAAAATATACTGATTTGAAACAAATATATAAAACTTAGAAATCAGCTGTTTTTTCTCCCTAAAAGGTAACTGGAGGAAGATATAAACAGGTATACATGTGACTTGGAAAACAGATACTTTTAACTGAAGGAAAAAACGTCAGCAATAGATGACTGATACTTGGAGTAGTTTTGAGATCCGACTTGGGGATGAGAATACAAGAGCTGTTAATGGTTTAATGTGAACTTTCCCCTTCTCCATACACTCCAAAATTGTCCCTAGTCCTTAATCCCATCAACACTTTATACCTGTCAAAAATTGGTTTGCTGTTGTAATATGAGAGGCCTTGGTTTAAAATAGCTTAGATACAGAATTTTGGAAGAAATTGCCTCGATTAAATGAAAGAAGAACAGATAAAAAAACAACAATTCAGCAATGGGAGTATTATTAACTAGGCTGTGTCGTGAGGTCATTGTTCTTGGTATCCATGCCTACAGCTGCTTCCTATATGGACATAAGATGTTTCTTTTCTTTTCAAATATTGTTCAACCTTAGCACAAGTCAAGAGTTGTACATTGATTTATATATTTATTCAAGCTGCTTCTTTTGCAGTTTAGAATTTGAGAAGTCCAATCTTACATGAAATTGTTTATACTGTGTAGAAAAAAGAGAATTCAAGAAGGATATGGTGTGTGAAAATGTGCATATCAATCTTACATCATTGTGCAAGGGATTATCAAAATCTTTTGAATATTCTTACCTGTTGGTATAGTTATTATTGGTTTAGTAATCTGCGATGGGTTTGGAACTGAAAATATGTTATATGACAATTGAGGGCATTTACAATAATTAACTCATTAACTTAATATATAACCCAGATGGCATTTGATTGAAACTTGTTTACCAATAGATATGTTCACGAAGATGTGTAACCTGCATTAAAGTTAACCCTCTAGCCAGAGGACTGGAAACTAGCCAATTTTGGAAATTATTATTATTTAAAAGTGAAACAAGTATACTACAAATTTAAAAATATGTTAGTTCTGTTCCAAATAAAGGGGAGAAAAGCTTATTAAAGTTGAAATCATTAAACAGATAGAAAAAGTGCCTTGCTGAACAAATTCTTAAGAGTACTGTTTATCAATTCATTTGAATTTTAGTGTAACAAATATTTTACTTATACTGTTATTTTAATTTCAGTTCAATTTGAAAAGAAAGATCTTAGAGAATGTCATAACTTTGTTGGACATTCAAAATATTTTTACTTCATTATATGATCCATTTTACCTTTGCATAGAAGGGGCATCTTCTGTTTGATGTCAATGCCCACAAGGACAATAGGGAACATCCCAACCCTTTGCTACTCCACCCTCAGCTACCCAAGGGCTAGCTTTCTCAGTGGCAGCCTCCTATTTATGAGCAGCCAAAGGCAAAGGTCTTCCCTTAGGACATTGAAAGTAAATTCACAGGTATAAAATGAGGATTGGCTTGGAATTATACTTATGTAGTACTATGGTGATAATATAGTAATAGAACAAGAGATCTTGGAATGGAATTTGAGTCAACTGTGTGGAATGCCTGCAAAAAAAGCCAAATGCTCTTTTAGCATTTGTTATACTTCCATTATTCTGTGCTGTCAGACCCTGACTTTAGTATTATATCTGATTCTGGGTATCACAAGATCCTGACAAATTGGAACATGTTCGGAGAAGAGCAAGAAGAACGAATAAGGAGACAAAAGCTAAGCAGAGTGATTGAAGTAAATGGGAATCTTTAGCCTTCAGAAGAGAAAACTGAGGATTATGATAGCCCTCTTCAGATTCCTGAAAAAATGTCATTCATGAGACCCAAAATAATGGATTGAAGTTACTGCAAAGCAAATTCCATACAAATATTAGAAATAACTACCTAATAGGAAGAAAATAAATAAATAGGAGGACATTACAATCTGCAATGACATCAAAATGACAATGTGCAGGCAGCAAAATAATTATGCAAAAGCCCTAATTAGATGATTGCATCACAACGACCGATACAAGTACGTAAGCTGTGGCATTTGCAAAGTGCTGGTTATCACCTATAAATGGCCCAAGGCCAAGTTGTTTGAGGGACCACCTATTTCCAATTTGTCTGCTCATCTCACTAGGTTCAGCAGAGTGGCCGTGCTCAGGGTCCCCTCTGTGAAGCAGTGTCACCTAATGGAACCCAGGATACGTGCCTTCTCTCTTGTGGCTCCTGCTTTCTGGAACAACACTTTCTGGAAGTGTTGTGTGAGATGAGATAAAAAGAAGAAGGATCCGGAAGAAACTTGTAAGTCTGCATTATGTTCCCTGACCATAGTCTGGAGAAATGACTTCTGAATTGAGCCTGGATATATGCCTGAGACTGGAGCAATAATATATGATATGATATGATATGATATGATATGATATGATATGATATATAATAATATGATACAAATATTAGTTCAAAGAAATTACTGTTTTTAGATTGGAAAGTCACTTTGAAAAACTGTTTATGAATCTGGTCCAGACTTGGCTTTTAGAAGAAAGCAGCTTGACAAAACATCAACTGGAAGCAGGACATTCCAAGCTTTTCCATGTGGCAGGTATATATGTTTAAGAGGTTCCTGAAAAAATAAAGTGCTATTTTGGAAAGACTCTTGACCTCTGCTCAGCAGCATCTGTTTTTCAACTTACTTTGCACCCCTTTGGGTGCAGTCCACAAAGCATTGCTCCAGCCTGAGCTGTATTCATTTCAACTAGACTTGCATGGAACAGCATTTAGCAGGTTGCACCTTTTTGCTTACTTCTACACACTTCATGACTAACCACTCACCTGTTCATCTGAGGCAAGTATGACCTCTTGATGACTAGCAGGAAATGTTGTAAGTTTTAAGACTTGACTTTACTTTGCCAAAAAAACCCGGCCTTTTAAAATCATTTTCATTGAACTCACTGGAAAAGAAATCACTTTCAAATGTCCCCCTCCAAAGAGAAGACAATTTTGATGGCGTTTTAGTGAATGGAGAATGGGTTTGGCCTTATTGCCTTATTTCTGCTGCACAGTCTTTTCTCTGGTACCTTGCTCTAGTTTTTCACTTTTGACTGAAATCTCAACAATTTCAAGAAGGTTTTCATGATCTGTCATTGTTGTCCAATATAATTTGGCCTGAATCTCATGGAGATGACCCATACTGATGCCACTGATACGGTACTGGTGTGATTCTCCAATCTGCATACAATCTGATCAGCACATATTGGAATCTCAAGGCATATTTCACAGTACAGTGTTCCTGTTCACTAGGTTTAAGACAGTTATCCATACCAAAATGTTCCAGGATACTCCATTTCATGCTTTCACATATGGTTCCCCCCTCCTCAATAATCAGTTAGCATTCTACAGCCACTATGTACTGCCAATCCCCATCTGGCTATTTTTTATTGTGGAATAATTCTTCCTTAAGGTAACATTTTCTTGTCTTTTGTATGGACTCAGACTCCCACATTCCCCCAGCCAGCATGTCCATTGTTTAGGATTCAAGATGCTTTCCATACATATGAAAATTTTAGAGTATTCAGCAGACACACACATAGTTTTGCTAACCTGGGATTACACCAAGCCTGCTCATGTTTCTCTGTTGTTTGTGGCTGGTAATGTTATCAAACTGTACGAGGATCACATTTAACTTGTAAGCTGCAGAAATAGAGAACAGAGTCTGTTGTAATATGAACAATAAAGTTTTGTTAGCAATTTAATGAGAGCTGCTTCTAAGCTATGTCCCTAACTTGATTGGCTTGAATATTTTTGCCTTGTCCCATCCTTTGGAGTCCCCCATTGTTGTCATTGCCTTTTCAAGTCAAACCCATCTCATATCCCTGGACCATTAACCTTTCAAGGAATTACAACTGTTAAATATTAACTGTGATAGAATTTCAGCTGAAGTAGCAGATATAGAAGGTTACATTATTCAGTAGAACACTGAGTAAATGGAAATCAGTAGAAATCAATGCAGTAGAAGGAGCAATAAGAATATATGTGGCACTGCATGTCCAACAGATTAAGTCCAAAAATGGAAGCCTTCAGAATGTCTAAATAGCTCTGTCGTACTTAAACATATATGTACCCATCCCACTATTCCTTTCAGGGTAAGCAGAAAGCTATAAGAAATAGTATGCCAAATTTAGAGATGAGACAATAAAGGAGGAAATATAGCTAAATTTAGTGTACATCAACACCATTCTCTACACCTCTCTGTGCCTTTGTATCCTTGCAGACCATCTTTGCTCCTACTGTGTCCATGCAATAATTCATACACTGCCTTTTGTTCTTTAAAGTTTTCTCCTCTCTCTTTTTAAGGATCTCTAACCACAACTGTCTTGTTCTCCCATCCTCTCATCTAATCCACTCTTTCTTCATATTTTTGTTTTGCAATTCAACCCTCATTCATTCTCTTTATGTGATCAAACCTCCTCCTCCTCCTTCACTTGAATTAGTCACTCACTTTTGTATTCAGACCGCATTCGTTCACTCTTGGCCACATGGTTTCTTATTTTACATGCACATTTCTTAAGTATGCTATTCCTCCTACATACAACTTACTTTGGTGTTTCTCCTGACATACCTAACCCTCACTTCCATACATTTTTGCTTCTTTTGATGAACATTCATTCCTCTCAACAGACCACATACTGCTCACTTCCTCTCCACCAGCATTTCCATGACTTCATATTTCTCAATCCATTTTCCCATCTTTAGATGTGTTCTAGCTTTTGCCATTTATTGTTTTTTCTTGGTGTTTCATGTGCTAATGTTCAGATCCAGACTCTTTATTTTATTGTACAGTCTACCTGACTCTCATTGCGAATCATTTGGGTTCTCAAACAGCAACAGGCCAAAAATACATTATACAACCAAGGGGTGATCACACAATCTTGTCCTACTTCCTGCTCAATATTGAACCCTTTGCTAAGCATTCCATTTATTTTCATGTACTTCTATCATATACTGCTCTTACCACATTCAGCAACCAACCTTCAACTTCATATTTGTACAAAACGTTTCATAATTCAAACCTATTCACTTTATCATACACTTACCCCAAATCAACCAGTCAACAGTAACCTTTGGCTAATCTTCATACAGTTCTCAGTGTTCTGCTGAAGAGCAACGAATTCCCACTGCCTGGCATAAAGCCTCAGTGTACTTCCAGGCACACTTACAAAGTAATGCCTCTTTTTTTCCTCCACTTTTGTCATTTTTCCTTTAGTTTAACACCATTCTCCATACACACATTCAACCAAACTCACAGCCACTCCATAAACACCATAGACATATTTAACATTTCTCTTCAAGTTAAGTTACACTATCTACGTCAGCGGCCTTTCCACTTTTCAACAGCATTTATACCTTCCTTTTCATACAGATTTTTTCTTCAGCACTCATTGCAGTTCCTCGCTTTCCTTTCCTTCCACTTGAATGTTCAGACTTCTGTTGTATTTATATAAAATTGAGAATTGTTGCTATTATTAATTTAGAAAAAGTACTGCTGTTTCAAATATTTTTCCCACTTACCTGAGGTCACAGTGTTTGGTATTATTGATGCCTAAGGGCAGAGGCAGGTGACTTGATGTCTTGCAGATATTTTAGAATAGGGCTCCCACAGTCCCTTGCAGGGCAGGCAGCTGAAGCTGATGGGAAGAACCATCTGGTTGCCTATCCCTATCCAATTATCTTGCATTATGATCCACAGATACCGATTCTGAAGTGATGCTAATCACTTCAAAGACTTTGTTTACTGTACATTGAAGAAATACAGTTCATAATGAAAATTACATACAGCCCATGACATCTTAATCATGATCATCAAATGCAGTCACAGGATAAATTTCAGGGATTTAAGGCAACAGGATTGTCAGTGGGCATTCAGATTGATGCAGAGATATCCCTTAGTATCCTGCAGATTCCCTGCCTCAACTTATTTTAATTGTTTTAAAGATTATTTTAAATAAAAACGAGTAAATGTGGAGCCCATATGCTATAATGCATAGTGGTAGCCTCCAGCAAAATCTTATTGCATTTGTTTAAAAGTATGCAGCATTTTATTTAGAAATGTGCCCACTTGAACCAAAAGAAAAGACAACGGGGAGCAACAGTGATAGAGGATAATTTGTCTTCTAATAAATGGAAGTGTTCTGATTGGCCATGGCAATCATGGCAGTCATTTTATGAATACATATATTATGAATATTGATTTATTGGATAAACCCTGCCCATGACAGCTATTTTGTGAGAACATCAATAGCATATTTTCAACGCTGTCCCCTAGCCTGGATTTAAGTGTAAATCATCACTAGTTTGTTTTCTTTATGAAGTTACCAGTAATAAATAACAAAAGACAGGAGATTATAGATGCTCTTTTAATATCTTCGAGCAACTTGTCATTTGCTGCACTTTAAACTGAATCAGGTACCAGAGGAGGGTCAGAATTCATTTCAAGGGAGGCCCAGCATTCTACCACTTTTCCTTTACTCTTTTGGCCTTACCCAGCTTCTCCCAATGGGAAATTAAATCATGCAGTAACCGGGATAATTGTGTATTTCCTTTTTGCCCACTTGGACCTTGTTTGGTCTCTTTGCTGCTGCCCTTCTCTCTTCCCCTTCTGCCTACTCTTTCAGAAATTGTGGGTTTGGACATCAGGACTGGAAATGTGATCTCTTGCAATCTTTAGCTGAATCTTTGCATTTTGTGATACAGATAGTCCTCACTTAATGACCAGAATCATGACCAGAATTTCTATGGTTAAGCGAAGTGGTCGTTAAATGAATCCAGCCCAATTTTATAACCTTTTGTGTGGTGGTCCTTAAGTGAATCACCGTGGTATTAAGTAAACTACGTGGTCACTAAGTGAATTATGTGGTTCCCCATTGATTTTGCTTGCCAGAAGCTGACCAGGAAGGACAAAAAATAGCAATCATGTAACCACTGGATGCTGCAGCAGTCATAAATGTGAACCGAGTGCCAAGCACCCAAATCATGATCACATGAACGCGGGTTGTACTTGGATTAAAATCCCTTTCTTTAAGATTTTGGATCAGAAATAATTGGATGATTCTGGAACACCATACAAAATATGGAGTACTAAATGCAGGATATGCATATGGAAGGGATATATCCATGTGTTGGTTGCACACTTCACTCAGTGCAGTATATTCCAGATCCTTCCAAGTGCACCTGAATTTTGAAAAGAAGTTTAAAGAGCAAAGCATAAGTGTGTAGGGATCTGTGTGAAGACACACACAGAGACATAACACACCACAAAAGCATCTGCTGAGGTAGTTTTTTTTAATTTCACTGCAGTGTTTTTTATGTGCATTTCCCTTACAAGCATCCAATGCATGTTACACAGGAATTGTATTTATTTATCCTTCTGGAGGGAGGCGTTTCTGTCCAAGCTTGTAGTAATTTTTGTTTTGTTTTTGGCCACTCCCTGGTTCAGGCACAACATATTTAGAAACAGCTCTTTTGCTTAGAAATAGGTGACTTTTAAATATTAACTTGGCTCAGAGGAATAAAGTGGGGGGGGGGCGCTCGCACAATTTGTTTATCGTTACCCTTAATGGCAATGTTTTATGATTCAGAACACACTCCACCGGTCGAGGCAGTCCACCCATTGCCACCACAACGTGGGCTATATTCATTCCTGTTGGGCTTATCCTGAACTAAGTTCCTCTCAGACAAGTTGCAGTTTTGGGAACCCAGTGCCATTCAAGATCACAGAGACATACAACTAAAGAAGGAGCAAGCTGGTACATAATCACTTAAGAGAACACAGTCACAAATGAAATTTTCACTTTCTCAGAGGACTGCCATATATATGCCTTTTGCAGATTTTACATGCACAGGACATTTGGGAAACAGCTTAATGTATGATTCAGGACAGTTTGCACTGCACGGATTTTAAGCCTCTTTGTGTGTTCGTTTTATAAAAACTGAACGGATAAGAATTCAATCCAGCCTATTTGAAAACTTAACAGTGTGCTCATAGTGATGCTATTTTACCACAAGAGCCCAGGTGTTTCCTGTCTGAAGTTTGGAATGGCTGTTTAGTTTTCAGTCTGTTTGGAGGGCATGCTTTTTATATATGTTGAATCTGCAGCTACGAAGTATTTTACTTTGTGTCTACTACCCAGTCTAAGGCTCCAAAACACAAATGACAAGAATAACCAAATGGAGCCAAGTCATGTAACTGAAATAACATGCAGCTAATAAGCATTCGGAACAACTGGATGCTTTGTGCTTAACTCCTTAAAGATGGCTTCCTGGGGAATTCTGTTCAAAAGGAACAATTCTTTTAAAGGCTGAAATGTTGTTTCAGTTGTATCAGCGACTATACTAACGTAGCTGAATGTAATCTGTTGAGTGCTTCATCTGTTATAAAGCGGATGCTTCAAATTAGTGTAAACTGTTTGGGATGCAAATGTTGAAATGGAACAGCCCTGGTGTTGAAGTCTTTATGGGTGGCTAGCTTATTTTCTGAACTGCTGTCAATGCATGGTAAACAGTGACTGGTACAAATGCCTTCTTGGTTGTGGCCCCCTAAGTTTGCTCCCCTACTTTTGGAATGGGACAGCTTCAGTTATTCCATCGATTTACCTAAGATAATTGTGATAGCAAAGAGTAGAAGACAAAATGTTACAACATTCATGTTGTTTTAATGAAAGACCTATATTTGATTCTTTAACTGCATGTAGTAATAGTCCAATGCAACTTTCTCATATTTCAGTTTTACTGTTAGCTATTTTGCTTTTTAAAAAGATGCTGCTCAAACAGTATATACCGTAGGCTTTTGGACAAAGTAATGAGGCTTAGTTGTTAATTCTGTGTACCTTGATGTTGTGTAATGGAAGTTGTTCTTTTATTTGTAGAGCAGCATCTGAGTTTTCATCAGCCACTTCTCTTGATACTTTTAACAAAGGTCTTCTTTATAGCCCTAAATTCATTATAAGGAAGCCATCTAGTGGTCATTTATATCTTGGCTAATATTCTAACTGTATCTCACATTTTGAAATAAGTGCATTATTTTTAAAAAATGCAAAATCCATTGCCACAAAATATTTTGAGCAAAGTTTAGACATGCCGAAAAGTCAGTGAGGATCTCCAGATCTCTTAGTTACGCGTGGGGAGAAGAAGAGGAAAAACGTTGGCTTGATATATGAAGACAGCCCAGAGTATTAAGAGGAAAAGATACAGATATGTATGTCTAAGTGTTCTGGAGACTTTAGATTATACAGGACCTAAGACAGCTGGGACAATAAAATACAGGATGACTGATTCCCTCACTTTCAAAATATGCAAACCTACAATTTTTCCAATTTTACACTGAAATTACAAAAATCTGTTTCGCTGGAAACATAGCTACGAATCATGAGAAGATTCAATACCATTTCTCACGGTTGAAACATTCACTCCTCCTTTTACTATTTCTCTCCCCCAGCCCACCCCTGCTTCCCATTCTCCTCAAAATATCTGTATGAATTAATAAAGCTATTTTCTCTGAGCTATACTATATGCAGATGGATAAACTTTTATGGATCACGCTCCACTTTATGTGATAATAAATTTATTCTTCTTCAGATACACAAGGCCTTTTATAGACACTGACAGGACTGAAGCTCAAAGGGTAGATTATATACAGCAGTGTTTCTTAACCTTAGCAACTTTAAGAAGCGTGGACTTCAGCTCCCAGAATTCCCCAGCCAGCAGTGTTATTGTTAGGTCTGGAGGTCTCCCAAGCAAGATACTTTCTGGGAAAATAGTTAATTTTTGGTTCCCACTCTTCCTACTGTATATTGTCACCCCCATCCTTTAAAAAAAAATGTTTCCTTGATAGTTATATTCAGGTATGATTCTGTTTCATAACCAAATCTAAGGCTCCAATTTTACTATACTTCTTTGGGAGTAAGCCCTATCCAAACTAGTAGGATTTACATTGCATACAGTATACTTGTAGAAGATTGAGCTGCAGATATAGTAAAATCTGCTATCTGACAGCAGTTTTATTAGAGATTATAACGCAGGATTGTAGCACAACTTGTTATGTACCAAAGAGGTAGCTGGCACTCTTCTTCAACCTCGCTGTTAATTAAAACTTTTACAGAGCTTGATGAGAGAAATGTTCCATAACATATGAACCTATATGAAATATAATGTAATTAGTTGATAATGGCCTATTAATTACAGTGGCACTGAAGTTAAATATATTGTTATGGGAATCCATTATGAAATCCTGAGGAATGGTGCTGTAGATTTGCTTTAACCTGTATGCTAAGGAAAAAACACCTGTGCAAATAGCTAAGTCAGCTAGCAAGCAAGGTTTTTTATTGCTTAGAAAAAGAGTTTTTGTCTTCCTGAGGACAAATCCAAACTTCTTCATTCTCCCCTTTACAAGAACTTTGAGTTTTTGTAAGATTTTTACATGCAGCTTAATAAAGTGTTTAAAATATGTTTATTAACTTGTAATTATTTATGTTTTCTGCCTGTTAAGGACCATTGAGTAAGAATTCATTTTCACACATTGGCTTAAGAATTTTGGCATTTGAAATAAGCGCTGTAATGTTCTTTGGCTCCAAATAACCACTGTGAACATTAGAGGGAAGTAAGCAAATGCTTTAAAAATAGCATTTAAGGTATTTATTTGAGCATTAAATTATATTGTTAGTTCATGTAATAGCTAATATTCTGGCAAGTAATTAGGGATATAATATTTAAGGATATTTTTCAAAAAGTATTTTCCTATCTAAGGGCAAATATATGTTATTTACAAGGATTTGGGTCCTGGAATGTGCAATCTGGTAATTATTACATACACATAGGTGTGAATATGACTAAATTACTGCTTTGGCCCCCAATACTGAAAAGGAAAAAGGAAATGGAGAACAGAATAGAATAAAGTACAGCTGTGTAGCATAACATAGGCAAAAGAAGAATTGTGTCACTGCCATTACAAAACTTATTCTGGACTTTATGAAATTGAAGAGTTACTTTAAAGTATGTATAAATAAGTCAAAACTTGTGTAAAAGCTTAAAAGGATGGAAAAAGTAAAAATCCTTGCTTTAAATCCTTGTGGTATTTGATGATTTAAGAAGACCAACCCAAATAAAGTGATTTATACTATTTGCTTGTAAAGTGAACACACTACCTTAATTAAGTACACTATTTTTTCTGTCATATGGGTACTCTTAGTATTAGTTACTTCTAAACTAAAGCATGGGATTGTGGAAGAGGTAATATATTTCTTAAACTTATCACAATCTTCTCCACCAGCAGTCCTAATTGTAAGAATCATATAAATTAGAAGCTAAAGTAGTAAACAATTATTGTATATAAAGTAAAAAGAATACGGTTCTTTAAAGATTCGAAATACCAAAAAATACATCATTTAATTTTTGAAAAAACTTAGAAACCAAATATTGCCTTTGTAAGGAAATATATATTGCAAGATCGTGAGTGAGCAACCTTCTTCCTGTCCACAGTCACATTTGCTTAAGAGTAATCTGCTAGGAGCCATATTCTAATTAGAAGTAAGGCTGAAGCAAGTTATGAGTGGAGCCACTGATTCTCTTTCTTTCTTGTGCCCTTTTTTTTCTTTTTTTAATCTCCCTTTTCTTTTCCTTGCTCTCTTTCCCATTCCATCTCCATATTCTCTTTGGCCCATATAGCAGGCTGTCAGGGAAGAGAGAAATCACTCCTACCAGAGGTCTGACTGCTTGCTTGCAAAAGGCAGAGGGCTGGCGTGGCTCAAGGGCCCAGATTGTCCAACCCTGCTTTTAGTTAAGTTGTGTAAAAGAAGAATATTATAAGCAATTGTTGAAAGATTGCTGAAATGTATGCACAAAAAAGGTAGCATTTATCCTAGGAGAACAAGAAACTGTTGTTCCTTGTTGTTAAGTACCACATGAAGTTCTTCCACAAATTTCAAGTTCCATTCAGTCCTTAAAACCACACAATAATTCTGTTGAAATTAGAGATACCCAAATGTAAGTTAAATTCTACTTAAAAGGGTTTTTTTAAAAAAAGAAGAAACCTGGGATATCCATGTGCTCTTTTTAAGTTCACCTCGGTCCTGATTAATTCCTGACTGTATACACAAATCCACAGTTGCATCATGTTATGGTATTTCTAAATTGCTGGTCTTACAAACAGATCATGAAGTGTTTATATAATCCAGTGCTAGAGAATTGGAAAGCCCACCTTCAAATAAATGTATCAGGATTCTTGGAGGGTTTATATTCTGCTTCTTTTGTTATTGCAATTTTGGAAAATAATTATATCCATGGAAGGTTTTCTTTGATAACATCTATAGCTTCCATAGAACGCTACAGGGTGCTGTAAACTTTCACTAGATGGCACTAGAATGCCGTAATTCTTTGAAAGAGTCCTAATTTCCAGCTCATCTCTAAAATAACCCATGCCAGATGTTAGGAATTAAGTTTACCTATTTAAGCTAAGTCAGAGCATAGATTGTGGAACCATATAATTCCCCTCCACACACAGACACAAACACACAGACACCCTTGGCAAGCAAGGAGAAATGTAGTTTTACTTTGATTACTTTATATGATGGTAGTACTACAAAATTAAGCAACAGAATTAAAGGACTGTTTCCTTAAAAATAAAGACTCCTTTGTGTAGTTCTCTGCTTCTGGGGATTACATCGACTCATCGGTGTTATTTTCTTGGCAAAATTATGGAAGTGGTTTGTCACTGCCTTCTGATGCTTTTTCAACTTCTTAGTTTAGTTCAGTGCTATATTATAACATTTTTTCCTTTGCAAACAGGTAATTAATAATAATACTTTGCACACGCTATCAAACAAAATAATAATTATATCTCATTCAGCTCAAAAGAAGGATATAACATTGGAGTAAGATGTAAGTAACATCTAAGAAGCACAGATGCATAGTCACTGCTAGAGTAACAGAAATCACGAACGCTTACTTTATCAGCATAAATACCTGTCCCAACTATTAAATTTGTAAAGAGCCTTCTGCATTTAATATTGCAGAACTCTGATTCCTACATATGATTAGCTGAATCAGGACAGTGGTTTATAATACTTTCTGGTGTAATATTAAAACAAGTTACTATTAAGATTTTAAATACTACAAACAGGCTTGTCCATATAGATCTTAAGATGGCAAGGTTCCAGAAGGAATTTAATGACCTCTGACAATTTGTTGCAGTCCAAGTGTGATATATTACAATTCCCATAAATCTCAGTCAGCAAAGCCAGTAGTTTGGGGAATTCTGTGTTATAACCTTAGTTTGAGCCAGCACTGAGTGGCGGATGGATTAAACATTTTATTAGGAAGTACATTCTAATAATAATCCTATTCTTTTCTTTCCCCTTTTCTCATGTTATTTTGGCATGGAACAAAGTAACTGCTGTCCAACGTTTAAAAAAAGGTTCCCTTTTAATTTTGAAGGATAGAACATGCCCATTCACGATAGCGACGTTTTTGAAACAGAAGATCTCATATCCTTCTAAGCTGCCAAACCAGAATTCTACACAGTGCTAATTCAGTGACTTCAAAGTTACATTATTTCCTTTTTTGACCCTTTTGTTGTATTTTCTAGGAGAGAATTAATGCCAACAAGCTCTGTCCTGATTGCCAGGAAGAGAGTTGCATTTTGGCGGAGCCTCTCTGCAATTTACAATTAAGTAAAAGCTAGCACTAATAATTGGAAGGCTTTAACTGGGCAAATAAACAAGGTGACTCCATTAATTCTGTGTGATCCTTCCTAAATATTAAGATCTTCACTGGAAATCCTACTTAGAGTAGCCACCCACACTTGGTTTAAAAAAAGGGAGAGAAAACCTTTTTGATACTAGAATCTTTCTTGACAGATGACAGGTCTATTCAAGCTTTTAATGGAAGATCTTTTAATTTCTTCCTGTATATGTAAGAATGTTAAGCTTTTGATGCGTACTTCTCTTGCTGTTAATGTATTGTTTTTATTGTTTTTATTATTTTTAATACCCCCCTTCAATTTTTTAATATTACTTTTTGTTTGGGCTCTTATATTTTGTTTTATAGAACATTGAGAGGCAGGATTGAGATAATTAAGATGGAGAGGTAGGATATAAATATGTGGATGGGTAGACAAACAAAGGGACAGAGGTAGGTAGCATATAAAGGGAATTAATCATGCCTTGACTTAAATAATTTCTGTACGGGTAATTTATTAAAAGGACATTGCTCTCAATTTTTTCTGTTGTTCTTATTTCCAAGTGATCTGTTTAAAAGTTTGGTCTGCCTTATGGAAATCCTTTGTGCTTTCTCACCAATTTTTATAGCAGATTTTTACCTGTTAATCCCATTAATGAGCATGCAGTGAGCACAAAACCATAATGTACCTGGCATTACGGATTCGTTTAACATAAAAAAAAAGAAATTGATGGGGTAGAATAATCCTATTTTGCATCCTTCACTGAACATCTTTTGAAAATAATTGTATTCATTTAATTAGAAGATTTCTCCAAATGAAGATTGCACTGGCTTTATCAGATTAAGAGAATTTGCATTGGTGATTCAGATCACTTCACTTAAGTGCCTTGGATTGCATGCTGGAAAATACCTTAGTAAATTGATTCTTATTTTCAAAAACAAATTACATTACTTAACGCACATTCAAAAGTAAAGAAACAGAAAATGTCCAATTATGGCTTCCTATGTAGAATTTCTTCTTCAGTACCATGGATTAGTCATGGCAAACAATGACATTTATTCAACATTAAAAGAGATTATCCAATACCATTTTCACACTGGAAATTCACATGCATAAAATTTAGCATCAAATAAAGGAGATTAGCAAATTAGTTCCATCTTTTTCCTCTTTTTAAAACTGATTTAATTCAAAGGTATTGTTTTAGTCTTCAGAACTATCCAGATTGGCTCATTATGAATGTGACATTTTCCTGTGGTCAAAAATTGTAATTCATACTCCCTTTAACTTTACCTACTAGATAACTGGATAAAGTTGAGATGTTACAATTCTTTTTCTTTTTTAATTCTTTTATACTTCTCATTTCTCATTCTATCCTCATAATGGTTTGCATACTTCATATTTGCATGGAGAAGAAAAATAATATGGTTGTAGCTTGACATTTCAAAAGTTATTAAAGAAACATTCTGAGCAGCCTGTATCCATCTGGTGGCCTCCAGATGTTCTGAACTTCAAGTCCTATAATCTAACAGTATGAGCCAATTGGTGTGGGAATCTGAAGCTCAACACAGCTGAAACACAGTTCAGGTTAAATCACATGTATCTGAGGGAGTGCTGGGAAAGCTTAAACAGAGGTATAATGTGTCAAGAAAGATTCTGCAATCAGAAGGATTTTGTCTCCCTTTTTGTAAGCAGGGTTGGCTGTTCTAGCTGGATGTTCAGTGAAAATCTTAATACTTACAAAGAAACACACAGCCCCCATTCTCAGGGCAGTCATATGAATAATGTTTAGACCAGTTTTCTCATGGGATCCACTGTAAATGCAATCAGCATAAAGACAAACCAGATCTGTAAAAGCTGGATAGACAATCACAATCTATTTATTATTATTAATTTACCACATTCATATTCCACCTTTTCTCTGCAAGCTTTAGGCAACTAAGATGGGTCTCCCAATCCCAGTAAGATGTAGATTGGATTGAGAGTTGCTGAGTTAGGGATGGGGCCAAGACAGAGAAAGACAAATTCAGAATACTAATCTTCTAAAAAGCATCATCAGCAAGGCCATATTTCTTCATTCTGGATGTAGCCACAAAAATTGCATCCATTCATGGTTCCATTCACACATGCCTCGTATGGCCAGGTCTCCACCCTCACCTTCCTATCCATTCACAAACATAAATGAGATAGCTTGAAAGCCATTTGGAAGTATGAATGTCACTGAGTTCAGACTGCCAATGGGTTTTTCTTTCCTTGCTCTGGAGATACCCTCTTTCCCACAGAGACAGTGATACTTTTGAAAAAGCAGCTCTGATACATTTTGCAAAGCATCTCTTTCCTTACTTTCCCATCAGGAAATGCCAAGATAGGGACTTCCAGGGAAGAAATGGCAGACTGAAGACAGCTCTGCAAAAAGTGGAGCTGATGACCATGATGGGATAAAGAGCTGGCGAGTAGACCAGCTCTTCGGTTCTTCTTCTCCAGACAAGGAGAGGACTTGAGATTGCCCACAAGCGCTCCAGACTGTTGCTCCTCGTGATGAGACTGCAAGACAGCAGTCTCTGGTGGGTTTAGAGCTCTGGGAAATGAGGGAATAACCATCTTGCCCAAACTGCTTTTGAAAGGACACTAAGTTCGCATACGTCCTTTTCTAATCCCTTTCAGAAATTGCTTGTTAACTGCTTTTCAGCTATTAGGAACCTTTGGACTGACAAGTCCGAAAATACCAGGTGAGTTTCCTTCAATCTTTAGTGAAAGAAGTTTTAAACACAAATTCAAGGACTTAAAATTTGGGGGCAGAGGGATAAACAGCAAAAAAGTGACTAAATTTTTTATTTTAGAAAGTTACAAATGGATTAAGGGTCCAGAAAAATTTGAAATAAGATTTTGGAATTAATTATAAAGAATCCTTCCTATGGAAAAATGCTTTTGTTTTGAATTTTTTTTAAAAAAATAGTAAGATAAGATTTTAAAAATTGGACACTAGAGGGAACTAAAGATTACAATTAAAGGAGAAGAACACTCAAATGCGACTTACAATCACAGAATGAAGCAAAATATTTTAACATTGGACATATTGGATGTTTTGAATAATGGACCCAGAAGTTAATTTTAATAGTGTCTGCCTCTATAGATAAACTGCATCTAAAAGATGTTATGGAAAAGGAACACGTTTTACCTGACAAGATTGTGACTTGAAAGATTTACAAATGACAGGCTATAAGAATGACATGGAAAAAGATGTTATGCTGGACACACAAAAGAAACCTGCTGATGTCTTAATAATTACAGATAAGAGATGGGATATGGGAGGAAGAGATCATTTGCTGTATTTTAAGAGAAGGTGATAAGTTACTAAAATTGTTTATACTTGTGATGAGGGTGGGAAGTCACTTCTTTATATATTTCTTTTCTTTTTCTTTACTATATTCTTTTTTTCTTTCTTTTCTATTTCTCTTTCTCTTTTTCCCTTTTTTTCTTTTCCCCACCTTCTACTCTTTCTTTTTATTCTTCTATTTTTTTTCCAGTGTGTATTAATTTTTGTTTTTACTGTTGTAATTATAATCTTTAACAAAATTACTATATAGAAAAAGGAATTGCCAAGATAGGAGCTGTGGCACACCAGTTTGCTATACTAGTCATGGATTGCTGAAATACAAAAATACCCAGGAATATTAACACCAGACCTGGACGACAAAAAACAGTATATGACAGGAAGGGAGAATAGCACGCAGATTAAGAGATAAATTTTTATTACCAAATCCGTACAGGAAAAAAGCTAAGAAGATCTAAAGGAAGTTAGGATTGGTTTTGCTCAATTTATGGAATACCTATCATATTACAATTGTTAAAGTAATAATTTAATTTGCTTCTGGCTCTATTGCTATTTATGGTCTTGCTCTCCCAGACTTATCAAATAGTTATAGGAAAAATCTCTTCAGGAACTAGACAGATGGAATTAAACATGAGCTTTTATTAAAGAAGCAAAATGTAAACCTCCTACCGGGTTTGAAAACATTATAAAGTTTGGGAAATTAGCCACACTGTAACATCATCACAGTGGTGATGTAAGCTTGTTTTTCAGGCATATACAAATCCTGCCCATTTTGTTATTTATTGGCAGTTCTGTTCAGGGCCAGAAAAGAGTGAAATAAATTAATTTGGTAGCAATGTTCATATAGTGTCCAGTGTGTAATTGCTTCAGATTTGAAAACATGTTGACATATTTGCCAGGGAGCACATGCTTATTTGCCTTCAGAATTCCCATAAAGAACAATAGAAATATTACAGCATTTTTAACCCTTATGAACTACAGGTAGTCCTTGTTTAGTGACTGCCTCATTTAGTGACCATTCAGTTACGACAGTGATGAAGAAGTAACTTTATGACCAATCCTTCAGCAAAGGAAAGCTGAAGTAAGATCATAAGCACAGTCACAGTTTCACATAGTGACTGCTTTGCTTAATGACTGAGTTGCTGGTCCCAATTTTGGTTGCTAAACAAGGACTACCTGTATTGTTTTATCTGCTATCTCAGTTAATTGTATAGATTGGTGTATCTACTGTTTTAATGTATTTACCCTATATTTCCTTCTTAAGCATAATTTCAGTGCAGATCAAGAATCTGGCTACAAGCAGTTTTCCAAGTTGTAAGATCTTATCTAATGATTATAGGAGGCCAGGTTAACCTGTTACGTCTCTCAAAAAGGGAAGAAATGCTGAATTGGCTCCTTTAAAACAATTTTTGAAACTTAAAAAATTAAATATATAAGTATGTACAAAATACAAAATGGGGTAAGGGACTATAATAGTACATTCCAGCACTGGGCACTATAATAGTACATTCCAGCACTTTAAGCCATTTTTTTTTCCCTGTGGCTTGGTTCACACATAATCCTAAACCATAAACCATAATTTATAAACTACGATGGTGGCTCAAAATAGCACACAAAGCAAAAAGAAAAAGAAAATACCAAACTATACTATATATTAGTACAATAAATAATCCCAGCCATTCTGTCCTCTCTTTTTACCAAATATGTTAATTTAACCATTTCAAGTACAACCAACCTTTTCATCGTGGTTCTAATGGCCCCCAGGAACATGTTCTTAGCTGTTATCTGGTAAGAAAAAAAACTCTTGTAGCACAGAATTTAACACCAAAAGGGGGAATACCTGTGCCAGGCATAGGCAACACTGGAATTGCGGAGAGCGTGTGATGGGTTCTGACAAAATTACATAGGACAAGACATTCTGAAGGCTGTTGCTCATACCCTTGTTAGTAATGCCTAAATTACTGTAAATTGGCCCGTAAAGAACGCCTGTAATCTTAAGATGGTGGAAAAGGTTGTGTACTTACCAGACCATCGAAGTGCTGCCACATAACACCACGCTATGAGAGCTGCATTGGTTACTGCTTGTTTCTGAGTACAGTTCAATACATTGATAATCACATATAAGCCCTGCATGGCTGGGGACTGGAGTCTTTTAGAGAACTAACTCTTATTCCAAGTAAATTCTGTCCATCTGATTCAGGTGAATAGAGGGCCCCTGCTGAAGGTCCTCTTCTTCAGGAGGTACGACAGGAGGGAGGAAAAGTGGGTGCCCCCGGTAACTGCTGCCCTCTAATGGAGCAGCTTAATCCAAGACAATAGTGGCCTCCAACTCTTATGGCCTTCAAGGGAATAGTTAAGACCTTGCAGCTAAAGAAAGATCCATGCCATTATGGCTTAGTTGCTGCTTATTGTTGTGCAGGTATTGGTTTTTATTGTACAGTTAATCGGTGTTGCATCTTGATTTGGTACACTGTCCAGAGCCTCTGAAGTGTGGCAGTTTATCAGATACATAAATATATACATAAAACCACCATTGAAGGGGCTTGATACCCAATCACAACTACCATCCCATTAGGTCTGGCAGGAAAGGCATGTTGCGGGTCTCATCCACGAAGGAGTGTCATCTGATGGGACCCAGGAGGAGCCTTTTCTGCTGTGGCACCTGCCCTACGGAACAACATCCCCCCCTGAGGTCAGTTTGGCCCTGACCTTGCTGGCCTTCTGCAAGGGCCTGAAGACATGGCTTTGCTTTCTGGCCTGGGGATCCAGTAACCTGGGTATGGAGCTTGCAAAGCATCTGTGTTGCTAGGAAAATGAGGGCCCTCTCCTGCAGATTATGGGGCACTTTATGGTTTTTATTGTTTTTAATGTTTTTAAATGGTTTGGGTTGTTATGTTTTTGGTTATTTTGTTGTATTATTTTGTGTCTTTTTAACTTTGTATACCTCTCAGAGTCTCGTATGTGAGATGGGCAGCTCTATATATTTACCAAATAATGTCAGATGGATATAGCTGTCAATGGTTTTCCCATTTACAGTTACCAGAAAAATTTAAAATTCATAAAAAGACTTATGGTATGGAGCAAAGAAAGACAGAATTTGAAGTACCATTGTGTACTGATGATGAACATGTAATTGCTAGAATGTATAAACTTTTGTTGAAATTTGTAATAGAAGAAGAACAGGTTAAAAATGTATGATGAAGTTGGCTAAGAATGATGGTTATAATATACAGATGGATCAATGGGAAAATATGTGGTCAAAAGAACTGAAATTTACGTTATGTTATGAACTTAAAGAGAATTTTTATAAAATGATGTATTGTTGGTACATGATGCCAGAGAAATTTTCTAGAATGTGTAAAGGCATTCCAAATGTATGTTGGAAATGTGAACAACATGAAGGGACATTTCATCATGCTTGGTGGATATATAAAAAAGCTAAAAATAATTGGATTCAAATACATACTTTGATACAGAGGATTTTAAAGATTAGTATTCAATTGAAGCCAGAACTTTTTCCTTTTAGGATTGATGGATAAACAGTTGGAAAGAGCCATGGAAGATTATTTCAATATGTGATTACTGCAGTGAGGTTACTATATGCACAAAGATGGAAAGATTCGGCATTACCCCCCATGGAGTAGTGGTTGGTGAAATTGACAGAACTTGCTGAGATGGCCAAACTGACTTCTTTAATTAGAGAAAGGTCATTATTGACATTCATCAATTACTGGAAACCCCTTATGGACTTTTTGCATTAAAAAAAAGAAAATGATTTTGTGACTTATGGTTTTGATGATCAGAAAGAATAGGTTATAGAAAGAAGGGAATTAGGATGTAATCTTAGAGAGAGAGGTTTGATTAGAATCAAATTGTATGCTGAGAGGAAGATTGGAAGCCGTTTCTTTGTATTTCTTTTTGTTTTCTGTTCTTTTTCTTTTTTATATCTCCGTTTTCCTCTGTCTCTTCTTTCCTTTTACATTTACTATATCTTTTTCTTTTAATGTACTTATTATATATGTAAAATCTTTTAATAAAAGCTATTTCAAAAAAGAGTTGTAATTTTTTTTCTTCTATACTTCTCCTGTGTAGCTTTATGTAAATGTGTATGGTGGGTATTATTCTACAGGAAGATTGAAATTAAAGGAGAGGAAGCAATGATGTCTTTCATGTCCTTTTTTGATAAAGTACCTTGGAGTGAACCCATCATATCAATTGAATATTTAAAACATAGTGATGTTAAGGGTATTCTGTCGTTCTTCTCATTAAAGTCACATGTTTGTTTAAAATAACACTGCTCATGTTTTCTGCAAGTTCTTAAACTTTATTGGGCGGAATACAGACATGTAGTTTACAGTATAGTTTAAAAAGGCTTCCTTAAGCTCTGTGTTGTAGAAATATACGATATTACTATTGTTTCATTTTAAGCCAAAGACATATTTTATGCACCTATAAAGGAATGTGAATATTTTGTCCTCACGTTAGCATTATTTGAGTAAGTGATACAGATATAAACTTACTAACATGCACAAAGATATTGTGTAAGTTCATGTATTTTGTTTTCATTGGCTGCTGTACTAAGGAGCTATATATTATAGAACGGATGAGCCAGAACCGTACATATGGCTGCGAACATATTTTGAAAGGCTTTTTTTTTTTTTTTGCTCCATTCAGACTTCTGGCTGAACAAGTAACTTGTTTTAATCTTGAGCAGCAGTTTGTCTTGACCAGGTAACAGATTGCAGTAAATGTTTCTGGTTGCAACCAGGCATATTGGCCCTGGCTTTGGATGTTTAGGATTGTGGCCAACATCTCTCTGGAAATCTGTATAGTAAATAGATGAAAAGGTAATGAAGTAGAACACAGTGCAGGGGAAACATAATGCAAGTTCATTCATGGCCTTTTGCCTGACTTCATACCATTTAGTCTTTCCAGTTACTGTAAATACAAATTCTAGACATTTATTTTCCTAAGGAATAAATTTCATCCTCTAAACCTGGAAAAAGCAATCCTTTTTAATGGATCAGTATGTTAAATTCCAGCAAATTAGAATATGAAAAATGGTTTTCAGTTTCTCACAACTCAGAATGTTAGAGAAAGGGACACTTTTTTTCTTCAAAGTCCCACTATTTGAGCAGATAATTTATTTTTATTTAAAATCTATTTCAGGAGATTGCTAACAATTTTGACATTTTCAGGTAAGAAAAAACCTATTACACTAGTGGTTGCATTTTCCACAGTAAAAAAAGAACCAAGTAGGGAATTAAATCAGCTAACTCAGTTTAAATTATTCCAGATTTGTTGTGTTTAAACCTTACACTTCATTTATACAGTATATAATAGGATGCCAGTAATAGTGGCACATACAATTTATACTAGCAACAGTGCATGCAAGAGATTTTGTTTTGCAACTCAAGGTTGAAGATGAGAAATGATTCATGTCTACCCCTTCCTCCAAGGTTCTCATTAAAGTGATGCTTTTTTGACCTATGCCATTATAAACCAGTCTCAAATGCAAGAAGGCTTGTACTAATGAGTACCAGACATACCTTTGCTTCTTACAATTAGGGTAAAGTCAGTGGCAGAGCCAGATGGGGCATTTATCCAGGAGTCAATAATGGCATTAAAGAGGTAATTTAACTGGCTCATCTCTAGAATGGCTTTGTAGTTTAGTCTGATATTTAATAAGATACGTTTATTAACTGAAACCTTTGTATCTGAAACTGGTAAGTGAACATCCATTTTAAATACATAAAACATAGCTACACTATACTGAAATCAAGAACAATCCAGCAACCAGAAATGTTAACCTTATCAGAAAATGCCTGCTCAGATTCAAACCTTTGTTGGAATATTTAGAAAGACAGAACTGACATAGGGGTTGCTGTCATAAATCCTCTTAAGGCATTTACCTGAGCGTGTGGAAGGGAATGGTATGCACATTATAGCTCCACTCCTTTCTCTCCTTAACCTCCATGCTTGCTGCTAGGAGTGCTGAAGGATTGAATGCACTTTTGTTTGAATGAAAGTCCTGCCTGGGAGCCTGCTTGACAAGAATCTTAGATGATGCTGGAAACTGCACTTGGGTTCAAATTAGCACAAGTACAGCTCCCGTTGAGAACTTCATACTGAATGCATGGAGACCAAAGACAGGAGCGGTAGCCTATGTGATGAGCTGTATTCTCTATTCTGTGTGAAGCCCATCATGCATTCGTATAAATTCTCTAACTCCTGTCTTTTTTCTGCCCTTTCTCATATGGCTCAAGATAGACCAAGTTTGTGTGTTTATCATTCTTGAACCTGAATGACAAATCAGTTTCCCAGTTTAAGGAAGTCTGATGTTCAATGGACTGTCCCTGCAGCCATTGTGCTTTTCTGAGCATAGAGGTGAAGAAGGTGGAAATATCTAAGCAACGTGAGCATGAACAAGCCTGAAGGGGAATAATTATTCCAGTTTATGATAATATGCACCTCTTAAAATAACATTTGTCTCTCTAAAGATATTCAAAATATTCACAAAACACACTTGGAATTATCCTTTTAATATTTCATTTAGGATTAAAATAGTATGCCATGTACCCTGTCTTTTTATTAAGCCTTGGTTAACAAACTTGATTCACAAATTTTCATTTGTCTGTTCCTCTTTTTTTTTCCAACCCATCTGAATCTCATGAATTGGAATAATGTGTTTATACTTTGCTATAGGGAAGTGGGGGTTAGGTAAATCCGGAGAAATATAAAAGTCAAATGCAAGCGGAATGGGGTCCTGAAGAAGTGCTTTGTGGTAAAACAAGACATTTGGTAAAGAAGAAATGAGTATTGAATGAATGTGGATTGAATACAAAACTGAGTGACCATTTTGAAAAAAGTACAATCAGGTTTGTTTATATAGGGAGAATGAATGAGGACTGAATTGCAAAACAAAAATATGAAGAAAGAGTGGGTGAGTAGATGAGTAAAAGGAGGGAAGAACAAAATAGTTGGATGGCATTGTTGAAATCCTGAAAGGGCAATGTATGATGAGCTGTATGAATGTAGTAGAAATGTGGATGGTTTGTAAGGAAAGAAAGGATGGAAATGTCCAGTAAATGGTGTTGCTATGAACTAGTTTTTTGTATGTTTCCTTTTTTTATTGCTATGGTTTTAATTTCATTGGCTTACTATTTCTTACTTTTTTCTGTGTTCTGCATAATGTTGCCTATTTTGTGTATGTGTGTGGATGTATGCATGTATATGCATACGTACACATACATATGCCATTTTAATGAGATTGAAATTAATTTAAGAACATGAGAAAGATGAATCAAATATGTTGCTGTAGTTTCTAATGTAATCTTGCTTTGTAATGTAATCTTACAAATGTATTCAAATATTTCAGATTGAGATAAACAACTGTGGATTTAACAAGACTGCTGCTTTATTGAATTACAGGGTGATCTGTATTGCATAGATTTGATTACATAGTGTTAGAACAGCAGTGTTTGCACCAATACTGATACAATTACAGTTGTATCAGGACTTACATGGTAAAGTCCATCTTCCATTATCTTCGTTGTTGTTGTTGTTTTGCCTGTGGTCGCCACACAGAAGCACTTTATCGGGAAGTGGCTCCAAATGAATGAATTTGTTTATGAATATTAAAACAAAAATAAGGCCTAACATGTTGCATGTGATATAAACTTCACTCCTTACATGCTTGCATGCAGTGTCATAATACAAGTATGAAGTAGCAAGCCTGTGCTGTCTTGCATGGTTATCTGGGATTGGCTTGCGCTTCTTAACCCTGAGAAAGTAGACAGAGTACTTTGTGCTTTTAGCCCAGCCACCTATGGACTCAACCCCTGTCAAGTGAAAGTTGCTGGACAGGTGATAAGGCTGAATTTGGGTAGTGGTAAATGCATCTTTGAAAGAGGGGTATTTCCCTCCCATCTTGGAAAAGGTAGTGATATATCCCTTCTTCTTGAAACCATAATTTGATGTAACTTAGACAACTATTGTCTGTATCCATCTCTCCCTTTGTAGAGATTATTGCTGAGAAGGTTTACAGTTAGGAGAAACCTGATAAAATTGATTTTCTGGTACCTCATCAGTCAGTATTCAGACCTGGGTACAGGATGGAAACAGCATTAGTTGTCCTGGTAGATGATCTGTGATGGGAAAATAATGGGAGTGCAGTTATCCTACTTTCTGGGAGCCTTCTGTACCATTTACCATGGTGTCCTGAATTGTTTGCAAGAGTTGGGAGTGAATGGTGAGTGGGGGTCAGGGAGAGGTCCATGGACACATCATTGAGGGTACCATAGAGCCCATCGGTCAGCACGGGATAAGGTGTCATCAATATGCAGATAACAAAGCTATACATTTCTACCCCAGGTCTAGCAAGAGATCCTGACCTGGTGTATGGGTCTAGATGGGAAAAACAGGATCAGGCATCATAGAAGTTGCAGTAAAAAAATAAATAACCAACCAACCATGAGGGATTTTTCCTGTGTAGTACACTATATAATAATCATTTTATGTATGATTATTGCATCGTATGCAACAGTGGAAAATGAATTTACATTTAAACATGGGCTATTTTAGTGCAATCAGTAGCTTTCAGATAAATATTTCTGCTGTATACGTGGGTTCTGTATAAACAGGTTTTTTTTGGGGGGGGGTTGGAGATTTAACTGAAGATCAATATTTATCTGTGTGTATGTTCTGGTATAAATAGATTATTATTATAACAGCTCCCCCTAATCTGGTGATCTCAAACGTGCTGTTTGTTTGGGAATTGTGGGTCCAACACATCTGGAGAGCACTGAGTTGAGGAGGACTGTTTGACGCTTGTTCTAATCTCTGTGTACTGATGCATCCAGATGATGAACTACTGTTTTTCTCACAGCTTACCAGCCACAAATGTCCAGAAGGAAGGAGGGTTGGATACTGCATTAAATAGAACAGAATTGCTCTATTGCATTTGGAGAACGATAAGAATAAATTTGTGTTCCATAAACATTTAGACATTTATGGGCACAGAATGCATTTATTCCCTGATAACCTCTCTTTGGCACTGGATGTATCACTTGGCTACCATTATTCTGCTTGCTGAAACACATCTTGTAAGGATGTTCTACATGAATCTTCACTGAGATCCATGTCTGCCAAGATTTTACATCCTCATAAAATTAATTGCAACCTGCCCACAATAGGGAACAGTGAGAAATTGAACTCAGATACCTTGCTTGTCCATTAAACCTGAGCTGATCAGTTCAGTGATTGCTGATTTTTCCCATAGTGTGGTAAAATTATTTCTAACATGAGTGATATTATCTGATTACATTGTCCTCATAAAGGGTCTGCAATCTTGTGGGCTGATAAGAAATGAGGCATGCTTCTTGCCTTCATCTGATCTCAGTGATTTTGTAATTAATTTGGAAACAGAACAGGTGGGGTTGACATCATGAGAAAGATAAAGCTGCCCACAAAGACTACAGGAAGCCTATTGAAAATCTGCTAAGTACTACTGTTCTTTTCAAAATTCAGCTGGCATTGGCATTGGCATCCATTCAGGACTACATGATTACTCAACCATTGATAGGTGTGATTGGGATAAGGACTATTTCTCCCATTCCTTTCTAACCATGTAACACCTGTTGAAAGGTGCAGTAAATTTATGGAGTCCAAAGGTATTAAAAAGATCAACAGATATTCTATATTAGGGATCACTGTGACTACCAGGTATATTAGGCATACAATTCAACAACCAAATGAGGCTTCCAGCTCAAAGAAATATTGTGAATTTATGCCATAAAATGTTCTAAAACAAAAGATATTCTCTGCTTATCATCAAAATACCATTTGATCTGATTCAGCAAGGAAGTTATGCTGATTGTTATGCTCACATTTGTGTGGCATCTACCAAATGAATTCCACAACAGAGTAGGTATTTGAATAGGAATCGCCAAAGTCCAGCCCTTTAATCATTTTCAAAAGCAGGCAAGACAAAAAGCAAATAGGGAATTGGATTTAATCTAAGAGCAGACAGAACATTGCCATTTGCTTTAAATGTAAATAAAGCAGATACACAAATCATCTAAAAAGCATATCATGGTGCATTTGACTTTAAAACCTAGCCTTTAATGGTATTGCCATTTTTATACTATCAAGATACATTTCTCTTTCGTTACTGGAAACATGTGCTGCTTAAAACTACAAACATGAAGGCACATTTTCACAGTGCATTAATATGTATCTTTAAACAACCCCTTTCTAACTAGCTGGTGATAAAGAGGACAGAAAAACTAGAATGTATTTAGGCTTTTCTTTTCATGCACACACATATTGGTCACCACAATACAAAAAAGATGCTGAGGCCCTAGAAAGAGTGCAGAGAAGAGCAACAAAGATGATAAGGGGTCTGGAGGCTAAATTCTATCAAGAATGGCTAAGGGAACTAGGTATGTTTAGCTTAACAAAGAGAAGACTGAGGGGAGACATGATAGCATGATTCCAATACTTGAAGGGCTGCCACAGGGAAGAGGGTGTCAATTTATTCTCCATAGCACCCGAGGGCAGGACAAGAAGCAATGGGTGGAAGCTGGTCAGAGGGAGATCCAACCTGGAAACGAGGAATTTCCTGACAGTGAAAACTATTAAGCAGTGGAATTAGCTTGCCTCCCAGAGTTGTGGATGCTCCATCACTGGAGGTTTTTGAGGAAAGATTGGACAACCATTTTCCAAGATGGTATGAGGACTCCTGCCTTGAGCAGGGGGTTGGACTAGAAGACCTCCAAGGTCCCTTCCAACCCTATGATTCTATGATATAATTATTATTTATTGCCCCTTTTCCCATCCATGTCTATCCCATGAGCCATTTTTTAAACTATAACATATACTGCTTTGTTTACTCTTTTTCTTAAATGCAATTGCAGAATACCCTAGCCCTGGGATAGGGTCTTAAAGTCCTCCCAATCACCCTTTAAAAAAGACCTAGTTGTGATTAGGTTCCCCTTGCATCATCTCCACTGCTGGAAGAGTTCTGTTCTAATTTTAACCACTTACGATTTCTGACTGAATTGAGAAACTGAGCACCTTCCTTAGCCAGAACGTCCCTTTTCCCCTTTCTAAGAATACCTAATCATATGTTATATACAGTAAGCACACCCTGCTTTCCTGGCCATAGTCCAAACCTGTTCTAGTGACTCTTATATTTATGGCTCAGATCTTTCATTTCTGCAGGACCAGCCTCTGAGTAAAATCTTTCCACCTTGTGTACTCTACCAGGAAAGTTACGCTTTTGATTCTCTCTCCCTGGGTAGTTGGGGGACAGGAGCAAGGAAGAAGTCCTTTTCAGTGGGTTCCCCAGCCTTGTGGAAGGTTCTTCCCCCAAGGAACCTTGCCCCAAAACAGGTGATGATCATCCTCTTTTGCCAGGCCTTTGGAGAATAGGTTGATAGGAACTGTGGCTGATGCATTTTGTCCCTGATACATTTTACAGTTAGAGTTGACTATTTTGTAGTTGTGATTTGATGGCAATTAGTTTTGTTATGGCTATTTGTCCTGAGTCTTGTGATGGAGGCAGGATACAAATATTGTTAACAGTAATAAATAAATAAAATTAATTAATTGAACACTAAAGTTTGTAAAAATCAAACTTTCAGCTACTTTGAATTGGACTTTCCTTCTTTTTGTAAACACATGCCTTATTCAGGATAAATCTTCTACCCCATAGAGCAGTATATTCCTGTACTTGTATGTTACAGTAGTATATTTGCTAGTAAGCCTGCAAGATTCTGTCATTAATTTTCTCCCCCTCCTCCAGTATGTATTTCTGTCAAAAAGGTTGCCAGATCCTGTTAATTTATTTTAGACTGGCATGATGTAATCGTTAACAGGCGTAATGAAGATTGAAGGTTTAATAATGCCAAGTGTTACAAATTTCTGTTTAATCATTCCTAAATTGATTAGTTGCTCTTGCCCAAATGCTTAGCCATTGAAAGGCAGGGAGCTAAAGATCCGTGCTCCTGTGGTCGAGCTTTGATGGATGTAGCTTTGGTACAGTGGTAATTGAGTTATTGAATTTACTCATCTTCCAAATGATGTTTGCATTGTCTCAGCCATATGTGTTTAGGGCCAAGGGAAGGTCATTAGGAGCTTCAGTCCGGGGGCATGTTTAGGTTAAAGTGATTTGGAACAGCCCACACTGAGCTTACTCAATTAAAAGAAATAGCACAGCAAGAAGTGAAGGGTGACAGAGGAAGGAGTTAGGGTGGATGTCACACGCTGGTCAGTTGCCAGGTCCCAAAGGTCTCTTTAAAAGAGTCTGAAGGTCCTTTAAGTAAATGTCTACTTCTAGCCCCAGGCTCTTTAGCTGTTGACAAATGGCTGCTGTAACTGGGAGCCAATTTTGTATGAAGGACACCTAGAAATGAAACCCTTTGTTTTATAGCTAAAGATGGGAGATACAGGGCCAAGGTAAAATACCAACTAATAAACCTCCCTGTTCTGTGAAAGAGAAGTGCTTTGATAGAAGTCTTGTCTATTTGTTCACAATATAGAATTATCCTTGGTGATCTGTACAGAGGTGCATCTCTTATGAAGTAAATTTAAAATGGCAATACTGAAAAAAAACACAGAACATTTTTGGAGGGTCTTTGAGCTATACGACTATTATTTTTGAAAGAAATCTTAATTACAGATCTTATTTGAAAGCAAGCTTGACTGAGTTTCCTATTCATCAGCTTTCAACCCATTTGTACTGAAGGTTGGCTTAGCAATTACAAGCACAGATAGAACTCATTCTGTGTAAGTCCTGTCGCAGCTGAGTAATTACATAAATGTGATGTTATGCTGAATTTTGGGTGCAGAGGTGTGATTATTATAAATATTTAAGGTAGGGATTTATAGCTATAGTAAACTGGTTGAAAATCTTCACATGTGTGAAAACACCAATAATATACAAGGTGATTTTTCTATTTGTAGTAATGAGTGATGTTGCACTTAATTTGGCACTTTGGAAGGGGTTAAACTCTGCAACTGGCTTCTCCCTAGTACAGGCTGAGATTAAGAGATTTAAGAATTTAATTATTTCTTTTCACACATCATTAGAATTAGAAGTTCCTCTAGTTCACCTCCCAAATGGCCTAAACTCTCACAGCGTTGCTGGATCCTTTGAAATTTTAACAATCTCACCTTATGAGATCTCATACAAGAATGCTGATTTCTTTTCAGCTTGCTAGTATTCTCAAATAAGATATTAACTGAGTCTGCTGTAAATCTCACAAGACTCGCCAGCCTTGCAATATTTCAACCATTTTTCATTTTTTAAATTGTTATTTTACTTACAGTAGCTGGGAGGTGTGCCCTGACCCTCAGCAGTCCTGTGATGTCAAGAGCTTCCATGCCCTTAAATATTCTTTTGAAAAAAGTATTTTGATGCACAAGTTTTGAGAATAAGCTGTCCCTATTAACTAATACCATACTATGCAAATTACAGTAAATCTATTCATTGCTTTTTATTGAGATGTAGAGCTTAATGGGTTTTTTTAATACTTCAGTGTTGTGGAAGTAACATCTAATTTTTGTAAAATGAAATGTTAATAACAAAATGGCTTAATATAATACATGAGATGTATTATAGATGGGGAGAACACACTTTAAATTCACTAATCTGTAGCCTACCTTTACATAAACAGTGCCTTTCAAAATAAATACTGTAGTATAGTCCTTCCATTTTCCCTACCCCAGAAGGCAGAGGAGAAACATAGATGCCTGCCCTCTAGAAAATCTGTATAATATAGTTTTAAAAGCTGTACTTATTTTTACACCTATTCTAACATCCTCCAAGGAAGAATCTTATTCTATCTCAGATGGCAGGGGAAGGAGACTCATAATCTAAATCCAATACTTTGGAATATTTCAATAAAGCTGGCTGTTTCAGAAAGTCTACCCTTAAAGAAACAGATACTGCATAAACACTGCTTTGTATCTGATTTCTATCTACCAAATACTATTAAAATCACCGGTAATATTTCCTAATCCTTCAGAGCCGGGAAGAACACCAGCCTTTAATCAATAAGCATTTGATAAATGCATTGCTTGAGGATATTGTACTGACTGATGGACCATAATTGTGGAACTACATTGGTACTTCTGCACTGAAGCCTTTTATGAGAGACCAACTTTCTGAGTGCTAGACACATTCATTGCTAATGAGAGTTGTACTTTCAATATGTAGGATTAACAGAGCTTCCCACGAACAAATGTAACAAAGACCATTTCCCCACCATTAAGGCAGAAACCTGTAGCCTAAGTACAGCAAGGGGGAAAAGCCTTTACCTTGCTCAGCTTTGGCTTCATCACCGATGATGGCAAAATCACACTTTAAGGGCAGTTAAAAGAAGCCCACTGGAATGATTGCAAGGGATAGAAGACAGCACTGCTTATTCATCCTTCAAAAACTGTCATAAGGATATAACTTAAAAGGATTTTAATCAGTAGTTGAGTACAAAAGGCAAAGTGTTTCTCTTCTGGCTATAGTTCTTCTTGACAACCATTCTTCATCAAGAGGGAGGCATCAGTCATGTCACATTGAAAAAGAAAAGGTCTATTTGATTGATCCTATGATTAACTGCAAAAAAAGCATGAACTCTTAAAATTCAGCAATCTGGACAACATTTCTATCAAGGCTCAGTCATCCAAATCCACTGATTAAGTAGACTTTGTGGATAAAGTAGTTTACAGGATTTCAGTCAGACAAGTTGCCTTAAAACATGGAACAATGTAAAACCTGTTCTTCTCTGTCGATTTGTTTTTCAATAACTAGCTGATGCATAGATATGAGCCAGAGCAGAATGGTGGCATGGAGACGGGCATTATCACTTTGGCTGCTTCTGTGATTGCAGTTTGAATCAGGGAAGCATAATCCACAATTTGGATTGGAACAACAACAAAGGGAAAGAGTTAAAGCTCTTTTCCTAAGACACGCAATTGGGTGCTTGCTCATTTGATTAAAAAAAATGCAAAAAGGTTAAATATGTAAAACATCTTACATTGAGTTGTCCTTAGATATCTTCTGTGAAAGGAAAGAGCATTTGAATCACAGAATGTCTGAGTTGGATAGGACTTAAACAGAAATCCACTCAACTGTCTCCAGTGGTGGCCATCCAGCTCACATTTGAAGGAGAGTCCACCACTCTTTTAGGCATGCTGCATCACTGATTAACAGTTCAGGAAATTCCTCATGATGTTCAGCCTTTTCAATTCTTTTTTCATTTCAACTCACTGGTCTTCATTCTGCTCTTGGATTCACATTGAACTGTTTTGCCCCTTATATGTTAAAGCCTTTTAAATCTGTATACACTTCTATCTCTACTTAGCCTTCTCTTTTGTAAGCTCCTTTAACTATTCCTCATAGGCTGGGTTTCCAAACTCCACTATCTTAGTAGTTTTGCTCTGAACCTGCATCAGCTTCTATCTGTTCTTTTGAAATATATGCTCAGGACTGGGCACTGTATTCCAAGTGCACTTTAACTAATATGAATAACTAATAAGAATGTGTAATGGCACTATTTCCTCTTGTGATCTGGACACAAAGTGATCAAAGATTGCTTTGGCCTTGTAGTTGCTCCCTCACAGTTTTTGCTCACTAGTATTTCTGGATCCTTCAGACATCCACTGCTCCAAACTATCTTTCCAATTCTATTCATATGCATTTGATTTTTCCAACCCAGATGTAGGAACTTACATGTGCCTCAGTTAAATCATGTTGGATTTAACCCAATTACATCCACAGAATTCCTTGGTCTTTCAAAAATAGATGAGGTTAGTCTGACATAACCTTTTCTTGACAAAGCCATACCAGCTACTCATAATGATAGCACTCTTTTCAATATGCTCATAGTCATGCTGATTGGCAGTCTTTCCTAGTACCATGCTCAGTACAGATTTTAGCCTGGTCTGTAATTTCCCCATCTTTCCTCTTCTCCTTTTTAAATACTGAGACTATGTTTGGTCTCCAGAACTTCTATTGCTTGAAGTCTGAAAGTGGTATTATGGAATGATCTTTCACTGAAAAGCTTAAATCAGGCTTTCCCAAGCTGGTATCTTTCCCATGATGTTAGATCTATGACTTCCAAATTTCCAACCCAGCATGGGAAGTGTCAGGCCCAGCCCAAGAACTTCAGAGAATCAGTTCAGCCAAACTGCAGCTCTTTATTTGCGTACACCATACAGACAGAATCTTGTCAGACTGAAGTTACTTTACCTAATGCTAGTACCTTTGTTTAATTCATGACTAGTAACAGAATGGTTCACTGTAGATGTACAGGTAGTCCCTGCTTAACAACCATTCATTTAGTGACAGTTCAAACTTATGACAGTGCTGAAAAAACCAACTTATGACCAATTCTCACACTTATAGCTGTTGCAGCGTCCCCCCAGTCACATGATCACAATTTGGGTGCTTGGCAACTGGTTCACTTTTATGACCAATGCAGTGTCCCATGGTCACAGGACTGCCAGTTTTGACCTTCCCGGCCAGCTTCTGGCAAGCTAAATCAATGGGGAACTGCATGATTCACTTAACGTCCACATGCTTCACTTAACACCAGCGGTGATTCGCTTAACAGCCACCACAAAAAGTCATAAAATCAAGTCAGATTTGCTTAATGACTGCTTCGCTTAGCAAACAAAATTCTAGTCTCAGTTGTGACTGTTAAGCGAGGACTACCTGTAGATCCCTTTACTATTTCAAACTGTTCTATTGCCTCTCAAAACTTAGTTTTTAGAATTTATGCCTTATAGTTTAATGCCAGAATTGGTCAACACACTGCCTCTCTTTTAATAAATTAACCTCTGCTGGGTCAGCTAAAGCCCTTCTGGTCCAGCATTTTCTTCCCATAGGCCAAGCCTGATATCTATGGGAAGCTCACCAAAAGATCAAGAACAATACCATCCTCATTCTACCCATACCCTCAAGTAACTGACATTGAGAGGCAGCAACCTTCTAATAGTAGAGGTTGTAAATAGCATTCACCACAGGAAGAATGTCATGATTAACAATATCTACATTATAATCCTACTTTAAAACCATCCAGGTTGGTGGCTATTATTGCATCTTTCAGAAAACACATCTTTCAGGAAAAAATATAACCTTTTGTCTTTTCTGAATCTTCCATTATTCAGCTTCTTTGGGTGACTTAAGGTTCTTCTATCTTGAAAGAGAAGAGGGGAGCCTGTCCCTTTATTGCCTCTCTCTACTGTGCAGCTCTGTTCCATCCCTCATTTACTCATATTTTCACTAAGCCCTAAATATCTTTCCTTACAAAAGAGTTGCCCCAGCATTGTGGTTGCCTTCCTTGGGCTTGCTACATATATTTTACTTAGTACTCTTGTATTTTCCACTCCTTGACTTTGATGCTGTATTCTTGTATTGTTTATATTGTTCATAGTTATTAAATGTTCAACCTTATTTAATTTTATGTTGTAAGCCTTCCAGAAAACTTTTGATACTGGGTTGTCTATGCATGCTGTAAAAACATAAAAAGAAATTAAGGCAATGCAATTTCTTACCCCATGTAATTGTCTTAAAGCATATGGACTGGATGTATCTGGCACTTTTTGTGGGTGGAAAAATGGTTGGTGGAAAACAAATGACATTTTTGTTAAATCTAGTTTTGAATCCATTCTGCATCTCTTCTTTATATGCTCAGCTTAAGATAGCATACACCGTATTTGAAAGGATGTGTTAACCATGTACTGTACATTTTTATGCTCCTTCATGAAAGAGTTATAATCTTTGCAAGGAGGAAAAAAAATATCCGAAGTGATCATTAAGCCACTTCCTGCTGTGAAAAAGAAAAAAGATGCTCCAGTGTGGCTTTACAATGCAGCTCAGGAACTCTTTCAAGTGCTGCCTCTCTTTGTGATATGAATTGTGACATGTCTATTGCAGGGAAAGCAGTAGGCAGAAGACAAATGGAAGCAATCCAAATGGTCTCACTTTCATTCATTCTTTCCAACTTCTTCTGCCATCATGACCACTGGTTAGATTAAAGGAAGAATGGCTGACAGTTATTTGTCTTCTTAATGAGGAACAACTCGAATAAGAGAAATATTGGAGGATTTGAATATATCGTATACCATGTGTTGCCTTTGTTGCTCCAACTGGAAAAAGTCACACAAGGTAACAACTAAGATGACAGCTCAGCAATTAAGGAAAAATATGTCCAAGCTCTTCCCCTGTCAAACTGAATCATGACCTTCCTTTTGGCAGACCTATGGCTGAATCTGTCCCAGAAGTGGGGAGGGGGCTTTAGACAATAGCTGTCATGTCAGTTAAGATGATATGGACTTTCATGCACACATCTCATCTTATATGCTACTGGGCCATCATTGGAAATGGAGCAGATCATACAGACCCATACATGAAACCAAAATTAGTGTAATGGAAAAAATGGTAATGACTCTCAGTGTTTTGGCAATGTTATATGTGCATATTCTATACAGATCTATCATTTTCTGATTGGAAATAGCTGTGGCTTTGGGGAAGAGGAAGAAATAGAATACGACAAGGGTTTGAAGCTGAGACAAAGTGATTTTACCCAAACTTTTTTTTTTTTAATCAGGAACATAACAGAGAAAACAAGTTCTTCCCGTCTGAAAGATACCAAGCTCCCATAAAACTATTTTTCAGTCCTGCATTAGTGCATACCAAAAAAGAAAATAAACAACTCGGTCACATTTCTATTTAAACCTCAACTTGCTTACATCTGCTTGCAGCTGAAGTTTTTATGCTCACCAGAAACAACCTCCACAACCATAATAGTCACTTTGCAAAAGTGGAATTTTAATAACCATGTTTTGTAACATCCATTGAAATTAATAAATGGACACTTTGTGGCAGCTAGGATGAAATTACTTTTTTTTCTTTAATTAGTCTTAAGACAGTATTGTATCACAAGCTGAAGGAGGAAAGAACTTTGCCTGGAATTTTAAAAGAGGTACATCTCAGCTTAATTTGGCTAAATTAACACAGATGGCTAAAAAAAAGTAATTATCTCTTCTAGTTTTCTGCCACCTGTCACAAGTGAACTGTTTTCTTTAATTGCTTCCAATTGCTCTTAATCACACAAAACAGCTCTTTAAATCAGAATTTGCATCTTGAAGCTTAGGAGGAAGATTTCACACCTGAGTGGTATGACCATCCTGGTGGCATAAGGTAAAGTCCTTGAGACTGGCTTCAAGGATCAGAAATGCAAGTAAATACCAATCCTGACTTAACCAAAGCATTACCTGATCTAAATAATTATAAAGTCAAGCAAAAGGTTATCTCTGTTTGCCAGGGATATGTTTTCCCTTCATTAATTTCTCTTTGTTAACTGTTCTCTGATCTTAGCTATAGTCGGAGGACATTTAATGCGTGTGCATTCTTTTCTTAAAAATTCATATGGGGTTCATATCTCCCACTGCTTTAGCCTTGGCACATACTACAAGACAGTTGCAATGCATGTACAGATCATGTTTTACCAGGGTAAAATAGTGCAATTTTAAACAAAAGTTCCTAAATCTGTCTAAGAGTGGTACTTCTTTTCAGCACTTTGTTCTGGAGCAGATAAACAGATTATCAGCTTGTATCTATTTACTAAAACACTGACATCCACCAAGTGGATCCTGGTGAGCTTAGGAATTTGTTTTGAGTGCCAGAAATGGAGGCAGTCATTCAAAAATCTACTCTTGGAAACCCCAAGTTTCCTTCATTTCAGCTACTTGATTTAAAGGAGTTGGGGCAGGGAGATTCAGAAAACCTTATATATCTATGTATTATATTACTCATGAGTCTCTTGGTAGATCTCACTTTGTCCACTCTGCCTTACTTCAGCAGGGGAGTTTTGCCAGTACTTGATGATATGTTGATTAATTTTGGGTGCCCAGTCCTGAGGAGATGCTTGTAGTCTTTAATTATAAAATAGAATGGGGACCAGAAAAAATGAAAACTCTGCTTTGAGTAGGCAATCGGCTGGAATAATTTTCTTTATCAACTTGTATGCTGCCTCAATCACTGAAGTAACTCTTATCTATCTTGCAATGGAGCTGCTTAGAATTACAAACACCCCATTTAAAAAAAAATGCAAACAATCAGATAGAACAAAATAGTATTGTGGAATGTCCTTTGTTTTTACAGTTTATTTTCCATTGACATTTATTTTCCATTCAGTCCATTCCTTGGTGCGACTGTTGGCAAGTGTCACAATGTAATGCTTAGAGTGACACGCTTTCCTCTTTCTTTGTTCAATCAGTTGTCTAACCCATAATGTGTGCTCTCAGAAGGCATCTGAAATCAAAATATTCACCTTTCTGAGGTGTGCATTTTATATAATAAATATGATTGTGTCTGCTTATACAGACATTGTCTCCTTTTTTTACTATGCATTTTTGTGTTAATGTACTTAAATTAAAAATGGAAAACTCTATTTGCTATTAATGTTTCATGTATTACAATAGATCAGATTGAGCATAATGTACCCTCCATCCAGTTTTGCGTCGCCTCCCTTAGGAAGGAAATCTTTAGCAATAATACTCTCCTTCAGTTTTCTAATCTTATCAATTTATAGAAGATGCTATAGATTTTTCTATAGAAAAACAGATCTTTTTTGAGTGGTAAATTGGAGCATCCTCCAAAGTACTGGGGAATCCTCTGAACTGAACTTCATGTTGAGGCTGTTCCATTGCTTGGGGAAAAAAATCTGGATCTATCCTTTAACACACAAAGCATGTTCTGACTTTTAAAAAGAAAATCACATGTGTGCTCTAGGAGTACTTTAGATCAGGATAGTGCAGTGGATGGCCCTCCAAATATTGCTGAAGTGTAACTAACAGCATCCTTCAACATTGATCATGTTGGCTGAGATTGCTAGGAGTTGTGGGTTCAGCCATGTATGGAGAGCTAAAAGTTATCTACTCCTATTCTGGATATTGCTTCTTAGGAAATACAGAAATTTGTCACTGTCTCTCATTACTTATTTTCCTGAAATGTTTGTTTGCCATTAATATTTTGAAAACTTTAAATGGTTACAACATCTAAGGTTGGACCAATCATCATGACAATGGTCAGCAGTTATGGGGTTGATAGTCCAGACCATCTGGAGGCACCAGGTTGCCAACTTCTGATCTAGGACTTGAAAGCCAACACAACTAGAAGATTGATTTAATAAGAATATTATATTTAGGGACATGCTCAAAACAGCATGCTCATTATGATTACTGTAGAAAGCCTACCATTCCAGAAAATCTTTGGAGAAAAAGTATTGGGAAGATGTTCAGAATAGGACTGTTAGAGAAAAGCTGTTCACTTGTGGTGAACAGCCAGATGTGTGAGGCCCAATTGTGCTTTTATTTAAAAGTAAATATTCTGCTTTAAATAATTGTTGAACAAGCCTTCCTTTTTGTTAAAATATACAGCACAAAGTTTGAAACTACAGCCATGGAGGGGGATTAGCTTGATTTAGCTGCTGGTGACTGAAGATTTCAGTAACCCGGCCAGTTTGGTGCAGTGGCTAAGGCATCAGGCTAGAAACTGGGAAACTGAGTTCTAGTCCCATCGTAGGCATGAAGCCAGCTGGGTGACCTTGAGCCAGTCACTCACTCTCAGCCCTAGGAAGAAGAGGACCACTTCCGAAATCTTGCTAAGAAAACTGCAGAGACTTGTCCAGGCAGTCACCAGGATTCAACACTGACTCAAAGGTGCACACACACACAAACCCCACTGGATTATGTGAACACTGCTTTGGACTTGCCTGTCTTTAGCTTTCTGTGAAAGATACACATTTCCAAGCAGGGGATTATTTGACACTGACATTTATATCTATGTATTTGAATAACAACCCATTAGTAACTTTAAATTGTTTAAGTACAGCAACAATAGAGCCAATATCTTAGCTGTGTTATTAGTTGATCTTATTGATGTCAGAAAATGAGGGTAAGTCCTGGGGAAAAAAAACCCAGCAGTCTCAAATGTGAGGGGATAATTGTATTATTGATCTTTAAAGATTATTGTTCTTGTGGGATTGAGAATTTTGTAACAACTGCCTTGGCTCTCAACCAGTAGGCTAGAACAAATTCCTCTCAGCCTACTCATGGCAGAGCTTTATTAAATGCATATTCACCTCTTGTATGAAATTAAAAACGGAGTAACTGGTGCTTCATGCATCTTTTTCTAATTTAGGAAAGTAAGCCTTTGCAAAAATAATAGTGTGGGAAGAAGACAATAATGGTACGGGGTGTTTTGTTATGTGTGTCTTTTTTAATGGGCCACTCCGCGTAATCATTCAGAAATCAGTATGTACCCCTGGAGATCATCTTTTTTCTCTCCTTGCGGTAGGTTGTGCAGTCCGGGTGGCCTTCGTTCATTTCCCTCTGAATGGTAATGGTGGATACCTAGGGGCAAGCGAGACATTCTTTTAAAAAAGAAAATGTTTAACCATAACCACTGGGACTAGGACCCTTGCTTCCTATGCCCTAATGTGAATATCAATAAGGCACAGGTCCATGGAGCTCCTTGCTTGATTTGACAGATAAAGGATCATTTAGTTAATTAGAAGATGACATAGTGCCTTTGCATCCCTTAGTTATGCCTTGCCTTCTGCCTCATGTTTTTGTTTTCCCCATTTCCTATTTCCCCTCTTTCTTTTTTGACAAGCTAAATTACAGCATTACTAGTGGTTTCACTTGTTAAGCACACCAGAAACAGAATATTTTAAGCATTAATTATATCTGGTTTCCCATCAGATTTATCTTTCCTTCAGATACAAAAAGGAAAACACTGAGTTAGATGTTTTAAGCCTTTGATAAAATGCAGAGGTCACTAGCCTTCATCTGTATACTTTTAAAGAGATTATTAAATACAGATTATGGAGCTGATCCTTCAAAGAACCTGCAAACTGAACGCTGCTTTGCAGCATACTACTTTTTTCCCCCTTAAACCACACATCTTGTTGTCCCCAAGCATATTGGGTTATGATTAAAAGAGTTATTGTATATCAACCACAAACAAGCTTCCCTCTTGACAAGCCATTTTATGACATGGAACATCAGCTGTACTGTACCACCTGCATGCAGCTCAGGTTCTTCTTGGGGTCTATTGAGCAGTGCTTGAGCTCATAGATGTGTATCATGTAACATTAAACTTGATTCATAATTTAATGCTGAAATGGTTTCTGATCACCAGATAAGAGAACAGAAAGTCCACAAACTCTTCTGATGAATATATTACCTTCTAACCCATTTGTTTTAATATTTACCAAACCCATATCCTAGAAGAGAAAGTAATTGCTAAAGAAGTTTTTTTAACTATCATATAAGGGAAAGAGCAACGTATTTATTAATTTATGGATAAAGAAGTGCCCCTTTTTTCCTTTGCAGATACATGTGTGTATGTATACAAAAATGATTAAAATAATGTGCACAATGTCAAAAGCTCTAAGATCACATATACAGTGGGGCTATGTACTTTTCAAAAATAATTTGGAAGAAGTGCTTTGGACCACTTACGAGCCCAGCACCTCTCTGCTATTCATTAAAGTATAAGCCTGAAAAAAAAAATGCTCTTGCTTTAAGAAACCCACTGATTAAAGTTAATGTGATTCTTCAAGCAGCAACACCTTTTATTTCAAACTCACACAGAAGGCTGAAAAAAGTGTGCTTTAATAAAAAAACAGAGACACTGTGCTTAAAGGTAAAGGTAAAGGTTTCCCTTGACATTAAGTCCAGTCGTGTCCAACTCTAGGGGGCGGTGCTCATCTCCGTTTCAAAGCCGAAGAGCCGGCGTTTGTCCGTAGACACTTCCGTGGTCATGTGGCTGGCATGACTACACGGAACGCCGTTACCTGCCCGCCGAAGCAGTACCTATTAATCTACTCACATTGGCATGTTTTTGAACTGCTAGGTTGGCAGGAACTGGGACTAGCAACGGGAGCTCACCCCGTCATGCGGATTCGAACCGCTGACCTTCCGATCGGCAAGCTCAGCAGCTCGGGTTTAACCCGCAGCGCCACCGCGTCCCTATTGCACAACACCAAAAGCCCCTTTTCCAAATCATTTCTGAAGTATGCACATCGTTAATATGAAGTGGAAAAGAACTCAGTAGTCCTTTGGTTTTCACAGTCCATTTAGACAATAGAGGCCTAAGAGAAAGGAGGAGGAGAAGTCAATAGAAAAAAAAATTAATGGTAGGATAATTACCACAAGATGTTTTTATCTCATTAAGACTTGGGAAATCCATATGAAAGACTAATAAGTTGATATTTTGTGGTAATATAAAATTGGGCCATAAATACCAAATCTCACAAGTAAATATATCTGGAACAGTCTTTGTCCTTGTGCTTTCAGATGACTCTGTATCTGGATTCACTTATCAAACCAAACCGAGTTTTTTTAACCATGATTTGCTGAACAAGCTATAAGGGCTGGATTCATACAACATGGGAAATCAACCCCATCCTAGGTACCCTCTAAATTTATTAACTTCAGCTCCCAGAATTCTCAACCTGTGTGATCCCTACTGAGGATTTAGGAAGCTGAAGTCCATGCATCTACATAGCACCCAACTTGGGGAATTCTGTGTGAAGCCTCAAACCGTGCTCTATATGCCACAGAGGCTGGGTTTGCACAACATAGAAAGCCAAAATCAAACAAAGAATATTAGAGCATAATATGATTTGTGAACTCATTCCCTATATATATACACAATATTTCAAACATTGGAAGACTAGTGATTTATAAGCTAGTACATTGTGACAGCAGAAGGATTTTTTCTGGTCAAACACCAGACTCATACATTCATGCTCAGTGGAGTCTTGTAACTTTTTTATTGTTTGGCTTTAATGTGCTTGCTAATGATAGATGTGTCTTCTTTAAAATACAACTACAAAAAGGAAAAACTAAAAAAAATGACATGAATGCAAACAAAACAGAAAAAAACATATAACCAAGAAGAAACTAAATCAAATACAACAGTGCCAATGCAATAATATATAAATTATTACGTCTCAGTTGTAGCATTTTCATCACACAAAATCAGACTGTCTAATCTTTCTGATAAAGAGCCAGTTCAAAATTGAGAGTTGATACAGTTCACCCAACCAGCCATTGGTGTCTGGTATATAAGCTGCTTTCCAGGAACGCAGGATGATAGCAGGGTCATCTTTTTAGTGACAGTCAAAACCTAGTCAATGCAAAATTCTTCATAAATCGACAGATAGAGACAGAGATAGATATCTCCACACATTAATATCTTTAGATCTCAGCATTCTTCCAAGAATCCAGTTTCCTATTTTGAGAATATTCAACCAATAAGCTACCAAGCAGCAAGATCAAAACATGTATACCAAAAAACCTTCAAATGTATTACATCTCCAGTATAAGAAAGGCAACAAAAAGCCTTTTGATCTCTTGTACACATTGTCTTTCCAGAAACACATGATGATCTTTTTGGCAAATTCAAAGTTCTTCAATGTATCAAGAGTCCCCCGAAGGGAGGAGATGGGCAGGGACAAATTGGATGGATAAAGTAACATCTTCCTCAGCACCTGGTAAACTGCTTGCCCTCTTTGGTCTTCTTTATTTAAAAAAAATTTTTTTTTAATAAAAATAAATAGGAAATTAGTAAGCTGCAAAGGAAATGCCAACCTAATGTCAGTAATAAAAATAATGGATGACTGCAGCCTAACTTTGTCTTAGAATTGTGACCGCTTTCTAGAAAAAAGACAGAGGTCAACTGAGGTAGTACAGAACATGTAGGGAAAAGGAATAGAAGGGATGAGGAGGAGCAACCATATCAGTTTCTAGAAATTTGCTACTTGGTGCTCAAATGAGTCCACCCTGGTAGCCATTTTGAAAATGGCCATAGCACATTTTCAAAATTTTAAATGAGCTCATTGGTCCAAAGAGGTTTTAAAGCCTTGCTATAGTTCAGCTTGTAGGGGACGCGGTGGCGCTGCGGGTTAAACCGCTGAGCTGTCGATCGGAAGGTCGGCGGTTCGAAACCGCGCGGCGGGGTGAGCTCCCGTTGCTCGTCCCAGCTTCTGCACACCAAGCAGTTCGAAAACATGCAAATGTGAGTAGATTAATTGGTACCGCTTCGGCGGGAAGGTAACGGCGTTCCGTGAGTCATACTGGCCACATGACCCGGAAGTGTCCTATGGACAACGCCGGCTCCAAGGCTTTGAAACGGAGATGAGCACCGCCCCCTAGAGTCGGACACGACTGGACTTTACGTCAAGGGAAACCTTTACCTTTACCTATAGTTCAGCTTATTGCTATCTTACTCTGCTGTCTTAATGCTCAGTATTTAGTGACAGCTAGCTACTACTGTAGAGTACAGATATGAAAATGTGCAGCATCCTTTAATAAAACATGAGCTTAGCCCAGGAAAACAAGACAGTGTGAGAAAGAGACTCAAGACTGCCCTGCTTTGACTCTCATTGGTATAATAGAGAGAAAAAAAGATGCTCTGTAAGGGCTTCAAGATTCTGTTGTTACAGCCTATATCAATAAAGTAAAATTCTAGTATTTCTTCTGGTGTCTGTTTCCTGACCTGGTCTACCTGGAAGGGCTGACAACTACACAGCTGGCCAGATGATCTATATGATACTGCAACTTTTTCTAATACTAAAGATAAGTTTGAAATCATGGAATTATAGGTAAAAGTATGGCGCAATAACTCTCTTATCAAAACTTTTTACTAAATGTTAAGATGTCATTATTTTATTAGGCTGTACCAGAGGTTTTAATACTTTGGTATAAAGAATAATTGTCTGTAGGAGCAACCTGAGACATTTTATCCATAGAACATTTGCAACAGCCTTTTAACCTATGATACTTTTCCAGCAACATGATATGAAAGACTCTTCTGTGGTAATATACGAAATCTCAACTTATAGGTTTTCCCTTCTCATTCATTTATGGTCTTTCCATAAAAGTGGTCTTTCCATAAAAGTGAAAATTAAATAAGATAGCTCTAAGTAATTTATTTCTTGGAAGAATTAAGATATCATAATTTTATATTTTTAAAAAAAGCAACTTCAGCAAAGAATCGTTACCTTGTCGTGGTGCTGGAGCTTGAGCACCTCAGTGATGCCATGAGTTAAACCGTGAAGGGCCACCCAAGACGGGAAGGTCATGACAGGTCAGACTAAATGCGATCCCTGGGGAAGGTAATGGCAACCCACCCCAGTATTCTTGCCGTGAAAACTAAATGGATCAGTACAACCAGAGATATGTCGGTATACCATCGGAAGAGGAGACCGCCAGGTCGGAAGATGGTCAAAATGCTACTGGAGAGGAACAGAGGATGAGTTCAACTAGCCCCAGACATGATGACGCAGCTAGCTCAAAGCCGAAAGGATGGCTAGCGGCCAACGGTGCTGGTGGTGAACAGCGAATCCGATGTTCTAAGGATCAACACACCATTGGAACCTGGAATGTAAGATCTATGAGCCAGGGCAAATTGGATGTGGTTATTGGTGAGATGTCAAGATTAAAGATAGACATTTTGGGCATCAGTGAACTGAAATAGACTGGAATGGGCCGCTTCACATCAAATGACCACCAGATCTACTACTGTGGACAAGAGGACCACAGAAGAAATGGAGTAGCCTTCATAATTAATAGTCAAGTGGCTAAAGCAGTGCTTGGATACAATCCAAAAACTGATAGAATGATCTCAATTCGAATTCAGGGCAAGCCATCTAACATCAAAGTGATCCAAATATACGCCCTTACCACAGATGCTGAAGAAGCTGAAGTAGAGCAGTTCTATGAGGATCTGCAGCACCTACTGGACAACAAGCCTAAAAGAGATGTTATTTTCATCACGGGAGACTGGAATGCTAAGGTGGGCAGTCAAATGACACCTGGAATTACAGGTAAGCATGGCCTGGGAGAACAAAATGAAGCAGGACATAGGCTGATAGAATTTTGCCAAGACAACTCACTCTGCATAACAAACACTCTCTTCCAACAACCTAAGAGACGGCTTTATGCATGGACTTCACCAGATGGACAACATTGAAATCAGATTGACTACATCTTTTGCAGCCAAAGATGGCGGACATCTATACAGTTGGTGAAAACAAGACCTGGAGCTGACTGTAGTTCCGATCACGAACTTCTTATTGCACAATTTAGGATCAGACTAAAGAGATTAGGGAAGACCCACAGATCAGCTAGATATGAGCTCACTAATATTCCTAAGGAATATGCAGTGGAGGTGAAGAATAGATTTAAGGGACTGGACTTAGTAGATAGGGTCCCGGAAGAACTATGGACAGAAGTTCACAACATTTTTCAGGAGGCGGCAACAAAATACATCCCAAAGAAAGAGAAAACCAAGAAGGCAAAATGGCTGTCTGCTGAGACACTAGAAGTAGCCCAAGAAAGAAGGAAAGCAAAAGGCAACAGTGATAGGGGGAGATATGCCCAATTAAATGCAAAATTCCAGAGGTTAGCCAGAAGAGATAAGGAATTATTTTTAAACAAACAATGCGTGGAAGTGGAAGAAGACAATAGAATAGGAAGGACAAGAGACCTCTTCCAGAAAATTAGAAACATTGGAGGTAAATTCCAGGCAAAAATGGGTATGATCAAAAACAAAGATGGCAAGGACCTAACAGAAGAAGAAGAAATCAAGAAAAGGTGGCAAGAATATACAGAAGACCTGTATAGGAAGGATAACAATATCGGGGATAGCTTTGACGGTGTGGTCAGTGAGCTAGAGCCAGACATCCTGAACAGTGAGGTTGAATGGGCCTTAAGAAGCATTGCTAATAACAAGGCAGCAGGAGACGACGGCATCCCAGCTGAACTGTTCAAAATCTTGCAAGATGATGCTGTCAAGGTAATGCATGCTATATGCCAGCAAATTTGGAAAACACAAGAATGGCCATCAGATTGGAAAAAATCAACTTATATCCCCATACCAAAAAAGGGAAACACTAAAGAATGTTCAAACTATCGAACAGTGGCACTCATTTCACATGCCAGTAAGGTAATGCTCAAGATCCTGCAAGGTAGACTTCAGCAGTTCATGGAGCGAGAATTGCCAGATGTACAAGCTGGGTTTAGAAAAGGCAGAAGAACTAGGGCCCAAATTGCCAATATCTGCTGGATAATGGAAAAAGCCAGGGAGTTTCAGAAAAACATCTATTTCTGTTTTATTGACTATTCTAAAGCCTTTGACTGTGTGGACCAGAACAAATTGTGGCAAGTTCTTAGCGGTATGGGGATACCAAGTCATCTTGTCTGCCTCCTGAAGAATCTGTATAACGACCAAGTAGCAACAGTAAGAACAGACCACGGAACAACGGACTGGTTTAAGATTGAGAAAGGTGTACGGCAGGGCTGTATACTCTCACCCTACCTATTCAACTTGTACGCAGAACACATCATGTGACTTGCTGGGCTTGAGGAATCCAAGGCTGCAGTTAAAATCGCTGGAAGAAACGTTAACAATCTCAGATATGCAGATGATACCACTTTGATGGCTGAAAGCGAAGAGGAACTGAGGAGCCTTATGATGAAGGTGAAAGAAGAAAGTGCAAAAGCTGGCTTGCAGCTAAACCTCAAAAAAACCAAGATTATGGCCACCAGCTTAATTGATAACTGGCAAATAGAGGGAGAAAACGTAGAGGCAGTGAAATACTTTGTATTTCTAGGTGCAAGGATTACTGCAGATGCTGACTGCAGTCAGGAAATCAGAAGATGCTTAATCCTTGGGAGAAGAGCAATGACAAATCTCGATAAAATAGTTAAGAGCAGAGACATCACACTGACAACAAAGGCCCGCATAGTTAAAGCAATGGTGTTCCCCGTAGTAACATATGGCTGCGAGAGCTGGACCGTAAGGAAGGCTGAGAGAAGGAAGATCGATGCTTTTGAACTGTGGTGTTGGAGGAAAATTCTGAGAGTACCTTGGACTGCCAGAAGATCAAACCAGTCCATCCTCCAGGAAATAAAGCCAGACTGCTCACTTGAGGGAATGATATGAAAGGCAAAACTGAAGTACTTTGGCCACATAATGAGAAGACAGGACACCCTGGAGAAGATGCTGATGCTAGGGAGAGTGGAGGGCAAAAGGAAGAGGGGCCGACCAAGGGCAAGGTGGATGGATGATATTCTAGAGGTGATGGACCCGTCCCTGGGGGAGCTGGGGGTGTTGACGACCGACAGGAAGCTCTGGCGTGGGCTGGCCCATGAAGTCATGAAGAGTCGGAAGCGACTAAACGAATAGACAACAAAAAAATCAAAAGAGAAGTTGGGCACGTTACTTGCTTCTGTGATGTGAACATAAGATAAATGTTTCCAAGGAGTAATTTTTATGATCCCAATTGATATTTATTTATTTTTATTTATTTATTTATTTATCTAATTTATCCCCGCCCATCTCCTCCCATCGGAGGCCTCTGGGCGGTTTACAACAAGCAATTAAAACCATCACAATAATGCAAAAAATAAAATACAGTAAAAATACTATAAATAGAAATAAAGAATAATCAGATATATCAGATTCCAGAGAAAAGATGAAAATCCATGATTGTTCCTTTGAAAATATAACCAATTAGCTTGTTGAAATGAAAAGCAAATCTAATCCTGGATGTTCTGGATGAGATATAGGCAACCTGGGGCCCTTCAGATATCCTGAAGGACACTAGCTTGTCCACTCTGACCTAGACTGACTACTTTATCAATACCGTAGGAGTGTCCATTTTTGCATGACTTCCATGAAGATATAGCAGCTTGTTCCTGGCATCTGTTAGCATGCTAAAATTGGCTCCTGGATTGACTGTTGACTGTTTGTTTGTTTAAAGTAGATACATGTATAAATAAATCTAATGATCTTTTCCCAGTTTCCCACTCAGAAGTTGCCAGAACTTGTGTTCTGGTAGTAGCCTTTAAATGATCAACAAGGCATTGTGTGGGTGTTCAGCTGCGAGGTGTACTAAACTAACATCTTTGTGCTTGTGGGAAGATTGAAACAGCCAGGGCTTGGTCCTGAGATGGAAATAACACAGATCGGCTTACACATAGCAGTTGCAATTCCTGGATTGTAACAAAATAGCTGCAGGAACTCACTGCACCCATTTTGTCACTCTGTCAATGACAACTGCAAATTTGAAACTCTTCCTTAGGGAAGGTTTTAATTGTGCATAACTCTTTTGAGGAATAACAGGTCAGGGGATGCTGGCTTTTTATATAGGTAATGCTTTAAAATCAGTCAGGAAATAAAGTCCTGGTTCTATTTGGATGGAGGACCATATGCTTGGGGTAACTGAGGTTTGAAAGGCATCACTTCAGAGCTGTAGTAACAATGAACAGTTTTACCTGTGCCCAAGAATTTGAGCACAAGTCTTTTTCCAGTAAGATGCTGTGGAATGGGGAGGAGTCAGCCCTCCGTTTCTGAGCCTCAGACAGGCTGGATCCCAGTCTTGATTCAAAAGAGTTTTGTCTGCAGAAAATGAGGAACACTCAATCTCCCATTGATTTGCTAGCCTAGAGCCTTAGTTTCAAAATAAATGCTTCTAGACAAACAATTCTTCGTTATTTTTATTTCAAGTAGGTATGGGGAGTGGATGAGGAGATTCAGGCAGCATATGTGCTATCCAAATGATTTGAAATGAGATTTCAGAACCCATATGTTGAAGGAAGTATATCAGGTAAATATTAAAGGTAAAGGAAATCTCGCTTAAGAAGAATACAATCAAGATTTCTCTGTGGCCTTACTTAAAACCTAATTCTTTCCAATAGAGGGCAGTAGTGTCACAGCCGATAATGAGAATTGTTCCAGGCAAGAAATAATATGCATCTGCCTGTTTCAATCTCTCTCTCTCACACACACACACACACATACACACTTTTACATAGTTTAATGTCTTCAACTGTTCAGTTAGAAAGATAGTTAAGTAGTAGGGTTAATTCAGAATAAAATAAGAATTTGCCAGGTAGATGGCATTTTAAACCTTCTAAAAAAAAGGTAAGTTTTGTATATTGTAGCTCTGCATTAAGGTAATGAATATCTGGGAGAGCAGAAAATATTATTCTTGAAGACCCAATAATCCAAAAACCCGCGGGTTTTGAATATTCATTTTTAATACTGCCCAAATATTGGTTTTACTTTATTTGCCAAAACTGTTCACAAAGAGAATTCTGTCTGGGAGTTTTGCTAGATTCTAATCCAGTAAACTCCTTAAATCTGATTGCTCTGTGACTAAATCATGCAAATAGTTTTGAGTATTCCTGTCCAGAATATCAAAGAGGACAAAATTGAACAACAGATGCTATTATTTATTTATATAGCATATGTCAGATCCAGAAAGTTTCAGAAGTATTGTTCTCTTATGAGAACAAATCTGTCAGCTCCTTTCTTTTAAGATATTTTCCTCATACTGTGACCATTGCAACAAAAATTTTCTGTGACTCTTCCATTTAATGAACAGTAGGGCTGTGCATCCTTAAAAAATGAATCAGTAGAGATATTTTGGAATATGCACATAAGTACAAGGGCAGCACCTTTTTTTGCAGCCTTTTGCCTGAACCTTCTTTTGGTGAGTCAGCTGTTTAAAGCAGCCATGGCTTTGTTTCAAGCTCACACAGTAGCCTGAAAAAAGATGCAGCTGTTTTAAAGAGGTGATGTGCTCATGCTCCTTTGAATTCTGAAAAAGATATTTCATATCATTTTCAAAGCATGTGTAGTCCTAAAGGCAGTGATTTAAACTCATACAGGAATCTTCTTTATACGGAATCAAGCTACTGATTCATCTAGAGATATTGGTACAGTGACTGGCAGGGCTGTTCTTGATTTCAGTCTGATCTTTTCCATTTCAACTGAAAATCAGAGACTGAACCTGTGACTCTTTTATGAAAAGTAGACAGTTAGCTCTTCCTTATGTCTACTGGAGATTACTAGTAACTATTTCAGCATTAAACCTGTACAGTTATATGGGATTTTAACATGAGATTGTATTAATTTTGGCTTCAAGAAGATAAATATCATGTGCAAATTTCAGATGGAAAAGAGTGCCATCTAAATAGTCTCATATTTATTCTTCCTTGTAAATGGATTTATAAAAATGTCCCCTGTAGTAACCTTGCAGATTATGATAATCTGGGGCAGAAAACTCCCTTTCAAATCATTTCCCAAAGCATGGAAATTTACAATTGCATAATATTGAAAGCTTCTGGAGGCTGTCTTCCATCAGGTTAAGGGGTAGAAAAGGACTGACTTTTATAGCAATCAAGAGTCTGACATGAGATCACAAAATAGGAAAAGAAGATGAATTAAGTAAAGGAATAAATCAATTTACTTAATACAGAAATGAGGACAATTTACACTGAAATCAATGATGGGGCTGCTGTAGGATACCTTACGAGAAGGTAGAGAAAAAATCCACAGAACAGTTGCCCCAAGGCTGCTGTTGGTATCACACAGATTTGTGCTCTCTGGAAATAACATGACACTGAACAGCATTCAAATGGCAACAACAATGTGATGAGGGCAAGAAAGCCAAGAAATGGGCGAACTGGAGGTCATGGCTGCTGGAGTAATTGGGCTGATGATAATAAGCTACCAGATTGTGGCTGCAACTAGATGGCAACAAAGCAATCTCCTTGCTGTCCACTAGGATGTTTGCAGTCCAGATCTTGTAACCCCATAAAAGAAGAAAATAAAAATTCTACTCAACATAGGAGGACTGGGGGCATGACTCAGTGTATATGTTGTGTGTTATAGTTATTTATATTGTGCTAATTTTAAAGTCTGTTTGCTGCTCAGACTTGCTTTGGTGAGAAGGGTAACCTAATAAATCTAAATAAATAGTGACCTAGAATGGGATAAATTGGTGTTAGATGTATATTAATAGAATTTGCCTTTGGTGTCATTTTTGTTATATTTTGCCAGTGCCTCCAATTATTCATATGCTAAAAACTCACTCTTCACAAATGACTAGTCTCTAATTATTAAAAGCCAAACCCTAATGACAGTCCTAAGAGCTTTATGAGAGTAGGAAAGATCTGATAAATAGCCTTATTGATGGTGGAATATATTCTTCACATGCATTTCTGATCATCTGATTAGGTTGTCCCATTTTTGTACTTGATTAAAAATAATTCTATATATGGAAATGAAAAATCTAGATTAAAAACATTAAATACTATTGCTCAAAGACATGTCTTTTTTTTTCCTTTTACCTTCTTTCCAAGAGTGGTCATCAGCATTAAATGAACTCAGCATATGTAAATGGTATGATTTATTACAAAGGAACAGCTGCTCATGTGTTCTGCCCTCTTTTCATATGAGAAATATTCAGAATGAAAGAGAGTTAATTAGGCTATTGATACATTCAGCCAAATGTACATTGCTCCCAAAATATATGAAGCCACTTTGCTCAAGCCCTCTTAAGGAACATAGACATCATACTGCGAGTTGATTTAAGAAGTAAAAATGTATTGAGATTAAGAGTTGGGTGCAAAACGGGAAAAAAGCCAAATCTGGTTATGTTTTTTTGCTTGAATTACTGACTGATTCCTAGCCATGTGGACCATGTTTCATGGCTGTTGTACAGGTGATTGAATATTTGTTAACAAGAACACGAAATGTCAAGTTTCTTGACTTACCCTTCCAACTGATGTTATGGAACATTTTAAAAGTACATTCTGATGTTCTAATTTGTATTTGTATTTCTGAGGAGCTGCTGTTCCATGAGATACTGGTTACCCTGTTTCATTTTCTTAATAATGATGGAATAAAAAGATTGATTTATTTGAGCTACAACTGGTGAAATATCATTCAGATCCTCTTCATTTTACCGTAGAAGTACATATTGAAATTACATATTATGAGCATCATGCTGGTGATGTAGCAAATCAGAAGGGCATGTGCACTGTGACACCAGATAGGGAAAATTTGGACATGCAACTTAATATGTCTGAGTACAAAATGGCTTTGTATGATTGCTACCTAAGAATGTGAAACTCAGTTTCTTCCCAACATTGTCTTCTGAGTACTTTGCCCAACACTTTTTACCCCTAGTAATTCTTTCCCATGCCCAAGGTTACAATGTTTAAGAGAGAAAATTCTCCTGTAGAACAATTTCGTGCTTTGCATTAATGAATAGGTTAATAGAGATTAGATGTTGTGAGTCTTCCTACCACCACCATAAATTACCCCAAAGCATGCAGATTGCATTTATAAAAATGGTAAAACATTTATCTTCATGATACAGAAAACTCAGGGGAGTGACGGAGTTAACTGTACCATCCCACCCAACCTCACCACTCTATCTTTTAGCCGTATGATCATGATCTATCTCTTAACCCAATGGATGTTGAGGTCAGGAGAGATAGCAAGCAAGATTTGTGCCTCACTGGAGCATTTCAGCTGAAAGTTGCCCTTGGTATGATGCAGTATATTTACAATATAGATGTTTATTTGAAAGTACACCATGGTGTTATACAACCTTAGATTATTTACATTTTCATGTGGCTTTCATCCTGAATATAAAATGTCATTTGGTGAGCTAAGCTAGCAATCATATTTCTATAAGGAATACTGTGGGCAAGTTCCATCTTAACCTCAGAGGTTTATTGCCAGTTTGGTACACCCTTTTATCTGTTGCAGTCTTGTATCTCTGCAAAGACTGGTCCTCCATATGTGTGTTACAGTGCAAAGAAAGGAACTTGTATATCAACACTACATATTCAGGGATGATGAATCATCTCAATAAGGAACAGGAGAAGTGGCTCTGGAAGATTCTTGGTGAGCTCTAGAACTTGGCAGAGGTGAAAACTGGGTTCTAGTTCAGAAGCTGTTTTAATTGCTAGGAGTGCCCACATTTCTCTCTGCCCAATTTTATCTTCACAACAAACCTGTATGCTAAGTTAAGCTGTAAGATAATGATTGGCCCAAAGTCACGAAGGCTAGCTCTCTAACTATAGTATCAGACCAACTCTCTGGTTAACATATTAATAAGGATTATATAACATATGAACCAATCCTTGGTATAATATACCATAGGTATTGTGTTCTAATTACTTCTTGTTGGTGCTTAACTTGAGGACAAGAATTTAGACAAAGATAGCATGCAGTATTTATCAGCTGAAGGCAGTGAATATAGCAGTATTTCTTGATGTATCCTAATAGACAAGCATATTACAAGTGAACTTGTAAGTTATTGGTTAAATGCTTGAAGAGGGCTTTTAACAGTCACTATCCATTATGAACACATCCTGTGTGCTTTAAAGAAATCTGGCATATCCACCTGCTGATTTATATATATATACACAGCATAGATGTACAGTATTATCTAATATGATCATTAGGTGTTATAATCATGTTGAAATCATTCTGATGCTAGTGGGAATTGAGATATGATAAACTTTGCCTTTGTGGGATTCTCTGGAAGTCATGTGCCATAATGAAAAAAGTTTCAGACTGTCCTCCTCCCAATTGCTACAGCTTCTAGAGCAGTGTTTCTTGACCTTAGCAACTTGAAGTTGTGTGGACTTCAACTCCCAGAATCCCCCAGCATGCTGGCTGGGGTATTCTGGGAGTTGAAGTCCATACATCTTAAAGTTGCCAAGGTTTAGAAACACTGTTCTAGAGGATCCTTAGTCTTAAATCCTTTTGCTAAACATCTGGCCTCTTCGCTACAGACTTTTCTTTAGTTGTGGCTGAATTCTTTTAAATATTTGGGATTTTTAACTTCACAGCACAGTTTAATGTTGTCCGTAATGGCTGTGTTTCTGCAACAGAAGTCTTTGGGATATGACTTACATTTAAAATGTATTTGTAATCTGCTTAAATATGCTAAAAATTATCCTTAGGGACCACAGTAAAATGCAGTTGTGTTTATTTGTAATTGCTACAAAATGGTTTACAGAATTGTTAGTGTCTTTTATTATGCCCTGCTACTGAAGTGCTTGCTTGTTAATTAGAGAAATTTCAGCTGTCATAGGCAGCAATTATAGCTTCCGTATCTCTGCCTGTTATGAATAGTCAATGAGAGCTGATTAATATGCATGAATAGCAGTATATAGTCTGTGCATTGGACTAAAGCAGGAGAGAGGGAAGGTTGTGTGCTGTGCGGAGGAGAGGGCGTGTGTTAAGGAAGAAGGCAGAGTGACTTGATCAGAGCATCTGCACTGTGAGCCGGTTCAGTTTCATCTGATTATTTTTGTGTGCCGGAGGACTATCTGCCTGCATGCTTGGGAACAACTACTTCCTGGCTCTCACAGCTAATAAGGAAGATCCCCTTTCTTAAACATGGGATGCAGCTTGTGCTCACTTCAGAAGCAAGAAGAACAATACAAATTACTATATGAAGTTTGCCAGGTAACCCTGTTTTGCTTCCAATTGCAAGGATGAATGTTTATTAACTTAACCTGGTGATAAGTGGTGGTGGTGGTGGTGGTTAGAAAAGGGTGATGGAATGAACAAGGGATTTTAATTGATTTCATCAGTGAGGTTTCTTATTTCAGTGGGGAGGGTTGGAGATTTTGTTTTGCAGTGTGCCTTCCGACAGAAGTTTAAATATTTGTTGAAATACACAAACCAATCAACACACTGTGGAAAACTGTTCCCACCAGGGGTTAAAGAAAACATCTCAACCAGGGTCAGCTCTTGGTCAAGCTCTCTGAACAACTTTGAGGCAACATGAATTATGATTGACAGAGCACAAGGGAGCTTTTTATTTACCAATAGTTCTGTGGTACTTGTTTCTACAGGACGCATGCAGTAACTTACCCATAGAAATCAGATCAGTAACTGATTTCAGAGTCACAAATTGTGGGAGGGGTGGCTCTGTAAATAAAATGAATAAATATTCATTTCCTCAAATATTTATCCCTAGATTCTGAATTTCTGCTTTTTTAAAATAAAAATAAAAATCTGCTAATCAGTGATAAGAGTTCTTTCAGAATTATTTTTATATCTACATTTGACAAGTAGCTTGTTCCAAGTTCCCAAGAAAGAAGAAACAAAACATTTAATAATAATTACTCCTTTCTGGGTTTTCCTTTTTCTTTTCACACTGGTTTTGGTTGCTCTGCCTGTTAAGTTCTTTCTGAAGTTCCTTCTGAAACATCCATTTCATCCTACTGTAGATTTGTAATAGTGATAAAGGCAGATGCTGTCACAGTAATCATAACTGTAAAAGAAAAAGGGCAATTTGACGGCAAAAATTATTTTAACTTATCTTTGGAAAAAAAATGTACAATCTCTGACAGTGTAAGAGAAATCAAAACCTACTTTAGAATACATCTCATTATCTGCATGTAAGTAATATTTGCACTGATTTTGTGTTACAAAGTAGTGTTTTAAAAAATAAAAACATTTAAGTAGTTTAGCAACAATGCTGCATGTATTGCTAAATACAAAATCTGGAGGGTTTTTTTTTACACTTGCCAGCAGAGGGTAGTGGTGTAAATCTTTGAGAAAGGTGATTTTTCATAGCATTCACAATGTAGTGTATAAAATGGATTTTGTTCTATGCTGACAGGAAGAGAATTACTTTTAAACCCTCATATGGATGTATTTCTCCTGCCTGCCTTAAGGATGCAATTAATCTATAAATGTCTTTGTAACTACAAACACAACACGGTGCTCACTGTGAGAATGCTTTATAGTAGCTGTCTACCTCCCCTCGTAAGCAGTTGTACTGTGTATCTTGTGTTTTAAAGTAAAGTTGGACTTTTTCCTGTCAATATCACTTCAGAACATCATCATAGAAAATGTAGATTAATATAATGAAACCTTGATTTAATGGACCCCCATTTAGTGTACTTTGGATGCAGTGGACCACATTTCCATTTGGATACTCCCTTCAATATAAGAGAGAAGTCCACTGCATACAAATAGTCTGGACAAGACAGTTAATTTTATCTTAATTGTAACAGACACGTGATGCAAATTATGCTGTTCATATCAATTTCCACCATTTGTGTAGTAACATCATTATGCAAATGATGTAAATCACCATAATGGCATACTTTCATATTTAACGGACACTTGGGAATAACAAATGCCCTTTCTCGCAGATGGTATGTTAAAATAAAAGTTACACTGTATTTCACAGTATATGGGGTTTTTTTGTCCTTTAGGGCGGCGTTTGCCTTAGAGTATCAAGACCTTACATCACATGAGCAAACTTGTTTATTTATTTACCTTACATTTATAGGGCCATCCACTTGTAGACTGACTCTGGGCAGCTAATGGGATTAATAAAGCCTCACATCACAAAGGGAATCCTGAAGAAATAAAATACAGACTGCATTGAGGAGAAAACACAGCAATCATATATTTATATTTACAGTTGGGCTCCTATGTCTATCTGGCTAGTACATATGAATTTCATGCAATAAGGATTTTAAATCTATTACTGACTCATGTAATACCCAGAACAATCTTCAATTGTGTCTGTCTAGCTGTGAAACAATATTTTTCGATGCAACAGATTCCACTTCTCTGTATAACCTTCTTATAAGCCTCTTATAAAAATTGGTTCCAGACAGTTTTGAGTGATCCTCTAGACAAGATTTGGAGGAATGGATGAGAAATGTGTTGGAGAGGATAAACATTTTGTTTGTACATAGTTGGAAATAGCTAATGTTTAATTTTTGTATTAGGAGGTATAAATCAATTAACTACAGAATACGCAATTATTCCAAAGCAACAAATACAGTTATTTTTGCATTATATTTTTTTTAATGTAGTTTTTTTCCCCTCTACTTGCCCATTAAGGTTTTTTTCCCCCTTATTTTAGATGATGAGCAATTTGATCTACAGCTAGTTAAAATGAAGTTCTTGGGCTTCAGCCAGTTTACAGCCTAACTTTTAAACCTACAAAACTGAAGTTGTAGGATTTAAGCTAGTAGCCATCCTCTGCCTTTTAATGAGCTTTAGCAGCATAATAAGTAATTTGTGTAGTGAAAATTAAAGGAACATGTGGGGTAGGAATAATGTCCTGCCCTTCTTTGTTTAGAGTGCATTAACATTCCTTAATTTTAGAAAACAGGAATAATTCCTGATCCCCAAGCTATTCAGCAGTTGTTAGGATGATTACAAACAGCCAACCCTAGTTCAGGCAAACAATGGTTAGACCAGTTATGACAGAAAGGAAAAGAGAGAGAATGCCTACTACTTTGGCATGTGGTTATCATCGTATTACAAAAGTAGATTTTTCTCCTCTCTCAATAACAGTATACTCCTTGATCTTTCATGTGTTGCTTCAACTTTATCAAAACATTAGTGGGCAGAGTTTTGTTTTAAATTAAAATCTCTCAGTGGGGATGTGTGATGGGTTGGTGCACAACCAAGAAATTATTGGACAGAAATGCTATCTGTAATAAGCATAATCACTAGGAACTTATTACTAGATGTTCAAGATGTGTAAAATGAGATGGTTAGCTACAGGTTAAGTAGCGTATACTAATGATGAAAAGAAAAACTAAAATCATCATCATCATCTGATGACATCATTCCAAAGTAAATAGCAATCATTTATCAATTTTTGAAGAAACAGTGGATAGGTGTGTGTGTGTGTGTGTGTATAGTTAACAAGTGGGGATATTTTGATAAACTGTAATGGCTTCATTTTGTTCAATGTTTTAGGACTTTTTAAGATTGTAAGTAATAAGTAGCATATAAGACAAAGTAGACTTACCTAGCATACTGTCATTAAATTCTAACATGGTATATAAATAAGACTTGCTTTCGTGTACATATGCAACAGTATAACCATTGCTTCAAAACAGAATGTGAGCCTAAATGGTTAATGGGTGGCTGGCCCTATCCTAAAGTTCAAGAATGCAGTTGCTGCAGAGATACAGAGATTCACAGACAACAGTGGGCTCCAGATCACTCTACATCAGCCTTTTTCAACCTTTTGACCCCGGAGGAACCCTTGAAATATTTTCCAGGCCTCGGGGAACCCCTGCACATTCAGGGTCAAATATGGGCCAGAAGTTACAAAATTATGATATTTGTTTCATGTGTCAGCCTGTATATATGCAAGAACAGTGTTCTTAAACTAAAAATAAAGAATGGAACTTACCTCTTTAATGTGAAGTTGCCCGAATTTGAAATAGTTTTTAAATCATAATCTCCCAGGAAACCCTTAATGACCTCTCATGGAACCCTAGGATTTCACAGAACCCTGGTTGAGAAACCCTGCGCTACCTGGTTGGCAAAGAGGGCCAAACTCCTATTCCCTCTGGTGGGAGGAGATGGGTGGTGACAAATTTGATAAATAAATAAATAAATATTCCCTTTAATAAGCTGCAGATCTTAATTTTCTCCTTTATATATACAAACACATGGTAAGGGCGTGCAGCTTTCAGTACATTGCTATTAATGAAAGAATCATATAGCACCAAGGCACGACAATACTCTTTTCATCCATAGATCGTTCAACAAATTTATTTCATGGTAAGATATTTGGATATGTTATCCAACATTTACTTGTTGTGCATAAGGTGCCTACATGAGAACAACTGGCTTTACTTTCAAAGCACATATATTCCCCGTGCATGTTCACACTACATGAGTCATTGTACATGTATATGCTCTACAGTTACAACTATCTGAGCGCAAGTTGTTATGTTTGCAAACATGTTCTTCTACAGTTTGTTCCAAAGATGCAGTTTTCAGAAATTTAAAAAAAGATAAATGTTTGCAAGCTTCATACCTCTGTAGGTGCTGCTGGAAAGCCTAGCCATTACATAAATCAAGACTGGCAACCTGTGGCCCCAAATACCAGTTTCACAGACCATGGACCACCAGAACTGTTGATTATTAACACTATAGTTTCCTACAATTTTGAGGCAACAAACACACAGAAATAATCTCATAAGGTATAAAATAGGATAAACATAATTTTAAAAGCAGAGACAAGAATTGAAAGTACCCTCCTCAAGAAAAAATTTAAAAAATTAAAATTAAACCTATATAGCCATGACATGTCTTTGCCCATTTTGTATTATTATTTTGTCTATTACAGTTCTCAGCCCTAAAATGATAGTATGTATGGCCCCTCACTTATTATTGTTATTACTATTACTATTACTATTATTATTTCCTCTTTCCTCCCAGGAATTCCTATCATTTATTACCATCCAATTGTGAGAAAGTAGGGTGATATTTTAGCTGAAGAGAACTTTTCCAACACATGAATGCTACATTATGAATGAAGTTCTATCATATTATTTCCTCTTCCCCAATATACACATACATCACAATGTCATACTAACTTCTTTCAAGCGAAGAAAATGTGTGCATGTATGAACAATCCCAGCTATTAATTCATTTACTCATTGAATTGTTAAATTTTGCCCAGATCAACCAGTGAAGCTATTTTGAATAGTGGTGTTTTTTTAAAGAAATTTAATAAAACATATAAGAACATTGATGCTCAATATAGAGGACACAGAGAATGGCCTTGAAGGATAGTGGGAAGATCCGTTACCAAGGCAACGATCAGACAAGCACAGCTTAAGCCCATTCCAAAAAACTAACTTGAGAAAATGCCTTAGACAGGACCCACCCTAATTCACACAAAGATAAAGTGAGGAAGGAGGGAAGCATATTCAGACATGCAAGATAGTGTAACTATAGCTCTTCTAATAAAAGTAGTTGTAGATGTTCATGGCATTGGTTTCTTAGTCTGGTCTACCCTATTGGAACTGACACTCAAAATGTTTGTACACAGTTTTGATATGCTTTCCTTCTCTCATGTACACATTTTATGACCCATTTTCTCCAGTGTACACAATTTTGTGTAAAGTTTTCTCTAATGTGTACAGAGTTGTGGCAGTTTTCTCTGATTTTTTTTTTATTATTAGAGAACTGCATTACAAAATTTGCAGAAGAGAGGGAACTGAAAGATGGTACTGATGCATCAGCCAGGGGAACATCTCCAACTTTAAAAGGTGTTCCAGCATATATATTTTGGATACCCCATTCATGCATTCAATAAGTTTGAGTGCTAAAAGCTTGAACATAGTATCTGCTGTACTGTTATTAGTGTCTTGGACATGGTTGATAAATAAGAACATTTTGAAAATTTGAGAAGGCAGCCAATACCACCCTGGAAAATGGACCCGCTTTCATTAAGACACAATGTGACAATAAAAGACACGATACTGCACCAAGGATTTAACTATAGACGGTTTTCTGCAGATGAAGTAGCTCATCATTCTCCCTAAATGAGAGAGCTGTAACTTTCTGAAAAATGGCTCATAATGATATTGGTGCCTGTCTGTGGCTCAAACCCATTCTTAATTAGAACATTTCTAGAAACTGGCAATAGAAATTTTCCTGTTCACTTGATGATGAATAATGCAATATTTCTGTTAAATTATCTACAGAAAATGTTGTTGTTTATTCATTTAGTTGCTTCCAACTCTTCATGACTTCATGGACCAACCCACGCCAGAGCTTCCTGTCAGTCGTCAACACCCCCAGCTCCCCGAGTCCGTCACCTCTGGAATATCATCCATCCACCTTGCCCTTGGTCAGCCCCTCTTCCTTTTGCCCTCCACTCTCCGTAGCATCAGAATCTTCTCCAGGGTGTCCTGTTTTCTCATTATGTGGCCAAAGGATTTCAGTTTTGCCTTTAATATCATTCCCTCAAGTGAGCAGTCTGGCTTGATTTCCTGGAGGATGGACTGGTTTGATCTTCTGGCAGCCCAAGGCACTCTCAGAATTTTCCTCCAACACCACAGTTCCAAAGCATCGATCTTCCTTCTCTTACAAGAGAAGAGAGCCTTCCTTATGGTCCAGCTCTCGCAGCCATATGTTACTATGGGGAATACCATTGCTTTAACTATGCGGACCTTTGTTGTCAGTGTGATGTCTCTGCTCTTAACTATTTTATTGAGATTGGTCATTGCTCTTCTCCCAAGGATTAAGCGTCTTCTGATTTCCTGACTGCAGTCAGCATCTGCAGTAATCTTCGCACCTAGAAATACAAAGTCTTTCACTGCCTCTACATTTTCTCCCTCTATTTGCCAGTTATCAATCAAGCTGGTTGCCATAATCTTGTTTTTTTTTTTAGGTTTAGCTGCAAGCCAGCTTTTGCACTTCCTTCTTTCACCTTCATCATAAGGCTCCTCAGTTCCTCTTCGCTGTCAGCCATCGAAGTGGTATCATCTGCATATCTGAGTTTGTTAATGTTTCTTCCAGCGATTTTAACTCCAGCCTTGGATTCCTCAAGCCCAGCATGTCGCATGATATGTTCTGCGTACAAGTTGAATAGGTAGGGTGAGAGGATACACCTTTCCCAATCTTAAACCAGTCCGTTGTTCCGTGGTCTGTTCTTACTGTTGCTACTTGGTCGTTATACAGATTCTTCAGGAGGCATACAAGATGACTTGGTATCCCCATACCACTAAGAACTTGCCACAATTTGTTCTGGTCCACACAGTCAAAGGCTTTAGAATAGTCCATAAAACAGAAATAGATGTTTTTCTGAAACTCCCTGGCTTTTTCCATTATCCAGCAGATATTGACAATTTGGTCCCTAGTTCCTCTGCCTTTTCTAAACCCAGCTTGTACATCTGGCAATTCTCGCTCCATGAACTGCTGAAGTCTACCTTGCAGGATCTTGAGCATTATCTTACCGGCATGTGAAACGAGTGCCACTGTTCGATAGTTTGAACATTCCTTAGTGTTTCCCTTTTTTGGTATGGGAATATAAGTTGATTTTTTTCCAATCTGATGGCCATTCTTGTGTTTTCCAAATTTGCTGGCATGTAGCATGTATTTCCTTGACAGCATCATCTTGCAAGATTTTGAACAGTTCAGCTGGGATGCCATCATCTCCTACTGCCTTGTTATTAGCAATGCTTCTTAAGGCCCATTCAACCTCACTCTTCAGGATGTCTGGCTCTAGCTCGCTGACCACACCGTCAAAGCTATCCCCGATATTGTTATCCTTCCTATACAGGTCTTCTGTATATTCTTGCCACCTTTTCTTGATCTCTTCTTCTTCTGTTAGGTCCTTGCCATCTTTGTTTTTGATCATACCCATTTTGGCCTGGAATTTACCTCCAATGTTTCTAATTTTCTGGAAGAGGTCTTTTGTCCTTCCTATTCTATTGTCTTCTTCCACTTCTGTGCATTGCTTGTTTAAAAATAATTCCTTATCTCTTCTGGCTAACCTCTGGAATTTTGCATTAAATTGGGCATATCTCCCCTATCACTGTTGCCTTTTGCTTTCCTTCTTTCTTGGGCTACTTCTAGTGTCTCAGCAGACAGCCATTTTGCCTTCTTAGTTTTCTCTTTCTTTGGGATGTATTTTGTTGCTGCCTCCTGAACAATGTTGCGAACCTCTGTCCATAGTTCTTCCGGGACCCTATCTACTAAGACCACTCCCTTAAATCTATTCTTCACCTCCACTGCATATTCCTCAGGAATATTAGTGAGCTCCTATCTAGCTGATCTGTGGGTCTTCCCTAATCTCTTTAGTCTGATCCTAAATTGTGCAAGAAGAAGTTCGTGATCGGAACTACAGTCAGCTCCAGGTCTTGTTTTTACTGACTGTATAGATGTCCGCCACCTTTGGTTGCAAAGGATGTAGTCAATCTGATTTCGGTGTTGTCCATCTGGTGAAGTCCACGTATAAAGCCGTCTCTTATGTTGTTGGAAGAGAGTGTTTGTTATGCAGAGTGAGTTGTCTTGGCAAAATTCTGTCAGCCTATGTCCTGCTTCATTTTGTTCTCCCAGGCCATGCTTACCTGTAATTCCAGGTGTCATTTGACTGCCCACCTTCGCATTCCAGTCTCGTGTGATGAAAATAACATCTCTTTTAGATATGTTGTCCAGTAGCTGCTGCAGATCCTCATAGAACTGCTCTACTTCAGCTTCTTCAGCATCTGTGGTAAGGGCGTATATTTGGATCACTGTGATGTTAGACGGCTTGCCCTGAATTTGAATTGAGATCATTCTATCGTTTTTTGGAATGTATCCAAGCACTGCTTTAGCCACTTGACTATTAATTATGAAGGCTACTCTATTTCTTCTGTGGTCCTCTTGTCCACAGTAGTAGATCTGGTGATCATCTGATGTGAAGTGGCCCATTACGGTCTATTTCAGTTCACTGATGCCCAAAATGTCTATCTTTAATCTTGACATCTCACCAATAACGGCATCCAATTTGCCCTGGCTCATAGATCTTACATTCCAGGTTCCAATGGTCTGTTGATCCTTAGAACATCGGATTCGCCGTTCACCACCAGCACCGTCGGCCGCTAGCCGTCCTTTCGGCTTTGAGCTAGCTGTGTCATCACGTCTGGGGCTAGTTGAACTCATCCTCTGTTCCTCCCCAGTAGCATTTTGACCATCTTCCGACCTGGGGGTCTCATCTTCCGATGGTATACTGACATATCTCTGGTTGTACTGATCCATTGAGTTTTCAGGGCAAGAATACTGGGGTGGGTTGCCATTACCTTCCCCAGGGATCGCATTTAGTCTGACCTCTCTGTGATGACCTTCCCGTCTTGGGTGGCCCTTCACGGTTTAGCTCATGGCATCATTGAGGTGCTCAAGCTCCAGCACCATGACAAGGTAACGATCCTTTGCTGAAGCTACAGAAAATATTCCCTTACATTTCGTGGTAGAAGGATTTTATATATGCATGTTCATGTACACATGTGTTGAAAAACAGCCATAATATGCAACATTAAAAGAAAAAAAATGCATGAGGGCTAAATTAGCACAGCTTATAGAAGAAATTCTCTGTTTCAATATATTCCTTGCAGCATTTTCAGTTAAGCCAAAACATGAAAAGTGATATAGCTATTGTGCTTTGCTTATAAGGAAGCATCTTTCCTCCTTAAAATGATAAATGATTGGGTGAATAGGTTTCATAATGGTTTACATATATACATCTGTTCAACACTAGGAAGCAGGTGGCAAGAATTCACAGGGGAGGAAGCGATGGGGACATTTACTTGAAGCTTTACTGTCACATGTCAAATACTGGAAGGAAAAACAGGCATCAGGAGCAGAGGGGAAAGTACACATTTAATAAATGTGTTGTGTTATGTTCATTAATAATGAAAAGGAAGGTCATGGCTCATTTTCAGGAGCATCAAAACAGCACTAAAGCTGTGTACCTTGGAACTGAGTCAATTGAAGGGCGGTGCAATAAGTACTGATTCATATTTTCTGACTTGGTTACGCAGCCTGATTCTGACCAAGAGAAGAGTTTATGGTGAAGAAGACAATAGTACATTTAGGTAGCCACCAGAAGATACTTTCCCATATACTTTCACAATATTTTATATAAGCCAGTCAAAAATTAGAAATAATCTTGCTAATTAAAAAAAAAAGGAACGACATAAAGAAGGAATACCTAAACCTTTGGTTTAGGTGTCTTTGAAGCTAGACCTTAAACTGTATAGAACACGTGTGATTGCTTGATTTCATAACAGTAGAAGCTCTTTGTATTCATATATGTTGCTTGGATATTTTTTGTAGATTAACTTTATCAAAGGTGTTTTATATTGGGGGGAAAAAGTTGATCCTTCTTTCAACTCTTCCTTAAAATTCCTAACAGCTATGTGCCTTAAAAATGGCTCCTTCAATGTTTCCCATTTCACTCTGAAGTTACTCAATTAGTAAGAGTTGGCATCAGCTAACTTTTTAAAAGAGTTGCATGCAAGTTCATTGTTTGTACTAGACATTCAGTATACACGAGAAAAGAAAATGATTGTGAACTCTCAATAAAGTATTCAGGTGTCTTTCTAAAAATGAATGCATCAAGAAGAGGGAAACCCTCTTAAAATGAATGTACTGAGCTAAAAGATTGCTCTGCTGATCCTTTCTCTAGGCCAGCCTAAAGGAATTTTTATGTTTGTTTGTTTTTTGATAGAGAAAGGAATCATAGTATATTTTAGTATTCTGCAAATTCAGGTAAGATACTGGGGAACCAATAACTGGCCAAGCCATCAGTTGAAGCAGAGAAAGTAAGTCTTCCAGTCCATGCCAACTGGTTTGTCCATTTAGCTCTGAGAGAGGTTTTCCCCTCATCTCCCATCTGATTCTTTGAATTGGACCTTCTGAAAGAAGCAACACATGACCTACCATGTGATGGTTCTCCACCCAAGGCCATTCCTTCCCTGGGAGAAGCTCAATGAAGCAGGAAGGCAGCACTGCCTGTGTCAGTGTTTTGTTCAACTTTCTAATCCTCAGCCTGCCTGCCTGCCTGCCTGCCTGCCTACTTGCAAAGTTTGATACCAGAAGTGGTAGCAAAACTCTTTAGATGCTCTGTGCCTGGTATGGCAGCAGCTGCTGTTGCAGTGGTCTTGAGCATTCATCTCTACAGTCTACGAAAAGCCTAGTGAAAAAGTTTCTGTGTCACTTCGCCTCATTTTTTTTTATCTATCTATCTATCTATCTATCTATCTATCTATCTATCTATCTATCTATCTATCTATCTATCTATCTATCTATCTATCTATCTAATATGTCACCGCCTATCTCCTCTGACCAGAGGGACTCTGGGCAGTTTACAGTACAGAATGGCTGCTCCCTGGGCTCAGCTCAACTTCTCAGATGCATATTTCTTGGTGAAATCAGGATATTCTTGCAAGTTTAAGACAGAGAATGGATACCTAGTTTTAATTCAGTATTAGAAGTGGTTGCCCTGTTTGTTTGTTTATTTCTAAGGCACTGTTAGTTTAAAGCAAAATGATTTAAGAAACCAAACACATTTGCAGTGAGCTCATGGTTTAAGAGAAGCAGACAATGTTGTGTGTTTTAATGTATTTTTCAATATGCCAAATATGCACTAAAGAAAAGAAAAATCACACAAGGTTCCTTCTAATTAATCCACTTCAATATCATTTTTTTTAAGGTCTGAGATTGCTCTCTTGCGAATTTTTATTGGAAAGTCAAATATGTTTAACATGTGAATATTGTTCCATCCAATTAAAAATTATGTTTTTAGTCTTAGTATTATTACTTTGCCATGAATAAGATGGTAAGAGAAAAGGGAAGTGCCCTGGACAGGCACACAGGCACAGAGACTTGAAAGCCTATTCCTAAACCATGCAGTTGTTCTCTTTAAAAAGGGGGACTGTCCATTCCAGTGAAATTAAAAAAAAAAAAAAAAAAAATTAGATGAAGCTGTAAAAAGGATTAACCTTTATTTTGAACCTCTTTTCTCTTTACTTGAGAGAGAAAAAGCAATTTAGAAAACAGGTGTTGTTCCCAGCTGCATTTGTAATAAAGTTATAGTGTTTTTCCTGCCTCAAAATGCAGATGTCTTTTAAACTAGCTAAACTATGACATGAAGGGATCCCGGCACTTAGAGTCTAACAGAATTGACATTTTTTGTTAATACAAATTCCCCAAATCACTATGATTTTATATGAAGTTCTTTATTCTTTCATAAGCATACTCAGAGGTTAGCCCTCACTAAGTTCAGTGGGTGTTACTCCCAGAGCAATGTGAATAAATTAGAGCCTGAATCACATTTCAGTGACAAACAGCACAGTCCTTTCTAGGTCTGCTCAGAAATAAGTCCCACTAAGTTTAATAGTCTTACTCACATGTAAATGAGTAAATTGTTACTAACAGGAATGTTACTCATACAAACAGTTGCTGTTCATAAAAGCAATAATATTTTTATCAGAAAGCTGCAGAGTAGCAGAGGGCAAAGCTCAGTTTGTTACACCTTATATTTTGCATCCAAAAGATCCCCAGCAATTTCATATAGGACTCCACATACATTCCTGTCTGGAACCCTATAGTATTGCTGCCTGTCAGAATAGAGACCAGTGAGCCAAATGTATTTGTGGGCAGTTTGTACTGGGCAGCTTCCTGGGTTTCTCTGTACCAGCTAGAAGTAGACCAAGAACTTTTCATAGCAAAAAGATGGCAGAGCTGTTTTACTAGTCCCAGGTGAAAAGCCAGCAGTATCCAGGTCAGGATGGACCATTGCTGGAAGATATGGATGAAAATATACAATCAGAATCAGCATTCTTTGGGTGTCATCAGTTAGACAATGTCGCCTGATGGGACCCAAGATTGGGCCTTCTCTGTCGCATTGCCTGCCCTCTGGAACAATGTCCCCCCAGAGGTAGATATGGTACCCCCAACCCTTTTTAAGTGAGATCTTAAAATCTGGGTCTTTTCCCAGGCCTTGGGGTTGAGTGGTTCGTGGAGCCCTTATAGGATGTTTGTTTTTGTGGCATTGGCTCTCTTTTTCTGGATGTCTGTTTTATATAGTCTTTGCATTATTTTATTTTTAATTATTTCTTGCTGTACACTCCCCCAGGTCAGGATGGAACCAGGCAGCCAAATACATACATACATATTGAATGGGCATAGTGCAGAGCTAGGAAATGAGTGCTGTGGCATTAGGGTCCATAAGGCTAAAGAGATGCACAATTATAAGTTACAGTAGACATTGATATTGAGTCATACCCAAGCCTACAGTACCCTATAGATATGTGGAGTACTGATACCCTAAATTCACCAGCCAGTATGGCCATTGTTGAGAATTCTGGGAATAGAAGTTGACTCCTCTCATGAATGTCCAGACGGGGAACCGTGCTACACATACTGCAGTTAGCAGGTATAAAGTGGAGCTTAAAAAGTCAAAGTAACATCTCCATCAAACACTTTTTAGCATGATACTTTTAGTAGCTCTAGGGGAAAAGGTGTTTCTAATGCATTGTATATTTTACATGAATGGTTCTGTTTTTTTTTTCATTTCTTTACAGAACTTTTATTATGACATGTGCCTTTCTTGCTCTACCCTTATTGTCGTCACAGTCCTCTGGGGTCAGAGTTCTCAAACAAAGAAGCCATGTTCTGTTCTATTGTTCCTCAAGTGAGAGAATGTTCTGGGGAAATGACACTTTTGTGCTCCAAGGAATAAAGAGCCATAATAGTAATAACAGTAAACCTGTGATCCTATATAGAAAGTGAGTCTAGAACAAGGTTTCTCAACCAGGGTTCCGTGGAACCCTAGGGTTCCGTGAGAGGTCACTAAGGGTTCCCTGGGAGATCTCTATCTATCTATCTATCTATCTATCATCCCACCTTTATTATTTTTATAAATAACTCAAGGAAGTGAACATACCTAATACTCCTTCCTCCTCCTATTTACCCCACAACAACAACCCTGTGAGGTGAGTTGGGCTGAGAGAGAGTGACTGGCCCAAGGTCACCCAGCCGGCTTTCGTGCCTAAGGCAGGACTAGAACTCTCAGTCTCCTGGTTTCTAGCCCATTGCCTTAACCACTAGACCAAACTATATTTCAAATTTGGGCAACTTCACATTGGTTTCATTCTCTAGTTTTAGTTTAAGAACACTGTTCACATTAAACAAAAGCCTATGTGAATGGTGAAAGGTCCCCTGTGCAAGCACCGAGTCATGTCTGACCCTTTGGGGGGACACCGCTGTTGGGACGTTTCCCTGGCAGACTATAGTGGGGCGGTTTGCCATTGCCTTCCCCAGTCGTCCCCTTCCCCAGCAAGCTGGGTGCTCATTTTACCGACCTCAGAAGGATGGAAGGCTGAGTCGACCTGAGCCGACTGCCCAAGAACCCAGGTTCCGCTGGGATCGAACTCGGGTTGTGGGGGGAGTTTCGCCTGCAATACTGCCGCCTACTACTCTGCACCAGACGAGGCTCATAAAGGCCTATACATGAAACAAATATAATAATTTTGTAACTTCTGGCCTATATTTGAGCCTGAATGTGCAGGGGTTCCCCGGGGCCTGAAAAACATTTCAAGGGTTCCTCCAGGGTCAGGAGGTTGAGAAAGGCTGGTCTAGAAGCTGCTGCCCTGCATGGTATCTTTCCAGAGAAACCAAAAGAGGTGGTATCCGTCTTAGCAAATAACTGGCTCCTTGTCGCATAGCTTGCAGTTTATGATATCTTGGTGGAACAAAGCTATCTAATGAGTTGCATGAAGTAGACCCACGAGTCATGTGGCTAGTATAGTATAATACTGTAGAGAAAGGAGGGAGGGAGGGAAACAGTTTTCATTCTTTCAACTGCTTCTCTTACTACTGGATCCTTCGATTTACCTTCCCATAAGACAGAGGTTCCCAAACCTTCTCAGTTCACATCACTCTTGGTATCTCAGTAGTTCTTTTGCAGTACCCCTAATGATTTCCAAACTGTGTATCCCAGGGACAGTTAGGACAGTTCAGTTTATTAAGTAGTAAAATATATAGTGAGTTTGGGAACCCCGCAGTGCACAGTTTGGGAACAGAGGCCCTAATGTAACCCAGGACAGGTTTTATTAAGTAACTAAAGATGAATGTATATAAATGCACATGCAAATGGGATTAAGAAACAGTGAAGGACAAATTAAATTATGAACTGGAAAACTATAGATTTCATAGAAATATGTTCATGTGCTGTTGCTCCAAAAGCATAGAATTCATAATAAATACAGGATTTGACTTCTTTTTATCATGTAACAAATGGTTTATTATCACTTTCACTTGGTGGTTTGTTTTATACTGTAATAGTAACAATACATTGCTTGGACCACATTTTGACACTTCCACAATATGATTATTGTTTTAACCATCTCCAGATTTTCTAAAGAATTACAGGTAGCCCTCATTTAATGACACTAATTGAGACCAGAAACTCCATCATTAAGCAATGTGGTGGTAAGTTGAAAAACCATGTGATTGTGCTGCTTGGTGATGGCAGTTCCAGCAGTCCCAGTTGTCGACATTATATGAGGACTGTCAGTCATTAAGTGAGGGCCTGATGTGACCATGACTTCCAACTTCCTGCCAGCTTCCCCGTTGACTTTGCTTGTGGGAAGCCAGCAGGGAAGGTTGCAAATCACAATCACATGACCACAGGGCACTGCGCTGGCCATAAGTATGAGGTTCAGTTGTAACTACCCCTCATTCAGTGCCATTGTTAGCCCAAATAGTTGCTGAGCTAAACATTATGACCTATCCTTGAACGTCTGGCTGTTGCAGCACCCCTGCAGTCATGTGATTACGATTTGGGCGCTTGGCAACTAGCTTGCACTTATGACCATTGCAGCGTTCCATGGTCACATGATCGCCATTTGCAATCTTCTCTGCTGGCTTCCCACAAGCAAAGCCAATGGGGAAGCAGGCAGAGAAGGTCACAAGTCACTCCTGTAAGTGGGTCCTGCCGCTTTTTCTCCCAAGGAACCCTACTACGGAGTATGAGACCCACCGGTACACTGTAGTGCCCATCTGCAGCCGCCGCTGACTGCCCATGACCCCTGCTGACCCCCTGTGCTCTGTAACACCTGCCCCTGGGCACACACACACACCCCGCGGCATCCATGCATCTCCCTGCACTCCTTGCCTGGGCCTTTTGCCTCTTCTCACTCAACGACCCGTGCAGTTCTGGGGTTACAACGGCACTGGGACTGCCATCGCTAAGCAATATAGTCATGTGACGTCGCATTTCACAACCACTTTGCTTAGCGATGGCAATTCAGGTCTCAATTGCTGTCATAACCCGAGGACGACCTGTATATGTATGATGATACCATGACACAAATGCTACAACTTACACATTTGCCTCAGACAACCGGCAGAATTTGGATGATGATAGTATCACTTGAATCACTTCTTTTCACTTGAATTTGCTGGAGGCACTACTGTGGAAATTGCTCCATTGACTGTCCGTTTCTACATTCTTTTTGCCTTTCACAAGCACTAACACAAAAGGTCTTTGGGCTTTAATCAGTATTTTGCTAGTTCATTTTTTATATTTCCATATTTTACCTTTATCATCATAGGTAAACTCAGAGCACATAAAATTATAAAGATTGTATAACATATCTGTAAAAAATTAGAGGCATAAAAACCATACAACCTGCATTAAAAAACTATCAACCTAAAAGAGAAGTTAATTGCTTCAGTTTCAAAATTCAAAATGCCTGGGAGCATTTTAAATTGACTCTGAAAAGAATTTTATGCAATATTTGTCAATCTATGTAGATGACTTGGCACCCAAACCTTACTAACGTGTTTTTTCTTAGATATTTTTATTAGGAACTTTCCATGCAATTAAGAAGGTTCATCTGGAAAAACACTCTAGACTTTTGACCAAGCAGAAATCACCTTCTAGTAGCAGCCTTTTGCAGGAGAAATAGTAAAGCTAACAGAGGCCATGGTAGAGAGGGACGTGGTAATCAGGGTGCTGCAACAGACACAACAGACTTGTGGACTTTCATTGCCTTTTGTCCTTGTTTGTCCATCAGAACATAAGGGATTAAAACACACACACACACACACACACGATTGATGTGTTTCAGATGTCCTTTGCATTCCCTTGCATGGAAGACTTTCCATTTGGATTTGTGCCTAGGCCTGTCATTTTTCATGTCATGGTGTCATCTTTTCTTGATTAGGAACATTCATCATCTATTCCCTTAATGGTCTGTTATATCATTCTGTTTCTCAGTCATGGCATCATAGTATTGATGTCTGTTACATACAGATAGCCTATTTTTGTGTTACATTCTTGACTGGCCACTTGAATTACTTACTTTTCACTCTAAGTCTTCTCAGAACCAGATCCTCTATAATACCCTTTCTGAGCTTTCCCTAATCCTTTCTAGGCAGCAAAAAACAATGACAGATGACCATTAGTTGGCAGCAGTAAGAAGTTAGATTTTTCTGTGTCTCTTTTTTTTTAATCTAGTGATCATCCAGCATTTGCAGCCATTTCAAACCAGTACAGAATCATAAATTGTGTTTTTAAAGACAGATGGAGGAAGATATTTTGTATTAAAATTTAATTTCATAACTTTACTGTATTCTGAACCTTGCTTTACAGTTAAATAAATATGTGAGCTTACCAGGAAACAAAATGCTAGTTAAAGCTTATCGGTTCTCCCTCAGCCCCTCACCTCACTACTCTGTCTATCACCAAAGAAGCTTTCCTGTTCCCAATCAGTATTATCTAATGCTGTCTCCTCCAGTTGTGACATTAACAGCTACCATACCTGCTCTGCAAAACTCTGGATAACCACTAGATGGTAAGAAGAGTATACAGAGAATTGTATCTAAACTGCAGTTCCAATGCAGACCAAATACAATAGCCCTATATAATCATTACCTGCTAACTGACCTTTTTAACTAATTGTACTTGGGAGTTTCTGCATGTAAAGTCTGTGCTCGGCTACTGAATTATAGCAGGTATATTTGAGGTATGTGGTCAATAATTCTTGAAGAATATTGAAGAATATTTGCTGTCTGCAAACCCCTAAGAAACATTAAGAAGTTAAACCAAATTTAGTGCTGCTGAATTCCGCTCCATCTGAGTTCCTTTATTTTATTGTAGAGCCTTCAGTGAAAAAGCAATTGTCTATTGTTATTAATTTACCCTTTTGTTGTTACGAGATCAGTGAGAGAGCAAGCACAATTTTTAGGAAACTGTAGAGATAAAACCTTTCCCCCACTTACTTCTGTTGTTTCAATTGTAAACACATATGTGGCTGCATACTATTCCTACAGTACAATACAATTTCTGCAAACTATTCCTACAATACAATATAATGCAAAGATTGATCAGGCCAGGGTTGCCTGAAGGTGAAGCATTCATTTTTTTAAAAATATCTGTCCAGATGTTCCACAATCACGTATTAAGAGGGCAACCAATGTGGTACAGTAGTTAAGGCGTTGGACTAGGACTGAAGAGACCCAGATTCAAGTCCACCTTTAGCTAGCAGGAAAGACAGAATACGAATAGAGCAAACTGGAACAGATGGTTTCCAGTAAACCTCTCTGAGGATGAAGTACAGAATAACAGATCTTTTTTTTTTCCGGTTGAGAGATTCATGTATGATTATGTGCTTTAGCAGCCTTTGCATTCTTCAATCTGGACTCATAGAGAAACTTAAAAGTTTTATACTTTGATACGTTGTTGTAGAATGGAACTCCTTTTGGTTGCATTGACATTGGTCCTCACAGTCGTAAATTCCAGGCAGTAAGTAGAGTATGTCTCTTTGCCAGAGACAAATATTCATTGTCAACTCATGCCTACAAAGCCAGTGATCTTCAGAATACAAGGACTTTCCTTACATGCACACACCCTTAGTCATCATTATGACTAAGCCTAGCAATTTCAAAATGCACTCTTTTAAACCATGGAGAAGATCACCACCTATATAGGGTGCCAGTGATAATAGTAACATTGCCATCTTTGAATCCTTTCCCCCAAGATTTGTCCTGACCCTCTTTAAATAAGGCCTGAAATCCTGGATCTGTCCCCAGGCCTTGAATCGGAGTGGATGAGAAGCCCACGGGGTGGTGTTTTTGTCCTTTGAATGGTTGTGGGCTTTTTTCAGATGTTCCTTTTTTGGCAATGTATTTTCTTTGTTTTTAATGTTCTGTTTTCGTCATTGTATTTTGTAAGCTGCCCAGAAATTTCATAAATAAATAAGTTCCATAAATAAATAAGTCTTTATGAGTCATGGAAGTGAGTTGCTATTTATTAAAATATTTCCCCACCAAAGAATTATAGGTCTGAATGTGCTTTTCTGATGATCTTCTTTATACCTTACGTGATCATTATAATTGGATTCCTTAGGCAAGGTAGGCATCTTCTTGGAATATCTCATTTTTCACTAATAGTGTTCGGAGGTTTCTTGCTAGTAGGATATGAGGCAAGATGTCAACGGTTCTGACATTAATATAAATCTAAATAACTCCCAAGAAAGCAGTAGCGTTATGTTTGATTCACATGACTGATTTTATTTCCATACCTAGCATGACGGTTTCAGTCATCCCAGATATTCCCATGTGATAGATCTAATATGCATTTAGTATGTCAGACATCCAACCCACTCTTGTCATGATGAAAGAGAATGAAAGCTTCCATAGTACTGAGTTCCATTTAAATATCACTCTGAGATAACTGAAAACAAGGAGGGAGAAGGGAAAACAGGAACACACCAAACTCATATAAACTTAGAGTCTTTTGACTTGGTCTTCTATCAAGTCATGGCTATCATGAAGAAAAGTGGTAAAGTACAAAAACGATGTGCATGTTGTTGAGCATCTTGAATGTTAGCAGCCTGTGCAGGTGGCTCAAATTGTTTGTTTGCAATTGTTAAAACCCAAGGCGCAGATAGTTCAAGGTATCTTGTTGCTCCACACATGCAGTTTTCCTCATAACTATGGCTACCTCATCTCCAAAGTTAAGGTTGCCTTCACTGTAAATCAGTCTTTTCCCACTAATGTCCTCCAAAGTCATTTGAAGCCACATGGCTGGGGAATTCTGGGTGATGGTCTCAACAGTCAAGGGCACCCCAGTCTTGACACTGAGGAGTTAGTTGGATGATTAGTACATTTGAATAGCCATTTTGAACAACAATTCTTTGTCCTTGCCCCACATGGCTCTGGAATAAATAAGGGTTAGTTTAATGAGCTGTAGTAGTCAGGTATGAATCCCATGACTAACCCAAGTAAAACTGTGATGAAACCTCTTGTTAACTTACAGACATAAAAGTCACTTCATTAACTTTTCATTTGTGTTTGCTACTGTTATCTTTCTAGTTCGGAGCATTCTTTCTGAACTCCAAGGCCCATGCACGGTGGACACACATACATATAACTACAGTGAAGCCAAAGAAATGATGGCGATGCTTTTTACTTTACTCTAGAAATGTCAATGACTTATGCTGTTTAAAATTAGAAGCAAAACAACTTCAGTCAAGAAAGCTGTTGAAATGAGGACAAAATTAAGTACAACAACTCTACCAGGCCACTGAGAATTTATCAAAAAGCTCTTCTCTGTTGAAATAAATGCTGAAAGCAAATTCTTCTCCATCCAATTGAATGAGAAGTGGCCAAAAAAATAAAAATAAAAAAAATCCAGAACAGAATTTTCCTGCATAGTATTTATTATAGGAAGACTTGACTAGAGAATACTTTCCATAGTTCTCATTAACTTTGGACCATGGTAGTATTTAAGTGTTTTTCTGCTAACAGCGATCAGACATCTCAGGATGTCACACTCGATATAACATGGGTTGTTTCTGTATGCTTTAATTCTGATTGCTTTGTCACCCTAATTACTTAGTCTTTTAAGGAAAAGATCACTGCTAAACCTCAGGCATTAGCATTTCACATTTCATTTATGGTAAATAATAAAACTTTGGACACAATCAGCATTTCTTCCACTAACTGAAAACATTGAATTGGGCTTAATTTTACAGCAGTACAAATAGTAATGAGCTCAACTGAGTGAGTTAATGATATTTAATTTGACCAGACCAAAATTGAGCATTCCTTTGTCTTATATTTTTGCAGCTGCAGCCAACACCAATTGTTTACACGGAGAGTGTAGAAAAACAGAAATATGTTAATTCCCAGGTTGGCTGCACATTCTGGATTAGAGGTACCCAGCTTGGATCACTCTGGTGGCTACTTTTATATTTCTATTAATCTAAGAAGGCAGTGCTACTATCTCAGCTGACCCAGTTATTTGTTTTTATTAATTTACCCTTTTCCCCCAATCTCCATTATCGTTTTGCCATAGCATAGCATTTTCTGCTTATGTGTAGGTTTTTTCCTACACCCTTATCATATATATTTATCTTTCTTCCCATGCCTCAGCTCTATTTCCCAATTTTCTCTTACCTCTTTTGAAATCTACCCGAACCCCTCTTTTATACCCTTCCTTTTCTTTACTATGTCCAACAGGCTCTTTCCATTTCTCATTATTCAGTTTATGTATTATACATATTAAGCAATTACATGTATATATGGCAGAGAGACAGCATGGTATAGTGGGTAAGGTGCTAAACTAGGAATGGAGAGATAAGCTTCTAGTCCTCCCTAAGGCAGCTGGGTAATCTTGGCCAGTCACTCACTCGTAGCCTTAATTAAAAATAAGTGGTTCTGTGATAAGCCGGCTGATAAAAAGCACCCCTTGTCCCATAAGAACTAGGGGATGGCAGTGCAAAAACAGGCAGATTCTGCAACCATGCAAGGGAAACAAGAAGAACAAGAAGAATAGGATATATATTGAATTTAGTTTCTCCATCTGTTCATACTATATGCCCTATTCATGTGAGAGACAAGGAGAAATAGAACTCAGAGTACAGGAATTATATAAAAATTATGTCCCACCTTTTTATCTATTTGACAATCAAGACAGCTTATTACAATAAAGGGTTTAAAACAAACAAAAAAACAGCATTAATGCAATTAAAATCCAAACAAAAATCAAACTTTAACATAAATAGATTATTAATTAAAAGCCTGGCAGAAGATAGATGTTTTTAACAGGTTCCTAAATATGGGGAGAGTGGGCACTTCTTAGGGACTGCATGCCATAGCCTGGGTGCTGCACAAGAGAAGGCCCTTCCCATGTATAAGATAGTCTGACCTCTGGCTGTGGGGAAACTTCAGAAGGACCTCTCCAGCTGATCTGATAGCTGGAAATTTCATGGCAGAAGAAAATAGTATTAGGGCTTTAGAGGTCACTACCAACACCTTGAATTGTGCTTGATAAGCATTTGGCAACCAGGGCATTCCTCACCACTTGGAAGTCAAGTGACTGCTAGAGACCAACTATGAACCTGCTCCTTCTGAGGGAGCATAACCCAATTCTGGGTAAATTTCACCTCATTCCTCAAGTCCAGATTTTTCCAGGCCAATGGCACCCCTGTCTTCTCAGGAAGCTGCTTTAATTTCAGTTTGTTCTGTCTCATCCATCTTATTATTGAAATTAAGCAACATTCAGGGGTACTGATCACTTTGCTGGGGTTAGATGGCAAGGAGAAATAGAGCTGGACATACTGAAGGCACTCATTTCTAGAGGTCTGGATGACCTTCCCCACAGTTTCACGCAGCTATTTAAAAAACATAGAAGCCAAGATAGAACCCAGGAATGCCATGGATAGTGATTTGGGTGTTGAATAGTAGTCTCCTAGCACCATCTTCTCTGCACAATCTGACCAGAAGCAATGCAAAACAATCTTGCCAGATGATCTAGAAGGATACCCTGGTTGATGGTATCAAAAACCACCAAGAGAGAATGCATCCCCATTAGTTTCAGGAGAACTAATGGGGATGCACTCCCCACCCCATGTATACCGTAGACAGAACCCTGATAGAAATTGATCCAGAAAACATTTGAATTGACTTATACAGTAGCTAGAAAGTCTTTCAGATTAGCAGAAGGCTTTTTAAATAAAGTTTTTATACACTGTCTCCTTAAGACATATAGGAGTGTATCTCAAGGAGGCTTTGGTTGCCCCCCTTAACCGTGGGATTAGTCCCATCCTGGTTGATTTAATTAACCAGGAAAGGCAAGAGTTGAGTAAACAAGTAATGGTCCTCATTTCTACATACACCCAGTCTACATCTTTGAGATCTACAAACTATAAAGTATTCATATAAACCTGACATGTGGTTATTGAGGTTGCCTCCCAATGAACTGCCCCCATATTGGAGTCCAAGGTGAAGCAAATCAGTCTTGTCACTCCCAGAACCCAATATCTTGATGGAGGTGGTGTTGTACCATAAGGTATAACGTTGCTACTCTGTTTTATGCAGATACAATGGAAGCAGAAAAGTAGGACCTCTTTGTTGCATCCATTGACACAGAGTAAGATCTCAAATGGGCCTGAAAAAAATAACTGACTTGTCACGATAGTTCCTACATTTGTGTTTTAACCCTCTGCTTGAGCTCTCCAAGCCAAGGAAATGACTGAGCTCTGTCAGATGTAAGCTACTTAGTAATTTAGTAATCCAAATTCAAATCACCAGCTAATCTGGTGATTCTGTAGCCACTGTCTCTCAGTCTACATTAAAAGGGTGTCCTAAAGAAGATAATAGAATAGAAATTTGTTTATGTGATCACTGATTCCTTGGGGGAAAGGATAGAGATGAATAGAACAAATTAATGAATGTTCAAAACAGCAAAATGAGGATTGCAGCTAAATTCACTTGAGAGGCACCTGAAGCCAGTGATACTCTAGTGTGTTTTCAAAGCATTACCTGCGTTCTCAGATATATTTCCAAGCACATATTTGTAACATTCACACCATATAAAAGTAAAAACTCCCTCAAGCTGCCAAAAAGCAAATGAATATCTCACTGGAACCAGAAATATGCATGGCTTTATGGTCAAGTGAGTCATGGAGGATCACATCAGGGATGTGAGCACTGTCTGGATATGTACTTCAGCTGCAGAGAGGCAGCCATCTTGCAACAGCAAGAACAATAAAATGTGATGCCATAAAGACAAATAGATTTATGGAGGCAGAAGCTTTGTGAAAGCCACAACACTACAAAAGCATATGCTACAATAAATCTGTTAGCCTTTATGTTGCCATAAGATGCTTTGTTCGTCTGCTCTAATTTAGAACTCACAAATCATAAAAGTACTTATATTTGTATCCACCCTGCTTCCAGGGATCAGCGCTGCATTTTAATTGTACAGGAACTTTGGAAGCTACATTTATTGTGTTCAAGACTGTCCCGTTTTGCTATAGCAAAGTTCACAGGCAGGTCAAAAATGTTCAACTCGAGAGCAGTCTAGGACAAGCAAACACAGATGGGCAGGGTAAAATGAAGAAGGCTGGGAATGGCTTTTTCAGGAATATGAATTGAGCTCCAGACAGACTCTATGTTTCTTGGACTTTGCCCACTTCCTGGAAAGAGGTGAAGAGTCATAAAGCAAGAATGGTATAGTCTGGCATTCTGTCCTCATTTAAGAACAAGCTATAATTAGTTTGCTGGGATACATTAAGACCCTTTCAAATCAGGACAAGTGGTTCCCACCTTCTGTCTTTCTGATGAAACACAAAGTAAAACACTTTTGTATACACCACACTGTTAAGCAAAGGAATTTTCTAGTACTTCATTAGATGGTGACTAGAAGCTCAGTGACTTTATCCATAGTTCCATAGTTGTTGCCTAATACTTAGAATAATCTTCAGAAAAGGATCGTCATCTTGTGGTGCTGGAGCTTGAGCACCTCAGTGACGCCATGAGCTAAACCTGAAGGGCCACGCAAGACGGGAAGGTCATGACAGAGAGGTCAGACTAAATGCGATCCCTGGGGAAGGTAATGGCAACCCACCCCAGTATTCTTCCCAAGAAAACTAAATGGATCAGTACAACCAGAGATATGTCGGTATACCATCGGAAGATGAGACTCCCAGGTCAGAAGATGGTCAAAATGCTACTGGGGAGGAACAGAGGATGAGCTCAACTAGCCCCAGACGTGATGACACAGCTAGCTCAAAGCCGAAAGGACAGCTAGCGGCCGACGGTGCTGGTGGTGAACGTCGAATCCGATGTTCTAAGAATCAACACACCATTGGAACCTGGAATGTAAAATCTATGAGCCAGGGCAAATTGGATGTGGTTATTGGTGAGATGTCAAGATTAAAGATAGACATTTTGGGCATCAGTGAACTGAAATGGACTGGAATGGGCCACTTCACATCAGATGACCACCAGATCTACTACTGTGGACAAGAGGACCACAGAAGAAATGGAGTAGCCTTCATAATTAATAGTCAAGTGGCGAAAGCAGTGCTTGGATACAATGCAAAAAACGATAGAATGATCTCAATTCGAACTCAGGGCAAGCCATCTAACATCATAGTGATCTAAATATACGTCCCAGCCACAGATGCAGAAGAAACTGAAGTAGATCAGTTCTATGAGGATCTGCAGCACCTACTGGACAATACACCTAAAAGAGACATTATTTTCATCACAGGAGACTGGAATGATAAGGTGGGCAGTCAGATGACACCTGGAATTACAGGTAAGCATGGCCTGGGAGAACAAAACGAAGCAGGACATAGGCTGATAGAATTTTGCCAAGACAACTCACTCTGCATAACACTCTCTTCCAACAACCTAAGAGACGGCTTTATACATGGACTTCCCCAGATGGACAACACCGAAATCAGATTGACTACATCCTTTGCAGTCAAAGGTGGCGGACATCTATACAGTATAACAAGACCTGGAGCTGACTGTAGTTCAGATCACCAACTTCTTATTGCACAATTTAGGATCAGACCAAAGAGATTAGGGAAGACCCACAGATCAGCTAGATATGAGCTCACTAATATTCCTAAGGAATATGCAGTGGAGGTGAAGGATCGATTTAAGGGGCTGGACTCAGTAGATAGGGTCCTGGAAGAACTCTGGACAGATGTTTGCAACATTGTTCAGGAGGCGGCAACAAAATACATCCCAAAGAAGGCAAAATGGCTGTCTGCTGAGACACTAGAAGTAGCCCAAGAAAGAAGGAAAGCAATAGGCAACAGCGATAGGGGGAGATATGCCCAGTTTAATGCAAAATTCCAGAGGTTAGCCAGAAGAGACAAGGAATTATTTTTAAACAAGCAATGCATGGAAGTGGAAGAAGACAATAGAATAGGAAGGACAAGAGACCTCTTCCAGAAAATTAGAACCATTGGAGGTAAATTCCAGGCCAAAATGGGTATGATCAAAAACAAAGATGGCAAGGAACTAACAGAAGAAGAAGAAGAGATCAAGAAAAGGTGGCAAGAATATACACAAGACCTGTATAGGAAGGATAACAATATTGGGGATAGCTTTGACGGTGTGGTCAGTGAGCTAGAGCCAGACATCCTGGAGAGTGAGGTTGAATGGGCCTTAAGAAGCATTGCTAACAACAAGGCAGCAGGAGATGACGGCATCCCAGCTGAACTGTTCAAAATCTTGCGAGATGATGCTGTCAAGGTAATGCATGCTACATGCCAGCAAATTTGGAAAACACAAGAATGGCCATCAGATTGGAAAAAATCAACTTATATTCCCATATCAAAAAAGGGAAACCCTAAAGAATGTTCAAACTATCGAACAGTGGCACTTATTTCACATGCCAGTAAGGTAATGCTGAAGATCCTGCAAGGTAGACTTCAGCAATTAATGGAGCGAGAATTGCCAGATGTACAAGCTGGGTTTAGAAAAGGCAGAGGAATTAGAGACTAAACTGCCAATATCCGCTGTATAATGGAAAAAGCCAGGGAGTTTCAGAAAAACATCTATTTCTGTTTTATTGACTATTCTAAAGCCTTTGACTGTGTGGACCATAACAAATTGTGGCAAGTTCTTAGCGGTATGGGGATACCAAGTCATCTTCTATGCCTCCTGAGGAATCTGTATAATGACCAAGTAGCAACGGTAAGAACAGACCACGGAACAACGGACTGGTTTAAGTTTGGGAAAGGAGTATGGCAGGGCTGTATCCTCTCACCCTACCTATTCAACTTGTACGCAGAACACATCATGTGACGTGCTAGGCTTGAGGAATCCAAGGCTGCAGTTAAAATCGCTGGAAGAAACATTAACAACCTCAGATATGCAGATGATACCACTTTGATGGCTGAAAGCGAAGAGGAACTGAGGAGCCTTATGATGAAGGTGAAAGAAGAAAGTGCAAAAGCTGGCTTGCAGCTAAACCTCAAAAAAACCAAGATTATGGCAACCAGCTTGATTGATAACTGGCAAATAGAGGGAGAAAATGTAGAAGCAGTGAAAGACTTTGTATTTCTAGGTGCGAAGATTACTGCAGATGCTGACTGCAGTCAGGAAATCAGAAGACGCTTAATCCTTGGGAGAAGAGCAATGACCAATCTCGATAAGATAGTTAAGAGCAGAGACCTCACACTGACAACAAAGGTCCACATAGTTAAAGCAATGGTGTTCCCCGTAGTAACATATGGCTGCGAGAGCTGGACCATAAGGAAGGCTGAGAGAAGGAAGATCGATGCTTTGAACTGTGGTGTTGGAGGAAAATTCTGAGAGTGCCTTGGACTGCAAGAAGATCAAACCAGTCCATCCTCCAGGAAATAAAGCCAGACTGCTCACTTGAGGGAATGATATTAAAGGCAAAACTGAAATACTTTGGCCACATAATGAGAAGACAGGAGACCCTGGAGAAGATGCTGATGCTAGGGAGAGTGCAGGGCAAAAGGAAGAGGGGCCGACCAAGGGCAAGGTGGATGGATGATATTCTAGAGGTGACGGATTCGTCCCTGGGGGAGCTGGGGGTGTTGACCTACAGGAAGCTCTGGCGTGGGCTGGTCCATGAAGTCACGAAGAATCGGAAGCGACTAAACGAATAAACAAAAAACATATAATAATTTAAAGCATTGCTCCCTTTAAAATTATCATTGAAATGATTGGCAGGGAGAAAATGCTTAGCTGGGAGATAACCTACCACAGACTTCAGCAGGTCTTGAAGGAAATTATTTGTATTAGTTGATCACCATCAAATCAAACTGGAGTCCCCTGACCATGTGAAAAAATACCACCTTGACCTGACATTTAGTAATATCTCATAGCTTTTCCAGGGACATTCCACTAACCTCTTCGATCCTGTCCCTTTACCTTACCCATTGGCTTCTCCTCCTCCTATTTCCATCAATTCTTGCCAGGCATTTGTTACCTATTCTGTCACCTGCTCTTTTCACACAGCCAAAATATTTGTATAAAATTGATGTAAAGACTAGGATGGGCATAGGAAAGAGATGGTGCTCCTCTCATGGATATTTTGTAAGTTCTCAGGATTTGATGACAGATGCAACACAATGCTTTTCTTGATTCCCCCCCCCCCTGCTTTTTATTCAATCAAACAGCTATTATGTTCAATTTCAGCAACATTCCTTAACCAGTTAGCCTTCTCCTGTCCACTTTTACTAATAACCAGCAAGGAAGGGAACTCTCCTGAACATTATACATGCCAATAATATACATTAATAATAACATATATTATAATAGTATACAGTATACAGTGATTGTGTATTCACTGTATAGTGCTGGTTTAACACTTCCGTAAACTACCCCACTTCAAAAGACTCTAAGCTACCAATATTTAAATATTTAAAGCTAAGACAAGTCTGAAGATACTGTCTGGAATTCTCTCTCTTTCAGGCTGGGAGCAGTACTTTCGTTTTTTAAAATCTAATTTTCCTCTTCTGGTTCTCCCTAGAGCCCCCTGCGTTGTGCAGATTCTGTCCCACACAGATCCCTAACTTCTCCTGATCCACCTCAGCAATTTTCAGGTTCCTCTTAAACCAACAATTCTGCTTCATCCATCTCAGCATCCTCATCAAATGTTGCCCTTCACCAAAAGAACAATCGCCATCACTGACTAAATCCATGTTATGTTGCCAGCCATGACACCTCCTCCATCTAAGTTCTCCTTCCTCTTCCCAGAATTCCTTCTCTATTTAAAGACTCTCCTTTCATTTGCCCACCCAGCAGCACCCCTTTCTCCCTCCTATGAGAACATTTTCCTATGGAAACCTAATATCCTGTTTTCAGGTTCTGCCTATTAGCTGACTAGAACAACGTGTTGTTCGGATGTCTGGGTTGCCTTTGTGCCTCCTTAATAGATTCACAGAGAAACATGGCCTCCTGCAGCATGTCATAGCTCCCTCCAAAGACCTGAACTGCAGCAGACAATTTTGCCAAAATGGGAGAGAAATATGTGAGTGCTGACTTTCCCCAACCTGGTGCTCTCCCAAAAATTTAGGTGAAAACCATGCTGGCTGGTAAATGTTGGGATCTGACAAGTTCCACTCATACGGAATGTGTCAGGCTGTTGTTTTTATTCATTCAATTGCTTCCGACTCTTCGTGACTTCATGGACCAGCCCACGCCAGAGCTTCCTGTCGGTCGTCAACACCCCCAGCTCCCCCAGGGACGAGTCCGTCACCACTAGAATATCATCCATCCACCTTGCCCTTGGTCAACCCCTCTTCCTTTTGCCCTCCACTCTCCCTAGCATCAGCATCTTCTCCAGGGTGTCCTGTCTTCTCGTTATGTGGCCAAAGGATTTCATTTTTGCCTTTAATATCATTCCCTCAAGTGAGCAGTCTGGCTTTATTTCCTGGAGTATGGACTGGTTTGATCTTCTGGCAGTCCAAGGCACTCTCAGAATTTTCCTCCAGCACCACAGTTCCAAAGGCTAGGGAAGCAAAATCATCAGAGTTGCAAACTGAACATATCTGAAGGGTTTCAGACTGAAGGAGAGGCATTCTGTGAGTTGCAGACTCTACACAATGAAAGCACACCTGATAAACAAAAGCTGAACTATATGAATGTAAATTTTGAAATAGACCAAAACTGCTTTGTAGTTCTAGACACCGAGAGGCTGGGACTTGGGAACTCTAGCCCCTGAATTTAGTTATGTACTGTAGGTACAAGTTATGGTTTTGATGTTGTTTGACAGCGCCCTGCACATTCTCAGAAGCATGTTTATATTTCAGATATTCCTTTTAATCTTTATCCATATATATACATCCATACACATCTACATTGAGATAACTGATAGTCATTACAGATGAGGCCAGTCAAGTGTTACAACAAAGATGATTAATCAATCTCTTATTAATAATGTTTGTAATATTTATTGGGGTAAGCTGTACACCAGATATTGCAAGTCCCTTCTTCAGTAACTGATGTTGGCACTGCAGCAATGCAAAACCTGTTACAAAGATGTTGTATATCATCATGTTCTTTCCAAGTGTTCAGGTGTAAATAAGGCATTTGGACAGTGAAGCATCTTTAGCCTGCAAAACAGATAAATCTTGGATGAGTAAAACTGGTTTATATGACACTGTTGAATTGAAAGATGTTTGCATCAACATGTACTGCTTTGCCAAAGTATAGGTGAATGCAGTAATATGTTAAGATTCATGGATGGATGGATGGATGGATGGATGGATGGATGGATGGATGGATGGATGGATGGATGATAGATATACACACTGTATAATATATTCAGCAGATGGGTAAGGTTATACTTTCACAATGAGGATAAATAGTCAGCAGAGGACCCAAAGTCAGGCTTTACAATGAATCCAGAGCAGGTGTACTTTTCATCTTTATTCTGATTTCAAATGTTTCCATATCTAGTTACGTGCATTAAAAAACCTCTAGGTTTTAAAAAATTAGGAACTGAGAGATTTGCTTTGATACCCATTATTTTTCTTCATAAATATGCTATCCTAATGCCTTACTAATTTACAGTAAGTCTTCAGAACTCAGTGTGATCTTTTTAAATAACTTTTGAAAAGGCTATTGATGTGCATGCTCCTTGACTACAGGCAGTCATTGCTCAGTAAGCAACCTCAGATATTCGGTCTGTTCTACTCTAATGTAAATCCACTTTGCTGAAGTCATGCAGTCCTTATACATAAAAGCTTTATGAGCAATTGGGGTGGATCATAACTTGAGGGAAGCAAGTGTTTCTGCATAACAAGCCTTTCTTTTTATGGCTTCTGTTCATCTGAGAACATTCTGAGTAAAATTCAGATAACAAATTGAACCTGTAGAACTGAACTGGGAAAACACATCTGACAGAACAACCAATCTGATTTCATGTCATTCTTGATTAAAATCTCAGTGCAGCCATTGATCTAATGCCTCAGTAGTCCTGTTCTCATTAAGGACTTAACCCAGTCAGCTAGTAGCCTATTCAGGTCTTCTTTTTGATGTTTCTGGAAACACACACGTCACATTAACTGGATAAAAAATTGCCATGTGGGGAGCAGAGTCTCCACCATTTTCTTCAGCAAATTGCGTAGTATCCCATGAATCCTTTTACCAGGAGAATACTGGTTAAGTGTCACAACATCACTAGTCCTGTTTCCCTTAACTGGACTCGCCACAGTGGGCAAGATTTGGCCATTGCAGCCATCCAATGCTGGGAAGTCTGCTTTGCAGAGCCGGAGAATTCTTTGATAACAAGGCTAGTTCTTTTCCTTGAGGACACGGTATGCAAAATGGGTTAGTTGATTGGGCTTAGGAGGCAGGAGTATTAGTTATGTTTGACACCTTGAGATGCCCAAAATATATAAAAGGCAGGATAAAAATATAATAATAGTAATAGTAATAATAGTAATAATGCATCTTGACCGGAAAATGTTGAATCTGGTAGCAGATGTGGAGAAGAGAACCTTTGAAAACAAAAAAGGCTTTCTTTCAAGAGGCACCAAGATGAGCTTGTTCCTGTCCCATGGATGAGCAAACCTTGAACTAGAAAAGTCTCCTGCCCGTAGCATCCTGTTCTTCATTAGAAATTGGGACTTGGAGGGGAAAGTGAGCAACCCATTATCATTAACTGTGGTTGGCATGTTGCTTCGGACATGCTGTATAGAACATTTCTCTCTGTGTGAGTTTGTTGTACCTTCTGTATTTAAATCATCTAACTGGACTTCCTTAAAAAATCTCTGAAGCTACTTCATCACACCGCATATTCATATCTGATGGATATATGGATGAGTGGGAGAAGTGGAAGGTTATAAAACTGATTGTTTTTAAAAGGAAAAGCTGTAAGGGATACTTTCAACAATTTCTAACTCATAATACAGATGTGACTACACTGGTATTGCTGCATTTGTAATCTGCAGATTTAGAACAGCAACAAGGGGACTAGAAGTACTATTTAATTCTTTATGAATTTCTGAACGTAAGCCACATTCACAAGTTGCTGAGAGTTTCACTACACAGTGTTTCAGTTTGTCTTGGACAACAAAACAACAAAATCCTGTAATCAATCAGTTAGTTTATTACAGCCTTATGGCCAGATACAATAAAATAATAGTAGAACTGTTACGTACATACATACATACATACACTGTATGTAACAGAAAAACAATAAGTATACTAGGATCTAAAAATAATTAAGAACAGATATAATAAAATAAAACAGAATAAAAATAGAATTATAAGAAGTTCCAAACTTAATTAATGGTGCCGTGTATTGTACAAATAGTAGCACAAAACTGGGAGACTTGGGAAGATATTTTTGAGTCCTCATCTGAAAGAAGTAACATTAAGTAAAAATCATACTTTCTACCCAGAAATTTCTTCAAGATCAGCTAAATGAAGGTCTGTCTAGAGTCCTTATATAGGCAGCAGCAGAATAGCATGTGGCTTACGAGTTTTTATTGAGCCATCACCATATGGACATTGACACAACTGGAGAGACATAGGAGTACACTTAAAATGTCCAAAAAGGACTGCTGAGGGCAATGCATCCAGACAGGCTAAAGTGAAGGCCTTACAAAATTTCAGAATCGTAATGGATGATAAATAGGAGGCTGAAGTGAACCCTTTTGGAAGAATGTGATAAATATTGGGGTGTGACACCTTGCTTAAATTTGTTTGGAGATCTATATCCCAGATTCGTTGTTTGAGGGCAATTCTAGCATTATCAAAACCTAATGAGCACAAGCCATTATCATTTAAAATGATATCTAAATACTAATGGAGCCAAACCTATAGGAAGCAGGATTAACTTTAGCCAGAAGGTAATAAGAAGAAACTATGCTCTGGCATCCAGTGTGACTATACCTGCCTCTGCACATAAGATGGCATTTTAGATATTTTTTGGAACCATCAGTATGGCTGGAAAAAACTTATTTTGAATAGTTTCAAGGATGTTAAGCTTTGCAAAAGAGCAAATGTGGGAGCCATAAAGAAGCTGAGGGACTACCTTAGCTTGGAAAACCTTGCAAGCTGCAGGGATATAATGAGATCTTTTTGAATGGTGAAATCTTACAATAGCTGTAGAGGTATGCTGTGCAACACTTTCCTGGTAAAAAAAGGTGAGCATTCCAGGACAGAGAAGCATGGAACTGCACTCCAAGCTACTTGTAGGTGTGCATCTGCTCAATTTGAGTCCTATTTATTTGCCATTTGTGAATTTTATGATAACATCGGGCAACATTAAAACTTTGGTTTTCTGATTATTGATAGCTTTTGTCCTGTACAGAATAAAGCCAGTGCCTTAAGTGCTTTTCTCATTCCCACCTGTGAAGTAGACATAATAACGATATTGTCAGCCTACAGTAATGCTGGAATCGCACAATCAGCTAAAATAGCTGGGTGATGGGCTGAAACAGCAAGTGCTTGGATTATTGGATTTAAATATAGATTAAAAAGTAGTGGAGCTAATATGCAACCTTGTCTTACACCTCTATAAGTTGGGACTGCTTTAGATAAATGGCCCCAAGGAGCACATCTAATTCTCAGGGAGGTATTTGAGTAAAGTGACTGAATAAATAGGAACAGCCTTTAATCAATAGTAGACTGTCTCACACTGTCCCACACTGTCCCACTGTCCCTCCCTTGGTATTAGGTCAAAAGCAGACTTAAAATCAACAAAAGTTGCAAAAAGGGAACTTGAGGGGGCACAAAATATTTTTCTGCCAAATGATGGGGAACCACACAATGATCTAATGCTGATTGTTCCCCTCTAAATCAAGCAGTGATATTCATTTTGTACCCAATCCACTAATTTTAGATATAAAAATCTGGCATAAAATTTACTTATTGTGTTTAATAAACTCATAGGCCTATAATTTGTAGGGTCAACTCTATTTCCTTTATTTTTGTATAACGGTACAACAATAGCCTGATTCCAATCAGATGGAAGTTGGCCTGTGTTGTTTATGTGTGTGAATAGGGTGGCCAGAACCAGGGCCCACCAATCTTGTTTTTCCTTATTAATTCTGTGGGGATGAAATCACCTGCAAATGCTTTACTTGGTTTTAATTGGGCAGTAAGATCTTCAACCTCAGCTATGGACAGCCAATCCGGGAGGTCACTACAAGAGGGAATCACGCCTGAGATTACCACATTCCCTTTTAAAGTTGTTGCAGAAGTGATCCTCCCATTTATCTGCAGATATTTGTGTGATAGGGCTAAAACATCTATCTATAAGGGACCAGTTGATTACATGACAAAACCAAGGGGAGTTCTTAAGTTTTGCTGCTGAAATTACATTCCTCCAATTCTGTCTTATAGCCCACCTTTTCTTTATTTACAAAAGGTCTGTATAATTTTTTTTCTGAACCTTAAGTAATTGAGAAGCACTCGAAGTATGTTCCTGACAAAAGGAGGTCATTGCATTTAAGAGAACCTTTTTAGCCTTGATGCAATCATTATCATACAAAGGTTTGGACCTTTGATGTGCATAAACAGCACTGGCTTTGAAAAACTTGTCAGGAGAATTGGGAGATTAGCAATAATTAACTGATATAGTGACACTACTTGTTCATAGGAATCAGCTGAGCAGCCTTGGGTGTGCATTTGAAGCAGGGGCTCTTAGGTCAAAAGCCCAGACAACTCATCCCTTTGTTGTCATGCCAGTGGGTCAACGGGCTACTTCTAATGATTCAAGATTTGTTTTAGAGTCAAAAAGACAAAGTAGTGGAAAGTGATCACTATCAGAGTGAGTTCCAATACAGAAGTAAGCTATAAAATGAACAGAGTTCCGGAAAATCATGGTATAATCAAGGACACTGGCCCTGTTAGGCTGCCAGAATGTAAAGTCCCCTTTTATATTGCCCTTGACAGTGCCATTAAGTATAACTAGATCTAAACTGTCCACAAGTTGAGCCAAACAAAATCCTGCAATGTTACAGTGTTGGTCTTTAGATCATCTGCTTGGTAAGCAGCCCATATCGGTCTTAGGGGACATTGGCCATTTAAAATAATTTTGCAAAAGGGCATTAGTTTGGCCCATATGTTCATTAAAGTCACTGGCTATTATAATTATAGAGTCCGGCTATTGATATAATAGCAAATTTATGTACGTATCAAATTGATCCCACAAATTATTTATTTCCTTATGCCCGTGAACTGGGGGAAAGTATAGATTAACAAGAAGACAGAGTAGGACTTAGATCTGAGCAGGAGGACTAGAACCACATTTGAACAAGACTCAGCATAAGTACTGGAATATTAAGAGAAAAAATGTAATGTAGAACATACTGCAAAGAGGATGTGGGAGAAGGAGCCTTAGATCACCTTTTGAAATGATTGAGGGAAGCAGGTAGAACCATCCATGATATGTGATGGGCATCACCTCCACTAGACAGATGCACCAGATGCTCATGCAGTTTAGCTCTTCCAGCTGAGTATCTCTGAAGTGCATTTTCACTATGAATTAACAAGAGTAGGTGTTACAACAAAATGCTTTCTCATCTCAAAGAGGCTTTAAATAGAAATGGCATAACATTTTGACAGTTAGCCAGAAGGGATATTTAAAAGGAAAAACGTTGTAACCCAGCAATTTTGAAGAGGCTGCGTCTAGGGTCCTCTCCAACCAGGTGTCTTCCAGGTGTGTTGAATTCTCAGCCAGGAAGGCTGAAGAGGACATTGGGAAAAGCAGTCCTGGCCCATGCTGACAGCCAATACCAGGATTTTTCCTAATGTAGAAGTCTAGGCTATGTGTATCTTAACTATTCTCTGTTCCACAATCTTATAGAAGATTAATATTATAATTGGCAGGTTAGATTACCAGTTACAGAAATAACTTTCCATGGCATTTTTAAAATGAGTCTGGCAGTTTGAAACTCCTCTTTCGAGGTTATTAAGGCTTTTATCTGTTATTTATTAATGGATGCGGCTCCTTTCCCTTTTAATATTGTGTTCTTCTTTTTCCATAAGACAGCCAAACCAAAGCAGCTGTGATAATACAGCTTAAACCTGTTCACCTCTGATAATGTGCACAACAGCACAAGAGATGCTTAAATTTAAGCAAGAGATGCTTAAATTCATCCCTTGAATATTTTCATGCATGCAGGTGAAAACAAAACCTGCTTAGCCTTTTTAGAAGTTGCCAGCACAAGAAAAGAAAAGGTTCCTCATCAAGGCCAGCCACACAAGCCTTTTTTCATAAGGTTTTATCCCAGCTGTTGTTAATGCACACCACATGGGAGTGTAAGGATTCCAAAATCAACGTCTATCAATTAGAAATGCATTTATCTTTAGAAGGGTGGGGAGGCAGGAGATGATGTTTATTTCACAAATTGTTTTCTGTGAAAGGAAAACAAATGGCCCTTTATACTCACAGACTGAGATACAATTTTGGCCATCTGGATTTTATCTCATTTTATATTTTTATTGCCTATTTATATTTATATTTATTGTATTTATAATGGTATTGAATTTCAAACTTCATTTTTGTTGTAAACTGCCCAGAGTTCCTCCTTTGGGGGGGAGATGGGCAGTGATAAAATTTGATTGATAAATAAATAAAATGTCCTTTCTTGTTTTCTTCGGTTTTGTTTTCTCCCCGCACAGGTAAATGGGAAAGATTTATCCAAGGCAACCCATGACCAAGCAGTAGAAGCCTTTAAAACAGCTAAAGATCCCATTGTAGTGCAGGTCCTGCGAAGAGCACCACGCAGCAAGGTCTTCAGCCCTTCTCATGAGTGTCTCTTGGTAGATATGGGCACGCAGACTGAGATTACTTTCGAACATATCATGGCTCTAACCAAGATGGGCTCACCCACCCCACCAGTCTTGGATCCATATCTCTTACCTGAGGAGTAAGTACTACTTTCTGTAATGCTGGAATTTCACCTTACGCCATGGATGATACTACTCACCAAAACAAGTTAATAACCCAGAAGGGCTCAATGTCATACATTAGTGTCTTCAGCAGCTGAAATGCTAATATCTAACTTGGTGAGGTGGATTCCAGAAGTCAGTCCCTTCTAAATGAGCAATCTCTTCTTTGTATGTGTGGGCAGTGCGGGAGCCAGCATTCATTTTTCACCCCTCAAAGCAACTTCAGATTGCATCTGATGAAATTCAGCAACATGGTTTTCCATTCCAAACACACACATAAAAAATAAGAGTTTATCTGTTAGGCTTAACATACCTATTTTACACTTTAAATCTGCACTCTTGAAAAACAAAAACCCTGCATCCTTAGGACATCACATCACTAGACATGTCAGTGCATTCCTCTGCCGATTTGGGATTCATTTGTTTGACTTACTAGATGGAAAGAAATAATCCCATTTCTTCATCTGCTTAATTCTTCAGTTGGCATTCCAGGTCAGGTAACTCTACACAACAGTCTGCCTAGTAGCAAGCCAATTAAAAATAAAATAGTATGTCATACTCACATGCAAATTTGCATGGACCATTAAGCCAGTTCCTCTCTGAGGACCTATAAATGAGATATAATCAAGCTCTGTAATGGGGGGGGGGGTGTTAGAAATGTTTCAGGTAAGTGCCATTTTGTTCAGTAAGCCAAAATAACTACAAAAACAATAGGAATTAATGTTGAATTATCAAGTAATACCTTTGTGAATGGATGAATTTGTTCCTGAAGATGTCCTTATTTCAGATGGTGGTGGTGGTGGTTTCTGGGGGCTATTTCTGTGAAATCTTCAGGGAGAAACTATACAGTGTCTGAAGAATTCGTATAAAATGTTTCTCCTCTAATGTTTTCAGAGGACTTTAGAGGAGAAACATTTTGATTACATTTTTACTCAAATTATTTCTATTCCAAATATCCATTTTTACCATAACACTCAATGAAATTAGGAATGGTCAATTAGGCTATCAGCAGCAATTGAACTTTTAAATGAAAGCAAAATCACAAAAACTCAGAAATAGCAACATATAATTGAAGCCTCAGAATTGGTTTAAAAGACTGAGCAATTAAAAGTCTTCCTCAACAAAATTTTCTTCACTTGGCAATTGAAGCTAAAAAGAAATAAGGCTAAACTAACCATTCATGGGGTGCAGTTACTGAAAAAGCAAAACATCTCAGCAAAAAAAGGCCTTTTTTGTCTGATCTCACAGTGGAGGCAGGCCAAAATGAGAAAATGCAGTCCTGTGGAGTTCCCAGGGCTACACCAGCGCTACCATATTGGAGCTGCAATAATTCAGGCAACTTAAACAACTTACTGCTTTATGAGTAAGAAGCCTCATGTTGGTTTTGTCTTGGAAACATGTTGCTAACCAATGCAGTATGCTCATTAGCTATGTTTCCATGAACATACTTAGTGTTTAATTACTACTAGCCTACCATGTGCTGAAACAATCTGGATGGCTGCAAAGAGGCACAGTAAGCTGTATTTCCTGCCATCTAGCGGTCATTTTTGCACTCCAGGTGTGGCAGCCTAATGGCTTTTTACCTAGAAATAAGTAAAAGAGTAAGTATATTTTATCTATAGACAATATTTAATTATTGCTAATGGTTTTATATGCATAAGTAAACAAAACTAAGGAAATCACTGTCTACCTACTGTTTAATAATTGTTAGCAGTTTTGTATTCACTACTAAATAAGTAGGTAAATAAACTCTACCAAATACATAAACCACTCATATTTTAGAACAAGGAATATCTCTTAGTGAATCTATGAACAACCCCCTGGGATACTTGATATAGTCTTCCACACTAAATAAAAAATGATAGAAAATTGCCCCCCAAAAAGTAAAGTGCTGGTTGTTTCCTGTCTTGTTCATGAAAGCTAGCAATGACATTACTACTAGGAAGGCACCATAAAGCAAATTGCAGTAGCAGGTCTTACATAGGGTTTAGGATCGTCTTTCCACAAGGTTTCAGTTACTCAGATAGGAAACTGGGCTTTCTTTTGTCTTTAGGATATATAGGCCCTTCTGAACCTGAGGCAGAAAGATTCCTGAGATCTTGGAAGAACATGATGTAATGCTCCCTTGTATCCCTTAAGAACCCAAAGTCCATTATGAATGTCCTTAAATAATCTCTCATGCTAATATTAAGAAAAAAATTTAAGAGTGCTAGTTGTCCCTCCTCTTCAGACCAGTATTGCTATTTTAACTTGTAAGATCTTTTTTCTAGTACTGTACTTTACTTTTAAACATTAGTCATCCTTTTCTAAACAAGAAAAGAATTTAAAAAGCAGGTAATCAGATCCTTGGTCCAAACATTTGCTAGGTTTTAGCTGGGCTGTTTTATGAAGGCAGCTTTAGCGTTTTAAATAAGATATAAATAATTGTGCACTTTTTGTTTATTCTCCCTTTCTTACTCCCTTTCCCCTCCACCTCTAGAAACTAGAGGGACTTTGCCACCATAATTTCCTTTTCCTGTAGTTGCAGATGATAAGGGTGGTCGTTAAGAGTGGTTGCTAAGAAAATGTCCTCCACATTTCCCCCTGGTTTTCTCAATAGAAGCAGTGTATCGGAGTCTATTAGAATGTAATGTAAGAACTTACGCAACTACCAGAAAAATAAAATACGCTCACTGGCAAGTGCTGTCAGGTCCTCCTCTTGCTGGTCTCCTTTTGAGAGGCTAATACAATGGGCAACTAAAATAGTATCCTGCACACGTGTGCTCTCCCCTACATATGTTCCAATTCTTTAAAAACTGTGACAAAATCTGACTTTCACATTTACGAAAGTTTTCTTCTTCTACCAGAGATGTGGGCTTTATTATCTCATCCCCAGTGTTCTTTAATATTTTTTGTTATGTTTGTTTTCTTGTTTACTTTATTGCTGTGAGGTGGCAAAGTCCTGGTGATGGTTGCTTTTCTTCATGTTATGTATCTATGCAGCCCTCCCAACAGCTCACGCCGTGGCATCTCTAGATATCATTCCTTTTGATCTGAATAAGCTCCAAGGAAAACTTTCCCTCATGATGTCCTTCCTTGGGTGGAGTTAAGAAGGCTGGAAGTTATAGACTGGTAGAGAGAGAATTATATAATTAAAGAGAGAACACTTTTCTGCAGTCTTTGGCTGCTTTGAAATAAGTGCAAAAGAAAAAGAAAAAGCACAAGCTAATAATTCCTTCCAGTGTTTTCTTCTGTGGAAAAAAAAAGTCTTTTTTGTCAAATTAAATGAGGATGGCCAAAGAAAATGCAGGACATTTTTTTTAAAGGGTTTAAGGGTTTCAGATTAGTTGCCCACTTTCACCCCATGATCTTTCCAGTGGAACAGAGGTAAGCATGCTGCTGAACAATTACAATTTCCCATTGATTTTCCAAAAATAGAAAAATAGCTATGCAAAGACACAAATAGGCGTCCTGCATCTTATAGTCTAAACCTCCCAGGACCCTCCCCATGCACAGATGGAGAAAACAGAGCAAGAATCCCATCTTCAGTGACATAGTTAATCATAGCCCTTGCCTCTCTAGCTATTGGCAGCTTTAAAAAAAATGAAACGGCGCGTCCCCAGCCACCAAAGATTGCCTCATCTGCAGTAGAATATAGCTTCTCCCTCCTGATATCACTCTCATGCATGTTACCCTTTTCTCCCATCTCAGCTGAGTGTGTCGTCATTCACACAGTACCTTTTCCAAAGCTTTGCCTTCCCTACAGTTGTGTCTTGCCTGATTGTGTTCCTGCTAGTCTCTACAAGACTATTGGTGGAATAAATGCTCCTCTGTCTGTTGGCAAACCCCACCTGGAGAGGCCATTACATTAAGGAAGCAAGACAGCTTTTATATTTTGTTGCTTTTAAGGGGTAGGTCGTTGTTTAATGTGCTAACCTCCTCAATGCCATTGATCACCGGCTGCACATTAGTCTGGATGCACGCCTGACATATTAGTGATGATCTACCATGAGACTGGGGGACGATTAATATGTTAATTATAACCGGGAGAGATAACCTAAACTGTGCTTTATTTTCCCAGGCATTCATCAGGGCATGAATACTATGACCCAAATGTTTACATGGGAGTCATTCATCAAGAAATGGACAGAGAGGACCTAGAATTAGAGGTATGTGTAATAACTTGAAGCAGTCATTTAATATACAAATATGTTAATATATTTTCATGTGCCACGGATGAAGCAGTTACTGTTGTTGTTTATTCGTTTAGTCGCTTCCGACTCTTCGTGACTTCATGGACCAGCCCACGCCAGAGCTTCCTGTTGGTCGTCAACACCCCCAGCTCTCCCAGGGACGAGTCCGTCACCTCTAGAATATCATCCATCCTCCTTGCCCTTGGCCGGCCCCTCTTCCTTTTGCCTTCCACTCTCCCTAGCATCAGCATCTTCTCCAGGGTGTCCTGTCTTCTCATTATGTGGCCAAAGTATTTCAGTTTTGCCTTTAATATCATTCCCTCAAGTGAGCAGTCTGGCTTTATTTCCTAGAGGATGGACTGGTTTGATCTTCTTGCAGTCCAAGGCACTCTCAGAATTTTCCTCCAACACCACAGTTCAAAAGCATCGATCTTCCTTCTCTCAGCCTTCCTTATGGTCCAGCTCTCGCAGCCATATGTTACTATGGGGAACACCATTGCTTTAACTATGCGGACCTTTGTTGTCAGTGTGATGTCTCTGCTCTTAACTATTTTATCAAGATTGGTCATTGCTCTTCTCCCAAGGATTAAGCGTCTTCTGATTTCCTGACTGCAGTCAGCATCCACAGTAATCTTCGCACCTAGAAATACAAAGTCTTTCACTGCTTCTACATTTTCTCCCTCTATTTGCCAGTTATCAATCAAGCTGGTTGCCATAATCTTGGTTTTTTTGAGGTTTAGCTGCAAGCCAGCTTTTGCACTTTCTTCTTTCACCTTCATCATAAGGCTCCTCAGTTCTTCTTCGCTTTCAGCCATCAAAGTGGTATCATCTGCATATCTGAGATGGTTAATGTTTCTTCCAGCAATTTTAACTGCAGCCTTGGATTCCTCAAGCCCAGCATGTCGCATGATGTGTTCTGCATACAAGTTGAATAGGTAGGGTGAGAGTATACAGCCCTGCCGTACTCCTTTCCCAATCTTAAACCAGTCCGTTGTTCCATGATCTGTTCTTACTGTTGCTACTTGGTCGTTATACAGATTCTTCAGGAGGCATACAAGATGACTTGATATCCCCATACCACTAAGAACTTGCCACAATTTTTTATGGTCCACACAGTCAAAGGCTTTAGAATAGTCAATAAAACAGAAATAGATGTTTTTCTGAAACTCTCTGGCTTTTTCCATTATCCAGCAGATTTTGGCAATTTGGTCCCTAGTTCCTCTGCCTTTTCTAAACCCAGCTTGTACATCTGGCAATTCTCGCTCCATGAACTCCTGAAGTCTACCTTGCAGGATCTTGAGCATTACCTTACTGGCATGTGAAATGAGTGCCACTGTTCGATAGTTTGAACATTCTTTAGTGTTTCCCTTTTTTGGTATGGGGATATAAGTTGATTTTTTCCAATCTGATGGCCATTCTTGTGTTTTCCAAATTTGCTGGCATATAGCATGCATTACCTTGACAGCATCATCTCGCAAGATTTTGAACAGTTCAGCTGGGATGCCGTCGTCTCCTGCTGCCTTGTTATTAGCAATGCTTCTTAAGGCCCACTCAACCTCACTCTTCAGGATGTCTGGCTCTAGCTCACTGACCACACCATCAAAGCTATCCCCGATATTGTTATCCTTCCTATACAGGTCTTCTGTATATTCTTGCCACCTTTTCTTGATCTCTTCTTCTTCTGTTAGGTCCTTGCCATCGTTGTTTTTGATCATACCCATTTTGGCCTGGAATTTACCTCCGATGGTTCTAATTTTCTGGAAGAGGTCTCTTGTCCTTCCTATTCTATTGTCTTCTTCCACTTCTGTGCATTGCTTGTTTAAAAATAATTCCTTATCTCTTCTGGCTAACCTCTGAAATTTTGCATTAGATTGGGCATATCTCCCCCTATCACTGTTGCCTTTTGCTTTCCTTCTTTCTTGGGCTACTTCTAGTGTCTCAGCAGACAGCCATTTTGCCTTCTTAGTTTTCTCTTTCTTTGGGATGTATTTTGTTGCCACCTCCTGAACAATGTTGCAAACTTCTGTCCAGAGTTCTTCCAGGACCCTATCTACTAAGTCCAGTCCCATAAATCTATTCTTCACCTCCACTGCATATTCCTTAGGAATATTAGTGAGCTCATATCTAGCTGATCTGTGGGTTTTCCCTAATCTCTTTAGTCTGATCCTAAATTGTGCAAGAAGAAGTTCGTGATCTGAATTACAGTCAGCTCCAGGTCTTGTTTTTACCGACTGTATAGATGTCCACCACCTTTGGCTGCAAAGAATGTAGTGAATATGATTTCGGTGTTGTCCATCTGGGGAAGTCCATGTATAAAGCCATCTCTTAGGTTGTTGGAAGAGAGTTTGTTATGCAGAGTGAGTTGTCTTGGCAAAATTCTATCAGCCTATGTCCTGCTTCGTTTTGTTCTCCCAGGCCATGCTTACCTGTAATTCCAGGTGTCATTTGACTGCCCACCTTAGCATTCCAGTCTCGTGTGATGAAAATAACGTCTCTTTTAGGCGTATTGTCCAGTAGGTGCTGCAGATCCTCATAGAACTGCTCTACTTCAGTTTCTTCAGCATCTGTGGTTGGGGCGTATATTTGGATCACTGTGATGTTAGATGGTTTGCCATGAATTCAAATTGAGATCATTCTGTCGTTTTTTGGATTGTATCCAAGCACTGCTTTAGCCACTTGACTATTAATTATGAAGGCTACTCCATTTCTTCTGTGGTCCTCTTGTCCACAGTAGTAGATCTGGTGGTCATTTGATGTGAAGTGGCCCATTTCAGTCTATTTCAGTTCACTGATGCCCAAAATGTCTATCTTTAATCTTGACATCTCACCAATAACCACATCCAATTTGCCCTGGCTCATAGATCTTGCATTCCAGGTTCCAATGGTGTGTTGATCCTTAGAACATCAGATTCGCCGTTCACCACCAGGACCGTCGGCCGCCAGCCATCCTTTCGGCTTTGAGCTAGCTGCGTCATCACGTCTGGGGCTAGTTGAGCTCATCCTCTGTTCCTCCCCAGTAGCATTTTGACCATCTTCCGACCTGGGGGTCTCATCTTCCGATGGTATACCGACATATCTCTGGTTGTACTGATCCATTGAGTTTTCACGGCAAGAATACTCGGGTGGGTTGCCATTACCCTCCCCAGGGATCGCATTTAGTCTAACCTCTCTGTCATGACCTTCCCGCCTTGGGTGGCCCTTCATGGTTTAGCTCATGGCATCACTGAGGTGCTCAAGCTCCAGCACCACAACAAGGTAACGATCCTTTGCTGAAGGAAGCAGTTACTACTGCAATCAAATTAGGCATTCGCATTATCCGAGCATATTGGAAATATACTTCTAAATAATCTATTTTGTTCTGCAGTTTGCACTACAAAGAATAGGAAATTAATGCTTATTTGTTTTGCTATTCAATTAATTAAATATTACATAATTAAAGGATTAGAGGCCATGTTTTCAGCTGCTTTACAAGCACAGATTTCCCACTCTCTATTTCAGATAAAGAAAAAAAAGTTTGGCAATAGAATTTGGAAGCTGGAGCATTCATTTATAATATTTCTGTGCATGTATGGATTTTCACTTGGAAATGTAGTATCAAAAGCAAAACTGATTACTGGTAAGAAGCTTAAGAAAAGAGTTCGTAGTCCTTGTGGTTCTGTTTGAAAGCAACCCTGGTGGGCCTCCATTTTGCTACAGAACATGCTTTCTTGCCCCCCTCCACTATCACACACATACACACACACAAACACAAATCAAGTTTAGTATGAAATAGAAAATTGATCAATAGAATGCAGTAAGAACAAAGCTGCCAAAATAATTCAGTTTGGGGGGAAAAAAGACAAGTTCTAAAAATAGTAAAGTCCAACTTTGCCCTCATTGGGATCATGGCAATAATTTAATCAGGTCTAACTTGTTTAATGGCACAAAAGCATTATCCATATGGATTCAGACATTTTTGCTCAAACTAAATTAAGCAAATATAAATGTTGCAGGCTGCCCAGAGACCTTTAGTTGTTATGAAGACTACATTATTCTTTATAAATAAATGTTGCTATTTAACAAAGTCACATAGTGAGCAGCACCCAGCTGGGTGGCCACACCTGGATGATCTTGGCTAATCTCAGAAAATTAAGCAGTATTGCACCTAATTATTATGTGGGTTCCCACCAGGAAATCTCACATTCAGATTGAGAAGTGCAAAGAACATCTTAGAAGAAGGCAGTAGCACACAATTTCTGATGTGTTGACAATAAAATGATGTAGGTGTGTACTTGAAGTCTCAGGAGTTAAGCTAAACACAAAGACTTCCTCTTTCATGGGTTGCATTTGTTCTGCCTCCTCACTTTTTTGGTTGTTTTTTTGTTAAGGTGATATAGAGAGTAAGGGAGTAGATCATGATGGAAATATGCAGTTATCTAAGCAAAGGGGGCTGAAACATTTTTAAGTCCTGGGAAACAAGATAATCTTCAGAAATGGCTCAGTGTCAACCTTGCGAGGTAGTCCAGAGAAGAAGCACACCCAGAAATACTAGCACTAACTTTATTGTAAGGTTACATTAACAGAATCTTGCAAGTCTGAAAGTACAATTCTCCCCCCTCACCTTTACAGTCCAAGAAACTAGGGAGGGTCCCTTCTGAGACATTTGCCACACTCCCATTGCTTTTGTGGGTTAAGCTGTCTCTTATCTGACCATTGTCTATTCTGTGGCTCTTCCTCCTGTCTCCCAAGGTCATTCCCATATACCACTACACTCAGGCAGATACCACCCTGATTCACTGTGGCATACGGGGAGGGGAGAAGTACAAGTTTCGGTTATTACAGCCACTCTCAATAAAAGTAGTTCTAGTCTTCCTGTGGAGTTGATTTCCTGGTCTGGTCTACTTAGTGGAGCTGAGAGGGAAGAGGAAAATGATAATATATATTCAGTTCTGTTGAGCATTATTATGGGAGGGGCCCAAAACCGGTCGCCATGTTTTTGTTGGCCACTCTGTGCCATTCCCCATTATTCAAGGAAGAGGGCACTACAAAGAAACCTCCACCCTTCAAAATGCTAAAATAAATGCACAGCCTCCTCTTCCAAACCACTGTGAAAATCACCTCCTGTCAGAGGAGGGACAGATTTACTACCTATCTCCAAATTGACAAAAATGGCTTTCTTTGACAAACCAGGGATACTCTTTATATATGGAAACAGTTGCTCTTGAAGACCCAATTTCAGCACTGTAATTTGATCAGTGTAATATGAAATGCATCATTGTAATCCTGCTAAGCAGTGGGCCTCTAATGTCAAAGAAGATGATCACCTTTCAGGCATGTAAAATGACCCTGTGATCTGTATAGTTCCCCTCTTGTCTGGCATTTTCCCAACCTGGTGCCTTCTAGAGATGTCAGGCCAATGATTTCCAGAATACTTTGCTTTTCTCCACTTCCTGTACAAGGAGTTCCAGCCATACTTCAGACGTTCCTGATCTAGCAACTGTGCAACAAATTCCTGCTGCCCTTATTCAGCTGCAGGACAAGTTAAACAAGCAGCTGCTTTCATGGCTGGCCCTTTGACTAGCACATATTACTCAGTTGAATTTGACTTCAGAAAAGTTCTAAAATTTCTATTTTTCTAAAAAAAGCCCTCTAATGTGTGCAGCTAGATATTAAGGGCATGTTTGCCAATTAAAGGGAGTTTCTCTAAAATCGTTTAAAGAGAATCTTTCTAAGCCCAGAAGACAAAGATCAATGGAAAGATTCAGAGTGTAAAAAATGCTCAGGCAACTCTAGCTACATTGTTTCCTTATTGACTAATTTGTCTTAAATAGACCGCCAGGCCACTTGCTTCATCGACTTAGGCAGGAATGTTGAAAAGGATGTAAAACATCAGACCAGACCACCTGAGCTAGTTGCTCCATAAAACGCCCTCTGAATTCCAGTCCATCATCTAGGCTTTTATGGCCATCCTAACTCACAATTAATGACTTAAAGGATATTGTCAGCAAGTCCCCTGTGTAAATGACTGTCACTCATGCTAGAATGCAGTGCAATGCACTAGAATTGTCTACCAATCTGTACAATCGGGTAGCAGTCACAAGAATTGAGTAGCTGCCAAGAACTGACCATTAAAGACAACACAGCACGTGCAGCTCTGGATCGGAAAGTTGCAGGGAATTCAGCCAGATATTTTATCATTGGTCTTAAAAAGAAAAACTTAAAAAAAAAAAAAAGGCAGGCACAAACGACTCCATGGCAATATGTACTAATAATATCTCTTATCTGAATGAAGCTTCATTCAAAATGACCAAGGCAAGAAGAAATATAAACAGTAGTATGAACTTTCTTCTATGAAACCCAAGCATGCCTGCAAGTTAGTTGGGGTGTATTAATGGTACATGGAAGCTTGTGATGGATTTGGGGGAACGGAGGGCAGCAAGAAATGATTATGCTTACTAAGAGATACCATGATAACAAACAGCAGCTTAACAAAGGCTTCTTTCTACCTTACTGGAAATAAGCCTTAGAACATGTAGCTTCATGTATGTTGAAGAGCATTATTCATTAAAAAAGCCAGGACTGGAGAAGAGAATACAAGAGTAGTAAAAGAACAAAAAATTCATCATTGCCAGATCTTGTGTATGACTGCTCAGAAGTAAGTTTTCTGTGAGGTTTATTCTCTGCCAATACACCTCAGATTGTAACCCTCATTTCCATTCAAAAAGAGCAGCATGTCATGGAGATTTTAATGTTGTATCTTATATAATTATTAAGGAGACAGGGCCTATCAAAAGCTTCTGCAATGGAAACATGATTTGGACAATGAGAAACAACTTTGTGGGACTCTAGTTCCACTTAGAACAGCTTTTTGATGTGGATCACAAGGATTTAGAGATTTGAGCATGTTGCCATCTATGCTTTCCCACTGCCTTCTGTATTCAGAATATTAAGCTGAGAGCAGAGGAACAAGGAGAAATCCTGCACTCTGGATCTGGTCTGTGAGTAATTTGACTGAGGCTGCCTAATTCTATCCAAGTTTTATTCCATGTGTCTGAATGAAATCTACAAAATTATTTATTATTCATTTGTATTTTGGCCAAAACCTGGCTTACCACAGTATGATACTCAGTCTGAAAGGCTCTAGATAGCTAACAATCTCATCATAAAATAAAAAGCATTCACAAAAAAGAAGGGGAAAAAAGCACCTCAAATATACCAAACCTCTCTCCATATCATAATCCAAATAAAAACCAGAAAATACAAAACTCATATGCATATGAACCTAAGCTTCAATCAGAGCTAGGCAGAACAGATAGGTTTTAAAAGTTTACCAAGAGCTCAAGAGGGACAGAGCTGACCAAATCTGCATGGGAACAGTTTTCCAAAGTGTGGGAGAGACTATGAAAAAGCCTGCTTTTGAGGCCCAGTCAAATAGCAGTCTTATAGAGCAGGACCTAGAGGGAGTTGACTATCTTCAGTCTGGTTGGATGGATGGCAGATTAATTTAGGACAAGATCATCCCTCAAGAACGAAGTCTGGAGCCACATAGGACCTTACCAGCACTTCAAATCATAGCTTAAGTCCAACTCCACTCAAATCTGAGTTATTTTATTCACCAAATGCCACAAAAATTCTTCACAGTGGCCTTCAGATGGCCTTGGTGATCACCTTTCCCCAAGAAAGATGCTTTCCCAGTCATCATTCCCCAAAAGAGATGCTTTAAAGAGGGCCATTGGGCAACATTTTGTAGATGCAGCCAGGACAGCAAAATAATCACCTTCTGCCACTTGAATCACCATTGTATAGATTCAAACAGAGCTTTTCCTCCAGTGAGATTACTTAAGGAAACATGATTCAGACGGCAAGGAACTGATTTTGTGGGACTCTAGTTCTACTTAGAACAGCTTTTTAATGTAGATCACAAGGATTTAGAGATTTAAGCCTATTGCCATCTATGCTTTCCCACTGCCTTCTGTATTTTCAACTAGTGCTACAATTTTTGGTTATTATATGCAAGATTCAGAATATTAAGTCTGTGCAGACTTCAGAGAGCTGCCCTCTCTTTCCAAAAGCTCTGAGAAGAGAGCACAACTTTCCAAAGACAGCATTCCAAAGGGAGCCACGTGGAGGAAATGTTCACCGGAGAAGCTGGGTCTGAAAAGGAGTCAGCAAGGGCAGCAAGGCGCTTCTGCTTTGCCCACAGTGCCTGGTCAAAAAGGGGGAAAGGTTGGTGCAGGGAACTGGGAGAGGAGGCAGCTGGGTGAACAAATGCAGGCTGGGGCAGCTGCAGCTTCCTGGGCCAGCTTGGGATGGCTGGGCTGGGGCAGTTGCAATTTTGTGCTGGGCTGGGCTGGGCTCAGGAGCTTCTTGCAGCCCCAGAGTCATGTGGTTTGGGGTTTGCTTGCTGCCCCACAAGGCAGGGTGCAGGGCTTCCAAAAGGGCAGAGATGGGAGGAGAGATAAGTGGGTGGGGGAGTTGAAGCACCCCTGCAGTCGTAAGTGCAGGTGGGCTGCCAAGCACCTCTTCATTACACACGCCACATCTGTCCCCCTCCCCTACTGCCCTCCCCACTCTCATTGAAGAAAGGGAGGCATGGAGAACCCCAGGTGCCCAGCCCTGTCTCTCACCCAGGTTATAAACCTCCAGGCCAGGTACCAAATCCAAAGACGCACAGAGTTTTCCCACAGAGAGCAACTGCAAGGAGTTTCATGAATTTCTGGATTTTATCATATTCCGTGTCCTCGTTCCAAATGGTGTTGAAACAACCAAGCAGTTGGGAATCTCATGCTCCATGTCCACCCCAAGATCGATCCCCAGTAGTTCGGGGAGTCCTCACATCAAAGTACAGATAGAGAACTTGGGATTCAGAGCCAGCCACCCAACCCATTCACATTATCTACTCCATCTACTTACATAACTAACTTGGGTATGTATGTATGTATGTATGTATGTATGTATTTGTTTGTTTGTTTGTTTGTTTGACTTTATCACTGCCCATCTCCCCCACATGGGGGGACTCTGGGCGGTTTACAATAAAACAGAATTAAAATTCAGAACAATTACAAGTACAATAATACAATAAAAATAGAAATATAATAGAATCGAAATGGCTAAGAGATTTTAATCAGTCCATGAGTGTAATAGGTTCATCAAAAATCACTTTAGGGTGCTAGCCATCCCCAGGTATGACTGTCCCCCCCCCCATTCCAAGCCTGCTGACAAAACCAGGTCTTCAATCATTTTCAAAAGTCCAGGAGTGAGGGGGCCTGTCTCACCACTGGGTGAAGGATGTTCCAAAGGGCAGGAGCTGCTACAGAGAAGGCACGCTTCCGAGACCCTGCTAGATGGAATTCTTTTATAGATGGGGTCCGTAACATGCCCTCCCTGCATGTCCGGATGGGGCGGGTCGATGTAATAGGGATGAGACGGTCCCTCAGATATCCTGGTCTCATGCCATGTAGGGCTTTAAAGGTGATGACCAACACCTTGAATTGGACCCGGAAGCAAACTGGAATCCAGTGCAGCTCTTGCAACAAAGGTGCTACATGTGCAAACCTTGGGACACCCAAGATTGCCCACGTGACTGCATTCTGGACGAGCTGTAGATATTCTTCAAGGGTAGCCCCATGTAGAGCACCCCATGTAGAGTCTATATGGAAGATGACCAGGGCATGAGGGACCGTTCGAAGGGCCTCTCGGTCCAGGAAAGGGTGTAACTGGTGCACAACACGAAGTTGCTCAAAGGCCCCTCTGGCCACGGCTACCACCTGCTCTTCGAGCAGGAGTCGTGAGTCCAAGAGGGCCCCCAAGTTACACACTGGGTCTGTCTGGGGCACTGCAACCCCATCTAGCACTAAAGATGACAAGTTCCTAGTACCCAAGGTGCCATTAATCCACAGCCACTCCATCTTACTAGGGTTCAGTTGAAGCCTGTTGTTCCCCATCCAGGCTCCCACAGCCTGCAGATACTCAAAGAGGGTGGTCATGGCATCACTTACTTTAGCCGGCATGGAGATATACAATTGACTATCATCAGCATACTGATGATACCTCATCCCGTGGTGACAGATGAGCTCACCCAGCGGTTTCATGTAGATGTTAAAAAAGAGCAGAGAGAATACCAAGCCCTGTGGTACCCCACAAAAATGGGACCACGGGCTGGATCTCTCATTCCCTATCAACACCAATTGGGACTGACCCTGGAGGAAAGAGGTGAACCAGCACAAGACTACGCCACCCACCCCCAACTCCCTGAGCCAACCCAAAAGAATACCGTGGTTGATGGTATCGAAAGCCACTGCGAGGCCAAGAAGAGCCAGGATGGATTCACTGCCCCCATCCTGCTCCCACCAGAGATCATCCATAAGTGTGACCAATGCCATTTCCATCCCATAACTGAAACCTGACTGGAAGGGGTTTAGATAATCCATTTCATCCAGGATCCTCTGGAGCTTCTCAACCACTTTCCCCAAAAAGGGGAGATGGGAGACTGGGCAAAAGTTGTCCAGTATGCTAGGGTCCAGCAATGGTTTCTTGAGGAGGGGGCACACCAGCGCCTCCTTAAAGGCTGCCAGGAATACCCGCTCTCTCAAGGATGCATTTACCATCGCCTGGACCCAACCACACATCCCCACCCGAGCTGCCTTCACCAGCCAGGAAGGGCATGGATCTAATTGGCAAGTGGTGGTGTTTACAGTCCAGAGGATCCTATCCACTTCCTTGCACTCAACAGGATCAAACTGTTCCCAGATAACTGGGTAAGAATGTTCCCCTGGCATCTCCACAGACACTGCCTCATGCTCAGAGTCCAACTTGGAACAGATCTGAGCGATCTTATCCTGCAGATGCCCAGAAAACTCCTCAGCTTGGCCCTGTAGGTGGATCTCCAAATCCCCTTTCCCCAGAAGGAATCGGTTAATCGTAAACAGGGCCGCCGGGCTGCATTTCAGAGATTCAATAAAAGGGGAGAAATACTGATGTTTCGCTGCTCTTACCGCCACAAGTTAGGCCTTAATGGCGGCTCTAGCTTGTGTTCGGTCAGATTCAGTCTTTGTCTTCCTCCAGCAGCATTCTAGGCATCTCTTAATCCTCTTCAGAACCCTCAGCTCCTCCATAAACCACGGGGAGTGTCAGGTTCGATGGGATAAAGAGGCCGCACAGGCACGATCCTGTCCAAGGCCCCGGCCGCTTCCATATTCCAAGCAGCCACCAGGGCCTCCGCTGGACCATGCAGCAGATCCTCGTGTATAACCAGCTGGGTCCATTAGTCACTGGGGGCAGACCAATCAAATGGGTCCTGCCTCCTTGTGGAAGGGAGCGGCATAGGAGAATCTCAGGCTCACCAGAATGTGATCTGACCATGACAAAGGGAAAAGATGTACTTCTCCTCTCAGATCACATTGCCACTGCTCCGACAAGAATACTAAGTCTGGGGTGAGTCCACTGTCCTGAGTTGGGTCTCAAATAATCTGAATCAGGTCCATGGCCTCCATGGTGGTCATGGACTCCCAAGCTGCCTCCAAGGCCTGCCCCAGGGACAGCAGATTGAAGTCCTCCAGAACCATAAGCCAGGGGAACTCCACCACCAGCCCCAAGATGGCCTCGAGCAGCGCAGGCAGGTAGGTTGCTATGCAGCAGGGAGGCTGGTACAGCAGCAACAGTCCCAACTCTTCCTGAGAACCCAACTTGAAAAACAGGCCTCACACCCAGTCACTCGTGGAGCATGGCCCCTGAAGGCCACAAAAGATTCCCAGATGACAACAGCCACCCATCCTCCCCTGCTCTGAGGTCTTGGCTGGTGCCATACTCGAAACCCGGCCAGGCACATCACTGAAAGAGGAACACCTCTTTCCGGGCCCAGCCAGATTTCAGTAATGCACGCCAGGTCAGCCCCCTCATCTGCGATCAAATCACAAATGAGGGGGGCCTTGTTGTTAACTGACCTGGCATTACAAAGCAGCAGCCGCAGACTTTATATATGCTTTTTTATATGCTGCTCAAATCCATGAAGACTCAAAATGGATCATAAACCCCTCTCTGGTAACAGGATTAAAACAGTACATCTAAATAACCAAAAAAAAAAAAAACCCAAGATGAAACAACAAATTACAGTTGCAATACTTTTTTTGCCAAAAGATTGAATAGATGTCAACAGCTAGTGTAACATGGGTGCTCCCTCTTCAGAACAATTTCCCACCCTAAGCCCAGGTCTTGACACATTTCCATAATGTTAAAGGGGAAGAAACTAGTCAAATATCAATTAATTTAATCAAGTAAATATCAATACATATTTAAGCACTTAAAGTATATTAAGTGATGTAATGTGTTTTGCTCAACTACTTGTGTGTGGTTGATCTTACCCACGTTTATTTTAAATCAATACTCTTGTTTCATGTTTGTCCATGTTTTTTCCCAGTCTCAGTGCCAATTGCCAGGCATTCATAAAATATAAATGGTTGAAGATAAAATGTTTTATAGCGACTGCAAACCTATACGTTAGTCAGCAGTTAGGCCCATTATGGTCCCTTGTGTGCCTGTTTAGGATTTTAGTCTGTATAAGCTAGTGGCAACATTACAGGATTAATTTCATGGTGCTGACTATGTAGGCACCATATTTGCTGAACATCTAACAATTTTACTTGGGTCAGGAATGTGCATACGGGAATCTAGGTGGGAGCTCAGCTTAAATTAGCATCCCCAGATGTATGTATCCATATCATCCATGCTTCAAATTTTTGCTGCAGAAAAGACCACTGTGGGCACAGCAAGCATGTTCTTTTCATCAATTGTGAGGGTCTTTATTAAAAGACTCTTAAATAACAAAAGACTCTTACAAAATGAGGGGAACCTTCTCAGCACAATACCTTACAACCCTATTAACACCAGAGGGCAATTCATTTCCAATACAAGCAATCCTTTGTGTCCTTTTCGAAAGAATAACCCAGATTTTATAAAGTTTAAAACTGGCCCTAACAAGGATTGACTGAAATAAAGTTCAATAATCTGCTGAGCACAAATTGCCTTTTGCATAGCCAGCAGTAAATTCATTATTATCTTTTATTTTGAAATCATACTGTTATGAGTAGCTGTAAAGGTAAAGGTAAAGGTTTCCCTTGACGTAAAGTCCAGTCGTGTCCGACTCTAGGGGGCGGTGCTCATCTCCGTTTCAAAGCCAAAGAGCCGGCGTTGTCCATAGGACACTTCCGGGTCATGTGGCCAGCATGACTCACGGAACGCCGTTACCTTCCCGCCGAAGCGGTACCAATTAATCTACTCACATTTGCATGTTTTCGAACTGCTTGGTGTGCAGGAGCTGGGATTAACAACGGGAGCTCACCCCGCCGCGCGGTTTCGAACCGCCGACCTTCCGATCGACAGCTCAGCGGTTTAACCCGCAGCGCCACCACGTCCCTTTTATGAGTAGCTGTAGGCATAATAATATTATAGGACACTACTGTATCCTTGTCTAACAGTGGATAGTGTTTGTATATCATGAGTATTCATGTTGTTAGTTCTCCTTATCAGTTGGCAGTTGGCACAGAGCCGAAATAATTTTATGCAATTGTGTTCCACGTTCAGGAATCTCATACTGTATTGGTACATTTTTGGTTTTATGAGAATTCTATAACACAAGTATAATCTACCTCTCAAAGTTATGTTAATGCTCATTCCTGGCTCTTAAAATGCATCATCTTTAGAAAATACCAAACTACTGAGAAAATTAGATTACTGCTATTGTGCATTTTCCAGTCATTCCAGTGAGCCTACAAATAGGTTCTCTTCATAGTCTAAAAATGCAGTTTAGGAAGCTGATTTGTACTGTGTCATACCATTAATCTATATTATTCTACCAACTTTCCTGAATATGGTTTCTCGTATAGATGTCAGACCACCAGTCCCTTTATTGTCAGCTAGCAGGATTTCATACAAAAGTCTTTGCTAGGACTTCAGTGTGCAAAGGAGGATTTCTGGCTCAGAGCTAAGGCTCTTCATGTCAAAATGTGCAATAGAATAAATCCTCCAGTTTGTCATATCAAATTGTTTTCTTCACTTGATGGAAGGTAACCATCTGGCCCCATTAAAGGAATGACCTTTACCCTTTCTTATCTTTGCAGAAGAGTTGGTGGGGGATCCAGAGACAAATATGATTTACATTTTTCCCCCTTTATTCCTCTGGATATTTATTTAGTTCAACTAACTGTATGGCTGCCAAATGTGTGAACAGTAATACAGGGTAGCCAACACAAGATTAAAAGCACAGAACAGAAATAAAGTATAAACATAAAAACTCACAAAACCACAATATAATACAACTGAGCATAAACTGCAATCGTATCTGCGTTCTCAAAGCCATTACAAGATGGGCTCCTTGAAAACCAGATTTTCAAGTAAAGCACTCTATTTTAGGGAGTATCTAGATGGTTTTTGCTGAAAAGAAAACAAATTAACTTGCTTTGCAAATTCAGATTAATAGAGTTGATATCCATAAACTCTTGAAGCTTTATAATTATTATAAAATTTTACTGAAGTGCAAACAACTAGGAAACAGCTGTTATTCTTTCTCTGTACACAAAATTATCATATTTAGGGTAGTATCAAATCCCAATTAATTCTACTTCTAACCAGGGCTGAAGCGATTATACTCAAGGGTAAATCTGGATATAATTACTCATAAAAATCCAGATAATAAACACCTGTTCAGAAGCTGTCCTGAAGGGTTGTTGTTTTTTTTGTCAAAGCATCACTTCTTCTGATGTCCGTTTTAATATTTCTTTTATGATTTACCCCCAGCATCCTCTCTCAGAAATGCATAGCAGGGAATGAGGAAGTGATGTGGGCTGAACTTGAGTCATACTGAAAAGCACAGGTGATCAGCTGAGATACAGGAAAGTGAAAATACTCAAACCATTACCAGTGTTTGAAATATAAAACTTGGTTTCAGTACTAAAACACATACTTTAACTTAATCCACATTAGTGTGATTATCAATATTAATGTGATATTCCAGATAACATTAACAAAGCAAACAAAAGAGTTGACAGTGAAGTTTTTAATGATAGCTCTGCATGTTTTTGAAGCTTTGCTTCTACCAAGCAACTACTCGTTTTCATAGGAGTTCCATGTATATCACAGAGATTTCCTTTCCCGTTCCTACCAGTGGAAGGAACTTCCCTGAACTTGATCCTACAATGTTTGGATGGAAGCCCAGAGTCATTCTGAGAGCTGCATACATGTTTCAGGCTTTGCCTGTGGCTTTTGCCCCCTCCCATGATTTCTTAACCCAGGGGTCAAACTTAGTAGAAAATGAACATTTCAGAAATAGCACATGTACTGCGTATCTTTGCTGCCACCCAGAATGTTTGCATCAGAATTTCTGTGGAAGCTGCATTGTGCATAGGTTAGCTATACATTCCATTCTCTAGCACAGCCTTTCTCAACCTTTTTACTCTGGAGGAATCCTTGGAATGATTTCCAGGTCTCAGGGAACCTCTGCATTAAAATTGCAAAAAATACAAAAACTTCACAATACAATTTACTTTTACCCTACACAGTCCAAGTTTTACAATGTTTATAACATCAGCAAAGTGGCAGGCTGGCAGCTGAGTTGTGGCACATAAATATTCCCACCACTGTGATTACTAGTATTGTGTGATATGTGAATTTCAAAAAAATATTTTATTTTTCCCAGTCGTGATCTCTTGCAGAACCCCTAGCAACCTTTCACGGAGCACCAGTTGAGGAAGGCTGCTGTAGTGTATCACAGCACATAATGCACAGTGATTAAATATACATATAGAACAAGTTATTTATCAATCTCAGTTACATTTGTTAATTTAAATGTTCTTTCATCTTACAACATTATAGTTGGCCTAAATAGCAAGGCAGCTACAGTACCTTTCCCTAACATCAATTAAAGCCAGACTTTACTGACTTCATTTCCTTTTGGTATATAACATCTAAAGTAGTGACCAGCAACTGCATTTGGTTGACATTATCTAATCACCCTTATTGATCAGCCTCCTTCAATCCCTTTGTTAAAAATACAGGCAAAACCTTAGAATAATGGAAAATTTATTCCATTATACTGATGTTCAACTTTTCTGTAACAAAAGAAAGCATGATGAGAGAAATGTGGAGCCATTCACAATCATGCCTATTGATTGAAAATCATTTAAATACCATCTGAAATGTCACTGACATTTACTGCTCTGGTTTTTTTCCAAAATAAATTACACATGTTGACAAGTAAATAACAAGAGGTTGCTTATCGTGGCAGCTGTCATCTAGACATGCCAATAAATTATTCATATCAGTGAGTTTTATTGTCTTCCCCAGTGAGTGACATGTAGAGGTTCTTGGATGGCAGTCTATTATGCTATTAGATCTTATAATGCATTAATACCAGGAGGAAAAATGAGCATTCTTGACCTGAACTCTGTGGGTGTGTTTTTCACACATGTAAGAATGTGTAAATAGTTTTCAAGACCATTATCATACACATCGGTTGACTTCTTTTTTCACTCCTAGCTCTTTCAAATAATCCTCAAATAAATGTTGCTTAATTGCAGTTCTAAGCAGTAAGTATATGAGGGTGCATTTGAGATCTCTTAAAATCCTGTTTGATTCGATTTATTAATCTGTATGCTACCTGTATGCTACCTGAATCACCAGGGTACTGTAACACTTAGGCAGCTTACATGTTAAGAATAAAATAAACAGAGAAATGATAAAAACGACAAAAAGCAAGAAACAGATTTAAAATATATACCATACATCAGGGAGAGAACCAGCTCAACAGTTATCGAAATAGACTACCAGGGAACAAATTACTACATCTACCCAAATGCCTACTGGAACTGCCAAATGTTCACTACTTTATGAATGTTTTATGTTGGTTTATGGTTGCTGTATGCTAAGAATATAAGCAAGTTATAATATTGTTTTAGAAAGTAGCATTTACTAATCAAAGAGATGATAAGGGTTGGAATTCCATGAACTCCCCCATTTACAATCCGTGATATTAGGATACACCAAAAGAAAAAAAAACTAATACAAAGTTTGAAACTCAGTGGTAAATAAATAAATCCATATAGATTTATTGCCATTATTAAGTTTATTATAAGAGCAATAGAAGAGTGTACTGTAGTTCCATCATTCTGTTATGTACAGTATTCTTATATTTTGTGTTAGTTAACTATCATGGAAAAGAAATAGGTGGAAGCAAGAGAGACAAAATGAAAAAAGAGATATCAGCTAATCTGAAGTTATAGCAGAGGCTGTTCAAACTTCCAGGAGATTACTTCTGTGCCCAATGTAATTTAAATATGAAATTATTCTTATTCCAAAATGTCTTTGTGTTTCCTTCAAGACTCCAGTGCAATATCCAGTAACTGTACCACCACTAGTGTACATCTGAAGCTATATTTCAGATTTCTAGCCACTTGGCTATTACACCTAGAAAGCCAGGATGAGCACCGGAGAGGCATAAAAATCCACCTGTAGGTGACTTTTGGTATATCACTCTGGATGAACAAGTTTTATTCAATCATTGATTATGTGCCATCAGGTAGGAGTTAACCCTTAGCAATCACAGAGGCCTTCTCTGAGATGATATGTCTGCAGCCTGACCCTTCAGGTCTTCTCTTGGTGCAACCATTGCCATTGTAATGCATCCATCCTCCTTGCCGCTGGTTGTCCTTTTTATTTTCTTTCTGTCCTGTTCGGACTATGAGATGGCCAGGCAGGTTTCAGAAGGAATTCTTTATTTACAATTAACTATTTATATCAGATAAGAGTCTCTTAATTAGCTAATACAGTTCAATCAGGTTCACCCAGGCAGTGGAGGAAAATGAGGCAAGGCTGCAAGATCAGAAGTAGAGGAAGTACCAATCGAAGCGAATATTTGTAGTCATCTACTTGGTAAAGCATGGACTATTGATCGACTGTATCTTCAAGTATTAGGGGTTCCTGAAGATGGGGAATATCTTTTAAAGTATCTTGGATTTTGACATCCCTACTATATAGAAATGTCAATATACTTCTTACAACTTTGTTTGATCTTTTTTGAACCAGTGACCATATCTCTACTGACATCCTTTTACCTAACACTTAGAGGTTGGAACTTTCCTTGGTGGTGAGGGTTGGTTGGTTGTTTTTTTTAAATCATATTATCGTAATACTATTTCTTGCTTGGCTTCTCTTCTCTTTTTGGCATTTTCCGCTATCTGTTACCTGACATCCAGTTTGCTTTCTTCTGTTTCTTTGTCTTTGGTGATTTTTTTCACATTCATCCTTAACAACTTCTTTGATTTCATTCTATAGTTCCTCTAGCTGCCTGTCTAGCTGCCTGTCATTAAGGTTCAGGATTTCAAAGTGATTCCTGATGTTCTCCTTGAAAATGGTGGATATATTCTCAAAATCATATCATGGGAAGTGGTTGTCTTTGTTCTTTGCCTTAGCTGGACTTGTAACTTGCACATGAGCAGTTTATGATCTGTTCCACAGTCAGCACCTGGCCATGTCTTTGTTGTTACAACTGAATTCTTCCACCTCCTTGTATTAATACTATAGTCAGTTCAATTTCTGTGTAGTCCTTGTGACAATGTTCATGTATAAAGGAGTCATTCTGGTTGTTTTGAGGATGTTTTAGCAATTAAGACATAAGTAGTTCTCCTGGTTGATTTCTTCTTCCTAGGTCATAAAGAGCAAATATGTTTTCCTCATTACTATTTCAGACTTGGCATTCCAGTCTCCAACCATAAGCAGCACATCTTACTTTCTTGTTTTGTCAGTTTCAGATTGAACTTGACCATAATACTCCTTAGCTTCCTCTTCTTCTGCATCAGTGGTTGGAGCATAAAGTTGGATAACTGTAATATTAAACTGACCTGCCCTATAAATTATCCCAGGAGAAGCTGTTGGTTGCTCCCCACCCCTATGATGTGAAGGTGGCCAACGGCCAGAGGCATTTTTCGGTTAGGGCCCCAATTCTTTGGAATAACCTATCCCTTAGAAATTAAATCAGCCCCTTCCTTAATTTATTTCCTAAAATATGAGACATCTCCCAGAGAGCATTTGGTAATTAATCTTTGGTGTTATTATTACTGCTATTCTGCTATTATTTGGAACTAGACAATAGTTCCATCAAACTATAGAATTATGTTTAAATTTAACTTAAGTATTTATCTTCTGTGGATGTTTTGTGTTTTCTATACTATGGATGTTTTAGTTTTAATTGTTAATTATAAACTATTGGGAGATTCAGTGGTATGGAAGTGTAATAAACAAATAAATGCACCTTTAAAGAATAGCACATTAATAAATGAAGCCCTGTAGGCTTCATAACTGATAAGAGTCCTATTGTTAATTCTTCACATTGAATTTCAGAGGTTTGCACCATAATGTTGACCCAAACATATACCAGCCATGATTTCTTGCTGTGAAAGAACAATGAATCAGACCTATTCACCATACCAATCGTCTTTTTATTCTTTCCAATCCAAAGAAATGTTGGAAATAAATTATATAAAGAGGCTCAGAACTCTGTGTATCCATTGGCACAATAACTTTCCGAATACTGAACGGAACAGGACCAAATTTGGTGTGGAGTGAGAAGCTGGCAAAGGAAAACCCGAGTTAAAAAATGATCCACAGGGATGGGCAGAAAAGAAGTCCCTTCGTGCACCCCTGTTAGAGAGGCAGAAGGCTGCTGATTGCTCCTCATCACATCACTCAGAGTGGGATCTATGCAACCTTCCCTTTGCTTCCCAGTGTGCATGTGCACACAAACACCCACAAGTGAAATGTTTAAGTACCGTGTTGATTAAACCCTCACACATATCGATAAATGTGCATACTCCCTGGTTGGTCCCCAGGGAGAAAGTACACCCACAGAGGCAACATGTTGCTTTGTTACACAGAATAAAATAGAGGTGCTTCCTATGGTCACGGCTGCTAAATGGGTTGGAAAGGATCGCAGAAGCCATACTCTACATATGCTTTCCCTACCTTCCTTATTCTTCCAGTGCAACAGAATGTTGGAAAGAAACTATAGAAAGAGTGTCAGGGCTCTGTTGGCCTGCATGTTCATTAGAAGACACAACAGAACAGGAGGAAATCTGGTATGTGGGGAGAACTAGCAGAAGAAAAATAGAGTTTGAAGTTGGGGAAACTCAGATTTGGGGCTCTGGAGGAAAAAAATCCAGGAAAATTTCCCCAGAGCATTCCTATGGGAAAGGCAAGGGTTCAGAATGCTGCCAGCTTCTTCACTCCTCCTGATCATAGTACCCACCACAGAGTCTCCATAGCACACCCCATGCTTCCTGGTGCAGACATGCTGTCAAGCACAATGCAGAGGAAAAGCATAAACTCACACTGACACAAGAAGTTATTTTGTTCCACTAAATAAAATACAGATACCTCTTGGAAAGAATTTCAGAAGTTGTCCTCTGCACATTTTCCTTGCTTGTCTGTGGAAAGGAATACTATGAGCTTTTTTTTCAGTACTGGTTTAGAAAGGGACGACTGTTCTGAACTTAATTCTAGCTTTTTCTACAATCATTCTTTGTTGTTAAATGAAATCTGGAAAAAAATCACACAAGTTATGTATCTTGTACAGTACATCATCTGTTCTACTCCTTTTCTGTTGAAGCTTCCAAACATTTTTTTTTTACCAACATGCTGCTAATCATTTTGAGTTCTTTGGAGCCCAAACTCGGCAAAAAATAGGAAATTTTGCTGAGAAGTAGTCCAAGTTGTTATTGCTTTAAAAGAAAATCCAGAGAATATTTTAGGAGTTGCCATGAAATTATATAATAATGGACTTGGTTTTATGGCTCAAACTAAACACTGCTTTCAGTGGGGAATGTAAATGATGCTGGATGATTTGAAGATTTTTTGGATCACAATCTATGTCAAAGTTATATTTCACACATCACCAAAGAAATATGCTAATAGATGCATCTCTAGTAGAAATGCATGTAGTGTTCATTATTCGTTTAATAATTTAATTATTGCTCATGAAATCTTTACTAAAGCCAGAAGATTTATATGGTCTGAAGAGAATCCAAATCCAATTCTTATGCGGGGGAATCTTCTGTATACACACAGTGGCAGCACTAAAATTAAAAGTGTTAGAAATGCTCTTGTCTTTTAGCTGAACTCTTTTAGCTTTTCAGGTGTTGACATGCCATAAGAGACAGACCATTTTTCTTCCATATGATCAATAAAAGAGTGTATTTTCAAAATGACTTAATATCGATGAAGGGTCACAATTGCTTTCAGTATCGACTGTATGCCCGTAATCACTTCTAGGGCAGTAAATTAACTTAATGCAGTCATTTTAAACATTGAAAAAGAAACAGTAAGCAAAATGTTGTTACCTAGTTGAAGAACAAAACTGACATTCTACCTTGTTTTGTTCCTTTGCTCTAGGAAGTGGATCTACATCGAGTGAACAGCCAGGACAAGTTTGGCCTTACAGTATGCTACAGAACTGATGATGAAGATGATATTGGTATTTATATCAGTGAGGTGAGATGAAATCCTCTTAAACGTTAAGAAATTAAGCAGGGAAGTTGTGCCTTCTCAGGGTTGATTTCTATTGTGAAATGCTGTCTTTAGAGATGGGCTTCCTAAGGTTATTTCCATAGTCACCAACATGCACATGGGTGTTTTCCTTGCTGCTTGCCATCTCCCAATTTGTTCTGTTTTTTGATTACTTTAATTATATAAATAACTAATTCATTTGTTCTCGTTGAAAACACCAGACTCCTATGCCTGTGGGCCCTACTCATGGTTTGCTTGGATTCCCATTACTTGATGACTTCGTAATTGAATGTGTCAACTGTCCCCACTAAAAGTATTGTTGTTTCTATTGAAGTGGGTTAATATGAAAATAATGAGATTAGTCATAACTAATTTAAGCCCCATTGATTTCAGTATGCCACAATTAATTTGTAATGGTTGCCTGTTAGTCTGTTGCAGAAAAAAAGATCAAGAGTCTTGTGGGACCCTAACCAATAATAAATATTTTTCTCAATCCCCCTTCATGAAATGCATGAAATGTTATTCTAAGTTAGCACGTTTTCATAGTGGCATTGGAATGAGGTGCGGAATTGTAAGTGCTGAGGTCTGAAGCTAATGAAATGCAAACACATAATTTGATATTTGCTGGGTATAGAGGCACATAAAGTTTTCTCACTGGCTTTCAGCCTGCAAAGACCAAGGAAGCATGGATGAAGTAGGGTTGAAATTTTCAGTTGCTTTGTGAGAGGATGGGGATGGGGGCGGGGGGTAGAAGTATTAACAAAAATAGGCATGTTAAGCACTGCAGAGGCTAAATGCAACTATTTTACAAATAAGTTCAGTGAACAAAATCATGCCAACAAATCAATTTTTTCAGGACTTTGAAAGCCTCATGCAATTGAAGTTTTGTGTGTGTGTGTGTGTGTTTTAAATACGGCATGGCTCATTTATTAATACAAGACAACACCCAAGGCCTATGCAAGTGCTTTCCTGCTTCTCATGAGGACTAAAATGTGTTTGAAAATATGGGCATACATGCAACCTGTCCTCACAATGTAAATGTTACAAAAAGTTTTTCATATATGGTGTGGTATCTAAATAGGGAGGTCACTGAATTTATATTAATATATCTGCAGGGCTTACAGTTTATTCCAATCACCCCAGTCTAGTACAACTCTCCAGCATATAGTTGGGACACAAGTCAAATTTAAAACAAAGTAATGCATTATGACAACATAAAAGTGTGAGACATATTCAGAAGAACAAAACCAATTCCTTCTCAGGAGGAATAGTTAGAATGAACCAGCCCCAGTGGCTTGATGAAACAGAACAGTTTTCATCAGTAACTTCCTAAAGGCCAAGAAAGAAGGGGTTGTTTGAATGGTGGTGGTAGGGATACTTTTCCCTGAAGGGTGGCAACCGAGAAGGTACAAGGGGACGTATAAAATACTCTACTAGATTTTATCAGGCAGGTAGATGTTACTGGGAGAAAAATTCAGGGCACAAATGCCACAGCAGTCTTCTCCCACAACTGTGTATGTTGTTCTACCAGGATTCCTGACTGTTGAGAAGATTGTAAACGTATGCAGCTGAATGCTTCCCAGACCCTCTTTAGGTGCAATATTCAAATGTGAAAAAATGTAGACTGTACTTTAGCCATTTGCCCAAGTAAGCAAATGCCTGCCTAAGATACAGTGGGTGATTAAATAGGAGTGCCTGACCTGGTCTGTAAGAATCATGATTAAATTCTACCCACAGAGCTGGAATTATAAACCAATCCAGTCTAGGAAATCAGCAATTGATGTACTTAAACTTATTAAACCCAGTTTAAAAATGACATTACCCTGAGGCAGGAGAATAAATATTTGTTAATTGTTAAAAGCACATGCTGGATGGATGGGAATAAAGTTGAATAGCTGCTTTCTGTTTTTTGATAGATTGATCCAAACAGCATTGCTGCAAAGGATGGCCGCATCAGAGAGGGTGATCGCATAATTCAAGTGAGCTTGCAAAATCTGTATTTATTTATTGCTTATATTTATATTTTACCTTTCCCCCGGGAGCTCAAAGCCGTATGCATAGTATGCCCTACTCCAATGCTCCCCAGAGAAGTAAGCCCATTGGGCTGAGAGATAGCGACTGGGTCAAAATCGCCCAGTGAGATTCTATGGCTGACTTTCTAATCCAAGCATTTTTCCTATTATGTGAAACTCTACTTTAACATTTGTATTTATTTATTTATGTATCAAATTTATATAGCTGCCCATCTCACGGATGTGATTCTGGGCGGCATACAATAAAACAATCCGTTAAAACAGATATAAAACAACAGTGTAATACAACAATTTGAACAATTTAAGAACAATTTAATTTAAAAGAGATGTAAATAAGACCATGGGAGAATGGACCAGCATCCTACACACAGTGCAGCCACCTCGCAGACGCCCTATTTCCCTGGGATCCCCAAGCCTGTTGGAAGAACTAGCTTTTGAGGGATTGTATGGTTCTTCCCATACTGATTTTGTGAGCCACTGAGATTAAAGTTTCTTTTGAGATGAACTGCACTTCTGGTGACTTCATGGGCATGTCCATGTAATTTTCTTGGCAGAAGTGGTTTGCCGTTGCTGCCTTCTGGGATTTTTTTCAGCTTCCCCAGTCTAGCTTTTACCGATCAAGTTTTGAAAGTCCCCCAGGATAAATCCCACCAGAACAGTCTCCTGGTGAAAGGCCAGATGCTAGCCGTTTTAGGCCAAATGCAGTTGTATTTATTCTCATAGATCAACCATGAAAGGCAAAGTGTTACCTGACAGCATTATGTTTGTGAAAAACTACCTCAGGGGATAATCCAACAGTCTCCTAACACTGGTGTAATGTTATTGAATTTGCCATCATATAGCACTTTTAGCAGGCAAAGAGATTTATAATCCTTATTTTATTCAGCCTCACAACAGTCCCGTGAATCCCAAATGTCACATTACTTTTTGATGCAATAAAGTTTATGTGGCAAGAAGAGGTATTTATCTTTCCAAGGCAAAGTTTTAAAACTAGACTTTTCTTGACATGGAAAATCAGCTCATTCCACATTACGATGCTCCTAAAACATGCACTGCTGTTTTTCTTTTCTTTTTTTAACTTTAAACACTGTAGCTGCTTGGTTATTCTGGTGAACCAAAGGAAAAGAATATGGGAAGAGGGTGTGAGGTAAATTCTATCCATTTTAGAGATTCAAAAAGGAGCTGAAAAGCAGTTACCTTGATCCGTGGCTTTGGGGGAAAACGCAGAACTGCACTCAGATACTTCTATTTGTTTCATGAAACTGCAGGTGGTTCTGATAAATTAAATGCCATAGGCTGTATAAGTGTCTAAACCCAGAGTAATATATCTGTCAAAAATATCTATATAGCGGCAAGTTTTTCTAGAGACATACTTTGCTGCACCTTCTAAGTGATTGGAGAGGGGGGCCAGAAGAAGATTTTTTTTCCTTTTCTCTCATCAGATTAATGGAATTGAGATACAAAATCGAGAAGAAGCTGTAGCTCTCCTGACCAGTGAAGAAAGCAAGAATGTCTCCTTACTCATAGCAAGACCAGAAATTCTCCAGGTGCAGTATTTCAGTTATTTATGTGCATGTTACTTATGTTTTACAGTGAACAATCCCTTCTGATGATTAAACCTGGTCAAGATAATAAAAAAGGTTATTGCAGGATATATCAGTATTTTAAGCCAATTACGGCAGTAATAGGTGGACCCATGGAAAAGCTGAAGGGCCACATTCAAGGGACAGGTCATCCTGGAAGAGGTCTATCTGTGTGATGACCAAGCGCCAACACCAATCTGATAGTACGTAATCAGTCAGTCAAACAATATATACAAGAGATGGGAGTGCTAGCCTACTGATAGAATTAAAGGTCAGGGTAGGAACTAGTGCTAGAAAGGAATGCTTTGCAGGAATGGTAACATGTAGTCAAAGAGATAAGAAACGAAATGATTTTTAAAGGCCCTGGGGTTAGCAAATGGAAGACCAAAGTGTTAATGCAAAAATGATGAAGGCATGAAGTTATTTTTTATATAATATGGCAGAGAGGGGGAAGCAAAGGTATTTGCCAATAGATTGAATATTTTACATTTGCAGTAGCTCTGTTGGTCTCAGTATGCTGGATAGGCAGTCTGTTCACCTCATCAAGACGTGATAAGGATATGATTTTGTACATGCCCAGAAGCTTCTTTCAGCACCTCCAGAGGCTCACTGACTACAGTTTGCAAAGCATTATCACTGAACTGATGCACCCCTATGACGTTTTCCACAGTCCCAATTGGTAGTCATATTACATTATTGCTGCACGTGTCCGTGTCCATGTCCATGTCAGAAACCATCTGGATTTTTTCTGATCCCAGTAATAAATTTATTTCTAGGAAATAGTGGGGTGATGGGGATTCTTGAAATTTGAGAGGGGAATTTAGCGCAGAATTATTTACTATTCTAAACTGGGATGACAGCAATGCACGTGCTTACAGATCCACCCTTCTGCACTTGGGATTCACAGCATGGAAGAAAATTAGCAGAACTTTTGTGGCAAGATTACTCCAAATAATGCAGAGAGTTTCCCAAAAGGCCATTGTTAAATTTTCTTTAGTACAGTATAGTTTATAATCTTTTTAACTTTATGCTCCTAGTAACCCTGTTTGGTTTATTTCCTTTACAGCTGGATGAGGGATGGATGGATGATGACAGAAATGATTTTCTTGATGATTTACACATGGACATGCTGGAGGAACAGCACCACCAAGCAATGCAATTTACTGCCAGTATGCTTCAGCAGGTAAATACCATTGTTGGCCCAAATGTCTGGTGAGCATATTGAAAATGTTGAGAGCATGTTGTGGAAACTTAGTCAAACTTCAGACTGCATGTATGAAACATGTCTCAAATGGTGTGTTCAGCCAGTCACCAAACACCAATATACCAAAAACAAATTATTGGTGCTGCTCACCCAACTACTGCTAATTCTCAGGATGTTGTCCATCAACCCAACATACCTCTATCTTTTTTTCAGGATAGGTGTACACCTTTCCAAAGAAAGCATGGCTTGTAGCTACCATTTTCATTTTAGTTTTCAAAAAATATCTGTGTGGAGCCCAGAAATATTCTTATAAATAAAGTCTATGGTACAAGCTAGCCCCTTGGCTTTGCATCATTGACTCTGAGATTCTCAGTACTTGGGGGAAGAAAAAAGTTCTAACCATTAAGCCTTACACTAAAATAATTGAATTTAGCTACCCAAAGAATTGTCTTTTTGTGGCTGGCATTTCACTGTAGGAAGGAAGGCCAGATCCATCTTCCCTACAACAAGATCTTGATAACCTCTGGCCCTTTCCATATAGGCAACCCCCCACCCCCAGTTTGCATGTTAGTTTTGCCTCTTTAATGGACATGCCGGTTCTTAATTTTCTGTTTAGAAGAAGAAAAGTGAAGAGGATGGTGGCACCACAGATACTGCGACCATTTTATCCAACCAACACGAGAAAGACAGTGGCGTAGGGCGTACGGATGACAGCACTCGGAATGATGAGAGCTCTGAGCAAGAGAACAATGCTGATGATCACATTACTTCCTCAAACACCTTGGGAAGCCCGAAGAAGCTTGCTTATAGCCATGACACGCTGGGCAGTGGGGACATGCAGTTCAGCAATGAGTCATTTATTTCAGCTGATTGCACGGATGCAGACTTCCTTGGCATCTCAGTGGATGAGTGCGAGAGATTTCGTGAACTGCTGGAGCTGAAATGCCAGGTCAAGTCCACAAACCCATACAGTCTGTACTGCCACAACAGTACTCTGGATATGAGTAAAAGTGACCATGAAAGTGTGGACAGGGAGCTGGAGATGCTGAATGAGGAGCTGCGTAATATCGAGCTGGAGTGTCTTAATATTGTACGAGCCCATAAGATGCAGCAGTTGAAGGAACAACTTCGAGAGCCATGGATGCTGCATAACAGTGGCTTCCGCAACTACAATACCAGCATTGATGTCCGCCGACACGAGCTCTCAGATATCACTGAGCTCCCAGAAAAATCAGATAAGGACAGCTCCAGTGCATACAACACTGGCGAAAGTTGCCGAAGCACACCGCTCACACTGGATATCTCCCCAAACAACTCTCTGTGCAGGACAGCAGACACTCTCACAGTACAAGGCAGTGAGGGGGCAGAAGGCACTCTGAAAATGTTGCTGCCTGGCTCAGAAGATCAGGAATCCAGCCTGGCTAACGCCCCCCATCCCAAAGAGGCTGACCTTAGCCAGCCGCTGGAAATCAAGGAAAGGAAAATCAGCGATGGAAGCAAAAGCCCAGCTCCCAAAGCCGGTGGGTCCTCTTTGTCTCCATATCAGCGCTCCCCATACAAGCATGCCCATATTCCTGCCCATGCCCAGCACTACCAGAGCTACATGCAGCTGATTCAACAGAAGTCTGCAGTGGAATATGCGCAGAGCCAGATGAGTTTAGTGAGCATGTGTAAAGACTGGAACTCTTCGAGCCAGAGTGAACCCAGGATGGAATGGAAAGTCAAGGTCAGGAGTGACGGCACTCGCTATATTACCAAGAGGCCAGTAAGGGACCGGCTGCTGCGAGAGCGCGCTATAAAGATCAGGGAGGAACGCAGCGGCATGACCACAGATGACGATGCCATCAGTGAAATGAAGATGGGCCGTTACTGGAGTAAGGAGGAGCGGAAGCAGCATGTTGTGAAGGCCAAGGAGCAGAGAAAGCGGCGTGAGTTTATGATGCAAAGCCGGTTGGAATGCTTAAAGGAACAACAAGGGACTGAGGACAAGAAGGAAATGAATATCATAGAACTGAGCCACAAAAAAATGATGAAGAAAAGAAACAAAAAGATATTTGACAATTGGATGACAATCCAAGAACTCCTAACACATGGCACAAAATCACCAGATGGGACAAAAGTTTACAACTCCTTCCTGTCAGTGACTACGGTATAATTTTTCTGTGCCAAAGCTAAGTTCCTAAAACCCTTCCGTTGGGGTAGAGATTCTTGCCTCGTTCAATGTGGCAATACTTTTTTTGTTTGTGTGTTTGTATATAAGACATATTCACCGGATCTACCATTCAAATGGAGAACTTGGGTTTCTCAAACATTCTCGAAGAGGAGAGAGACATCATCCACCCCAAATCTTTGAAGGCAATACTGAAGAGGCAGAGCTTATTTGGAATACCAATAGTACCTTTCCTTTGTAACTTGTTATCCTTTTGCATAACGTGTTTTAAAATAACAGGAAAACATATTAATCATACTTAACACAGGTAATATCTTTTTAAACTATATTCATATTTTTAAAAAGGTTACACATGCAGAAACGCAAAGACAACCTCAAATATGTATTTTTAACAAGACAGTATTTTGCAGTATATCTTTGCTATTATGTCCTTTTTCTGCAGAAGTTGCTGTTTTAATCAATATTTTTAGCTGAACTAGCAAACCCTTCATAGAATCGTTTTGCAGTAACATATCACACCAGCTGTGTCTTTGGAGTTGTACATATATATTGTTTTGCCTCCTGGTACAGCTTGCCTGTTCATCATGGGACCTATGATAGGTAACTAAATACAGCTTACCTGCCGGATAGGATAAATCCTGATGTACCTCCCTAGATTTGATGGCTGATTGGAATAATTTGGATTACACTGGCTGGACTGGTAGTATTAAAATCTCACTGTGATTACTATAAGTACTTGGGTAGCTACAGTCCTACTTCAACAAAGTAGCCAGAGATAGGTCATTGGAATAAAGTGATGATACAGATACAGAGACCATGGAGGAAGCCTACCATAAAAGAGTATGGGGACAGACGGTACCTAGGCACTGAAAGTATTATGCATATGACTCTTTAGGGCTCTAGCTAACAGCTACACTCTTTTACTTTCTCTCTCTCTGGTGTCTGAAGGAAGGAAGTAGGTATCACTTGAAAGAGCAGAAGGCAACTACTACATGCTGCAGCTCTGAAAGGTTTTGAAGTTTGTCAAGGCTGTGGCCTGTTGAACGAATGTGCATGTGTGTCTAATGGTGTTACAAAACCAATTGTGTAATTTGAAATGCCCATTGTAGTAGCTGTCAGCTTTGTAGATTGGAATGTATTGAAATTGAGAGCAGTTTTCATGGAAATCATGACTAGTTATTAACAAGTAAAATGAAGTTTAAATAAATTATTGTTTTATATTTCAACTCAATTGTAGTAGGCTTTTTTTCCTCTTTTTAAATCCATTATCCCCAGCATTGCCACTGCACTTCCTTGCATTGTTCTGTAGAGCAATACTGATTTTCTCTAGCTGGGTTCGTTGAATTTGGCTTTATTTTTAGTATTGGTATGAACAGTGTGCAAGCATCTACTTGCCTGGGAATAATCCTTGAGTTTAGAAGAAATAAACAACACTGTGCCACAATCTACCTTGCAGTTTCTCAGAAGTTTCCCTCTCTCAAAAGAAGATTCTTTTGTTGATCATATTCTCAAAATTATTATTTTTTCTTTCCAATTTCTCTTGATGGCATTTTTGAGCTTACTTTATTGCTGCAGCTGGTAGAAGCCTGCTGTTGGTGTGGCCCAATGTCTTCCCCTGGATTTAATTGAAGTATGAAAAGCTAAAGCGTCTGCAGACCTTTAGAGAAATGACCACAGAATAAAAGAGAGAACATTCCCTCTCTCTCTTCACTACCTCCTAACTAACTCAACATTCTATTCCACCCATGGGAATTTCATAGAAATTCTCTTTTCCTTTTAAAAGAAATTTTAATCATGATTTTTCTCATCAAATTGAGGATGATAGGAAAAATGCAGAACTGTTTGTCATTGTTTTTTTAGGTTTTTGAAAATAAGAGACAACTGCTGGGAATCAGAATCTTGTTTTTTCCTCTAAAATCCACATACAATGTTTTTTTAAAAGGTTAAATCATGGTTGCTTTTCTAAAATGCTAGCACATGAGATTCTAAATGACCTGATACAAAATATGTGTCAGATTAACCAAATGAAAACATGAAAAAAAAGAACTACCTCACTATCTTTTTGTGAATCATGACGTCCCAGATGGATACCTTGTTCTGTCTCTTAAGAATTTTTGGAAGAAAACTCCAAACGTGGGAGTAAACCCTAAGGGTAAAATTAATCTTATATTCATCTTGTTATTTATTTGTATATTTGTTTATTTTATTAAATTAATATGCAGCCCAACTCCCAGCGACTCTAGGCCCAAATATGGCTGATTTTTTTTTCATTGTTTACAGATAGTCCTTGCTTAACAACCACAACTGGGACCAGAATTTCTGTTGCTAAGCAAAATGGTCATTAAGCAAATCCAACCCAATTTTATGACCTTTTTTGTGGCAGTTGTTAAGTGAATCGCCACAGGCATTAAGCGAACCACATGGTTGTTAAGCGAATCACATGGTTTCCCCATTGATTTTGCTTGCCAGAAGCTGGCTGGGAAGGTAAAAAATTGTGATCATGTGACCACGGGACGTGCGACAGTCATAAATGCGAACCAGTTGCTAAGCACCCAAATCGTGATTACGTGACCACGTGGATGCTGTGACGGTTGTAAGTGTGAGGACCGGTCATAAGTCTTTTTTTCAGCATTGTTGTAAGTCCAAACCATCACTAAATGAATGGTTGTTAAGTGAGGATTACAGTGTACAGTGTTTAGGCAGGGAGCTAAATGTTAGGTATGGGGATGATGAAGCCCCCATACCTTGTCAAGTCTTCTAGTCACCAATGTCTAAGAGTGCAATGTTCATGGGAGTAACTCCCATTAAACTTTCAGAAGCATACCTGTTGATAAGGAAAAAAAAAAGTTATCTGTAGCATGTTTATCTCTACAAAGTTTGAAATCACCATGCCCTCACGTTCCTGCTCTGTAAAATGGAAGAGTCCCCAAAAGAAGAACTTGCTCCACCAAGTGTGTCTCCAGCCCTCTTTAAATTAAAACATAAGCTATCACAGATTAGAAATCACAAACTGCCTAGGGGCTGCTACTGGCTGGAAAATTAATTAGGGTTATAAACTGAAAATATGTAAATTAATCTGATCTTCAGTGGCCTTTGGAAAGAGGTTACCAGATTTTTGTTAGCAAAATTGCTCAAATGCCTGGGAGCCACACGAAAGGAAGTGATCAGCAATTTCAGCTCCTTCACTTACTTTGATTTCAATAGAGTTCTTGTGTGGCAGATCCCTGTGGAAAACAAACTGATTAGGAAAAGACATAGTCACACAAAAAGGGTGGCAGAGATAGTGACAGTGCATGTATTTCCTCCTTCCTTCTCCGTGTCTACAAATGTGATTACATTTCAATTCTTTGCAGCTGAATGACAAAAGATTCAGTCAGATTGTCCTTACATTTTCTCTGCAATCCAAATGCCCATGTTTCTTAGCAAAAGAAACTTAATTTTGATGAGAAGACCCTTGATGCAGACTTTTCAATTGTGCCTCTTTGTTTTGAATAGCAATTTATATTGTGAAGCGAAAGGAAATACACATGTTAAAAAAGTCCCTAAGAACAGAAATATTGTGGATTTGTATAACAAAACTCAGTTATTTCTGAGTTGAAAACCCCATGGGGCAGACAACTTATTCCTTCATCTTTTTGTGCACCCAAAATCAATCCACCAGGCCGGTCTACAAAATTTTAGATTCATTATGGTAAGAGGAAAACTTTTAGTGTCAGGATTTTATTGCCCATGTACATGATACCTTCTTCTGGGAAGCAGAGCAGAAAATAGTAGTAAAGAGTAATGGTAGAGATGATGATGATGATGATGATGGCAATGATAGCAATGATTTTTTTTTTTTCATTCAAGAAGATGATTTACAGAATCATTCTTGGAGGTATAAAAGTCACATGATCACTTCATGATCAATATCTTTACTTGGGACTATTCATCAGAATCACTTTGTTTCCTATGAAGGATGAAGAAAAGGTGGAGTGAATCACTGTTTAACATTTTAATACCCCACTTTTACTAAGTATACTTCTAGAACTCAAAAGGAGGCATGCATTTCTAGGGATGAACATCCATCAGTGAGTCTTCTTGAAATGGGACATAAGATTAGCCCTTCCACAGGATGCAACAACATTTCAGTATACGCACATACTGCTGGGCAGTATGGAAGTTGTTCAGCTGAAGCCTTCCTTCAACAGCAGAGACTCAGCACTGACCCAATACAATATGCTCGTCTAGGAAGATATCACCAGTTTGGCAAGGTGTTTTTGGATTGCAAGTCTTGTAAGTAGAGATAGGGCCATTTTCCATCATGAGCTTCCATCAAATTGTTGAATGTACTAAGTATTGCCACTACTACCCTCAAATTGAGAAATTATCTGGCTTCCAAGCAAGTGGTGTCTTGCTCACCCACTGATTACCTAAAACATAGCCCCATTCTTTCTTCTCATCTTAATTATGGACCGTCTTGAGAAAGAACAAGACCTATCTTCAGTCTATTCTATATAAAAGGAATCTATCTGGGTAATAAAACACAGCAGCATATCTTGCATATCAAGAAAGTTGAGGAGCTTCTTAATTCTTGTGATAAATAAGTATGAGACTGTTTCTAGTATCAGCACCACTCAGACAAATTTGGGTTCTTGACAGCCATTCTCGCCATGGTTTTAGATGAATAATCAGTTGAAGGACTTTTAAAACAGCCCCTTTGACAAATCAGCCTCTTTATGTTCTTTGCCACTGTGGACTCTTGCAACAGGGAGCCCCATTAACAGGGGAAGAGCACGTCTGTCAAAATGAACTTTCTGTGACCTTCCCTTCCAAATACGTGTTCAATCAGATTGGAAAGCAGGCCTCCCAGGTGTCACAGCAAGACTGGTGACTCGGGAAGAATTCTATTGTCTTCAACAGGAGTGCTGGCTTTGAGATTTTGGATAAGCCATCCTTCAGCATAGTATGCCTTTGTTATTAAGGGAGGCCCTGAACAAAGGCCTCACGAAAGGCAAATCCAATAATAACTGTTTAAAAAACCAAGTTCTAGAGAAGATCACATTAAAAGCTTCACAATGTTTGGTTCCGTATTGAAATTAGAAGACCCTACAGGAATATGGCCTCATATAAACTTCAGATGTTGACATTAATTGATTAGCAAAAAATGAAGTCAGTTCTGATAAAAATATTATTCTATCTTTGGTTGTGAATTTTTCCAGACTCAAGAAACAAGAGGCTATTTTCATTACATGTGCAAAGTCTAAAATCAATGTGGTCCATGCTTGCCAAAATGATTAAATGCATTTCTTCCTTCTTTAATACAAATGTGAACCCCATTTTACTTGTTAGTAGAAAGCTCTTGCTTATGATAGCAGTGTCTATCTTGTTTTAGTTATCATATTCACTGATCTTTTAGAGATATATTCACATGGCAGCTCAAAAGACATTTCTCGTTCTTCTTATTTCACCATTCACAGTCTAAATTTCCTAATGCCATTGATCCCCAGAGCAAATGAATTGCTTCTGAACTAACTGCACACGTTGTCTGCTTAATTGTGGCTGATAGTATTGATCATCCATGACAATACTGAATATGGTCCAAAATTTAGAGCATTCCAAATTTAGGAAGTGAGTTGGAGTTTCATGGCAGATTCTAAACCCCATCCAAATTTTAAAGACGAGTTGAGTTATGTTTGGCTCCTGGTAAATACTTGGATATGTTCATGCCATTTTCTTGGCAACAATACCAAGGCAGTTTGTCACTGCCTTCTTTTGGAATATTTGTTCAACTTCCTAGTTTATTCTGCAACCTGACTATTCTAACAATCTCCAGTCTAAGCCCATTTTGCCTTTTTTTTTTTTTTTTTTTTTGAGGTCACCAAGGATGACTGTGTGCTGCCTCTAACTGGGCAAGGTTTTAGGAGTTCCATATTATGCAATCTGGACCAGTGATATCCAAGAAGAGTAGATGCAGTTTTGGCTCATCTCTAGGGGTAAACAAGAAAATAGAACAAAGTGGGCCACCCTACAACAGAGAATAACTACATGATTTCACAAGTGAGGAATGCTAAGACTGCTCAGACTGATCCAGCTCAGCATGAAAACTGATCTTGGTCTGGAATGGGACAGCAGTTTTATCTCTCTGAACTTAGGACAGGTGTCTCTGATTTACCTTGTGTCTCATTTAAAATCCTACATGGAGCTAGAGAGTCATGCATGATGAAATGGGGTGTGGAGGGCAAGCAGTTGTGGGTAACTCTGGAACTCAGTGACATCAGTTTAACAAAACACTACATGTTGGTACTTGCTTGCACACAAAACATCTTAGTGGGGAGAGAAGGAGGAAAGAAGGTACAGGATTTAAGGATCAACAGGTCAGCCCTCAAATCCCAGTATGTGATGGTATGTGGGGAATGACCTTGAGAGACAGAAGGCAGACCCGCAGCCTAGGCAATGGTCTGATTAGAGGCAGCTCAGTCCACAGGTGGTGGAAGAGTATGGGAAGCATTTCAGAAGGGACCCTCCCAGAGACAAAAAAGAGGGCAAGGGAGAAATACTTTCAGTCTTGCAAGATTCTGTTTAATGTAACCTTACAATAAAGATAGTGCTGATACTCCTGGTAGCGCTTCTTGTTTGGACTACCTCAAAGGACTAAGATAGTGGCCCCATATGATTGGTCACCTCATACATTATAAAAGATAGAGAGAAAAAGACAATTACAGATTTTCTGTCACAGTATTCATACCCTATTTTCACCCAGGCTTTCTTTTTGAGGGATTCTGTGTGCAACAATACTCTTCCTGATCAACAGATTATTTTATAATTCTCCTTTACTTCATGTATTTATCCAACTTTAACTTTCCATCCCTCTCTTTTCTCATCCCTTCCCTTTCCCATGCATTCACAAGATACTCTATTCCAACTATTTCTTTCAAAGTTCAGTCTCACCTCCTTCAAAACAAGAGTGCTGCATAATTCTGACATTTTTTCTTACTCAAGATGATGGGAGGGCAGAGTAAGTTTTTCTACACACATGCTCCAAAACCAGGAATAATTCACCCCCAGATTGACACAAAGTATGTCTGTTTATTTTCAGAGTTGAGGATCCAGGTGTCAGGTGGCTCTTGCATTATTTCTGCCACCTTACAGAAACAACTATCCAACTCCACCATGTTGGAAAAGCACAAAACAGAGACACCAGAAAGCATATAATTGGGTTTGGGGGGGGGGGAATAAAAATGTCTGTCTGTATAACACAACTAGGTCTGCAAAAAATGCCACCTAGAAACCAAAATTTGCAGGCTAGGGTCTCAGCTATGAAGAAATCTATTAGATATTCATATAAATCTGTAGCAAAAGGGAACAATACAAAGAAATGTATGGAAACCATAAAATAATCTTCTGTTACTTCTTATTCTAAAACACAAAAATAAAGCTTGACATTTACTCATGCAGTATTCAAAGCTAGAACTGATCAGTCAGAAAAGCCATAAGAATAAATGTGATGACATTATTTAGTATATCACCTAGCTTCAGGATATTAGTTGCCAGTTTTGATTGCTTATTTGCAGCCTGCTGTATATGGAAAAATGCTGCACACTTTCTAATAGCCTTCCTTAAAAACTCAGTTGATGAAAGAACATACTTTGGACAAAATATTAGAAAACACAATTTTTATCAATATGAATGAATATAAAATTATCCTTGCTAATTACATGTTTCTGTGTGGTATGTTTGTGATTTTTCTGCCTAATTCTTTGTGCTCTATACTTGGAGATGATTCCCCTCTGAGGCCTGCTATACGAACACTGCCACAGTGGAAGTCCGTCAACCTAAAGTTCAATTTAAAATACTTGTGTTTATTTAACCTAAATTATTTGTTTGTTTGAAAGAGCAAATGAAATATCCATCAGATCTTCTACCAGGAAAACAGCTTTCTTGCACTTGCAAAGCCAAATGTTATTTTAACCTGCCCCACAGAAGAGGGATTTCTAAGTGATGAGGAGAGAAGGTTATCCATTCCCACAATCACCAAGATGAGTTTTGCCATTATGTCAATGGAAAGAAAATGACCAATACTGACTAATAGCTGCATCTCAGTCCAAGACATATATGACCCTGTCACAGTATGCTTTGTAATAATGTCAGCCACAAGCTGAAAACCTAATGGATTCTACCAAAGACTTATGATAATCTCAGTGAGGTGGATGATGAGCAAATAATGGCACAAGCATAATGTAATGTATGTATTTATGGCCTTGCTCAGAAAGTTAAAGCTATAAATGCTGCCTGCACTAAGGGCAGTGGCGCCTATCACCGTTGATCAATATGCTGTAGCAGAGAATGACAAGAACAGTTGCCATGAAAATAATGCCCCACATTTTTTGATCTCCACTTTCCAAAACTTCAGATGGCTCAGAGCCAGTCCCCTTATAATAATTCCAAAATGTAGAGACTTTAAGCCACCTAGAACCAGGTATGATGTAAACGCATGCATGCATGAAGGCAACTGGTAAAGTTGTACTAATTAAAATGTCCTCATTCATTCTCATTCTCATTTATTTATGTATTAACTACATTTGACTACTTATTACTGAGGTCTCTCAGCTGTTTACAATAATTACTAGGCCAACTGACCTATCAAGATCAGCATTATCTACTTACAGATGTGACATCTATCACCAACACCTGGTTGAGCAAAGATAGAGAAGTCCCCTTCTTAGAAACCTGCTCTCTCAGTTTTTGTGTCCTTCATGAGCCTCAGTGGCAGAGCCAGAGGAAAGGGATAGCAACTAATCAACACCTTACTTCTGTCCAGAAACTGTGATCTTGAGGTAGCCTGCATGTTAAGTTGAACCACAGGGACAAGTTGGGAATCCTGCTGGTGAACTAGCCACCCTGCTTCCCAGTGGCATCCCTACCTGAGCTTTTGGGCCAGCTATTGGTCTGGGGCTCATCCCTTTGGTTGGTGCTCATCACATTAAACCTGTGCTTTAAGCTCTGCACTGGCTTCCTATTATCTTCTGGGTGCAATTCAAAGTGCTGATGATCACATATAACTTCTGTATGGCTTGGCATGGAAGAAATTGCAGGTCTGCCTTCTCCCACTGGAATTGGCCTACCTGGCCTGTTCATCCCAGGGGAAACAGCTGGTGATCCTCCATTTCTGCACTGAGGTTTGGAGGTGCTGCTTTTGAGTAGCCGCACCTACCCTTCAGAATAGCCTTTCTTCAGAAATCAGGTTGGCCCTCCACATTACAAGTCTTCCAGAAATTATTTAAAAACCAAATAGTTTTGAGGACTTGGGTTAGTCATAAGATGCCCATGATTGATATTTATTTTAGTTTAGCATAACTGTTTTAAGATTAATTGTTCGTTAAAATAATGTAAACCACCAAAAGTTTGGTTGATTGCAGTAAGTATTAATTTGATTAAATAAATAAATAAATCTTACTAACAGAAAACTGGCATCAAAAGAAAATTACTTTTTCCACAAGGTTGCCTCATCAAACTACAGGAGAAGAGGATGAAAGAAACACTGTAATTAAACTACAGTTGCATGCAAAAAGTTAGGCAATCCTAGTCAAATTGTATGATTCAATTAATCCCTAAGTGAACAGAAGGTGTCACAGCCTCTGCACAGCATAGAGTTAAATATGAGATCTATAAAGAGAGGAAGACAAATTCACAGGTGAACAAATACTCAGCCTCTTGTAACCTCTTAAATTGTGACTGTTGATCTGTTTGAGCCTTTGAAAATAATAATAATAATAATAATAATAATAATAATAATAATAATAATAATAATAATAAAAATTCTTACAAAGCAATGGAGGGTATAAAAGAAGGCTCTGTATGCTTCCAGCTAGCAATTTCTATCTCTAAGAAATATTGTTAAGGAAAGGATGTTGGATGGAACTGCTGAAATCAAGGTAAGATCTAAAAGACCAAGAAATTTTTCAGCTATAACTGCACTCAAACTTGTCAGATCTGCAAAACGTATGAATCACTGCAATGACCTGTTGAAAGTATTTTAGCTGATCCTGGAATGGTCCATTCCACAGGTCCATTCAACATTGCTTATACAACGATTGGCATGAGAAACTGGTCAAAAGAAACCTTTACCCTGACCTCACCACAAAACCATCTTCTTAAACATGCAAAAGAAAACCTTGATAAGCCTGAAACATTTTGGACCAGAGGGCTTTGGGTTGATGAAGCCAAAATTGAACTCTTTTGCCAAAGCCACATAAGATACATTTGGAGAAAAAAAAAGGAGAACCCATTGAAGAAATAACACCTGTCCAACTGGTAACCATGAGACCAGTTCTGTTAGGCTTTGGGGTGTGGCAGCCAATGGCATAGGAAAGATTGTGTAGGTGGAAAAACAAGGTGGTGTTCTGTCCTTCCTCACTGAGGCAATTCTGATGTTAACCAAGTTGTCTCTAATAACCGCCTGGCTAACAGTTACAGTCTGAGTCTGATAAGAGCCAAGAGGGCAAACAGCCTGTAACGCTAGGCATTGCCAAAAGTTTTCAGACAGCCCCATAATGGATTCTGCATCAGTGGTGGCCTTCAAACTGGCCCAACTTTGAGAGATTTTTAAAGACAACAAACAACTGATTAAAAGCATTAAAAAGCACCTCTGTTTTTTAATTAAGCTTGAGAAGGAAAAGAAGGCAGTGTATCCCCATCCCACCCCTAGCCAGATAACTCAAAATTCTATGAGGTTCCAGGTATAATACATACAAAGAAAAATTGCCTTTTTGCTGCACATATCACCACAGTGTAAGTCTTCAAACTGACTTCATGTTGTGATTTATTGGATTCAGGTTAAATCTTCTTCTACCTGTACTCTTTTGCCACTTCAGCTCCCTCAATTCATACATATCAAAAAGTGCCATTTCTGAAGCAAATCTGAGAGGATGCTTAGAAATAATTGAGCTAACTGTCCTAGTAGGTTCTGCATTCCAGGGTCTAACCAAAGAATTGACAGAATCACTGGTGGGACCAGCCCCAAACTCTTTTAAAGATCCAATCACATTTTCAGATACTCCTACAGGCATGAGGTGTAATCTATCATACAATCTTAATCAAAAATAAGTATTTATATTCACTTGTAAATTTTCTACATCCATTTTATAAGAAGTATGTTCCCCGTGTTAAATCTCAGTCTCAGACCTATTGTCTCAGCTCAGATTGTCTCTTAATGTGACAGAAATTTCTATCCCAAACCACAGATAAGCTGATCTCACATGTTGGAGTGATATTCCAAGAACTGCAATTACCTTGGGAAAGACAGAACTTGATCCGTACTACCTGAGTCAGTTTAGCCCTCTCCAGTCAGGGTCAGGGATGCTGATACAATTTTTTTCAGTATTTCTGCCTCGAGCAGCTGAGCTTCAGAAGACTTTAAGTGTCTTTTGTTTAATCTAACAGTTACCATAACGATGTTCTCTCAATTATATTTGAAGATGTACAGTACAATATTCTCATGAAAATAATCCTAAATTATTTCCATGAGAATACTATACATATTTATTTTAATTGCATTTTAAAACAAAATAGCCATAGAGATTCAAGGAATTGGCACATTTTGACATAAACAGACAACTTTTGCAACGAAGAACAAAAAATACTGGAGGAAGGATAAAGGAAGAACAAAAACATGCTGACATAATTATGTACCATGAACTCTCTCCTCCAAATACTCACAATATCAGTGAAACACCATTAAAATAGCTTGCAAATCTTAGCAAATATAGATGCATGCAAGCAAATAGAAAGTGCAGCCATAAAAACAATCTACTGAAATACTACGTATAATAGAAGTGGGACACAAATCTCTGCAAACCTTTGGAAAAGATTGCAACTCTTGAAATATTTATAAAAGACACAGAACTAATCAGCCATTTAATAGGCACTCCTATAAAATGAGGAATGGTAGAAGACTGCTACCTGGAGATAAATGGATTTTATTTCCTCATAGTGTGTGTGAATTTTAAAAGGACACAGCAAATTAAAAAAAAAAACTGGGAAGCAATCTGAATAACGCCAGGAATAAAAATAACTTTTGGAAGAGAGGTTACTATGTCATTTATGTAGACACTTTAAATCACAGATAAGATTAGTTTAGTCCTTTTCTTAAGTTCCTTTGGCAGAAAAACAGAAGCATTTTTACAATGCTTCAAGCAGGTAAAAAAAAATCTAGCTGTGCATGTAATATATCAACGTCTGCAGACCATTCTGGAAACCAGATCCTGTGCCTGATTGCTTCGGCTACACACAGCAGCATCAGTGGTCAATGCACAAGTGATATGGAAGTTATGCCTAGAATTGTCTGAGAATTAGCAGACTGTGCTGATGTTAGGATACAGTTGTACTTTCACAAAGCACAGGAGGTGTGAGCTGTAGTCCTTGCTCCAAATCAGCCTTTACCAACCTGATGTCTTCCAAACAGGTAGAACTACAAGTCCCAGAATTACCAGAGAGTATAGTCATTGGCCAAGCTGGATGAAGGGCATCAGATTAGGGAAGATCACAGCCAAAGGTCATCAGGATTGAGAAGGCTACCCCAGAAGATCTGGTACTACTGAATTATTTGTTGATTTATATTTATTTCCTGCCATCAGTTATTAGGAAGAAAAACACATGCTACTTTAAAATAAGTAGGAATCTTAGTGGTCACAGTGTGAGTCCAATAAACCTAAGCAAGTTCAGGTAGCATCAGCTGCAGAGTACCTGTTTCCAGTGTATTGGTGTCTCCCCACAAAAGCCTGCAGCATACAGGAAGGATTCCGGAGCAAGCGATTTGGAAAATAACTGTAATCTTGTGGAGACACAACCAAGATGGTTTCATACATTATGATAACGAGGGTTGGCTCATGATTAAATTAACTGCATTAGATTTACTTAATGAATCATTCAATTACATTTACAGCTGAACAAACACAATGCTTCTGAGGCTGAAAGCATGCTTTCTTTGTTTTTATCTGATGCCTACGTGCATTGTAGTACAGTAGGTATTATTCTGGTAGAGGATCAAACAACAGTGGCTACATCTAACTTATGCACAATCATTTTAAAACACTGTATTTGCCAGCTACAATTTTATGACATGCTGAGGCTAAGAGGGTCTCACCTGTCCCAGGATAAAATAATTAAAAAATCTATTTAACCTCACAATCCCAGTAATAACTAATGCTGTAGCAATATTTCATTATACAGTAAACATATCTCTTATTCTATGCTAAGCAAAGCAAAGACTTTGGCACGTATAACTACTTCGTTATTGAAACATTAAGTTGGCCCTTCATTCCACTTGCTAGAAAATTAAAACGCAGCAATTATTTTTCTAAATGCATTCTTCTCAGCACCTGTTGATTTCCTGTCCACAGTGAGACCTGATCTACAGTATGTCTAAGCAGTGAACTCAGATTACTAGTTCAATCATGTAACTTACTGTACTTCATTGCATGTACTAAAGCAGAACCCAGTATAAGCTAACATTCGTGTGAGCACTTGTGAAAAGCAGTGTTTCTCAACCTTGGCAACTTTAAGATGTGTGGACTTCAACTCCCAGGATTCCCCAGCTAGCATACTGCCAAGGTTGAGAAACACTGGTGTAGAGAAACATAAAACAGGAATATCCATGGGACCATCCAAAAAGTCAAAGCACTCTTGAATCCCTGCCCCTTTTTTACAGGCATCACACAGCTCTCATCTTGACTTTATCTCCCCCCCCCACACACACACACAGACAATTGCCCTTGTTAAAACATTCTGATCTTGAAATGCTCCAATGCTGAACCTCAGAACAAAACTTGACTTTTTCTAATGGCCTCATTGTAGGTGTGCTGCATGTTCCCAGCACTGTGGTTGGGCTGTTGCTTTGTGGCTTTTGGCCAGATTGCTTTCTTTCTTTTCTTCCTTCCCCAGTCTATGTTGGTATATTGTTTTCTGCTACAGAAATTGAATACTTCCTTAAGTATTGGCAGGGTGAAGAGGTCGAACTTAATTGTCCTCAGTTTGGGTGTTAAAAGCTGCATTGCCTGGGGGAGGAGCCTTGCCTGGACTTGTTTTAGTTTCAGTTTCCTTCTTTCTACACAGCCTCTCTTCCCCATGCTCTCTGAACGTGTGTGTGAATGCACAGCTTGTAAAATATGTTTTTGTGTTTTCTGTAAATACATTTATTTTTATAAAAATGCCTGGTGTGTGTGATTTTTCTGATATCTCGGGCCAAACGCTTTCCAGCATTCTGCCACAGGTTATGGGCCCAGTAAGAAACTGAGTGAACCCCCAGAGAGAGATGAGAGATCAGCTCCACACCTCATGCACAATTTAAAGACCTGTGAACATTTTTATTTGGAGCCACCTGGAGTTTTCCCAGCCACTGCCAGTCTGCAGGACAAAGAAGCCAGCTGAGGTGACTTGCAAAAGAAGGAAGAAGCCATGGCTGCCTCCCAGCCCTCAGCAATGCCTCTGGAGCACTTATCAGAGACCAACTATTTGAATTGGGCCCTGAAGATGGAGATGTATCTTCGCAGAGAGAATCTTTGGCTGCCAATTGGTGAGCAAACCCCCCAAAATCCCAGTGCTGAATGGCTTAAACAGGATGAGCAGGCTAGAGCCACCATTATCCTGGGAGTTGAGGACAATCAGCTAGTCCACATGAGAGGTATGCAGTCTGCAAAGCAGCTGTGGGACACTTTGAAAGACTTGTATGTAAAGGCAACAGCAGGGAGTAAAGTTACCCTGACAAAAAAGCTGTACAAAGCCTACCTTGCAGAAGGAGATAGCCTTCCTGAGCACCTGCATTATATTCAGCAGCTGTTTGTTGAGTTGCAGGAGAGAGGAATAGAATTTACACCTCTCACAAAATCATATATCCTCCTGTCCTCACTAAATGAAATGTGGGACACACTGATCTGTACCCTGGAGGCTATGCCTGAAGCAGACCTCACCCTATCGTATGTAACACAGTGCTTACTCACTGAATGGGAGAAGAGAGAGGAAAGATCCCCCTCACATCTCTTCTGGAAAGAAATCAAGGGAAAGGAAGATGAGGCAACAGCACTAGCCAGCCAGCGATGCTTCAGTTGTGGTTCAGCTGGACATTTGCAGAAAGACTGTGCCTTGAGACCCAAGAGTAGAAAGACAGAGAAGAAGAACACAAGGGCAACACAGAAGAAGGCTCTTCAGACAACCCAGATTACACAGGTTGCTGAGAAGGGTAATTCTGGTGTATGGGTGTTAGATTCTGGGGCCAATTGTCATTTATGTAAGTGTAAAAGCTCTTTTGTTTCACTGTCTAAAACTGAAAGACAAAGTGTATCTTTGGCTGATGGGTCTGTGACCAAAATTATGGGACAAGGTGACTTGTATTTATCCTGCTTAGGAGAAACTGTAAAAGGTGTGTTGTATGTGCCAAATTTACAGTCAAACCTTTTATCTGTGGCACAATTGGCTGCAACAGGGTATGTCATAACATTTAAGAAAAATGGTTGTGAGATACATAAAAATGGGAAATTGTGTTCTACTGGTATGTTAAAAGACTCCTTGTACATTGTGCAAAATGCAAGGAAGCCAAGCTGCAAGGCTGCAGTTGGCAACACTCCATATCATGACCAATGTGTACACCTGATGCACAGGAGATTTGGTCATGCTAATTTCAAGTAAATAGCACAAATGCCACAGCTGTGTGCTGACTTAAAGATAAAACCCTGTGACAAATACTTAGACTGTGTAGTTTGCAAAGAATGCAAAACACTAAAAGCTCCTGTGAGTAAGCACAGTGACAGAGTTACAACTAGACCTTTGGAAATAGTATACTCTGACATTATTGGTCCTTTTGCTCCAAGTCTTGGACAAGCAAGGTATGCAATGACCATCATTGATGATTTCTCAAGATACACATTTATCTACATCTTAAAACATAAAGATGAGGCATTTGAGCAATTTAAAAGTTTTGTGACATGGGCAAATGGAAAATCCCCTAGGCCTGTATCTGCACTCCAATGTGACAGAGGAGAGTACCTTTCTCACAAATTCAAAAGGTTCCTAGCAGAAAAGGGGATAGAACAAATTCTTTCTAACCCTTACACCCCTCAGCAAAATGGTGTTGCTGAAAGAAAGGGCAGAACCTTGCAAAATGCGATGGAATGCATGCTTAAAGACTCCAGGTTACCATTCAGATATTGAGCAGAATCAATATCTACTGCCTGTTATATACAAAACAGACTGTATTAAACAGACATATACTACACAATGGAGTGTCCTGTGATTCAGGACACTCTGTTCCATTTGCTTTATGGTGTGAAACCAAAGGTAAACCATCTTAGAGTGTTTGGTAGCACTGCATGGGTTCATATTCCAAAACAGCAGAGAAGGAAAGGCCCCACAACAAAGAAAGCCATCCTTGTTGGCTATGAACAAAGCCAAAGGAGCTACAGGTTCGTAGTGGGAGAGAAATTAATAATTAGCAAAAGCGCTTCTTTTGCTGAACAAAACTGGGGGAGATTACATTCTAGCTCTCCAGTTGATTTAACTACAACAGAACAGCAAGGACTTGCTGATAGTGATCTTTTGCCTGATGAGGACATTAAGCCAGAAAAGCAAACTGAAGATCTGTCTGATGAGACAGATGCTTCTCAGGAAAGTGATAGGAGTCAAAATTTAAGCCCTGTATTACCTCGCAGATCTCAGAGAAGTAATAAAGGCGTTCCTCCATCACGTTTTCAGGCTGAAACAGTAAAGGCTTTTCACATATTCACAGAACCTGAGTCCTTAGAACAAGTGAATGCTTTACCACCTGAGACTGCACAAAATTGGCATTCTGCCATGCAACAGGAGTTAGCATCCTTGAAGGAAAATAAAACATGGAAACTAGTAAATCTACCTCCCAATGAATACTGTCTAGGTTGTAGGTGGGTTTTCAAACTGAAAAGGGATGCTGATGGCAAAATCCAAAAATATAAAGCAAGTTTGGTTGCAAAGGGGTTCACTCAAAGGAAAGATTTAGACTTTGACAAGACTTTTGCACCAGTTACTAAAGGTGAATCAATTAGATTACTGCTAAAAATTGCTGCACTCAAAGGAATGTCAGTTCATCACTATGACATTCAAACTGCATTTCTCTATGGTGATTTAGACCACAAATTATACATGCAGCAACCCCCTAGCTATGAAAAAGGGGAGAATCTAGTCTGTGAACTGCAAAAGCCAATCTATGGATTAAAACAGACTGCTAGGTCCTGGAACCAAAAATTAGATGAAAAACTGCAGAATTTTGGTTTTGAAAAAGGAAAAGCAGATCCGTGTGTATATATGAAGAAAGACAAACAAGGCTGTATGTATCTGTGCATTTATGTTGATGATTTGCTGCTGTTCACATCAACAGAAAAACAAAGGCTTGATGTGGAAGCCTTCATGAAAAGCCATTTCACATTAAAAAAAGCCTTGGAACAGTAACAAGTTACCTAGGCTTGGAAATACTCAGGGAGAAGGATGGTAGTTTTCTGTTAAGCCAAAGGGGAAATAATGTTAAAATATTGTGAATCTAAAGACATGATTGCTGATATTTTAACCAAACCTCTTGCTCTACCAAGACAGAGTTAACAAAGCAAACTGGACTGCATCTCATTCCGTAGCATAAAAAGGGGAGTGTTGGTATATTGTTTTCTGCTACAGAAATTGAGTACTTCCTTAAGTATTGGCAGGGTGAAGAGGTCGAACTTAATTGTCCTCGATTTGGGTATTAAAAGATGCATTGCCTGAGGGAGGAACCTTGCCTGGACTTGTTTTAGTTTCAGTTTCCTTCTTTCTACACAGCCTCTCTTCCCTGTGCTCTCTGAGCATGTGTGGGAATGCACAGCTTGTAAAATATGTTTTTGTGCTTTCTGTAGATACATTTATTTTTATAGAAATGCCTGGTGTGTGATTTTTCTGATCTCTCAGGCCAAACGCTTTCCAGCATTCTGCCAGTCTAGCCAGTACAGCAGCACAGGAACCAGCTAGACTGGATGGATGATGTTAAAATAAAATATTAAGGGGAATGCAGCACTTAAGTACATGGCCAGAAAGGAGAAGAAGAAGAGTGCGTGAAGCTTCATGCTTGTCAGGTGCTCTTTTAAATTATTCTTTGCTAGGGAGAAGCTAAAATGCACGTGGATGGGTCAGTTGCAGTTAGAGTTCATGTGTGCCATGGGATATGTGGGATATGTGACAAAATGTACCCTGTAGTGTCACTATACAACATTGCAACCTAAGTATAAAAGGTTGGTGCTTATTGTGATATCATGATGAACATTTCATCATTTTGATGTCATTGTGTTTAGGAAGAGACCCGTATGTTGGTGAGTCTTCTTCTTGCTCTGCTGTGCTACAGAAATCACAAAAGTTAAGCCTGCTCTACTTCTGATGACTCAGACTCTGTATGGTTCTTCTTGCAAATGTTTCACAACCACACTAGGCAACATCTTCAGTGCTTTGACATGGGGAAGTGAGGTTTGTTGACTGTTTAGATATAGCAGGTTGTCCTACCACCTTGTATCAGTCTGGGCAGGATATGTTGATTGGCAGTATTGTTTCTTCCTTGATTAGCATGCTATTGACTGGTGTTTATTGTGCTGATTAGATGCTGGTTTTGTTTATCTGAGTGTTGGTTAATAGATGCATGATAAGGGAGATGTGCTGTTTGTCACTTTCTTTGACCTTTTGAATGACTCATAACTGGTTTATTTCTATATGTCTGATTTATCAATTCTAGGAATTTGATTGCATTCTAAGATCTGGGTTGATCTAAAATGCCTACAGCTTCCCAGCTGAAACTGTGGTTGAACTTGTCTCTGTGCATTCTGGAGTTCTGGGTTACTGAGAGGGGTGATTCATGGATGTTCCCCTGATTTGTTTGTATATTTATCCATCAGACTGGAAGTATGTGGTGTGGCAAAGCTCTATAAGTTTTAAAAATCTTAGTATTCCTATTTTTTTATGCCTTAGCAGGTTTGGTGTGTTATGTAGGAGTGTTGCAATTGATTATTTTGCCAGTTTGGGATCGATGGATGTGAAGAATGCACTGACATTAAATGAATGTTATAAAGACAGCACTTGGTTGTAGTGCAATGATTTTAACAATACATTGTAAACAGTAAAAGCAACATTCCATTGGGAAGAGTACAATTTGTATTGACTGGGCAGCATTCTCTTATCTTCTCCTGTGGCTAAAAATGTGTTAAATTTCTGCTAACTGCTAACGGAATTGCTAATGTAACAAATATAGATGAAGTTGTATACATAGGCTGTATTTGTTCTGTGCTGCTCTGCTCAGCCTCTCAGGAGTGACTTTAACTAAAATTGACTGGCTCTGCTGAGAATCTAGCTTGGTGCTGGTTTGGATTCTAGCTGTATCCATTACACCATATGGATTTTTTGTAAGTTTAGCAACATATTTTTAAAATAATTTCTTTGGCCATTCTTTTTTGCAAGTCAAGTGGTCTACAGCAGACAGCAGTGACTTCCACCTCATGTTTCATACATTACTTAGATGGCTTCGCAAGAAACTACAAGAACAGACTTCTAAGGATACCAAATCTCCTGATAGGAAGATTCATTATAGCAGAGTTAATGAAGCCCTTGTGAAAGAATTCAAGTGACTGTTATCTATCAAATGCAAGCCCTAATTACAGTGAAATCAAGGTTCAAGGTTCTTTTGCCTCCTTTTCATGATGCTAGAAACAACTTTAAGGAAGGAGGCAGGTGTGAGAGTTTTCCACATGTCTCATTTTAGGAATGGTTTGATCTGCTATCAGGTGGTTTGCTTGTGACCATGACAGAACATTCCACTTGCTCTTGTAGTGAAGGGGTGGGGAAAAACAGAGCAAGGAGGCCATATTGAGTTCCCGTTATTTTCTATGGTTGGAACACTGGAAACATTTTAACTGTTTTCACAACAGAACACTTGTGCTATTTTGAGTAATGTTCTTTCAGAACTCAAGAACTGATGTCATATGGAACTGTTTTGTTCTGAGTGAAAAGCAGTGTTTTGCATTTTACATTTGCGCTCATCAATACTGGCCTATAACTCATTTCATCCCAAGCCAGTTGTAATATTGTATTAGTTAGAAACCTCATCCAGTGCATATTATTAATTAACAATAATATCTGTTCTTTGATTTACTATCCCTTTTTCTCTTTTCTTGACTGCATGTTATGCATATTAACTCAGACTCATTAAAATATATTGCCCTAGAAATAAGCAAACCAACTTAGCAATCTATATCAACCATTTCAGCAGATAAAACCTCCAGAAATTGTTTAATTCTGGATTCATCACTAAAGAGAAGTTCAGAGGGAAAGAGATAGTGCACTTCATTGCACAGCTATGTAATAATTAAGCTCTATGATCTCTTATACTTGAATAAGGTAAATTGCCAATATATATGACTCAGTTGTATGGAGATAGGGAATCACATTTTGTATCCCTAGTATTGATGTTACATGCATTGTTACTGCAGAACTATTATTTTAAGATGCAAATTCTTACTTGCTAATTCCTATTATCATGTTGCTTAGAAATAAGCTTCCTGCAGAGAAGTAAGGGAAGCATTCAGCAGCTTCAAAACTCCAAGGAATACTTGGATTGGCTGACTATGAATCTGAAAGCAAAACCAATACCCTTCTTTGGACTAAAAAGAACCAGTGGTTTGCACTTCTTGGGTTAATACTGGGGTGTGCTTGGTGGTTAAGGTGTTGGACTAAGATTGGGGAGACCCAGGTTCTAGTACACCATCAGCCATGGAAGCTCACTGGGTGATTTTGGCCCAGTCAATCTCTTTCAGCCCAACCTACCACACAGGGTTATTGTTGGGAGGAAAAATAGGATGGGGGAGTACTATGAATGCCACCTTGAGTTCTTGAAGGAAAAGGTGAGATATAAATCTAATCAGACTACTTGTGTGTTTAATCCTATACTATTTTTGTTGTTGATATACTATATTTCTAACAGCCATAATGAGTAATTCACAAAATCAGTATGTGAAGAACTATATAAGAATTAAGGTGGAGTTTCACACAAAATGAAAGTACTTGGATTAGAAATTCAGTGTGGTATAGTGGTTAAGGTTTGGTCTAAGACTGGAAAGATCCTGGTTTCAGACATGGAACCTTAGGGTTACTTTGAGCCAGTCATTCTCTCTTAGCCCAACCTACCTCATAGGGCTGCTGTTGTGAGAATAAAAATGAAGGCTGTTTTTATGCTCCTGCAGAAAAGTAGAGTATAAATGTAACAAATAATAATGCACTGTTTAAAATTCCCATCACAGCAGCAATATTCCTCCAATATTGGTGGGATCCAGTAACTTTTCCCCAGTATTAGGTACTGCTATTGGGTGTGTGTCCAGCATAACAGTCATCATTTTTTAAAAAAAAATCAATTTTGTATCAGGGTAGGCATAAAATTTGGACTACAACTCCCACATCCCTTGTCATTGTCCACGCTTACTGTGGGTGATGGAAATAAAAGTGGAAAACGTCCAGAGGGCACCATGTTGCCTTATCCTGCCTATTCTGTTCCTACATCATTAGCTGAGTATCTCTTTTAGGAGGCAAGAGAGAGATCTGGTTTTATATTACAGAATTATCTGTAAATGCATTATCAATTCTTTAGTAGAGCTCTGATGCAGAACTACCAATTTGGAATGTTGATTCAATCTGGAGACCTCCAATTCTGCTAGATGATTTGATTCAGAAAAGCAATTCAGTTTGGAGATTGGATCAAATTGCCTTCAAACTGAAATCCAAACTGAAGGTTTACAAAGCTCAGAAGGCAGAGTGGGAAATTACTTCCATATTATTGTCAAGAAAAAGTGCATGGACATGTTACCAGGAATTGAGTCTAACCTGAGAGCATCTTCACCTTATTCCTTAGCAAATATTTCATACAGTTTTTCCTATGATTGAAATTAATGTTGTGCTGAAGCCTTCTTTTCCTTAAAAATTTTTTCCTATTAAAGAACTTTTTTTGTTCTTTTGTACTTTGGAATTTTTTAAATTTTTTTCCTAGATGGTAAAGAGGGCTGAATGTTTATTTTCTTTTTCTTCTCACACTCCTCTTCATTGTGGATTAGGGTCAATATGATAAATGGCAAAACCTGAACATTTCTTCTTCTTTGGGAAAAAAACATGGAAAGCAATTCCCTTTTCATGAAATTGAAATTTTCTACACAGCATTAGTTGAAAGCTATGGCAAAACTAGTATTCCTTCATAAAGATTGGCATCCTTCCTGTGCCCTGATTCATTTTTCTCCCCACTTTTTTCATTTACAGAATGCACAAGCAGTATAGTATCAAATGGTTGATAGCCTCAGAATTAGTGCATTGTCCTTAGCAGGCAGGATAAACCAATCTGCCCCACTCTTTAAAGTGAGTGTGGAAGAACTGTTTTCATCTGGGTGCTCATAAAATGGTCATTTCGACTCTGCTGAAGAAAGCTAATGAGGATTTCTAAAGAGCTGCTTGAGCACCATCTCCCTGCCCCCAACATCTCTCCAGCAAACTGCATTAGCTGTTCAATATTCTTTACTGCCAGCATTATGTGCATGTTTGTGCATATGTATATATTATGCATTCTTTTTAAATACCCATTTCTCTACAATAAACAGTTTTATATTACCAATGAGATCACTCCAGGGAGCACTGTTATCATGAAATAATAATTTCCCTTTATAACACTTGTGAGAGTGAGATCTAACACAGTCACTGTGCCTCTTTCTATGCCTTTTTCCCAAGTCTTCCAGCCACCTTTTCCCTGTAGTCTGCAGCCCTTGGGACCTCCTCTAAGAATACAGTACAGAAGTTGTACAGGGATAAGTAACTGTGCTGAACTTTTAAATATGTAGACTTTAAAAGTATGAAAGTCTACGTATTTTTAAAAGGTTCATTGGAAATTTGGCCTTAGAAACATAGTGAATTTAAGTCATTCCAAATCTATATGCTGCTGGTGTTGGCTAGAGTGCAATTGAGTCAACTAAATAACTTAGTAAAGGAGAATTCTAGTGGCATCTCTGCATGATCCAGTTGCTCTTGCTCTGCTCCATCCAGCACAAAAGTAATCCTTATATGAACAGGAAAGAGAATTACCATCCGCAACGGCAGCTACATTTTGCATTTGTCTGAGAGAGCCAGGGCCTGCTTTCACTTAGGAAGACTGTAGTGATTCATGAGTAGAGTCAACAGGTATACCCCTCTGAAGTTAACATATTCTCATTCTGAACACTGTTATGGAAGAGCCTTCTTTACATATGTACATACATTCATGCAGTGTAAGAGTGACAGTGTCTTGCATTTTAATTTTTTTTTAAAAGTCAGTCCAAGTGTCTTGAAGTAGGGCAGAGGATTTTGTTGGCAGATTGCTAGGAAAGCCTTTGGCCCAGGAGAGATCAGAAAAGTCACACACCAGGCATTTCTATAAAAATAATTTTATTTACAGAAAGCAAAACATATTTAAAAGCTTCTGCATTCTACAGGCTCTCAGTGAGAGCTGCTAAAAACTCTCTACATGCCTACACAGAAGGGAAACAGAAACTAAAACAAGTCCAGGCAAGTTGTTCCCCCCAGGTGCAAAACTTAACATTCGAAAAGAGGACAATTAAATTCAACCTCTTCACCCGGCCAAAATGATTAGTTACCATAGTAACCTTAATCTGTAGTAGAAAACATTAACAGATTTTTCCTAAACCCTGATTGAGTAGATCGATCCCCAGAAGTAGACAGAGGTGTCCAATGTGAGGACTCTTTCCCACAGTTGGAAGCCTTTTCTGATATAAGAGGTGGAAATCCACTATGCTGTGTTTCCAGGTATGTGCATGTGAGATTCAAAATCACTGAAGGGAGAGGATCTCCTGAGGAAAGGAGATTCTCTGCTTCACAAAATTCATTAGGTTGAAACCAAAAGAAAAGGGGTTGCTAACACCCCTCCCTTCATGATGCCATGAGTGGGGGAATGACTGAAGTGGACTATCTGCCATCTCTGAGCCAGAGCATAGACTGGATGCCCTGTGGCTCCTAAGGGCTCCTTTCATTTCATTTCATTTCATTTCACTACCAGAAGAAATGCATACAGCTACTCCTTTTCTGAGGGAAAAGCAAATAAATTGGCAGGAACCTGCAGTTACATTTCTGAACCGTGGGGCAGCCAAAGGAGAAATTAATAGGATATAAGATTAGGAGCGCTGCGTTTGGTTACTGGGGCTGAGCACAGGGTACTATGATTAATGGGATAGGGAGAGTCTGAGGAGGTGCAACTGTTACAATGAAATAAAACGGCATGGCATGAAATCAAACTAAAAACAGCTATAAATATTTTAGGTACCTTAATAAAAGCTGGGAGAATATTTATTTCTAACATAAATCCTGGGGTAATATTCTCCCCAGATAAGAAGGAATATGCTTATCTCTTCTTGTTTTGTTTCGTTTTTTTCCCCCACCTCTTATTTACATAAGAACACAGAGGCCACTATTCATTCAGGATGACGACTTTCCTCCCCACGTACTAGGTTTTAAAATGTGATTAGCCCAACGCTCTGTCTCTTATTTTTTACAGCTAAACCCATCCAGATCCAGCCAAAGTAGTTAACATTTCTGTCAGGAAGAATAGCATAGCCTACCACTATCAGGGTGAAGAAACTTTGAGGGGACAGTGGCTGCACTTTGGAATACACACACACACACACACAGAGTATATATGCACATACACACACACACACACAATACATACATACAAAATTGGCTTTCTGAGAGCCACAGGAAGCTTTATGGTGAATAATGATATCACCAGAGGCAATTTTAGTGGGTTTCAGGTAAACAAATGCCACATTAGGGATCATTAGAAAAGAGTCTGGAAATAAAATTGCCCATGTCATACACACTCCAGTTGGGATACTGGATGCTACTTCTTAAAACGGATACAGTCAAACTGCAACAGACAGACTAACAGTCTAGAAGCTGGAACGATGTTCCAAAGCAAGTGAGGAGAACATGGTAAAGGCCATGGAGGGATGCAGGGATGACATGAAGGGGAATGGTGAGAGGGAAAAAAAGCAAGTGTTCCTTTACATCATTCATGATTAACTTGTGGGCTAGGGCCTAACTAATTGGGGCTTTTATCTGCTACTTAGCCGAGAAATCTTTGACACAAATCAGAACTGTGTCTTAGAGATGGAAGATTTGATTACTGTGTCCCTGGGATCCTTGCCACCTGCTTACTAGTTGTAGTAAGAGAAAAGTTCCAACTGCTCCACAAATGACAGGGAGCAATAGATTAAAAGTGTGTTCCTCCTGCCTTCCAACTTCCAATTTCCTGGCATTTTCCACTGTTTAAATTGGACTTCTCTAATCTGGGTATCCTCTAGATATGTAGACTGAATCCCAGAATTCTGGACATGTAGACTGAATCCCAGAATCCTCCAGTTAGCATGGCCAAGGCTGAGATTTCTGGAATCTGAAGTTTATAGTACATATCTGGAAAGTAACTGGGTTGAGGAAAGCTGGCTTAAAATAATCTATTTTGGAAGGCTGACCTATGTGACAGATGTCACATCTACAATAGTTTGGTCCTGTATGTGACATCATGTCTCTATTAGATCGGAGGCTCTAAATACCAGCTGCTGGAGATCATAATTGGGAATTAGTTCCCTGTGGAAACAGAATGTGGAGCAGGTATGATCTAACCAGGGTGACCTGGTTAATAAAGTCAGAATCTGATGTTTGTCATAATACTTAATAACTTCACCACTCAATAATGGATCCAACTTTACCACTTTTCTCTCCCACACATTCAAATCTCGCCTCATCTTAAAAAAAGAGAGATGATTTAGCAAAACCATGATAATATTCTATCCTGGTAAATTGGTTGTCAGTATAAGACTAGGCCAGGAGTCCTAATCTTTTTGAGCCAGGACACATTTGGAATATTAAGACTCTCTTATGGTCACCCTAAAAATAGTACTGTCAGGAGTATGGTAAAACATTCATTAACCAGAAAAAAAAAATTACGGGGCTGCTTCCCCTCTAATACCTCTAACTTTTCTGGATGGTCTCTGACCACGCTGTTTATCTTCCAAATGTAAACTTCCAAATGCATAAAATTTCATTCCGTTTTCTAAGAATGTCTCTGGGTCTCTTCGATGCTCCAGTTTTGAAGATAAAGCTTATACTTGAGACTGGTGCTACACATTTCAGGATACAAGCTTCTCCTTTAATTTTAATTAACGGGCTAAAAATAAATGGTCTAGGACAGTCTTCCAGATTGTCCAGCCCCATCTCCCCAGTTGAAATCACATGGAGTGTAAAAGCTGCCCACAACCAAACTCCAGCATAAGAGGCCAGCTAAGCACTTTGCCACACAACGTTGTTGTGTTTGCTTTGCACCAAAATGAAAGCAGAAGGTATTTGGAGTATTGTTTTACACTGAAAGATTGGTTCAGAAGAGAAAGCAGAGCCAGAGGACTGGTGCCTTTCTGATTGCTGCAAATGCCAGGAAAGTTTAAAATTAATAGCAACCATTGTAAAAAGGGAAATAAAAGAAACATTTACTGCTGCAGACACAGCCCCTTGCTTCTGACATTTCCATATCCGTGGAACATCCTCCTGCTTTTAAGACCAGAAAAGCATAAAACACACTCTTAGAGCAAGCACCATGAATTTTTCTGTCCTTTTAAACTTTAGCACGGTAAGGTTGCTTATACTATAAAAGCAGAGAAAGACAATGGAAGGAATTTTATTCTACATAAAGCAATTACCATTGCTGTCAGCAGCCTCAAAATTTACTGTTGAAGGAAAGGGGTAAAGAGAAATGAATAAGCAAAGAGCTGAGATAAAAGAAGGGCCAAGCCAAACATTCAGAGATTGAGTAAGTAAGCCAATGGTCTGAGGTCCACATTTGGACACCCTTCGTTTCATTCCACGCCCTAGGTAACTCTGAAGAACACACAGTTTCATATCGTTATGGCAGCTGACCCCAACCTGGCACCCTCCCTGGGGTTTGGGTGTCCTGAAATCTCCATCCCACCATCCAGGATCTGCAGCAAAGACAATGTTGGTTACCACTGGATGAACCAGCTGAGACTACATTCAGACCAATCTCCCCGTTGCACCCCTGACTGTTTAGGATCATCTCTGTTCTTGCTTTGTTCTGGGGTTGCATTTTCTGCATTTGTGTGAGAACTTCTGCTCTGCAGGCACATTTTAAATTAGGCAAATAGATGCATTTGAGCTTTCAGATAGAAGGGTCAGCCAATCCTGTTCCTCAAAAAATTTAAGCATGAAAAGTAGCACTTTACTATCCAAGTGACACATTACGATGGCTACTCATCAGGATGAGTATTTACAACCAACTCCCTGTCAGTCCATTGGGAAACAAATAGGAAACTCTGAGGGTAGGAAAAGTGCAGATTTACTTAGCAAAATTTACTCCAAGGAAATACAAATAATTTTGCACTTCAGCATAGACTTTGCAGGCTTGCTGAGTACTCTATGAAACAAGCAACTTCACACAGAATATTTTTTTCCACATGAGATTTTATTACATATACTGTGTGTGTGTGTACACACACACACACAGTATATATATATATAGTTTAACAAATTCACTATGTGTCATGTTCACTGATTCAATGTAGTTTATACATCATAATGTTTCACATGCCATGGCGCTGACGCGTTTCTGTTTGGGAGGGAGCTGCTGTGAGACCTTGTACCAAGCTCTGTATGAACACAGATACAGAGCTTGGTACAAGGTTTCACAGCAGCTCCCTCCCAAACAGAAACGCGCATCAGCGCCATGGCATGTGAAACGTTACAATGTACAGTGTACATTGAAACAGTGAACATGACAGTTTCTGTTTGGGAGGGAGCTGCTGTGAGACCTCGTACCAAGCTCTGTATGTGAAATCAGTACAATGGAATGTGTTTGGGTTATGTTCTCTGTTCAAGGCCTTTTCCCGCAGACCATCAGAAACCGTTAGGAGCACCTGGGATTGTGAACTTGAGAAGGCTCTATGGGGGGAGGGATTTTGTTTGCACCGAGGGTTTGTAGTTTGAATTTGGTGCGCTTTCATCATTCTCAGCTTTCTCTGTGATCCTGCATACTATTCTTTAATAAATCAGATATCTTTGAATTCCTACTCATGAGTCTGATGGTGTTTTAGAATAGACAACCATTACACTATGGGACCTATTAAAGCAAGTTTACCTTACAAGAATTTTGCAACCATCATATTTGTTCAGATGATGTTTATAAAGTACTCATAAAGGGGTATTCTGGTTGTGTAAAGCAGCTTTAATCATCACAAATAGATTCTAGGGGGTGAATACATGAATGGGTTAGAAGAATGATCTGAATGACATTACGAAATAAGCCTGCATTGCTTATTTCCAAGTTAAAATGTTTGGATTTATATTATTGCATTTTCAACTGGTTCAGGTGTTTCTACAGGGGGGTGGAGGTATGGTCAAAAAAGTCAAGATGGTGGCCACAGTTGTGCAATCGAAGCCCCACACCTTTTTATGTGCAACACGCATTCATAAGAAAAAGACAGGGCTTTGATTGCAAAGTCATGCCAACCATCTTGACTTTTTTGACCTGAGTGTTTTTACCCCCCATTGCAAATGTCCCTGAACTGGTTAAATAGCTTTCTATTTCTCCACATTACTTCAATATTTAATTGAATGTTTGTGTCATTTTAATATTGCATTGGTTTCTGGTTTTATGCCTTGAAATATTCTAGCTATGGGCACAGTTTACGATAATTTCTAAATTATAGAAGGAAACTAGACCATAAATCTATATTCTTCTCCAACTCTACAGCTAGAGACTAGTACTTCTCAAAGTATCTACAACTGTACATTTGTGCAATTTGGTACATTTTCCATACTAAATAAACATACAGAACATGCAGGGACCACCCAATTAAAAAAACAGTCCCTCTCTATATTTTCATCTTTAAAAACATGGGAGTTTGTGTTTCTGAGTGAATATGATTATACTTTTATTCATGTATCTCTTTTCAATTCCATGCCTTCCATTTTTAAAGACTCTTAAACTAAACCTTGTATCAAAATGTTATCTATAATGAAGTAGTTATTTACCACTTAAATTCTTTTATGCCTTTACTTGTAATCCAAACTTGCTGGCCAAATATGTTCTTCAATAGAAATCTTTGAGTACTAATTACCTGGGAAACATGGAACTCCAGCCCAAGAATATCCAATTTTTAGACATTCATCTAAATTTCCTGCTTGTACTATATTTGGGGGTTGCTTGTATGAGATTACAGTTCTGTTTAGCACAGCATGCATAGCTATACTCCTGTTCACCAGTCAGTTTTCTGAATATTCGTATTCAGACTTTGCTACTTGTCTTATCATTTGTATCCTTCAATGAACCAATTTTCACCCACAGATCCATTTTCAAGAACCAATGGTCTGGTGGTAGAGACTGGGAGGCAGCGTCTAAGGTGGCAAAGTGGACTTGATCAGGCAGCTGTCAATGAACATGAGGAGGCAGCCATAGACTACTTGGTGGATCTCTGAAGGACCACCAATGGTCTGCAGACCACAGTTTGAGAATCACTGCTATAGACCCTCTGTTATTCTGAACCCACAAATAGCCTTCTAATTAAGACAACTTCAGAATTTGCTTGACAGCCTTAAGTTTGTTATTTAACAAGCTTTAGTCAGAAGAGGAAGTGGTCAAAGAACAATCAGTCCATGTCTCTATTGGAAGCGTATAAAGGATTTTAGAGTTATTTCCCAGTTGGTCTGAGGTATGGAAGATAAAGGCACTTCTTTTCATTATGAACTGTGTCCTTTTACTGTAACATTTCCCCAAGTTCTTTTGTCATTACTGGCAGAAATGAGTTCCCTGTTTTGGAGCCTTTTCAGATATCACATCATTTCCCCTATGAAGTTTGGTGGACAACAGATGTTGATGGCAAGTATTGGCAAAGCAATAAAACATCATGTAGTTCAACCTGTGATCTGAAATATTTTTTAAAAAGCAATTCTTGTTTTATTTTGTACTACTTGAGGTGCTTTTATTATTATATTTTTATTATTATTATTAGCTCCTATTCAGGGAATGGGTAGGGGGAAACTTCCCAATCAAATCAATCCAGGGAAAGTTTAGCTTTCTCAGTCATGCACAGTGGTCCCTATCCTGTTCCCTCCTTTTGCTGGATATTATGTAGTGAACATACTTATTCTGAGGTTTAACTCCCATTCATTCTATATAACAAAAGTCACTTTCGTGAGATGGGCGGCCATATACAGGAAATTTGATTAATAAAATAAATAAATAACAACAAATTGTTCACAGAGCCATTTGGGTAATTCACAGGAACTATTTTGCAATGCCACTTATCTTAACAATAGGTTTGACCTTGCTGGTCTGTAAGTTCAGATAGTGCAAAGATTGTACATGTCCCTGCAGTTTTCTTGGCAAGATTTCAGATGTGGTTTGCCACTGCCTCCTTCTTGGGGCTGAGAGAGAGGGACTGGCCCAAGGTCACCCAGCTGGCTTTGTGCCTAAGGCAGGACTAGAACTCACGGTCTCCCAGTTTCTAGCCTGATGCCTTAACCACTACATCAAAGTGGCTCTTACCTGTCTCTACTGTATGTTAAAAAGACCCAGTTGTTGTAAACTCTGCCTGCAGAGAAAGGTTCTAGCTTCCCAAATAATTTTGGTTTTGTTCTTTTGAACCTACCAGAAAGTTGGAAACAAATTACATAAGGTGGCTCAGAATTCTGTCTTTCTGTCCATCAGCTGAACAGCTCTCCAAAAAATGAACTGAAGAGGACTAGATTTACTATTGGGGAGAAGTGGGCAAAGAAGATTGAGTTTGAAAGTGGACTGGATCTGGCTTAAGGTTGTGGAGAAGAACAGTCCAGAAAAAAAAAATCCCCCATGCAGGCACCCCTATGGGAAATGCAGTTGGGCATCTGCTCAGAGGGCTGCTGATGGTACCGTTCCATTCTAAGACACCCTCCCTCCTCCTCAGTACATTACTTTCTTACATAGGAAAAAAATATAGACACCTACTTTGGCCACTGCTGGTAAAGGAGCTGGAAAGAATTCAAGAAGCCATATTGTGATATTTTTTCCAACCCAGCAGAAGATTGAAAAGGTATTATATGAAGGCACTTGGGACTCTGTCTGTCTGTCCGCAGGATAATTTTCCAAACCCTAAATGTAACAGAACCAAATTTGATGTGGAAGAAATGTTGGCTAAAAAACACTTAAACAAAACTCAAAAGAAAGACTGAATTCAAGGATGAGCCAGATCCAGCCAGCAGCTGGGACGTACAGAAAAACATCCCATTCAAGTCTATGGGAATTGCTCAAATCCCCCTTTCTAAGCCATTCTCCATCCATCTTCCTAATCTTGTGACTCAGAGAGGACCTATTATTAAGGACAGTGTTTCTCAAACTTGGCAACTTTAAATTGCATGGATTTCAACTCCCAGAATTCCCCAGCCAGCACTGTGGCTAGGGAATTCTGGGAGTTGAAGTCCATTTTAAAGTTGCTAAGGTTTAGAAACCCTGATTAAGGGATTGGAAAGAATTCCAGAGGCTGTGCTCTGCCTCCTTTCCCTGTCTTCCCTTTTCTGTTTACACCTGCACAGTATTTTTTTAAATTGTGCCGACATAAATGTACACTTTATTTCAAGTCCAGTCATCTCATAGATGAATATAAGGGCATCTTGGATGAATTTATTTTCAATTTCCTTCCTGAAGATTGTAAATGTGGAATTCCCCTTTTTTTACAACAAGCTGAACATTGGGCTAACACTTTCATAGAGCTATCCACCAAGATCTCTTTCCTAATCAATCATTGCCTGGATCCCACTTACATGTCTGGATTTTTTGTACTAATGCGTATCACCTTGTATTTGCTTATGATGAATTGCATTTGCAATTTTGATGCCCATTCAACCAATTTGGGGAGAGCTTTTTGGAGCTGTTTGCAATCCCTTGCTTATTTTATTACCTTGAACAGTTTGGTATCATCAGCAAATCTGACCATCTCCTAATTCCAAACTGTTCAGAAAAGTGCCTGCCTGCCTGCCCGCCCGCGTATCCCTTTGTTGCTTGGCATGCTCCACCAACCTCTCTTTTCTGCTATGTCCACATGATGTTCCTTTTATCCCCAGTCTACAGCTGAGGCAGCTTAAAGTAGTTTGGGCTGTTTGGCATTAAAAGAAGCATTTTCTCTTTAAGCGGGAGATAAGACATGGCAGTTTTGCCAGGGATACAGTTTGATGTGTTTCCCTGACCAGTCAATGTCACTGTCAGGTGACTCTTAGGGGTAGGATCAGCCTAGAACTTTTGGGCACTTCTGGCTGGTGCAGGCACAATTTCTCCTTCTGGAGAGTCTTCTAAGTCTGTTCAGCTTTGGGCACCAGGAGAGTCCAGGTCTTTCAAGCCTACCTCTCCCCCTGTACCTACTCAGAGATCTGGGTCAACCTGAACAGCAGCCTGACTTCCAATGGGCAGGAGTGCACAGTAAAGTGGAACAGAGAGCACTACCTCTACTACGTCATGGAGGAACTCTTCCTGTGGCTATCAGCTATTTAATCTATTGTTAATGTGGATTTAGTGCTCTTCTAAATAGCTTTAAACCAGCATCCAGAAGGAACCCACCTTTCAGCTCTGGTGTGATGCTAAAATTCTGTGCAGGTGCATTCAGAGGCAATGCAACTATCAGCTGGGCTTCTTTTGGACATAGGTTTGGCACTATTCCAGAATAGTGCTAAACTCTTGTCCAAAACAGTGGGAATCAGCTGATGGTTTGGCTCCCTTTGAACACACCTGCAAAAAACATTGCATGAAACTAGGGTGAGTTTTGATTGATAGCTAAACCTGCCAACCTAGCTACATGTCAAAACTGACCTCTTCCCCAGCCCCAAAACATTTTAAGAAGAGTGATTGGTGGATGTTTTCCTTCTGGGTGGTGGTGTTTGGTGGGAAACAAAGCCAGAGGAATCATTCACCTATCACTCTCCACAACATGCCCTACACATAGTAAATAAGGACAGCACCAAAATGGTTCCTAACTATGATGCCAAAATGACAAAACTTGCATTGTGATATCACTTCACAAATTCCTTTCATAGAAGATAAGTTTATATTAGTTTAATTTTCTGCAAGTTCAAGGTGTGATGGGTATCACTTTAACTTGCCATGAGGATAAATGCCTTTAGCCATGTGGTTAGTTCAGTATATAGTGCAATCCCATAAAAGTTGATTGACTGAATTGTGCTTTAGGTGACCATAGGTAAGTGTATTGTGAGACCACAGCTTTAATATGATATTTCTCATTAATATTGCTTTCTGTTTGCTTCTCCAAGTTAGTTTAATTCTAATGATGCAGTTAAGCTTTCCTGAAGTAGAAAGCTGAGTCAATCCCTCTCCACAGATAGGCTGATACTCTTTGAACTGTCATGGGCTGACCATGACAGGGATCTTAAGGTTATAGTGAATATTAAGTGTGTGAAACAATGCTGCTCTGCTTCAGTGAGGCACTTGATGAAGCAAGTTACTCTTGCCTGCTTTACCTTGATGCATTAAAGCAATTTGTTTCATCAGAGTATTACAGTGATGATGGGTTGGAGGAACTGAATGGCCAGGTTGGGGACAGATCATCCTAGAGAAGGTGTAGCCAAGTGGTTGTTCAGAGCCAGCACCAACTTGATGGCACATAATCAACCAATCAAGAATTATTAATCTCTACAATACTAATTGAAAATATATTTTTAAAAAACATGAAAATTAATTGCATTTCTTTTTCAGGAGTTTCAGTCACTTCAATCTTCAGGGTTTACAGACAGAGATTTCCAAATGAAGCTGTTTCTTTGGGTAAGGCACAAGTGGTAGAGCAATTTCTTGAGTTGAAGTATTTATAAATATAATAATCTCTTGTGTCACACCTTCTAAAGTAAAGCAACTGCTTACAGATCTGTGTCTGGTCCAATGCATTCTACACTACAAGGAGTTGGGGTCCTTAGTTCCTGTAATCTTTCTTTCTTTCATACTGTAGGTTCTTCTTGACACTTCCTGCTGAGCTTCTTCACTTCTTACCATTCGCTTTGCCTCATCCCTAGGCCTCTGCAGAGGTTCTTCCTCCTTGGAGGTCTTTTTTCAGCCACTTGGACTCCAGCCAGGTGCACTCTTTGAGTAAGCACAGCTGGCACTCTCAAGCTGCCTTTCCCACAGCACCTGACATTCTAGCCTTCCATCCATCCTGACAGCTTCCTAGTCTTTAAGGACTTACCATCTAGGTCAGCCTTTCTCAACCTTTTGACCCAGGAGGAACCCTTGAAATATCTTTCAGGCCTCGGGGAACCCCTGCACGTTCAGGCAAAAATATAGGCCAGAAGTTACAAAATTATGATATTCGTTTCATGTGTAGGCCAGTATATACGCATGAACAGTGTTCTTAAACTAAAACTAAAGAATGAAACTTATCTCTTTAATGTGAAGTTGCCAGAATTTGAAATAATTTTTTAAATAAATTGTGATCTCCCAGGGAACCCCTAGTGACCTCTCACAGAACCCTCAGGTTCTACAGAACCCTGATTGAGAAACCCTGATCTAGGTGGAGGAAGGGAGAAGGGGAAAAGAGGTGCATGGAATCCACAAGAGCACAGAAAGGAGGCTATTTGAATTATTGCTGGCCTCAGAGTTTGTCAGACTCAATCCCTGTAGCCAAAATTATGGAGGAGAGTGGCTGCACCACACCAGCAGCTCTACTGTATCTGGATTAGCTTCACAGCAGGGACAACACAGCAAGTGGATCCTTCCAGCTCATGCTCAGCTCCATAGGGGAGCTGCACAACAGTTGACAGGCCAGCCTAGCTCTGCTATAATCAAGGAAAATGGTCCTGGAGCACCGCAGGTTTGGGGTGCTGTGGAAGGTTGCAAGAGGTCTCCCTAGTGGGAAAGACAGGATGGAAGCTCTCATACAACTACAGCTCCCTCCCTGTCATAAAAGGGCTCAGGTCACTTTATTGAAGGACTTCAGAGATGTGCTTCCACTGAAGCTTCATCAAGGCAAAGTACACGTTCTGTCCCACAAAAGTCTAGTGGATAATTAAATTATAATATTTACTCAGTATGTGAGTATGGTTTTAAAAAATAAAGAGCAAAAAACATGTTGAAAACAATCTGGAAAGGAATAATCAAATTTAATATCATAACATCAGCACACAGATGTACAGGGCTTACATACATGGAATACTGTGCTGCAACTCTGAAAAGTGGATCAAAGAAAGGTAAGTACTTTAGACAATGATGATCATATTAATGAAGTGTGCTACATCTTGGAGTAGCAAATTCAATATCTGCCAAGGTCCTGAGCAGCATACACTCATGTCCTTCTTATGGGTTTCCCAAAAATGAAAACACTATCATCATTGGGCCATTGGCTTAATTCAGCAGGACTCTCTCTCTGGTTTCATGTTCTCTCAATATCATAGATTGCAAAGCAATTCTGCCTTGTCTCCCTGAACAAATCACAATAAAATTGGCCACTGTGGTTATACCTTTAGGCTAGATGTTTTCTATCCAGATTCTTTATTGCAGTCTTTATTGTAATCTGTCAGTTGAGCAACACCTTTCCTCTCCTCTTCTTTCCTCTCTTCAATTTCTAGCCTGTAAAAGTGTCAATAAATATTTCTAAATTTTTTCAGCCACATAAATTGCTTTTTACTGTCCTGTCCTGGAACAGTATGTGACTGCATTTGTTTTAATTTTTACAGAAACCTCATATAACAGAAATCTTATGTGAAGGTTAAGTAAAATCTTGAAGCCTTAGAAATTTAGAACACTTGCATAGAAATCATAGCAATCTCTTTTTAAAGGACCATCATCAAATATTTGCAGGATAAATAAATAAAAGGAGATGCATTTGTCTCTCTACCAACTCCTTGCTATAATATCGAAAGAGAACAAGTCCAAGGACTTACATGCAGAAGCAGCTTTAACTTGCCTTTCTTGCCTAAATCTCTTAGTAGCCGTAAACAAGCTGGATTTCCCTCATTGATTTTGTCTGTGGATAGACAGTTCTAGGCAGAAGGGGAGATTAAATTCTCGTACAATCTGTTCTTTTTCTGCTGCCTGGATCACTTTACAAGACTACAAGAGGGAGTGAGCTGAAATAACTTTCTAGAAGCCATTCAGGAGTTCTGATGGGGCGGGGAGGTGGGTAGGAGGAAGGAGGAATTATGAAGCTCAATATTGACTTCCACAAGAAGTTCTGGCATTTTATGTTCCAATTTAGAACACCTTTTCTTTTACAGCCAAGCTATAAATGCCTCAAATTAACACACTTTTCTCCTTCTGAAATGCTGACAGAACATTTCTTTTAATGGTATTAGTAGGCACAAAGGCCCAGCCAAAACACTAATACTAGCCTATTTAAAATACAACAACTAAACCAAAATAGAGCTCATGGGGGTTTCTTACAGCAGCTCAACTGGTTTTACAACCCATTTTGCAAGCTTCTCAAGGGGGATCTGGCTGGTTGCCAAATGAAAACTCCAAAGATTCTTCTAAATACCATAAATGGGGAGGGGGGAGAGAAGAATGCCCCCCCCTTATCTTGAAACCCCCACATCATACTTTTCTGCTTAGAACAGTCTAATTCTGAAAGAAAGGATGCCAAAAGGGCTAAAAGTGTGTCAAGTGTTCTTTACTTGCCTTCTGTCGATCAAGAAGCATTGGTGAAGGATAAGATTATAATTTTAAGATAATTTCAATCTAATTATCTTAAAAATTATAAATACATTTGATCAGGGTCTTACAATTAGGTAAGGCTGGTAATCTACTTCTCACCTTTTCTAATTAAAAAGCAGTTATGTGAAAACGTGTGAAGACTAAAGCTACCTATGAGCCTACCTGGTGACAAACTTGACAATGAAAGATTGTGAATTGGAACAACAACTGGTTCATCTTCTAAACCATTATCCACAAAGTGGCTGGGCTGAGCCAGAGGATCTGGCAGGGCAGCCACAAGAGATTCCTGAGTAGAGGAAGCAGCAATGGCAGCCGTAGGCTCTGGGCTCTAGCCCTGCCTAGCTGGGCTCCTTGGAGGTAAGAGGCAACTGCAACTTGAGGAGTTGGCTATGGTGGCCTTGAAGGCTTCCAGGGGTTGGGGCAGGAGCTGTAGAATAAGGCTGTGGATTGAGAGAAAGAGAGGGAGCAGAGTTGTCACCACTGCATGCTGCAAAAAGCCTGTGCCAAGTCTCCCAACTTCAGCTGAAGGAGAAGGAGATGGTGGTACTGCCATTGCAGCAATCATTACACGCAGGGACTACAGGAGCAACCTGAATTGTGCCAAGACTACTAGCTTTTTTACATTCCTGGGCAGTCGAGCATTGGTGGTAAAAAGACCTGGTATGCTGCATCTCCAGCAGTGGAGTTCTTGGGGGAAAATATTACAATCACTTCACACAAACTTGATAGAGCTAGCCAGATAACATCCCTGAATGTAAGAAGAGGAAAACAGTAAGCAGTATAAATTAGTAAATGAAATGAAGGAAAGAAAAATGGATATGTTGTGTTTGGGTTTCTCTTAGTTTCCTAAGAGAAGGAGAGAGGATGTAATCTGAAGGATTTTGTGGAATGGAGTTGATGAATATATGCATGGATATGTATAGATTTAATTATGAATGAAAGGGCAAAAATATATTTCAGAAAGTATGCATTGGCATCATCTACAGTACATTGCTGTGGGTGTGTATGAAAAATGGAGTTCATATGTTGGTGATAGCTGCGTCTTATGCTTCAGTGAATGGTGATAATGGAAGGACCAGGAATGAATTTTTGCAAAAATTGTGCAGTGTTCTGAATGAATGCAATCCAAGGGGAAAGGTTTCCTGTTAGCAGACATGAGTGGATGGACGGGAAAGACAGTACATTTATTGATTGATTGATCGTTCGATCATATGGCAGCACATATATTTTTAAAAATTGGGAATATAAAAAGGTATATAGAAAATATACATTGATCATAGGGTAATTATAACTAAAAACAAACATTAAGATTACAAATAGTCTTTTGCAGCAACAGTTGCCATCAGGAAATCAGCAAATTCCCATTGTAGGCTCTAGTCTTACATTCTTGTATTAAGTGTTTAACAGTTTGCCTGTCAGCCCTGCACTCACACCTTGGAGATGGTATCTTACCCCATCTATATAGGGAATCTGCGCACCTGCCATGATTAGTGCACAATCTATTGATAACTGCCCATATTCTGCGTGGCTGATTAAAAGCAGGAGGCTTCACTGTAATACAGTGTAGGCTTTGACAATGCTGGGAGCAGGCTTTTTGCCATGATTGCCTCCAGGAACCAAGGAGATGAAATTGTTTTATAGCCAATTCCCTTGCAGTAGCCATAGGTGGATGCCTAGATCGCAATCTGTTTATTCCTAATTCGCTATATTGCCATGTATGGGGAGCTTGAAGTTATCAGCTATCCTCTTATATTCTTGGAGAAGAGCATTCTTCCGTCGGAGGTCTGGAGGAGGGATATGGCTCAAGATGGGCAGCCATTGGGTAGGAGTGAACCTGATTGTTCCTCTAATAATCCACATCGCACTGTTAAGCTGTATGTCTACCTTCTTTGTGTGTGCACTATTGAGCCACACCGGAGTGCAATATTCCGCAGTTGCATAGACCAGCACTAAAGCTGAAGTGCGCAGCATGTCAGCAGAAGAAACCCATGTAGTACCGCATAGCTTATGAAGAATGTTAATTCTAGCTCTCAGTTTAGCTGTGGTATTTTCTAAGTGCTTCTTATAAGTAAGCATCCTGTCTAGGGTTACCCCAAGATATTCTGGGTGTGTATTATGTCAGAGTCTAGTGCCCTCAAACTGAACTTTATGCTGTCTATTCGCCAACCTGTTACATAGATGGAAGCATGCTATTTCTATCTTTGCAGGGTTTGGTTGCAATCCCCATTTGCGGAAGTATGTTCCCAGGGCAGCTAAGTCAGATGTTAAGATGGCTTCCATTGTCTCAAAGGTTTGATGTCTTATGCCTATAGCCCAGTCATCTGCACATCCAAACTTTCTGGAGATGGTATCAGGCATCAGAGGGGCTAAAACAGAACCTTGATATTCGTAAAGAAGTCTGCCATATTCGTAAAGAACCTTGTGGTAAGCAATCATTAAGGCCTTTGTGAGTGCTCACGCTGCATCCGCTCATCACCTGGAAGGTCCTGTTTGCAATCATATTATTAATTAGTTGGGTAGTTTTCTTACACATTGTAACTTGTACAAGTTTGTAGAGTAGTCCATGTCCCCAAACCATGTCGTATGCTGCAGACAGGTCTAGGAAAGCAACTGATTTCTTAAGTTTTTTCTGAAATCCTGCTTCTATGTAGGTAGTCAATGATAAGACCTGATCAGTGCAGCTTTGTTTAGGGTGAAAACCAGCTTGCTCCATGGGAACCCTCTTGAATATCTTGATGCTAATCCTGTTATAGAGAAGCCTTTCTAAAAGCTTGTAAATTGTGCTGGAAAGTGCAATTGGCTGATAACTTTTTGGTTGGTTACATGGTTTTCATGGCTTGAGAATAGCAATAATTTTAGAGTATTTCATCTTATGTGGAATCATGCCTGTCGTCATGATATTCGTAAAGAAGGCTGCCAGCCACTTCTTAGTGTACTTGCCACAGTTAAGGAGGAATTCTGGATGGATTCCATCGGGCCCTGGTGCCTTGTTTGCCTTCACATCCTTCAGCACAGTTGTTATTTCATCAGGTGAGAATGGGTGGGAGTTTTCAGTTTGTTTTTTGCTGGTAGTGAGCAGCGTTGTAAACTTACATTTAATATAAATTGCATGAGCTCTATTCCCGTGGGGCCCTAGATGTAGATACAATGTGGGCTGTGATCTTATTTGGGGATATAGATGTACTATTTTGTGCTATCCTGTGGCCTTCACCCAGTTTCCATAAAAGCGACCAGGCTTTTCTGCTGGATTTTTAAAAATCCAGCACCTTGACCATTTCTATCCACTCCTTTTGCCATGCTACAAAGACTGTGTAGTAATTCATTCACAATTTCTTGATCTCCATTCTCAAGGAGAATGTTCAGAAAAAAGCATTTGGATATAGACTAGATTTTTGCTCAACAGGTCATTGAGGAATGTATGAATGTGAGAAAGTTTATTATAGAAAGTGTAAGGCAACATGAATAGGCTTGAATTATAAAATGTTTTACGTGAAGTTGAAGATTGCTTGCCGAATACAGTAAAGGTAACATAGGTCGAAAATAAAGTGTGCATGAGAATAAATGGAAGGCACAGTGAATGATTCAGCATTGAACAGAAGGAAGTGTGCTGTCCCTTTGGTTGTTTAATGTATTTACAAGGACTCATTTTAAGAGTTGACAATGACTTGATGGCACCTAATCAATCACTTCCATATTATGTGTCCAAACATTTAAACATTTGCTTTATTACTACTGCTTCTAGAGTCTGGTTTTACTTCAGCTCATATGGAATGATTCATCTTCTTGCTGTCCAAGGTTGTCTTGGCAATTGTCTTCAGCACCAGAGTTCAAAAGCATCCTTTCTGTTGACTTCCGGTGGGAACATGGCAGACTGAACAGCTGTGCCCATGGGATCTGTGGCCAGAACTGACAACGCGGCGGTTGTTTTTTGGGGCTCAGGCAGGTTTTTCCTGATGTCCTGGAGTGTTTTTCCAGATAAAGAAAACACTCAGAATCATTCCATCTGTCCTCCAGAATGGCGTCTTGCAGCCAGAGGATCGCAAACAGTGTTTGCACTAATCTGGTAAGAGCCGCTGGGAGGCTGAGACGTCACCATTTCCAAGCCACGCTGTAGCCTTAAAGGGACATTAAGACTGGCCACCCCATTTCTAAATCACCCAATTTATATATTTTTAAGTTTATGTACCCTAAGAGAGGCTTTCTACAGCAAGGAGAAGTGAACTTTCTTGGTGCTTATCATTATTTTTAGGATTGATTTTCAAAAAATCTTGTTTAAGTTTTGGCTTGTTTCCCATCCAAATACTAAGGAGGATTGTGAGTAAATAATTGTCTCCCTGCTATTATTTCTGCACTGAATTTGAAGATTTTCATGTTTTCCTACACATTGAATCTGTTGTTTTGAACCTTCAGCTTTCTGCTGCTACTTTCCCTGGCAACTGCTTCTTATCATATTTTCACTTGTGTAAACACATTCTGATGATTCTATTATCTCCTACTTTTGCTGGTTAAGTACTAGGGGGCACCATAATCTATTATGTGAGACATGGAGGACTTCAGGCAGACTTTCTCAGATTTCCATCAAGACCTTAAACAGATTCTTTTTGATTCTTGTTGAGTTATTATGCAAGATATTCGGGACATTGAAAACATCAGTTCTAAAATGTGTCATCTGGCTGGGGATATCACTGAAGAAATTGAAGAGCTTCACAATGAGAGAGGCTTCTGTTGAAATGCCAGGTGAAGACCAGATTGTCGAGTTGAAGAAATTAAAGGGACAGATTGAATTGCAAACCATAAGAGAAATTGTTTTTCTGAAGGAATGTTATGGAAAAGAAAGGGTCATTATCTATGGGAGGTTTTCTGCTGAGAAGTCATAGTTTTTAAGGGGGCAGTTGGGCTGTTTGATTTGTTTATGAAAAATGCTTTGTGTGTACTGTGGAGATATGTAAATGCTCTGGTTTATTTTGAAGTGGGGTAAGGGTTTAATACGGTTTATCTGGATTGCTTTTAGGGCTTGTTTGACTTCACTCCTTTTTAATGATTTGGATTAAGATTAATAAGGTATAATAATAAATGCTTGGTTTTAGGTTTAATATGATTAAGATTGTTATAATTGTAGTGTTATTAATTATAAGAGCAGACAGTTTATATGTTTTTTAGTTTGATCTTTATTATACTGGACAGAAATGTATAGAATAGTGGTGGGAAGGAAATAATTAAATAAATGCTGTCAAGGGGAGTTGATTAGGAGGTTTATATATTTCCTTTTCTTTTAATATAAGGGGAGGGAGCAATTGTATCTAGTGATTTTTATACTGTGCTAATGGAATGATTTATAGAAATAATGTGATTTTGGTTTGATATAGAGTAAGGAATTGATTATGGAAAATTGTTGTATATCCTTGCTGTTAAAAGTCAGAAGTCACCTCTTTATGTAATCCTTATTTTTTTCTTCTTCTTGTGTTTTCACATTTTTAAGTTTTTTTCTTTTTGTAGTTTTTTCCTTTTTTGTAGTTTTTATCTTTGCTTTAAATCTAATAAAATTCTTATTAAAAAAGCATCCTTTTGTTTTGTTTTTGTTTAGCTTTTACAGATGTACATTACAACTAGGAAGATCGCGGCTGTGACAATATTTACTTCTGTTGTTATTATGCATTATACTGATCTATATTATGTCAACCATTAAATTCTAAAATGGCTGGCTTCTTCCTCACTGCCTCATTTGAGAAAGGTCTGGAACCTTTTGTGGGGCAAGGGAAGAAAACATTGAACTGCATTCAGTACATTATTTCCTCCACTTCAGAAAGAAAGGAGAAACACTTCACCGTGGTGAAATACTATAATCTATCCTTTTTCAGTCTGCCTGGATTCACAGCAGCTTCACCACCTGCTTTCCTTTTACACAGGCGGATCAAGCTCTGCAGGAAACCATCTCCTGCTGCCAGGGCTTCAGTCTAATCAGCAACGGGAAAGTGACATCACAGTTCCAATCCTCTTCTCCGTGTGAAGCATTATCAACAATCCTATCAGCAAGGGTGGGGTGTGGCCAAAACGGGATTTTTGTCAATGCTTGCTAGCATATTTGAACACACAAGAGCTGTCCTAATGGAAATATAAACTAGAATTGGAATTATTATTATTATTATTATTATTATTATTATTATTATTATTATTACTGTATTCAGGAAATGGTTACAAAATACTGGAGTCTGTCAATTTAGCACACTTCTGTGTGACTTCAGAACAGTTTGCAAAAGGCAGTAAGTTTGAGCTGAACTTCAATCAATCAGCTGATCCAACTTTAGAGTTAAGGCGATTAAGCTTTGACAGCAGGCTATTTTGAACAATTTAGTGATTCTTTGAAGAGTTGTAGCTCCTGCACCAAGGAGATTATGTTGCATGGTAAATGAAACTAGCAAAAGGTAACCACAGTTGCATATATACCACAGCCTTTAAAAATGCCTGAAGCATCTTTATATTTTCCGTTGTGGGACAGGGATATTATCAGGTTTAGAATGTTCTCTTTTTTCTTTTAAAATTATTGTGTGCCATTTTATACAAAATGCCTCAAACAATATGTGTTGTATTCTATGTACAGCGTTAGCCATTTGGAAGGTAAGAAGTGATATACATATATAACATATTACTACTCAAACCACCAATTGCTTTTTGACCCTGGAGTGAAAATTCAACAATGGATGTGAAAAGAAAGACAAAGAAATGAATTGAAGTTTGGGAATGCAGGCAAAGTCATTCACATTGCTTTGAAAATCACTGAGACGTTACTGCTAAATTATTAACCTCATTTGCATTTCCTCACACACAAATAAAACCTTTTCCCAGTTTCCTCTGTGTGCATCTGTGTGTATGAATTATGGTTGATGGTGAACTACTCATTCAACAACAGCCTATACCCTCTAGAAGATACTGATTAGTTCACAGGTGAGATAAAAATGCATGAAGTTTAAAGATATGTGCTTATAATTCTGCTTCTGTTCAGTTCTGGACAGTCAAAAATGCTGAACATCCCTCCTGGTGGCCCATTGGATGTAGCAGATCTCCGTGTTTTAAAGGGAGAGGATACAGTGGGCAGCTGCTGCACAAAACTGTGAGAAGAAAGAGCAAGTACTTTTTCATCTGAACAAATAGTACAAAAGGGAAAGGTCAATACATCTCTGAAAACGATGCAAAATAATATCCCTCCCAAAATAATCAAACTGGCCATCCACTTGTTCATTCCCAAATAGGTTGCAAAAACGGAAGCATTGAAATGGCTCAACCAAAAATGGGGCATCACAGACAGAAGTATATACACAAATATCATAGCTGGGCTCCCAAAAGCTGCCTAGACCTCCATCTCCAAAGATGGCAATCCACCCCAGTATTCTTGCCATGAAAACTAAATGGATCAGTACAACCAGAGATATGTCGGTATATTTGATGAGACCCCCAGGTCGGAAGATAGTCAAAATGCTACTGGGGAAGAACAGAGGATGAGTTCAACTAGCCCCAGATGTGATGACGCAGCTAGCTCAAAACCAAAAGGACGGCTAGTGGCCAACGGTGCTGGTGGTGAACGGCGAATCCGATGTTCTAAGGATCAACACACCACTGGAGCCTGGAATGTAAGATCTATAAGCCAGGGCAAATTGGATGTGGTTATTGGTGAGATGTCAAGATTAAAGATAGACATTTTGGGTGTCAGTGAACTGAAATGGACTGGAATGGGCCGCTTCACATCAAATGACCACCAGATCTACTACTGTGGACAAGAGGACCACAGAGGAAATGGAGTAACCTTCATAATTAATAGTAAAGTGGATAAAGCAGTGCTTGGATACAATCCAAAAAAACGATAGAATGATCTCAGTTTGAATTCAGAGCAAGCCATCTAACATCACAATGATCCAAATATACGCCCCAACCACAGATGCTGAAGAAGCTGAAGTAGAGCAGTTCTATGAGGATCTGCAGCACCTACTGGACAACACGCCTAAAAGAGATGTTATTTTCATCACGGGAGACTGGAATGCTAAGGTGGGCAGTCAAATGACACCTGGAATTACAGGTAAGCATGGCCTGGGAGAACAAAACGAAGCAGGACATAGGCTGATAGAATTTTGCCAAGACAACTCACTCTGCATAACAAACACTCTCTTCCAACAACCTAAGAGACGGCTTTATACATGGACTTACCCAGATGGACAACACCAAAATCATATTGACTACATCCTTTGCAGCCAAAGGTGGCGGACATCTATAAAGTCGGTAAAAACAAGACCTGGAGCTGACTGTAGTTCAGATCACGAACTTCTTCTTGCACAATTTAGGATCAGACTAAAGAGATTAGGGAAAACCCTCAGATCAGCTAGATATGAGCTCACTAATATTCCTAAGGAATATGCAGTGGAGGTGAAGAATAGATTTATGGGACTGGACTTAGTAGATAGGGTCCCGGAAGAACTCTGGACAGAAGTTTGCAACATTGTTCAGGAGGCGGCAACAAAATACATCCCAAAGAAAGAAAGAGAAAACTAAGAAGGCAAAATGGCTGTGCTGAGACACTAGAAGTAGCCCAAGAAAGAAGGAAAGCAAAAGGCAACAGTGATAGGGGGAGATATGCCCAATTAAATGCAAAATTCCAGAGGTTAGCCAGAAGAGATAAGGAATTATTTTTAAACAAGCAATGCACAGAAGTGGAAGAAGACAATAGAATAGGAAGGACAAGAGACCTCTTCCAGAAAATTAGAACCATTGGAGGTAAATTCCAGGCCAAAATGGGTATGATCAAAAACAAAGATGGCAAGGACCTAACAGAAGAAGAAGAGATCAAGAAAAGGTGGCAAGAATATACAGAAGACCTGTATAGGAAGGATAACAATATCGGGGATAGCTTTGATGGTGTGGTCAGTGAGCTAGAGCCAGGCATCCTGAAGAGTGAGGTTGAATGGGCCTTAAGAAGCATTGCTAATAACAAGGCAGCAGGAGACGACGGCATCCCAGCTGAACTGTTCAAAATCTTGCAAGATGATGCTGTCAAGGTAATGCATGCTATTTGCCAGCAAATTTGGAAAACACAAGAATGGCCATCAGACTGGAAAAAATCAACTTATATCCCCATACCAAAAAAGGGAAACACTAAAGAATGTTCAAACTATCGAACAGTGGCACTCATTTCACATGCCAGTAAGGTAATGCTCAAGATCCTGCAAGGCAGACTTCAGCAATTCATGGAGCGAGAATTGCCAGATGCACAAGCTGGGTTTAGAAAAGGCAGAGGAACTAGGGACCAAATTGCCAGTATCTGCTGGATAATGGAAAAAGCCAGGGAGTTTCAGAAAAACAGCTTAAAGTGGCTCAAGTGGAGAAACACTGCCCCAATGGAATGCTTGAGAGCAGTAGAAGCTCAGGAGCCACCAGGAAGGTGATGAGGCATGACCTGTGATTCATGAGGAAAAGGGGCAGGACTTTGATCAGCTGGTCATGACCACCATCTTGACTTTTTTGACCCTCCCAGAGAAAACATTGCTCCAATGAAGAAACAGATTTTCCATAAACTCTGCAAAGCTTCACAGGTGCTGAACTCTGTTTTTTGACAATTTGGTTTGCTTCTTAGTGGGCCAGAAAGAAATCAGTAGTGACTATAATTAGTTGTGGGATTACAGAACCCAGGAACTGCTTTTGAACCAGCAATGAATGCTCTGGATATGCCTTTGGAAAGCAATAGAGGGCCATACTACAGTGGGCAGAGGTGAGAAAGTTCAGCCATCCACACAAGAACCTGTTTCTCTCTTTAGTCATTCTCCTGAAAACCATCAGCTTTATTTTGGAGTCAAGCAAGCTGAAGTGAACTCCCATTCCATTCCTTGGCAGTTTTCCCCTTCTGTGACTGTGCCATCATCAACCTGATAGGAAAGTTGCCCATGGTAGCTCAGTGCCTGGTATTTGGGCACCCATGAACAGCAGCAGCACCCCAAAGATTATGACAATGATCCAGAAAACTCTGGAAAGCCATTACTTAGGCCAAGAGCAGCTTGGCAAATATTGACCTTATCCCTTCCTTTTTCCAAACCAAACAGGAGACACCCAGCACCTAGTGGCTATTAAGAAAGACAATCCTATATGGCTGATAAGAACACATGATTTAGCACCTGCAGGTAAAACTTTTATACAGTCTTAATTTACTACCCACTAGTGACCCTTTTTTTATAAGTCAGAACAGAAGAGATTAGATTTTGCATGTAAATTTTATGTTTTGTCATGCAGGAGATTTACGGTTTTAGTTACACCTAGTGCATGCAATGAAGTAAAGCTTGTAATAGCCGAACATGTCATCTTAAATTTGATGAAACTGCTGAGCATTAGAGGATATTACCCTTCTGAAAGCCACCTCAAAGTATGGCAAAGGTTTCAATCAGAATGCAGCTCAGGTAGGTTACATTTTAAAATGTAGGTATGTGCAGGAGAGAAGATGATTATCACAAATGCCCCAAAGTATGAATTATCTCATCAAGACGCTGTTGTATCATAAAAATAGATTCCTCGTTGTGAGCATAACATTGAAGTTGCTCAACAACATATATTTTGCAACAGCCTTTGTTTTCAACAATGGACAATTTATGCCTTTTGCAAGTTGAACCACTAGGGTGAAGTTCTAGGTCATGGGGAATGAGAACTGGCTTCAGCATTGCTTTCTCCACAGTTACCCTATAATTATTTGCTCACACACTCAGTCTTCTTTAGCCATTCAGTCCTGGAGAGGAAATGGGGATGTGCTGTGATTCAAACGCCTACCCCAGTGTTTCTCAACCTTGGGAACTTTAAGATGCGTGGATTTCAGCTCCCAGAATTCCCCATTCCCCATGCTGGCTGGGAGATTCTGGGAATTGAAGTCCACACATCTTCAAGTTGCCAAGGTTGAGAAACACTGTCCTACACCCTTAGTGTGACCCATATGATTGGGGAATGTGTTCAGTGCTCAGAAATCTGTGATGAAATAGAGCTGAAACTGTCACTGAAGAATAATGTGTCCGTGAGGTTCCACCTCCACAGAAGCAAAACCACTCCTTGAATAATTTGTTTTGCCCATATAAGGGTTTGTTGTTTTTGTCACAGTTTGGTTAGGAAGTGTAATATTTGCTACAGGAAAACCAATGATTTTCTGGCCTATTTTCCTAGTTTCTGAACTCACATTTAATCACCAAGGTTTCCCAGTTTGTACATAGCAAGCGACTCTGGTTTATGAATTAATACAATCCAGGACCTGGACAAAGGAGCAAGGGAAGAGTAAAAAAATGATGGTTTATAAAATCAGGATTTATCATCCAAACCAGGCCAGTAGGATAACACTGGAAATCAAAACCAAAAGCAATTTGCAGTTTAATTTTAAAGCCACAAATATTTGTGGCCCTCTTGATCCCAGAGGTATAATACAAAAGAATTGGGGTAATCCAATAACAAATAACAAATCAACAGGTTGGTATTTGATTTCAGAGGAAAAAGTCCACCTCCTGTTGAGGTACTTCCAAACTCCCGATTGCTTTCTAAACTAATTTTCAAAAGATTCTCACATCCAGAGTACATTGTCAAAGAAAGGACATAGGGGAAAAGATCCATTAGACTGGAGAAAAGATTTAACTTCATCCTTTCCTATAACGTTTGGCTCTAATAAAACAGAACCTTGTTTTCAAGTTTCATTTTTCAGCTGGGAATGCCACCAGTCCATCCATGGAGTTAACTTTTACAAAATATTAAACTTACTGATGTTATAAAAAGAAACACCATCTGAACACTGAGCTGAGAAGAGAGTGAAGAAGCCTCTTTTACATACACACATGAGCACACACGCACACAGACACAAAACTGGGCATTTTTTTTCCCTCATTTTCTGCTGCATCATTTCAGGGTTTTTTTTCCTTAGCTGTAACTGAAGTTGCCAAAAACAGTCACATCATTTAACAATGTAAGTATGAATGAAAACAAAAAAAGAATGTAATGTAATGAGTTCAACCTTTAGTTGTTGTTTTTTTAAAAAAATATTTTCCATACCTTTGGAAAAAAGCAGTGGTAATATTTTAACCAAGGATAAGAATACAGGAAGTCTTTGTTTAGCAACTGCTCCATTTAGTGACCATTTGAAGTTATGACAGTGTAAAAAAAAATAGCCTTGTGACCAATTTTACATTTACAATTGTCGCAGCATCCTGCGGTCACATGATTACCATTTGTGTGCTTCACAACTGGCTTGTGACAAGCAGAGTTAATAGAGAAGACCGAAGTAAAGTTGTAAGTTGTAGTCACATGATGTTTCACCTAATGACCACACTGATTCGCTTAGCAACTGAAGTGGAAGTGAGATCATAAGCCTGTCACAGTCACATGATGTTTTGCTTAATGACTGCAGAGCTTAGGCGACAGAGTTGCTGGTCCCAATTGTGGTCGCTAAGTGAGGACTACCTGTACTATATATAAGCAACAAAATGTATTAGAATTATCTACATACAGTATAATAATTAAAATACACTTATTTATTTATTTACTTATCAAATTTGTCACCGCCAATCTCCTCCAACCAGAGGGACTCTGGGCGGTTTACAATACAGAATAAATCTACAATAAAATTTGAATAAATATACAATAAAATTCTAATAAAATCCCATTAAAACTAAAACTAAAACAATTTCTTAACTACCCCAGCTCATAAAATCCAGATGGCTGTGATCTCCTTCAGTCATTATGTAGGAGGGGCACTTCAAGGCACTAGCCAACCCCAAGTATGTCAATTCTCCTCCCTGCCCCAAGCCCGGTGGCAGAGCCAGGTCTTCAACTTCCTACAGAAGGCTAGGAGCAATGGGGCTAATCTCACCTCCGGGGGCAAGATGTTCCAAAGGGGGGCGGTACTGCAGAGAAGTCCTGCCTCCTGGACCCCGCCAGATAGAATTCTCTTATCAACGGGGTCTGCAGCATGCCCTCTCTGCATGATCGGGTGGACGGGCTGATGAAGCGGGGAAGAGGCGGTCCCTCAGGTAGCCCAGTCCCATGCCAAGTAGGGCTTTAAAGGTGATAACCAACACCTTGAATTGGACCCAGAAGCAAACTGGTATCCAGTGCAGCTCGCATAGCAAAGGTGTTATGTACTCCCTTCTAGGGGTGCTGAAAATAGCCCGTGCAGCCGCATTCTGGACCAGCTGAAGCTTCCAGATACTCTTCAAGGGTAGCCCCATGTAGGGGGTTATGTTATAACAAATATATGTGCCTTCAGATGTGAAATAGATTTGACACCCAATCTTAATTTGATGAACAGGTAAAAGTATTGAGCAAATAAGAACATTAAAATGTGTGGTCTGCATCATTTACACACATTGTGCAGATGCGTGCACTGAATTCCTCTTCAAAAAAATAAAATGTCAAAAATACATGGTCCAAATCCTTTGGCTGACACCTAATAAATGACTGCAGCTGATGATAATCCACACATTGATATAACAATGAAGTTAACACAAAGCACAGTGCTATAAGTATTATCTCATTTTAGCTATATAACTCATTTACATTCATCGTCAATTCACTGTTAAGGTTCATGCAGCAGAACCATACATTTTCAGAAGATTAGATTTGCTTATTGTAATGAAGAAACATAATTTAGATTGGGGATGGTTATTGGTTAGGTAGCAAATGCATATTTTTGAGATACATTGCAAAAGTTAGAGTAATATCCTGCCTGGAGCTTCAGAGGTACAATGCTAATCTACAAGGGCAATAAGCTTATTGCCTCTCTAAGCAGTTCTCATACCTGATGTAAACAGCCTGATGTCATCTACAAAGAAAACCACGATGCCACACTCTGTACCTTGTCCAATTTCAGACAGATGTGTTCCATTAATATCTAGCTTGCAACTCATTTTCTAATACATGTTAAAATAGCAATTGCTTCTAAATTAAGAATGTCTCTTTGTCTTTATCCTAAATTATGTCTGAAATATTTCTTTTTCATGTAAAGAGCCTACTGCATATTCCCTGGGGAAGTGCAACAAGGTTGTATCTGGTAGGAAAAGATCTATAGCCCTGTAGGGAACTCAAGGATGTGCTCTTTGGCCCAATCCCCTCTAGTCCAGTGTTGATGCAGAAAACAAGGAAACTTCATTTGTCTGAATGTGTTTACTCTATAATGTGCACTTTCCATGGCTCTGAAATCACTGCAAATGTTTGGAATTAGGTTCAGCTCAAGCTAGTCACATTTCCTTGCAGACCTTCCCTATCAATGGAAGAGAACTGAGGGTGAAGAAGGGAGGTATCCATAACTGTCTTCCGCTATGCACATATCTCAGAATGCCTAAATAGAGCTTCAGCTCCAGGGCACAGATGTGCAACCAGCAGGAAATATAAAGGCCTTACTTTTCATACTTCACCATCTATGCCATGTGCTGCCATTAATGTTGATTGATTGCTTCAGCTGCTGACAAAAAAGTGGGGGGGGCTCTATTTTTTTTGCAAAAAACCAGTTGGTAATAAGCTTGGCCTAAATCAGCAGAACCAGTCAGTTGTAGTGTATAAAACTGAGAATGGAGATGTAAAGAACAGGAAAGGTGTAATATCTGTACCTCCTTTTCCTTTCACATCCATGTCAAGTGAGAAGATCCTCCAAATCATTTCAGTTTCCATGATGTTCTACTGTATATACATACTTTACATAGCGTTATACCCATTCTGAATAGCTGATGTGATCATACAGTGTATATAATAACTGAATTGAGAGGTAGAGAATATTTGGAAAATAAGTACATTTTTTCACTTCCTTTCACATAGCGAGGAGTGTTGATAAACCAAGATTAATTTATAAAATGACATCTTCTGTACCATTAGATTGTTTATACAATTGGGGCTACTGAAACCTTTGCACAGTCTGAACATCAGAGCAGCTCACACATCAGTGTTGCTAGGCTGATGCTGGTATGACTAATGATTAAGAGTTATGTGTAGCATGGAACATATTGGTTTCCAGCTATGCTTGTAATCTATCTGGCCCTGCACTTAATCGTTATCTCTTGCACACCTGTGCATGCATACCACATTTGCCTGACAAATTAAAAGCGATCACTGACACTGTATCCCTGCTGAATCTTATAAAGTCATATTGCATTTTGGAGGAACAAAACCCTGTGATTCAGTTAATTAACTGACCAAAGTTGCATCTTCAATGGAGTGTAGTTTGGTAGGCAAACATCATCCATTCCAGGGCTGGCCATGCAAGATTCCTGAAAAGGCCCACCAAAACTAATCAAGTTGGGGTAAGTGCAGCAGTACATATTGGGTTGCACATGCTGCGGTGCATAACTTTCTCTCTGAAGAATTAATTGACAACTAAAGTACTTCTGTATGCACACACATGCCCATATTTATATTTTTGCTTGGAGGATGCCAGCATTTTTCTCTTATAGGGAATGACATATGTGACAACTGACAGTTGCAAGTGACAAGAACAGGTGTCTGATTACACAGAACATCACTATTATTTACTGAGCCACATCTGAGCTTCTTCCAAATTGGAGAGGTTAAAAAAAAAAAACAACAGCAAGGGATGGCAAGTTGTAAGTGACCCAGACCTAGAGTTGTTTTAAAACAATGCCATCTTCCATCTTTCTTTACAGTTCAGACAAAGCACCAAACAAAGTCCTGTCCTACTTTTATGATTAATTCTCTTCCATTTATGTCTGCTTGTCTAAGATGCTCAAACCATCTCAGCAAATGCAGAGCCAAGAGAGCCGTCTGTCTCCAGCCAAGGTAACTTGAGGCTGCCTTCGGGCTGTAGCTTATCTCAGGTTCCCAGGCTGCCACTCTCTCTGAAAGTTGCTGTATGCCTTCAGCGCCAGCCTCCTCTCTGAATATGATACACTTCTACTTTCTTCAGCAATAACAACAAATCCTTACACACAATAACTACCTATGTTAGGACTCAGAAGAAATGTTGGGTGACTTTGCCATTGATGTTGCTGCATTAGAAAGAAACGAGAGAGAGAGAGAAAGAGAAACCACAGCAACACTGTGGAAGATGTTCTTGCATAAATGCTGCGTCTGGTCCTTAACATTACATCCTGGTATCAGGACCAGGAGAGTTGAGTTGTCTTGTTTGCTTAATACTAAATGGAGCACTTATTTTTCACTAAAGGAGAGGGGACACAAATTAAGGCAAAAATGTCCATCAAAATTAGGATTCTGTATACTGCATCTCTACTCATCTCTGCATATTGCCCATGTAATCTGCCTGCACTGCTAAGAGCCAATGAGTAACTACAAGGTCCGTACTCTGCCACCTGGATTTGGACTGATTAGTCCTCCAGACAGAGGAATGCTGCAGAGTAGGGCTGCTTGGAATGCTAGGTCATTTTTGTGAAATTTCCACTCAAAAGTAGGCACTAATTATACTGCAACTGAGGGTAAGACTGGGCTATGAATCATCTTTAATCCAGGTGTTTCAGACTTAACCAGTTTGTGGATTGGGATGCTGAGGCTTAATCAGCAAGGGACTTCTATACCATGGAACCCTCCTTTCCTGCTGAGACAGTCAGCGGGGGTATAAAGCATGTGGCTGACAGAGTGGATGTTTTCTCTAGGAACTTCATTTAGGCTATTTCCTGCCACATCAGATGCATGCCAAGCATTTGCAGAAGCCAATTACTGGGTCTCTCATCTAGATTTGTTTATTTAACATTCTAATCATTCCATCTTTCTGGAAGAAGAAAGAATGAATAGAAATGATAGGCTAATTTCCTGACTGCCACAGAAAGGCCTGATAGTGATGATGAGCTTTGCTGTATTTACTGTGAGGTCCCAAGGATGGAGCAAATGTTTCAGTTCTCTTAGCAAATGACAGAAAAGTCTGTTTATTTCCCTCCTCCCTCCACCTTTGGCATTATTTGCTTTCCATCAATGGAGGGAAAGAAATCCCCTTGCAGCCTGTTCAGGATATTAGGAAAGCAAAGAGGCAATCAACACAAGCAAAAGGGAGGATATTGACCTAGATTCCCTGCAGCAGAAGTCTTCCGCATGGAGGTAATATTTTAGGATGACGGAATTGATTGCTAAGCCAGGGTGGCCGTGCATTGTGTTCAAAAGAGCAGATATTTGATGAAGAAAAGTCACCATGAAAGGCAATGTCAGATTTCATAGGCTAAGAAGTATACAGTGCACTAACAATGAATAATCTCCAGGAACAAATGAATGAGAAGTAGAAATTTGTGCCCCTGGATCCATGCAGAATTCTGTTTCTCACAGCAACCAGTCTCAGGGTGCTTCTGGGGTGCTCACAGACAGGAGGTAACAATAAGTCTCAAAATTAATAATCCCTGATAGATCTATTCTCCATGAACTGATCCAGTCTCTTTTTATCCAGTCCAGTCCTCCCACAACAGCCTATTTTAATCACGCTATGAATTTTTAATTTTGTTTTTATGGTCAAAAAGTAATGAAGAAGAGGCAATGCCTGAATGTAAGTGATGGCCTTGCAATGGCCAAGTAGAGACCAGTTCAATATACAGAAAGATTTTCAGAGAGATGATTATTTTAGCCGATTTTTAGAAATATTCCGTTTCATTCCATGAAAAACAAGATGGAATGTGTTTGGCCATGAAAAGTTTTTCATTTTTACTTTAGAGCAATTAAGATAGATTCAGATGAATGGCTTATCAGTCATTGAAAGATAGTTTGCAGGTATCTCCTAAGCTCTTGCCCATACATGAACCTAAGTGGCTATTCAGCTTGAAGTTCTAATAAACTGATTAAACCTTTTAAAACATAATGTCTAAAAATATAAACCTATCCCAGTGTTTAAGAAGTCAAACACACATAACTCATCACAATGACCGATTATGTTCCATCAAGTTGGTGTTGACTCTTAGCAACTACACATTCTTCAGAATGATCTGTCCTCATCCTGGCCATTCAGGTCTTCCAATGGTGTACCCATCACCGCTGTAACTGAGTCCAACCAGCTTGCTGCTGGTTGTCCTCTTCTTCTCTTTCTTTCCACCTTTTCCAGCATTAGAGCCTTTTCCAGAGACCTGGTCTTCACATAATGTGTCCAAAGTAGGATAATTTGAGCCTCGTCATTTATGCCTTGAGTAAGAACTCTGGATTGATTTGTTTAATGATCCATTTGTTTGTTTTCTTGGTTGTCCACAGTATTCTCATGTGTGTTCTCCAACACCAAAGTTAAAAAATGTCAGTACTCTTCCTATCCTATCAAAGTCCAACTTTTACTTCCATATAGTGTCACAGGGAATACCATCTTTAACACATCACATAATTAGCTTATTTTTTTTTCTCCCTCACAGGCTTTTATTTTCTATTTCATTATATATTTGACTCAATCAATTGTACTGAGTAGTTGAAGGTAAACTGTATTTGTTTTAAATGTTGAAATGTGTATATTTTGAACTGCTTTGGATGTGTGTTTCCTTAGGTTTTTAAGTGGAGACAGTGATAGAATAAACATTTTCAAATAAATAAAATAATCTAGGCTATATCTAACATTAAGCACTTCCGAAAGATAAATATTTTAGTTACTTTTTAAAGTTTTAAATTAGCCCACTTCTTTTTCTGCATCAAACTGAAGGCCCTATGTCTAAATGCCCTATTTTCTATGAATTTCAATTACAGTCCAATTCCAATAAGTCACTTAATTCTAAATTATGAAATGCTATTTGGTTTTCATATTAAAGAGATGTGAGACTATTTCTGAACACTAAAAAAAGCATCATTGCCAGTTTCTGTCAAATTAAAATAGGAGATAAATTAACCCTCATTAGGAACAAGCACCTGCAGCAGAACCTATCAACTGTGAAAATAACATGTGTCCACAAGCCACCAACCACATTTCCTTCACTCCTCATTAACCAAAATCACCAGAATATTTATGGGTATTCTTGCTCTTATACTATGACAACTAACACCTTTTGCAAAAAGTAATTTGGATTTAGCAAGCTTTAAGGATTTCAGAGTGTGATAGGATATTACTCAGTAGTCCAGCATAGTCACAAAACATGACATAAGAGGAAGGGACATCCTGCTTTGCATGCATGGATATTTCAGATTACTTTGACTGAGAATAAGGGCCAAACTGCATTCTTCATTAAACTGGTAATATGCAGCTTCCTTTCTATCTTTATTATCTTATTTTATTTAATTGATGGATTGCCTCAATCCTAAGGAATTCTAGGTGGTGTTTCTAACAGATTGGAGAATTTTACTTCAATGCTAGAGTACCTGCCACCACAAGTGCAGGCTAGTTTACCAATTTATAAGAGTTTGTATGTTTCTGAGATCACCCAAAGCTCTTTCTCTAAGCACTTTACAGGTAGTCCTCCCTTAAGAACCGTTCGTTTAGCGATAGTACAGACTTATGATGACGCTGGAAAAAATGACTTATGACTGGTCCTCACACTTAGGACTGTTGCAGCATCCCCATAGTCACATGGTCAAGATTTGGGCGCTTGGCAACCAGGTCGCATTTATGACCATCACAGTGTCCCACAGTCATGTGATCGCCATTTTCTACCTTCCCAGCCAGCTTCTGGTAAGCAAAATCAATGGGAAACCGCATGGTTCACTTAACAACCACTGCAAAAAAGGTTGTAAATTCGGGTCAGATTCACTTAATGATCACTTCACTTAGCAACCAAAATTCCCAGCCTAATCATGGTCATTAAGTGAGGACTACCTGTACTCCATTAACTGATAGAACCAGTGCTGAACTAGGTGCACTATTTCATTACCTCTGATTCCATGTTATCATAGAGCTGGCAAGTCTTCAACACCATCCCTGAGGTTATTACAGTACAGAAGTTAGGCAGAGTTGAGTATCAGTCCTTCAAAAGAGCAACTGCATTATTTTATTTTATTTTATTTTATTTGTTTTGTTTTGTTTTATTATTTTTTATTAAATTTAGAGGCCATTCTGTCAGAGTGTGCTGGAAAGCGTTTGGCCTGAGAGATCAGAAAAATCACACACCAAGCATTTCTATAAAAATAAATGTATTTACAGAAAGCACAAAAACATATTTACAAGCTCATACTGAGCTGGACTGGGAGGAAGGCAGATAGAAAAGGAAACTGAAACTAGTAACAAGCCCAGGCAATTTCCTTCCAGGCATTTTCCTTATATGGTCATTCTTTTCACACCCAAACTGAGGATACTTAAGTTTGACCTGTTCACCCTGCCAGAATGATTTGTTAACATAGTAACATAGTGGCTTGGTCCTTGCAAAAACAATCAAATGCCAACACATTCAACTCCAAATAATTCCCGGGGGCTTACACTTTCAAAAGTAAAGAACAATAAAATAGAGAAGAAAATTATGTACGTCCAGGAAGAAAATGCATAACACACCAAAATAAAAGCTGACACGGGCTCAACAATCACCTTACCCAAAAGCCTGGCAGAATGACTAGGTTTTCAAGGATTTTCAGAATATTGTCAGGGTGGGAGCCATGTGGATCCCTGGAGGGAATGCTACTCCGGAGGGCAGGAGCCACAACAGAGAAGGTGGACTTCCTAGGTCAGAAATCATTGTTGAAAATGCCATGTCTTTCCAGGGCTGAGCCACCCATCTCACTGACTTCTTCACATTAAAGCTGCATTTCTGAATTGGAATAGACTGCTGCTGTGATGCAGCTTGTTAATAGTCTCCCTCTCAGTTCTTGTTACGCTTTTACAAATTGTCCTTAAGAACAGGGAGTCAAATGTAGAATTAGCCTTTTATGCATAATCAAATGCACTTCAGTAGAAGTTTATTAAATCTCACATCTCTGTTCCCAGGGGGCTCACTTAGGAGGTCGACATCATAATCCTCAGTGTTTGAAACCGGTGGGCTTGTAAGTGCTTTTTACTCTCCGCCAGCTTGTAGCCACACTGTGGTTTTAGCTGTAAGTCTTTTACTGCTCGCATATTGATTTAGAAGAAAGGAATGCATGTTTTTTAACTTGAGCCACTCTGTTTAAGCTACCATTTTCCTATGCAACTGCAGAGTTCATCTAAGCTTTCCCAGATTTCTAATTCTGCACATATTGTTATCTTAGTCCCAGGTGAGACTGTGGAACAGGCTCTCTGCCAAAGGCTATTTTGATATGACTGAGTTCAGCTTCACAGTTTCACAAATAATGAAAAAGGGAAACTTGCAACCCTGGATCCTCCCTGGGGACCTACTCAGAGTGGAATGAAATAAATGAGTGTGTTCTCCAGGCATTGGGGTCTTTGCTTTGGTTTCACTATAAATAAGGTGACTAGTGGCTGGGCCCAAGTGGTGGAACAAGCTGCTGCTGGAATTGCAGCAAAACCCTCCTTGGAACAGTTGGGAAGGCCTTTTAAGGTTCATGTTGTAGCATTTGAATGCTTTAAGGTATTGATATAAGGTGCCCAGTCCTGTAAGAGAACTGGGTGGCATATAAGTATTTTAAATTTTCTGACCCATGACAATCAGGATATCATCCAGGATGTGATACTGACACTGCTTTGGTGAATGACCTATGCAGAAATGAAATGGAAGTTTTATTAGTTTTCCGGAAGCTCTTGGAAACTCAGTATCATTGTCCCTGTATTTTGGGGGGCTGTCCAGAAATGCTAGGCCTTGGGAGAATTGTTTTGCAATGGTTCCAGTGTTTCCTATCAGGATGTACCCAGAAGGTAGTCCTGGGGGATTATCGATCAACACCTCAGTCGCTGACCTACCATGTCCCACAGGATTCTATCTATCTATCTATCTATCTATCTATCTATCTATCTATCTATCTATCTATCTATCTATCTATCTGTCTGTCTGTCTGTCTGTCTGTCTGTCTGTCTGTCTATCATTTTTATTGAAGGTTTTTACATAGATAAAAGATAAACATGAAAATATATAAAGTTAGAAAAAAAGCAGAAAGATAAAAGAAAACATGCAAAAAGCAATACAGTTAGAAAAAGAAAGAGAAAAAGGTAAATAAAGAAGCAACTTTTGATTTTCTTTGTAGCAGCTACAAACAAATTTATTATCCATCCTCCCTCTTTCAAATTAATTACAGTACAGAGATCCCTTCTGTTCCTTTTTTAATCAGCAAATCCAAAAATCACAATTTCACTTTTTTTCCATTTTCAGCAAAAAGTCCATAAAAGGTTTCCAGTCTTTTACAAAACTAGTTGTTTTATCCCTGGCCAGACAGATCAGATTGCTAATTTGCCATTTCTGCTAATTATCCCATCTTTACAACCCATTCCTCCATTGTGGGTATTTCAGTGTTTCTCCATCGTTTTGCATATAGTAATCTTGCTGCACTTGCTATATATAAAATCAGTCTTCCATAAATCTTTTCAACTGATTGTCCATAAGTCCCAGTAAAAAAAAGCTCTGGTTTCATCTTAATATTAATCACTAAAATTCTCTGCATTATTATATATTTTTCTTTATTTATCTATTTATTTACTTTTTCACAAGTCCACAATGCATGGTAAACGTCCATTCGTGTTTTCACAGGGTTCTATCTTATATTGCTGTTTAACTTGTTTTTTATTTATTTATTTGTTTGTTTGTTTATTTTCTAACCCGCCTTAATTATTTTTATAAATAACTCAAGGCAGGAAACATACCTAATACTCCTTCCTCCTCCTGTTTTCCCCACAGCCCTGTGAGGTGAGTTGGGCTGAGAGAGTGACTGGCCCAAGGTCACCCAGCCGGCTTTCATGCCTAAGGCAGGATTAGAACTCTCAGACTCCTGGTTTCTAGCCCATTGCCTTAACCACTAGACCAAACTTCTACATAAAACTGCTAATGGTCATGATTCAGAACTTTCACTGTGTGATGACACTCCGCTTTACTGCTCTCTGTCTTTTGGAAAATAGTTAATATCCTTGAACATTCCCTAATCTTGATAACGGGATGGATGAAGGAGAAACAGCTGAAATTAAACCCAGACGGGATGGAGGTGCTGATGGTAATGAGGAAACTGGACTTGGGAACTGAAGTGAAATCTCTTCTGAATGAGATTCCTCTCCCCTAGAAAGAGCAAGTTCATGGTTTGGGAATGCTCCTTGATCTCCAGCAACCACTGCATTTGTAGATGGTGGCTGAGGCAAGGAAAGTGTACACACAGTTACAGCTTGCACACTACTTGCAACCCGTTCCTGAGCCAGTGGCAGTTAGCAACAGTTATTTGCACCAGGTGACCCTTGAAAAATGTCCAGAAATTGCAATTGGTGTTTAATGCAGTGGCCAGGCTGTTGACTGGATACAAGGATAATATGATGCTTCTACTAAAAAATCTGCACTGACTCTCTACTGGGTACAATTTATGGTTCTGATGTTGAGCTTCAAAGCCTTACTTTATCTGGGGAATTGCCTCTGCTGCTATGAATCTATGAATCTTAGATCAGCAGGAAAGGGTATTCTAAAGTTGCTTTGCTGACAGAAGCTCGGCTACTGAATACATGGGAAAGGACTTCCAGCTGTGTGGCTCCCAGGCTACAGAATGAACATCCCAAGGAGAAGCATTTGGCTTCCACTCTCAGAATTTAGGAAAATGGTAAAAACTAAGCTAAGCTTTCAATTGCTAATTATTATGACTTATTTTAATACTGGTTTTGATTTTAACTCCATTTTATTATATGCTATACTTTTTATTGTTGAAAGCCATCCTGAGTGCTAGTATTAAGGCAGAGTAAAAATTAAATCATGAATAACTTTTAACAATGTAAGAAGAGGTATTATAGTTTTCTTGGCAAAATATGGATATGATTTGCCTTTGCCTTCTTGCAGGATTTTACGACTGCAGTTCCTTCATGGTCTTGCATCCAAGCACTAACCTTGTCTAATGCTTGGTTGCTTGCTTGCTATCAAATAAGGCTGGCTAGGAGCCACCTCCTTTTGGATCCATCCTCTTTGGTTTCCATTGCTACATTTTTGTGGAAGCAGATTCCATAATTTAACTTTGCAATGTATGAAGAAGTACTGTAGCTCTTTTTTTAAAATCCCTTGCTATATTTTCCAACATTCAGATTCATAAAGGATGATCTCAGTATCTAATATTATGACAGAAAGCAAAAACACCTTCCATATTTCACCCACCCTAAATCTCCTTGAGAATCACTTATAAGACTTACATTCTACTGGTCACAGCACTGTAGATTTTGCAGAACAGAATACCTCCAAGTGCTACTGATCAGCCAAGAAGAATGGGGAACAGAAAGTTCAGGACAGGCATGGCTTCCATTTCTTTAGCCTTATGATTAGAGTTTAATGTATTCCCCCCCTCTCTTTTCTGAGCTAAATACAATGATTGAGACACAAATTAGAAACACCATGCTTGTTTATTACAAATACCAATAAGCCCCAAAGGAAATTATCTTAGAAATAGCAGCAGCAAGCTAGCAGTCACCAAGAGGACCAGTGATATTTATAATAAACATAGCACTTCAGCCATCTCTGTACATCCCAACATCTCTCAGACACACCGTTTTTATGCTCAAGTGCAAGTTTGTTCTCTTCCCCCCTCGCCTCCACCTCCACACTCCAGTTTCCTATAGCGCATGTACAGACAAGCCCTGACAAATCTCATTTGAGTTGTCTGAGCAGTATTGGATTTTATTTTTAAAAATTCTTAATCTAATTAAATAGTGTACATGGATCATTGTGGCAGGGTCATTGGTCTTTCGCATTCCAACTTATTCAACCAACTCAGTTCTCTTAAAGTTCACCATCAGTCAGTGGAATGACTGTGTTTAATATTATTATCAAGGACAGGCATAGGAAAATAGTTGTGCCATTGTTCTATCAGGAAGTGATGTGCTGCAGCTTTGAAATATGCCATCCCTACGTGCATCTACTACTGAACAGGCAAAACATTATCTAACTATGGCTTTGTGCATGAGAAGAGTAATATTGGATGACAGTATGGAAGTGCATCTGTGTGTGCACACATGAACTTGTGCATTTACAGGTACAATAATGAAGCACCTCCTTCTCCAACTGGATTCTTTCTTCTGTTGGACGGGTTTGCAGTGCCAGCTGGGAATTTTGTGAATTGCAGTCCCAATACAGCTGGATTGTGCCAAGTTGAAGATAGCTGCACTCAAATATCATCATCATCATCATCATCATCATCATGTATGCAAACCCCAAAAATGATAATTGATTATAGTAATTGATTATAGTTTATTACAATGATAAATGAAGTGATAATCCAGAATGGTGATCATAAATTATTTATTTATTTATTTATTTTATAAATTTATTCACTGCCCATCTCTCCCCAATGGGGGGACTCTGGGCGGCTTACAATAAAACAAGATTAAAATATAAAACCATTACAATCAAAAAATACAATAAAAATATAAATATAATAAAATCTACATGGCGAAGAGATCTTAATCAGACCTTCAGTGTGGTAGGTCCCTCTGGATCATTTCATGGTGCTAGCCATCCCCAGGTGTAATTATTTGCCCTCCCATTCCAAGCCTGCCTACAAAACCAGGTCTTTAATCTTTTGCAGAAGTCCAGGAGTGAGGGGGCCTGTCTCACCTCTGGGAGAAGGATGTTCCAAAGGGTGGGAGCTACAGCAGAGAAGGCATGCTTCCGAGACCCTGCCAGATGGAATTCTTTTATATACGGGGCCCGTAACATGCCCTCCCTGCATGACCGGATGGGGCGGGTCAATGTAATGGGGATGAGAAGGTCCCTCAGATAACCTGGTCCCATGCCATGTAGGGCTTTAAAGGTGATAACCAACACCTTGAATTGGACCTGGAAGCAAACTGGGACCCAGTGGAGCTCACGCAAAAAGGTGTTATGTGTGCAAATCTTGGAGCACCCAAGATTGTCCGCGCCGCTGCATTCTGGACCAGCTGTAGCTTCCGGATATTTTTCAAGGGTAGCCCCATGTAGAGCACATTACAATAATCTATATGGGAGATGACCAGGGCATGAGTGACTGTTCAGCAGGCCTCTCGGTCCAGGAAAGGACGTAACTGGCGCACAACACGAAGTTGCACAAAGGCCCTCCTAGCCACAACTGCCACCTGCTCTTCGAGCAGGAGTTGTGAGTCCAAGAGGACCCACCAGATCTGTCTGGGGCAGTGTGACCCCATCCAGCACTAAAGATGACAAGTTCCTGGGACACGAGGTGCTGTTAATCCACAGCCACTCCATCTTACTAGGGTTCAGTCGAAGCCTGTTGTTCCCCATCCAGGCCACCACAGCCCCCAGACACTCAGAAAGGGTGATCACAGCGTCACTTACTTCACCCGGGATGGAGATGTACAATTGAGTATCATCAGCATATTGATGATACCTCAACCCATGGTGACGAATGATCTCACCCAGCGGTTTCATGTAGATGTTAAAAAGGAGAGGGGAGAGTACTGATCCCTGAGGCACCCCACAAAGAAGAGGCTGGGGGGCTGATCTCTCCTCCCCTATCAACACCGACTGGGACCGGCCCTGGAGGAAGGAGGCGAACCAGCGCAAGACTACGCCGCCCACCCCCAACTCCCTGAGCCAACCCAAAAGGATACCATGGTCAATGGTATCGAAAGCTGCTGAGAGGTCAAGAAGAGCAAGGATGGATGCACTGCCCCCATCCCGCTCCCGCCAGAGATCATCCATAAGTGCAACCAATGCCGTTTCCTTCCCATAACTGGGTCTGAAACCTGACTGAAAGGGGTCTAGATAATCCGTTTCATCCAGGATCCTCCGGAGCTGCAATGCCACCACTTTCTCAACCACTTTCCCCAAAAAGGGGAGGTGGGAGACTGGGTGAAAATTATCTAGTATACTGGGGTCCAGTGATAGTTTCTTGAGGAGGGGGCACACCAGCGCCTCCTTGAAGGCTACCGGAAATACCCCCTCTCTCAAGGATGCATTTATCATTGCCTGGACCCAACCACATGTCCCCTCCCGAGCTGCCTTCACCAGCCAGGAGGGGCACTGATTTAATTGGCAAGTGGTGGTGTTTACAGTCCAGAGGATCCTGTCCACTTCCTCGGGCCCAACAGGATCAAACTGTTCCCAGATAACAGGGTAAGAACATTCCCCAGGTATCTCCCCAGATACTGCCTCATACTCAGAGTTCAACTTGGAGCAAATCTGAGCGATTTTATCCTGCAGATGCCTAGAAAATTCCTCAGCTCGGCCCTGAAGATGGATCTCTAGGTCCCCTTTCCCCAAAAAGGATTGGGTAATCTTGAACAGGGCCGCCGGGTGGCATTCTGCGAATGCAATAAGGTTGTTGTTTTTCAGTTGTTAAGTTGTGTTCGACTCTTCATGACCCCATGGACCATAGCACGCCAGGCCTTCCTGTCCTCCACTGTCTCCCAGAGTTTACTCAAATTCATGTTTATTGCATCAGTGATGCTATCTAACCATCTCATCCTCTGCCATCCCCTTCTCCTTTTGCCTTCAGTCTTTTCTAGCATCAGGGTCTTTTCCAGCGAGTCCTTTCTTCATATTAGGTGGCCAAAGTATTTGAGCTTGAGCTTGAGCTTCAGTATCTGCCTTCCAATGAGCAGTCAGGGTTGATTTCCTGTAGGATTGATTGATTTGACCTCTTTGCAGTCCAAGGGACTCTAAAGATTCTTCTCCAGCAGCACAGTTCGAAAGCATCAATTCTTTGGCGCTCAGCCTTCCTTATGGTCCAACTCTCACAGCCATACATTACTACTGGGAAAACCATAGCTTTGATTATACGGACCTTTGTTGGCAAGGTGATGTCTCTGCTTTTTAATATGCTGTCTAGATTTGCCATAGCTTTTCTCCCAAGGAGCAAGTGTCTTTTAATTCATGGCTGCAGTCACCATCTACGGTGATCTTGGTGCCCAAGAAAATAAAATCTGTCACTGCTTCCATTTCTCCCCCTTCTATTTGCCAGGAAGTGATGGGACCAGATGCCATGATCTTAGTTTTTTTAATGTTGAGTTTCAAGCCAGGTTTTGCACTCTCCTCTTTCACCCTCATCAAGAGGCTGTTTAGTTCCTCTTCACTTTCTGCCATTGATAAGGTAGCCAATCAAGAAGGTATAACAATCCTCTTGACTGAGATTTGATTCTACTGATGTTTACTTACTGAGGAAGGAAATCCCATTGTCTCATTGTGGCATATGTATGCATGGTTGCAGCCTTAATGACATAAGAGTTGGTAGAACTGTGGATGGATGAAAGGAATCCTAAATTAGTTATAATAAAGTTGCTCTGTGAAATAATAATTGAGAAGTCTTTTGTTCTTTTGAGATAGAACCTAGTTAAGAAAAGGTACACAATGTCTTGTATAGAGAGCCTGCATGGTGTAGTGGCTAAGTGGCTGAACTAGGGTGGGGAAAAACATGTTCTAGTCCTCCCTTTGGCACAGAAACCAATTGGGTGGTTTGGACCAGTTACTCTTTCTCGGCCCTAATCAGTGTCAGGATCTGTGACAAGCCAACTAATAAACAAAACCCCTTGATGCATTGTGCATTGATAGTTTTGTTTTATGAACTAAGCCAGTGAAAAAAAAGCAGATCCTGAAACCCAGCAGGATAAGTGCTAAGAAGAAGAACAGCAACTTGATGCTGTCAGACTCTACAATCAAAGGATTGCTGAATCATCTGATCATGTTTGTCTGCCATGATTGAGTCAACAAGTGTCAAGCAGGAAGATGGGAGGCAGGAATTGCAAGGAGTGCGAATTACTACCGTTTGGGCTAGAAAGGGAAAAGTCAAGGTCATACTAGCCGAGACATCTGCGGCTGGTATGGCCAGCCATTAGAAAGAGGGTGAGAAAGATACATGAGGGGGGGGGGGGTGCTGGGTACTGGAATGTTTTAATGAGCTACCTTTGGTGTGCTTTTTCCAATCACAGCTTTCTTCTGTTCTATACACTTGTTTTCAATAAAACTGAATTCTGCATATTCCAGTTGTGCACGAGTCAGGTTATTATTAGGACTAATGGTGTCAGTTCTTACAGATGCATTGGACAAGAAAGGACTGAATAATGGAGGAACTCCTTAGTCCTTTTAGAGATAGATGGATGGGATGGGATGGGATAGCTGATACACACATACATGCATGCACACACGCATACATGCATTCATACACACAGCAAGCTACTTGTACACTTATTAAGAAAGCACCATTTCCCTGCTCTGTTCCATAGTGGTAGTCCCCCTGTATAGCCCATTCTATACTGTTCACCATATATTACAATTAAAGCTGATTTCTTGTCCCTGAATTGTACCCAGTGTCTCCATCCACTCGTGGAATTGCCACTGCCAACAGAATAACTGAATTTCATTCAGTTCATATATCTAAAGATTTATGAATAGGCAAAAAATATTAAGCTGCATGACTATTAATTCTAAAGTAGGTGATTATGTATTACAGTTTTATTCCTCCCTTTTGTCTTAGTTGCATAAATTAAGCAGTTGTTACATGGAGTCTCTCAGGTTGTTGTTGTTGTTTTTTTAACCAAATTGCTCAGTTACTACCAAGTTTTCCTTCCTATATTTAGTCATTTTGGAGGAAATGTCAGCTTTGCAAATTCAGACTGCTGTATTACGAAGCCACTTCATGGCAGAGCTAGATTGCAGGCATTGTACTGGATGTTCATAGAAACGAAGACAGTCAACATCCAAATGCCATTGTTTAAGAATTTCATTTTGTAAAGCACTTTCTGCATTACTACTGACAACGCTACAGTTGTTCAGGCTTATTCTCTAACTTCCACTCAATTGGCAACCTTAAAGCGATGCCCCCTCCTTCATGTCTCTTGGCCCCCAGCCACAAAAGTCGCCAAACGGCTGTCTGGTGAGCTAAAAATAAGGGGGATACTGAGGGTGGGGGGAATACACTGGATAGAGCAGGTGGCTATAGAAAGGCTGCCATGAATAAACACATTTGAAACTCTCTAGTGGCCTCTTCCACAAAGGAACAATCTGGGGGTTTTCAGAATTACTTTCCAACCTCTGCCATCGTAAAGCACAGGAGGGGACATAACGTGGGAGCCATTCATGGCAGAACTGTGATCATTCCAAAAACTTGAGAAACAGAGCTATACTGTAATTAAGAATAGCTGATGCAGCTAAACAGACACAGCTCTAACACACATCCTCATGCAAAAATGGTTGCAGCCATTGTCTTTCTAAGCATCACATCTGTTCTTCAGTACTCCAGTCTATGCCACATTACATGTAGTAATTCCCACTGGTTTTCCTGCTTCTTACATCCTTATATTTGTTTGACATTAAGAATACAGTTAATAGAGAATAAATTCCACTGACATCGGAGTAAGAAGGATGCTATTCCTTTTTGCAGCTTCTTTCATAGGCACTTTCAGCAAGAAAGAAATGTATATGGTCAGCCTGTGGGTCTTTCCCACAACGGAGAGAATGCATTTCAGATAGTATATTTGAGACGTTTCCCTGTGGCTCTCTTCACAGCCACCTATCAAAGAAGGTGTCTCAGGAAGAGAAACAAGAATATTGGAATTGAAAAATTGGCTACACAAAAGGTGCCAAAGAGAGCGGTTTTAATTCTTTGATAAGGGGATGTGTTTCTGAGATGGGGGACTCCTGGCAAGAAATGGGCTCCACCTTACAAAAGCTGGCAAAAATATGATTGGAAGGGACCTTGCAAACTTAATCTGGATGGCTTTAATCTGAGTCCTGTGGGGGACAGAGAAAAGAGTCCAGAAGACCCTCTGATGCTAAGCACTGGGCAGGATACTTAGCATATAGAGGCACCCAATAATGAGCACATACATCCTGGAAACAGTAGGTCAAATGACATTAACCAAGGATTCCATTGACGGTATACAAAAACAGAAGGTAGAGAAAACAAGCAAGAAGAACTACAGTAGAAGTCTTAATGTAGGATGCAAACAAAATTTAGTAGGCAGTACTGAGATCTGGTGAGACAAACTCAAGAGTAGACTACTGGGGGTGAGGGATGGCTGTAAATCATCAAGCCATCCAGAAGATTATCTAAATAATAATCTCCTGGCCTGGGTCACACAAGTTTCAAGGAAGAGATACATAATAATGGGAGATTTCAAACACCTGGAAATCTGCTGGAAAACTGTCATGGCTAACACTACGAGGTCCCCAAAAGGCCTCAGTGGTCTTGCTGTTTCATCTTCCAGAAGGCTGAAAAGGATGAAGATATTGGTGCTTCTATATGTGGTCCAACCAGTATGGAAGAGGTGGCTGGAGAGGTAAAAGCAGTAAGAACGTTGAGAGGAAGCAGCCATGCCATTGTGGGGTTGAAGCTACTACAGAAAGGGGAATTGGAACATAGGCACACATGCACACTAGAGTTCAGGAAAGCCATTTTCAACAAACTTATAGGAGCAGTAGGCAGGATCTCAATGGACAGAAATCTTCAGGTTAAAGGGAGTATAGAAGGGTTGAGAACTTGTCAAAAGTAAGTTCCTGGAAGTAGCATTGCAATGAGAAAAAATTGAAAGACAACTTAGGTAGTGGACACGGTGCTTTCAACTGACCTAAAAATTAAAAGGACAGGTATAAAATAATTATCAACTTAGAAAGGCTAAAGTACAAAAGGAACTTTAACTCACAAGGCATCAGAAAGGGCTCTTTTAACTATGACAGTACGTCATGAGGACTTCAGCAATTTATGGGATTTGATCAAAAACACAACACCCAAGATGTTTTCTTTGAACTGCCATGGCACAGCAAGACAAATTTTGGTTTCAGGCAGTGTTTCATTACAGCACATTAAAGCATGTATGGAATCTTTGCAATACTGCTGTTCATTGACTAAGCCACATGAATGCCAATGCCAATACCAGGCCCATGTTGTTTGCAGATGGTGCCAATTTTCATGCCATCCATTAAATCTGCAGGAGTGCAGCTAAATTCCAGAATTTGGTGCTTAAAAAAATATGGTGCTTAGACACAAAAAGTGGTCAAGACAATTCAGGGCACATTCTGAGCAGATTTTCAAAAAAACAGTTCTCAGTTAGCTGCTGGGACCCATATGCTCAGCAGAAAGCTCATCCCAACAGCAGACCCCACAGAGGCAATACTTCTGAGCAGGAATACAAGCTGAGCTGTCACTTGGCTTTGGTACTTGTTAAATAGCAAGATTCTTAGACTGTCCCAGGTGCAATGCTTGATGCTAACATACCTAAAAGAGCATCTTCTCATGTATCAGACACCTAGACACCTGGAAATTTTGGGAATGATCTGCTTTCTATACTAATGGCTTGCAGATTGCAGGTTGGTGATACTGCAGAGACAGACCTTCTCTGCAGCACCCGTTGTCTTGTGGAAAGCATTTGTCTCTGTGATAAGCCAGGATGCAATGCTGAAGTGCTTTAAGCCTTCCTGAACACCTATCTTTATATGTCGCCCTTTCCCAGCAGTTAGCCTAACTCCCTTATTAGGCATTTTAAGGCATTTGGCATATTAGGGATTTGGATTGGTTATCATCTGTTTTTATCTCCTTTTTCGTGTATATTTTAATTCTTATCATAAAGATCACCTTAGGCTTTAAAATAAGGACCCATATCGAGGTGGTTCTCTGGCAGATCTTTGCACAAAGATGCCTCCCTGAACCTGGGAAAGGAACTGGATGTAGACTGACTGCCAGCTGGAGATGAACAAGGTACACAGCATAGCCCTATTAGTGGTTTGAATTTCAAAAGCAATGTAATAAATAGACTGCTCTTGGGGGATAATATCATTTACGTTAATAGATGAAAACAAATTGCTGAATGTCCCACGTCATTCAGTGGTGAATGTTAAGAAGGGGCTTGGGAAATAGATGCATTTTATGACAGAAATTTGGGAGGAGGTTGCTTTTAGAAGAGAATATCTGTAGCTCAGGGTTGAACTGTGGAGTCCTTGGTGCTCTCTGAGCTTGGTTATTGGGTTTCAGACGTTTCGTTGCCTGATTAGGCAACATCTTCAGTGCTAGAAGGGAGTGGGGTTTGCTCTCTGCTTATATATAGTACCTTGCCCTGACAGTGTTGGTGGGGGTGTTGTAGAAGTAGGACTTTTAAAGATCCTTTTGCATTTAAATACAGTCAAGGATTTCCTCTGAACTCTGTTTTCAGGTAGTATAGGTTTCATTAACCATGGTTTGGTTTGGTTTGGTTTGGTCTGTGCGTTCATCAGTATTCTGCTTTTTTTGTTTTTGCAATAGATAAAGTCCCAATTTCTGGGCCTTAACACTTGAAACTGTAAAGACAGCACGTAATCTTTGCCAGAAATAGCTAAAACTGCAAAATCTACAACAGGACGAGCAACCTTCTGACAGTAAGAGGCCCCAGTGCCTGGGGGGATCTGAGGACTGAATGGGTAAATCAAGGGTGCCAAAAGAGTGAGACTATATCATCCATGTGGGTGAGACCAGGATTTTCCTTTGAGGGGGTTGTTTTTCATGGGAATTGGGGGGTTTCTTTTGATGTTTAAAAGCATGTTAAGCCTATTGTAAGCCTACAGTACAATTTTCATAGGTTTGTCACTTCAAAATGGTGGGAGACTTTGCCACTAACTTTGGCAATCATGGTTGGGACTCCCAGGGCCAGATGCAGATTTCCCTGGTCCCTCATCTCTAATGCAGTCTGCTTCAGATGTGCTGCACTTATGGAATTTCCAGCCAGTAGAAAGCCCCACACCAAATTGGGAAAGGATGCTGTAGGGTTTATTGTCCTTTAAGAAATTAGTCTTGCTCCACTTCCTTTCCTCTGAACCACCCTTTTCTTTATTCTCCAGATTGTCATGCCACCTTTAGGAGGATTTTAAAGTGAGTAGAAAGAGGTCTGTCTCAAATGCCTTTACCAAATATAATTAATTGTTATTACTCTATAAACCATTTCCATAAAATATATAATTATTGATTTCTGTCATTACAAACACTCCTGATTTCTCCACGGAGTGATATCATAAATATTTCCTGTCACTTTAATCATTTCTATCATCTCATGCTTTTTAAAACAAAGGGAGTAAGCTGTTTAATTTTTTCCCTCCAGTTTTGTCTTCCTTCATCTCCTCCAGAAGCCTCCTTCACACACAGGATGAACACTGATATACAGACGTTATCCCCTGCTTACCTCTGGCAAGGCTAACATGTTCCTGTGTTAGCAAAAGTGTTAACTGTAGCACATGGACCCACAGGAACTATTTTTGGTACTTTTGCACACCAATATTTTTCTCAATTATACTTAGTACTTTGCCCAAATTCCATTCAGTTTGAGAGAATATAGCCTTGAGAGTGATAGGCAGATATCCTCTCTTGTCATATCTACCTTCAGATATTATAGTAAAGCATAATTTAACACAGCCCTTAACAACTTTTTCAAGCCAAGTGTATCACCCTTCAGTTTTGTGAGTACCCCCTATAAAAGTTTAAAAAGTCTGGAATCTCATGAGAACACCAAATCTTAGAAGATCTCAAAAATCACATCCATAGAATTTCATGAAATCACATGCAAGTCTACTGAAACTTTTGAATTTTTTAATTCCAGTTCACCATTTTTAAAAATTATTTTTATTGAGTATTTGGGTTTTGTGAGCATTAGAGTAGTACAGGTCCTAAAATGTTTGTGGATGCTATATTGCCAACCCTTCATTTATCATGAGAAGAGCCAGCCCAATAAGACTTGTGTTCTTTCATTCCACCTCCCTTCCATTGTTGGCTTGAAAGTTCTCAGTTAATCACGGTTCATCATGTTGTCCATACAATTATTAATGGTAAGTCTGGATTCATTAAATGAACCACCTTCACAAACAATGGTGTAAAGTTGGTTCATTTTAAACGGATCTAGTTAAAATTAACATGTAGGCAACATGACAAGGTACAGTTAATGAAAACTGGAAATGAAAACTTTTAATGTCCTTCTTTATGTTTATGACTCAGTATTAGCCTTTTTCTTCACACTTTAACTGGTGGGAATCATAAATGCATGAAGACAAAGATGCTTGGACCATTGAACTATGCTGTTGATCCATAATCATGCTAAACTGTTTCCAAAAAAAGGAACAGTTTTCTCGTTAAAAAGGAAATGGATGAACATTTCCATGTAGAAGGCGCCAATTAAAATGACTGCCATCACAGGCCAAAAAAAGGTCTTGGCTTTGCTTTTTTGCTAATTGCACCAATATTCAGTATGGAGTCTGCAGTGCTAAATACTTCTAGCTAATTTCTAACAATTATTTGGAGTCATAATTGCATATGAGTGCAAACTGCTAGCAGAAAATTAATTAATTTTATTAATACAAAGCCTTTTGGAGAGAATAAAAAATTCCAAAGGCATTAAATAAAACCTATTAGCTCTTATTTTGCTCCCTTGGACAAATGGCAAGGCCACTTAATGCTAGAAAGTTCTGCCCTACACTACCTTTAGTGAGTACTTAATCCCATGTCTCTTGCTTCCTGGTAACTATTCATTTCATTCATATAAAGCATTCTCTAAAAGCATCTGTCATGCTTTAATACAGTTGACCTTTGGTATGAGGCAGACTTTCCTAAATAAATAAATGTTATTCAAACTTTTGTTTTTTATTCATTCAGTTGCTTCTGACTCTTCGTGACTTCATGGACCAGCCCACGCCAGAGCTTCCTGTCAGCCGTCAACACTCCCAGCTCCCCCAGGGACAAGTCTGTCACCTCTAGAATATCATCCATCCATCTTGCCCTTGGTCGGCCCCTCTTCCTTTTGCCCTCCACTCTCCCTAGCATCATCGTCTTCTCCAGGGTGTCCTGTCTTCTCATTATGTGGCCAAAGTACTTCAGCTTTGCCTTTAATATCATTCCCTCAAGTGAGCAGTCTGGCTTTATTTCCAGGAGTATGGACTGGTTTGATCTTCTTGCAGTCTAAGGCACTCTCAGAATTTTCCTCCAACACCACAGTTCCAAAGCATCTATCTTCCTTCTCTCAGCCTTCCTTATGGTCCAGCTCTCGCAGCCATATGTTACTACAGGGAATATCATTGCTTTGACTATGCAGACCTTTGTTGTCAGTGTGATATCTCTGTTAACTATTTTATCAAGATTTGTCATTGGTCTCCTCCCAAGAATTAAATGTCTTCTGATTTCCTGGCTGCAGTCAGCATCTGCAGTAATCTTTGCACCTAGAAATACACAGTCTGTCACTGCCTCTATGTTTTCTCCCTCTATTTGCCAGTTATCAATCAAGCTGGTTGCCATAATCTTGGTCTTTTTGAGGTTTAGCTGCAAGCCAGCTTTTGCACTTTCTTCTTTCACCTTCATCATAAGGCTCCTCAGTTCTTCTTTGCATTCAGCCATCAAAGTGGTATCATCTGCATATCTGAGATTGTTAATGTTTCTTCCAGCGAGTTTAACCCCAGCCTTGGATTCTTCAAGCCAAGCACGTTGCATGATGTGTTCTGCGTACCAGTTGAATAGGTAGGGTGAGAGTATACAACCCTGCCGTACTCCTTTCCCAATCTTAAACCAGTCCATTGTTCCATGGTCTGTTCTTACCATTGCTACTTGGTCGTTATACAAATTTCTCAGGAGGCATACAAGATGACTTGGTATCCCCATACTGCTAAAACTTGCCACAATTTGTTATGGTCCACACAGTCAAAGGCTTTAGAATGGTCAATAAAAAAAGAAATAGATGTTTTTCTGAAACTCCCTGGCTTTTTCCATTATCCAGCGGATATTGGCAATTTGGTCCCTAGTTCCTCTGCCTTTTCTAAACCCAGCTGGTACATCTGGCAATTCTCACTCCATGAATTGCTGGAGTCTACCTTGCAGGATCTTGAGCATTACCTTACTGGCATGTGAAACAAGTGCCACTGTTTGATAATTTGAACGTTCTTTTTGGTATGGGGATATAAGTTGATTTTTTTCCAATCAGATGGCCATTCTTGTGTTTTCCAAATTTCCTGGCATATGACATGCATCACTTTGACAGCATCATCTCACAAGATTTTAAACAGTTCAGCTGGGATGCCGTCTCCTGCTGCCTTGTTATTAGCAATGCTTGTTAAGGCCCATTCAACCTCAATCTTCAGGATGTCTGGCTCTAGCTCACTGACCACACCGTCAAAGCTATCCCCGATATTGTTATCCTTCCTACACAGGTCTTCTGTATATTCTTGCCACCTTTTCTTGATCTCTTCTTCTTCTGTTAGGTCCTTGCCATCTTTGTTTTTGATCATACCCATTTTGGCCTGGAATTTACCTCCGATGTTTCTAATTTTCTGGAAGAGGTCTCTTGTCCTTCCTGTTCTGTTCTGTTCTGTTCTGTTCTGTTCTGTTCTGTTCCATTCCACTGTTATTCAAATACTTTCCAGAAAACCATTTAAGTTCATTCATAGTCTGTTGCAGGAAATGTATGCCAAACAAGCCCTATGATTCTTTGAAATCTAACAAATATGACTAAATTTTCATCAGAGTGTTATGTTCTAGGTGGGTCACTGATGTTCCTTAGGTCAATTTGAAAGTCCCCTGATTTGAATTTAACCCAAAATTGGATTCAGAATCCTGGATTTGTGTCTCCCCTTGAAATCTTCAGTAGAAATCAGCTAGCAGCTATGGCAGGATAGGATGCAATTTGCAGGTATAACATCTTACTACCCTGTTGCTGGAAGGGACAGTTTAGACATTTCAGTCCAATCTACTTATCAGTGAAGGGACCATAAATGTTAATTAAAGTATCCTCACAGATGGCTGTCCGGCATTTCTTGAACATATTCAGTGAAAGGGAGCACTATTGAAGTAGGCAGTTTTTCTGAACATTTAACTGCAATATGGTTTCTTTTCACCTAAGTCTATTATTCAGTGTTCTGGAGTTCAGAAGAACAGATGCTAGTTCTTGGTTAGCTTCCAGAGAATGCATTCAGATTCTATCCATTAAGAAGTCCAAATTTCTTCTCCAAATAATTTTCTATGAATTGAAGTGGGGCCTCTTACTAAGAAAAAAAAAATGTTGAAAGAAATGGAATTTGAAGAAGGTACAAATGGCTGCAAACATGGCTGCTGCAAAGCATGGGAACCTTTAAAGATCAGTCCAGAAATTAGCTGTTGCTTGAGAGAGACTCCTTGCTTGCTGAACTCAGGGTTTCTTGTGATGTCTAAACAGGGCTTCTCTCTCTTGCCTTTCCTTCCCCATGTAATTCCTCTTTGCCATGCCTCATCTTAGCCCAGAGGTGTTCTCCCCTTTCTTGTCCCCCACCCTATCTCCATCCCGTTTTTTCCCTCTTTCTTCTTTGTGGTTTCTGTTAAAAGGAGCCCAAAGTGTGTTTCTGTGTGAGACCTCAGTTGGTGTGGAAATGAACGGTTGGGGTATACAAATGGGCAACCTTATTTTACAGGCAACTGCTTTTGGTTTGATAGCTATTTGTTCATTTAATATTTGTCCTGAGCCTGACAAGAGAGGGAAGCTGGGCATTGCAGGGGACCTTTTTTTTTTTTACTGTTGTTGTTTCTGTCTACCTTTCCTAGTTGGGTGGGGGGGAGTAGTTTTAAATTCAGTGTGATCTTCTTTTCCAATAAATGTGGTGATGTTCATCACAGTGAACAAATACTCAGAGAACAGTACAGCAGAATAAACTTCCATTTTAGCTGGCTGTTCCACCTCTCAACCTTCCCCTTCTGTGAGATGTTCTCCTCTCATATTATACCAATGAGAAAGGGAAGAAAATCACTTCAATTTATCCTGGGTCTCCAAAGAGCTACAGTAATTTCAGCAAAGATTTGATGTTGTTTTCTGCAGCGTTATGACTCCCACTGGGTGCAGTGCATTATTTGCTCTGGTAATTCACAGTCCAAATGGCAGTGATTATGTGATTAAACAAGTAAGAAGATCAAGCTTTCAGTTCAGTTCAGTAATCCTTACAGAAGGTTTATTAATTTTTTTCATATAATTTAATTTGCTACAAATCTGCATCCACTTTGCCCAATTCTTGGAATTGTTTGGTTTTATTGGATTATTTTTCAGTTCTACATACATGTTTAGTGGTATTTTCAGTTCTACATGCATGTTTAGTGGTATTTCCAAGGCATATTCCAGCAAAACTATTCACTCCATTTTAAGGAACCATAGAGTCATGGCATTATAGTTAATATTTCAAAAACGTAATAATTGTTTAGAGTTCATAAGCAATAATACATAGCAGGGAAGGTAATTCCGCTTTCCGCCTCTTGCAGTGCAAAATAAAGTGTTAGGTTTAAGGTCAACACTTATGTTACACCTACTGAATAAAGCCTTCATTTAATAAAAATGGGTCCCTTTGTGTATGCTTGGGTACAGTTTCGCCTAATCACATCCTTAAAACAACAGCTTAAAAAAAAAAAGGTTCCCTAGGATCTAGAATGGAATCATTTATCCATCTTTGGAGCTTGCAGAATATTGATTGATTGATTATGTGCCATTAAGTCAGTGTGAACTCTTAGTTACCACATGGGCAGAACTTTTCCAGGATGATCTGTTTCCAACCTGGCTTTTCAGATCATCCAACAGTGCATCCATTGGCACTATAATTGAGTTCATCTACCTTGTTGTTGGCCATTCTCATCTTCTCTATCCTTCCTCCTTTCCCAGCATTATAGATTCCTTCAGAGAGCTAGGTTGTCATATATTGTGTCCAAATATGATAATCTGAGCCTGGTCATTTGTCCCTCAAGTAAGAACTTATTTATTTTGTGTCTTTAAATTAGTGTTGACTCCTGGTGACTGCCTGGATGAGTCCCTGAAGTTTTCTTGGCAGTATTTCAGAAGTGGTTTGCCTTTGCCTCCTTCCTAGGGCTGAGAGAGCGGGACTGGGCCAAGGTCACCCAGCTGGCTTTGTGCCTAAGGCAGGACTAGAACCCGTGGTCTCCCAGTTTCTAGCCTGGTGCCTTAACCACTACACCAAACTGGTTCTCTTGATTTATTTTAGGATCCATTTATTTGTTTTCTTGGCTATCCATGGTATTCTCAGGAATGTTTACCAATATCAAAATTCAAAAACATTGATAATCTTTCTATCTTGTTTCTTTAAAGTCCAACTTTCATTTCCGTAGATTCATAGGGAAAACCATTACAGGAAATACTCATCTTTAAAGAAATAAATGTTTACAGTTTCTCCTGCCACTAAACAAAAGTATCCACAATATTAAACCCACAGATTGCAACACAATCCAGACTGTGCCAAAATCAGAAGTCAGTGAAGGAGAGAGAACAGAAAACTCAGGCAAGTGAGCCAAATTAAACTCTATAGGTTTAGTGTGCAGGAAATACAAACGGTCTTATTATTTTATTGTAGATGGTCAAGCATACACAGAACACCTTACTTGCTCAATGAATAAGTGGCAACTGAGGCCAAAAGATCCTTCACATAGCTCTACCTTTTGCATCAGTTATGACCCATCCTGGAATGGAGGCTTTACTCACAATCACTCGTGCCTTTGTCACCTCTCAACACATTTGCAATGTCCTCTACAGTGAACTGCTCTTGAAGACCATTCAGAAGTTCCTGCTGAGCCATAATGTAGCAGTTCACATAGTTATGAACATCACTCAGTACAGCCATATAACTATTTCAAGAACTGCACTACTTACCTATTGGTATCCAGGTGCACTTCAAGATGTTGGTCATCACCTTCAAAATAGTTCATGGCCTGGATATCATGGCCTGGATATCTGTGGAACAGCCTTCTCCCAGTAACAATGATATTAAATAGGGTGGGATCACTCCAGGTTCCTTCTCTCAGGGACTGCCATCTGCAAAGCCCTCAGTATTGTACCTCTTCAGTAGCACATCTGAAATAGCTTCAGAATGCCCCCTCACACCTGGCTTTTAGAGAGTCCATTAACACATGACTGTTCCATCAGGGGCTGGGCTGAGCCATTAGGACTGCTCCCTCTGGTGAGGAATGGAATTTCAGGCCCACTGGTTGTGGTATTCCTGGGGGCAGGGGTGGTGGTGGTGTTACTTTTTTTTTTAACATGTTGGTTTGTTTTCCATCTGAATTCACAGAGGTATACACTGTACATCTGATGTACAGCGTACAGTTGGATACTGCTCAGAGTAGGCTTCAATGATAAGCCTTGTAAATAATAATAATAATAATAAAACCCTAAATGTGTTGCTCTGTCTAGAGTGATGTAACTGTCGCTCTCTGGCAGTTCCTGTCTGCCACTTACCTCTTCAGCTGCCACCTTTTTACAGGCAAAGACAGTGACAAAGGCAGTCTCTTCTGGTCATCAATGCCCAAACATCATTATTCTTTCCTAGGACAGCTTTGGTAAATAGACCCCTTTCCACTCTGAAACCCTTATTTCTTTCATTTACTAGACTTTCCCCCTCCCTTTCCATGCCAACAATACAAGAAAGAAAGGCAGAGAGTTAATAATAGCACAATGAAACAAAAAAACAGGAGCAATGTAAGAAAAACAAATGGAAGGATAAGAGCGGAGTGACTCTGAGTCCAGTGGGGCCTACTCCCAAGTAAGGGATTGCAAGTTAAGAAAAGTAAACCAAAAGGACTCTAAATCCTTGCCTAGACATATTAAAAGAGAGAGTTAAAATATCACCTGTTTTGAAAACTGTCCAAGTTGATTAATGTCCTTTAGCTTCTTTTCATTCTCTTTGTTTAAGCTCCTTATGTTTCTGTCTGCCTAATTTATATTTACAGCCTAGCATGGCAGCCTGGGAGGAATGCATATTAATTATACAGGAGTGACTAATGCATAGGCAAGAGATGGAGGAATCATATTTTTAAATATTCTTCTGTGATAAAACTTTTCTAGCCCAAAGGCTACCACCGAATCAACCAAAGGACACTCTGGAATGTCCCACCCAGTCATGCCATGTATCCAAGATGACACTCAGAAAATGCATCCCACCAAACCAGTTGGCCTAACCTCCTCTTCCACATCTTACTCTGGTTCATGGGTAGCTCCGGCTGAAACTTCACCTTTCTTAAAGGGAGGGGGAGGTGAAAAAAGGGCCCTGATGTCCAGAATGACTGGCTTTTGAAGTGCTGGAGTCACATACAGTGCTGGCTGATGGGTTGAAGGTGCCACGTATTCACACATGGACAGGTTCTACTTCCAGAGCTGAAAGGTGACCCAGACAAACAGAAATGGACCTGAGGAAGTGGTAAGAGGGAGATAGTTTGCCCCCATTTATGAATATTAATTCAATTTTGATTTGAAAGTACCGGAATCTATACCCTGCTAAAGGAAAACAAACATCACAGCCTATTCATCTGCAAGCTGGAGAAGATTTCACTCCCTTTCACCCTATGTGGATAGTCCTCGCTTAATGACTGCCCTGTTTAGTGACCATTTGAAGTTACAACAGTGCTGAAAAAGTAATTTTACAACTAGTCCTTGCACCTACAACCATCACAGCATCCCTGAAGTCACATGATCGAGATTCAGGAGCTTCACAGCCAGCTTCCAACAAGCAGAGTCAATGGAGAATCTGGCAGTAAAACCGCAAGTTGCAGTCACATGATGTCTCACTTAACTACTGCAGTGGGAGTGAGGTTGTAAGCCTGTCGCGGTCATGTGATGTTTTGCTTAACGACTGCATCACTTAACAATGGAGTTGCCAGTCCCAATTGTGGTCATTAAGCAAGGACTACTGGTATCTACCTTCTCTCCCCTCCTTTTATTAGGAATCTTGAGTGGTGACAATCCCTTCCCTTTCTCCTTCTATCAGTAGAATTGCTACTCGTATCTCACTAGGATCCAGCCCATGCTATCTTCAGCCAGGGAACATGCTGCAGTCTGTCTGATGCATTCCTTCTGCGGTGGTGAAAGCATAAGTACAAACAGTAGATTCACTCGAGGAAGTACTCTGTGCTTTTCTCCACTAGGCAAGTCATAAGGTGTCTCCTAGTGGTTGACCTGCTATAAAACCTCCCCCTCAGGTAAGGGACATAGCAACAAAACAACCCCAGTAAACCACCATCCCCTTTTAACCAATGTAACCTACCAGGCAGACTGCAAGACAAAGAGAACTCTAAATATTTGTCTCCTCCAAATCCAACTGGTTTGCAAAGTACCACAAAGTCAGTGGTAGACTTCAATTGGCTTATAAAAATAAATAAAGCTGTGCCTTTAAGTTAGTTTTTGATTCCTGGCACCTGCCCCCTGCCATTTTCTTGGCAGCATTTTCAGAAGTGGCTTGCCGTTGCCTTCTTCCTAGGGCTGAGAGAAGTGACTGGCCCAAGGTCACCCAGCTGGTTTTGTGCCTAAGGCAGGACTAGAACTCATCCCAGTTTCTAGCCCACTGCTTTGAACCACTACACCAGACTGGCTTACACAAAGAATAAAACAGCATGGATCACAGCATCTATTAACACCAGCAGCCATCAATCAACCATATGCTCAGTTGTCTACTGAAATTTCCAGTGTATATATATTTTGAAAAATGGAGGTGGGAAGAGAAGAAAAAAGAATATAAAAGCTAACGTGATCTAGAGCAGTGTTTTTCAAACTTGGCAGCTTTAAGATTCACCTCCCAGCACGGTGGCTGAGGAATTCTGGGAGCTGAAGTCCACACATCTTAAAGCTGCCAAGTTTGAAAATCACTGACTAGAGAAACGTGCTAGGGTTGCTCTAGCATCAATGCCACATTCAGCCTTGAACTCATGAATACTGTGGGCAGAACCAAAATCTCACTTTCCATTCCAGTTGGGTAATGAATGGCAGTCGAATAATAAGAGGTAGGACATCTTGCATGCTAAGAACATGATGAAAAATGACAAAGAGCAATAGAAGCTGTATTCCAATGTATGCCCCTTAATTTAATCTCCATTTCCAACTAATCAGCAAATCATAGGAAATATATGTACTATAGAACAGGGATACAAGGCAGCGATTTAGAGATTTTATCTGTTTTGTTTTAAACACCCTCCCTGTGATTTACAGGCCAGAACAATGTTACTTGGCTTGTCAGCCGTTCTCTCCAGTGGTTAAAAAATGACAGCATTAATATCCTTCTGTAATTTGACAAGCTTCTGTAAACCTGCTTCCTTTCTCTCCCTTTGTGTTTTCACGACAGGCAATTTTGAAGCCCGGCTTTCCTGCTACTTCCAATAAGTTAACAACTAGAAGTCTCACCTACAAGAGAACAATGAGGAGGGCCCAAGATGTTCCAGTCAAAAGTGCTCCCTTGAATTCTGCCTAGGGAACAAGAAGAAAGAAAGGAGTGTGTGTATGTGGGGTGTATGTGTGTGTGTGTGTGTGATATAATGTATGCCCAGTTCTGTCAGAAGATAGATTGTCATGTTTTGTTTACAAGATAGGCAACCTCAGGCCCCAAGCCCTGAATTTCCATTTTATGACTCCAACACCAGCATGAAAGATGTATAATTCTTAAAACAGGCTTAATATTGTTCAGCATAGACAAAGAAAACTCCTCCTCCCCAATTTTCTTTCTAAAACCCTGGGGGAAAGAGAACATTCTGGCCCCACCCTGTTTGCATCATCATCTCACCCATTGGGCACTCATCATCGCAAAATACACAAAGTGTGGCACCCATCCACAAAAAGATTGCACACCACTGTTTATTGATCTTCAAAATCCCAACAGATTCAGGGAAGGGCTGGGTACCATTTGGTCATCAGTTATACATCAAGCCTTCAAGATTGTGGAAGGGATTTGCAATTCTCTTCTCTAACAATACTCCTGTATTTATAGAAGAAAATACCTTTTTAGTGAACTTAGGTTCAAGTGTAACCTGAATATCCCAGCTCCCAGAATCCAAATCGTTCATCTTTGTAATGGGTCTCTGAAAGATTGACATTTGGCACCAGGGTTGTCCCCAGCTCTGATCCCAAAATTAGTGCCACTGCTATGGTGCAGCATTTATACAGAATTGTGATTGAGGAAACAACTGCTTGCATGTGCTTAATTCATTCATTACATCAAGTGGAGGATTTACAGTATTTATCTATCCATGACTATGCTTCTGTATAATATAGAAAAGTAAGAGAGATTCAATTCACAAATGTTGATGGCTCAAGGCTGTCTTGCATGTAACATCTCTTTAATATAAAGAAAAGGAAAACATTAATATCCCTCCCCCTCTCCCCAGAAGGGAGAAAAACAGAATATTCTGGTTTTACCCACATGTATAACATAGCCTTACCTGCCTCATGCTATTGCTTTGCCCATTGGGGTCCTCCTTACTCCCAAAAATATGAAATATAGCTCCCTCCCATCAAAGGTTTGCCTAATCTGAACTTATCCCCATCAGGTAAGTCCTACAACACAACTACGCTGCTGCAATGCACTCTATATAAGGCTGCCCTTAAAGACTACTCGGAACATTCAGTTGGTTTAAAATATGGCAGCCTGATTCCTGGCAGATGTTATGTACTGAAGGCCCTGCACTGTTTGCCAGTAGAGTTCCAGTCACAATTTAAAGCCTTATATGGCATGGGCCTAGTTTTTTACAGTCAGAATCAGCCCATCTGATACATGTGTCCCCTGAGAAATTCCTGGTTATACCCCTCGCTTGTGGGGGCAGGAGGCATTGCTTTTCTACTGCTGTTCTTGCCTTATGGAATGGTCTTCTCTTAGAACTAAGGCTGGTCCCATATGTCACAATGTTCTAAAAGTTACTTAAGATGGTACTCTTTTGAAGAGCATTTGGTCATTAGCATGTTGTTGCCATCTTTTAATTTCCGGTTTTTTCAGGACTTTCAGTTTTTGTTGTTATTTTTACCATGATGATTTAGCTGGGATGGATGGATTCATATTCCAAAATTCACTTCCTGTCTGCTTCCAAGTGACAATCAGAGTTAACAGAAATAGATGACCTACTCTTCTCTGCCTTTGATTCTTACTTGGTATAAGGGAGGACTGGGCAATTATTATTATGGAGTCCTTGGTGCTCTCTGAGCCTTGTTGTTTTCTTGCAGACGTTTCATTGCCAGACTAGGCAACATCTTCAGTGTGAACAGGGAAATAATTATTTATTATATTATAATTATTATTATTATTTAAAGAAGCAAAGGAACCAGTACTATTTCCAACTTACATTAAGACTAGAACTTTGGTCAGTCAAGAACCAGAACATTTTATATGAAAATAAGTAATCCACTGTCTGCTGAAAATAGGGCTCAGAAAAGTTGAAAGAGCCCTGTCTTATAGGAAACAGCTTTTTAATTGCATTAGATTGAAATTCTGAAAGAAATCTCCCCTAGACTTAAATTGTTTCCTCTTTGTGAGAAAAATGGAAAATGGAAGCCAGGCCCTCTGGTCCATGTGGGAATATTTCCATACACCTTTGCCAATGTTCTGCAAAGTCCAGAGATTGCTTTTCAAATTTCATTGAAATTTATGTTGTGGGGGAATGAATGGAAACAGTGAATCCCCTTAGTAGCAGTGAATAGTTTTACTAACAAAGGCTCAACTTGGCAAGTTCATTGGTAAATTCTTTGCTTCACTTAATCTGAAGCCAATTCCAGATGGAAATCAATATTTTATTTGTTTGTTTGTATGATTTATGTAGCTGCCCGTTTCACACAAGTGACTCTTGTGCAAGGATTAAACACACCCACACCCACAAACACACCCAAAAAGCTTATGACACATAACCCCAGATGTTCAATGGATGAACAATAACCCCACTCATGGCAAAAAATAATCAGCTGCAACTGCAGGCCCGTGCCCACATTATGGTTTCCAAATACATAAGATTTCATTCCAGGTGATCGACCACACCTGAATATAAATGGAAATGTCTAGGGTGACTTCCCACTTGTGGGAATCACTCCTTGGCAGGGTGCAGCCTTGGCCAATCAGTTCCCTTCCAGTTGTGTTGGATCTGCAATTCCAGTATTTCCATCTAACATGGGCAATTCCATGGTGGCTAGGGTTTCTAGCCTGAAGCAACTGGAACTTGCAATAGAACTGCGCATGTAGTTTTTCTTGAACTATTTGAGATGTTTGACATGCTAGATTTCTATGAGCATGGAAGGAGTTATTTTGTTTCCCAACCTCTGATAACAAAAGGGCTGTCCTGCAGGTCTTAACACCCAGGCAAATTCATGGCCCTTATGCTGTGTGCCCAGCAAGTAGACTACACCAGTACTGATTTCTGTTATTTAAATTCTGTAGTTAATTTATTGTGTCTACCGATACCTCTTCTGAGCCCAGGTTTTAGACCTGCTTAACAAACAATGCACACAAGCAGCAGCATTAGAATAAAAGAAAGGATGAGAACCTGAGATGTTCATGAGGGTTTCTCACTGGAATTCACAAAAGAACAGGAAGCGATGGTAAAGAAGTTAGAAGGATTTACTCAAATAAAAACCAACCTTTCCTTGACTTACATATCCAGAGAGCAACTGTGGATAGCTGCTTATTTGTCAGAACTGCTAGCAGTTCCATGCCATGAGTTCCTGAACATCATGTTGCATTTGCCCAGATCAAAGGTGCAAAAGCTGAGGTCTTTGGGACTTATGCCACCTCTGAAACTCTCAGAAACCCTTCGAAACTTACTATGGCAAGGGGACAATGATCAAACATTCATCTTCCTTTCATTAAATTAAATCAATTGTAAGGTTTGTCCTGGCCCTGCCTTATTTTTTGATGTTTGGCCTCAGCACTCTACTCATAGTGTGGCCATTGGTCAAAAACATTTAGGCACCCCAGTCCTACTCAATTAAGTATTCTGAAAAGTCACCCTGTGCACTCAGGTAGGCTACTGGATGCTCCTGGATAAGAAGGAGTGAATCCTTCTTTGATCAACAAGGTCTGCCTGGGACAGAATCAGAGTTAGATTTAATGTTGTTACTTGCAGCCCATTTCTCTAGCCCGTGAAGATTATTTTGAATTCTGGTTCTGCCTTCTAGCTATTTGCTTTCCTATACCATTTTGCATCCTCTGCAAATCTGATAAGCATCCCCTCCATCTAATGATCTGCAATAAGTCATTAGTAAAAAAAAATACTGAAAAGTCAAGGGTCTAGAATGGAACCTTCTGACGGCCCACTCAATACCTTTTGCAAGTTTGCTTCTATAGTACATACTTTGGATGCAACTCATTTCATTTCAGATTCCTAGTTTCCAGCTTCCAGTTGGTCTCAGATTGCTATTCATGGCCTCTTCTTCTTTCCTCTCTTGGATAATAAAGCACCTAGATGGCAGACACAGGTTTAAATCAAGGCAATCCAAGCCAGCAATTTAAATTAACTCTCCCTATGATATGACTTCATACATATCCTGAACAGTGGCACAGAAATGATCGTAAAACCACATTAATTTACAGTGAGAAAGACAGTCCTGTGCATTGTCTCAGAAGGCAGCAGTATCAGAGCCTCCAAGATTCCCAGTGCCCTGTCCAGCGGACATTAGCCAGACAGAACTGAGGCAAGAAGATGAGTGAGAAAGGCAATCCTGTGCATTGTCTCAGAAGGCACAAAAGTCCTTTGAGAAAACCCTTATATTATTTTTGGGAGATAACACTGTGCCTTTATAAAAATCCTCCATACTTGGGAAATGCTAGATGTGTCCATGATTTAGAAGGCATTTGGGATCTACTGACCACAAATATAGATATAATCTGGAATTGTTTTTTAGGACAAAATCATTCCACACAGGGAAATTGAGAAACTATGAGTTTTTGGCAGGCAAAATTGGGTTCTCCTCTAAGTTCCAAAAGCAGCAGTTGCTATTCTGCTCATTACTGAATTGATAGGAAAGCATACTCATACTCATGATTCACATGTTATACAACTAGTCATGGAAGGCTTTTAATGAAACTTGAGAATTCCCTATTTCTTTATAGAAGATCAGGCCTGTAGGCCATGGCAACACCTGTGCTTTGTATGCAGAACCCGAGTTTTCCAGGTTGGTTGAGAAGCTCTAAAGAGCTGCTGCCAGTACATGCAAATAATACCAAACCTATGTCCCTAGCATGGTATCTCCTTTGAACATTAGGGTGTTACAATGAAACTTCTCATATGTGTTTAAAACATCTTTTTCTATTTCAGATTGAAACCCTAATTTGACTTGCCTTGAAACTGATACTTCTGGAGCATTTTATTTATTTGCTTGTTTGCAATTATTGATATGCCACATATTCAGTTGATTCTTACTTCACTCTCCTTAGATTATACTGAATAAACGTTCTAATCTTAAAGAGAATGCACCAAATAGAGACACTGGTTCATATCGGGCTTGGTTGTCCCATAAACCAAGAGTTTTGAGTTAAAGTAAACAACTCATTTCTGAACCTCCATTTCCAGATGGCCAATCATGAGATTGGGTAGGAAAGAGAATAAACAGATGGACTTGAACCAAAATCCATTTGTATGTTCTTTTCATGGTAGGCTGAACTTTCTTTTTCATGCTATAGTCAGCTACCTAGTTTCTCCTCCCACATACCTATGAAAAAGATGTATAGAACACATATAGTCAGTTTCTGTTTTCTAGTATTCAGTTGTAAGTCAGTGCCCTGAAAATTCTGCATGATTATCCTGTTTTAAAATGTGCAGGAAAATATTCATTCAATTTCATAAATACATTTTCCATAATATCTCTTTTCCTAATATATGCATTTTATATGGAATGAAAAAACAATGGGAGTTGATCTTAGCATTTACATTAATCTGCTCTTATATTTTAAAAAAGCTATAAAATTATCAAAGATTATTTCAGTTTCTGAAATTGTTGAAGATCGTTAACTAGTATAAGTTATACATATTATGCAGGAGTCTCCAGACAGGTTGCAAAAAGTCAGAATTTGCAGCCACAACTGAAAAGTTCTGAAACTGGAGTAAACAGATCATATAGCTGAAACAGATTTTAAATGGTGAAGAAAAATGTGTGAGAGACCTTGAGTGCAGCCAAGGCAAGGATTGAGGTTCTTCTGCTAAAAGAAACAGGTGATAAAACCAAGAGTTTGGAAAACCACCCATTCTGTTAATCCACATCTATCAGCCAAGACTGGCATGTCGAACTCTATATTTGACAGAAAGCATAGTGTATGATATGCAGAACTTGGACACAAATTGGATTAAAAACTAAAAATTAATGGAATTTGTTGTACATCATACCTGGGCATATCAAGTAGGATTGACTACTCTAACCAATTAATTTTTTTACCTATCACTTCTAGGTTATTCACATGATTTCGTAGATCTTCCCCATAATTACTTTTTTCTACTTAACAATATTTATTTCTGTTGGCATATCTGCATACAAATTCTCCAAATGTCTGTGATACGGAATAGAATGACAATATTTAAATGTACTGCTATTTCTGAAATTCTGGTGTTCCACTAAAATAATATCTCCCAGAGAAGGGACAGAGAGAAACTCCCTGCTGATTTGAGAGTCTCATGAGTTTGGGAACTGGCTTATTCCAAGGGACCCACTGGACCTTTCCTGATCTTTATTTTAAAAAATGGTACCTTAGGATTGCCATAAGGGGAGGGGGGAAAGAATGGGAGAGATTCCCTTTGATACCTTTTCCTCCTTGGAAAATTCAGTGTAATGAAAGGACACCTCATGGTTGTGAACAGAAAACACAGCACGAGCCACGATGGATATGCGAAGTTCTTTATTAGGCCTTTACCTCAGACTGTCAAACCACAACTGGCTCCACTTCCTCCCGCCTCCCTCCTTTGTCTTCCCGCCTTTTCTTTGTCCCGCCCCTTCCTCTGCATTGACAGCTTGCGTGATGGTGGCCTCTCAGTCTCTCAGTTGTGAATGGGGTTGCTGCCATCTGCTCTCTTCTTATCCCTTGCCCCTTCATTGCTTGTAGTCTCTCCTCTATCCTTCCTTCCCTTTGATGTGTAAGGTTAGAGCACCCAGGTGCAATTAACCATTGCCCCTGGGTTCTCCATCCTTACAGTAGCATATTTTCCTGTCCTGCTTCTTTGATTTAGTCATTTATTTGTATCTTTGTCCAGGTTGCTTCTGTTGCTGCCTTGTGCCTTCTCCTCTCAATTTTGTCTTCCTGCATCATCTGACTCATCTGTTGTCCAGCACTCTTGCTTTCCAATATCCCCAAACTCTCTCTCTCACTTCCAGATCTCCATGCAGATGATGACCCTCATGAACTGCACCACCTTCTCTCTCCATCCTAAGGGTGGGGTGACTCTTCTCAATCTCCCCCCTCTTTTGCTCTTCTCTTTTTAGTTTTGTTTCTCCTCAGGAAATCCCTCCACAATCCTGGAGAAGGATTTCTTCCTGCCAAGCTCCCTGCACAACCTCCCCTAAAAAGAGGAAGGCGGGGAGGGAAGGCAACAGTAGAAAAAAAAATAATTTATACAGCCAACTATTTAATCATTTCAAACAGGCAATCAGTGTGAGCCTTTTAAGTGATTTGAGAATGATTTGGTAAAAATTACATGCAAAAAACATGGCATCCCTCTCCTTCCACAAATAAAGCAAAGAAACCAATTAAATATTGAAGCAAAAAACAGATGCTGGATATTAACAGTATCTAACAAGAAGCTATACCTTGTTCTGTACTAGGTCTCTCTTTCCTAAAATTTTCTAGGGGAAGCTCACAGAGAGGAAGTTATCTAGTCTCATTAAGCCCACTAAGTATTCAGTGTTTAATAATCATATTATATTGGACATGGCAAAATCTCTCCAAAGGGCATGATCCAAAGCAGAGTATATTTAAGTCCCCCAATTCAGTGTGAACATGTACTGAATTCTCTTCAGACTGAGACTTTAAGTGCTTTGCTTGCTCAGATTCTAATAAACACCACCCCGAAAGGTTTTTGTCATCAAAATGTTATATATAATAGGGAGGCATTTGTGTTTTACGTTTAGAATACAATATAATTTGTCAGTATGTTTCTTTGTATGTAGACAGGTAAATATTCCTTTATTCTAAAAAAGAGGAATTGACAATGGACTACCCACATTACATTATAAACAGCCATTTGTTTACTGATTTTTCTCAGAGGGTAATAAAAATGGCACACTCATTTGCTAAAAATAAACTGGCACGAATTTATTTTAGGCAATGCACCACAGCAAATGGCTTACTGAATGTCTGCTATTGTACCTCCTTCATCCTTTCCTGCCACTGCAATATGAATTCATAATTACAAATACTCCTTCCTAACAATATTTAGTTCAAGAAAATCAGCTTTATATAAAATAAATCCTAAGCCCCAAATGATAGTTCATCAACACACTAAGAATTCTCTTATGAGCAGGTTTTCTTCCCCTCAAAATTAAACCAGGTATATATGTTCTTTGTTGGCAGAGTGCTAGAAAGCATTTGGCCCAGGTGAGATCAGAAAAGTCACACACCAGGCATTTCTATAAAAATAATTTTATTTACAGAAAACAAACATATTTAAAGGCTGTTTGCTGAGAGGAGAGATTTCTCTCAGCTGCATATTCTCTGCAAGCCTACACAGAAGGGAAACTGAAACTAAAACAAATTCAGGCAAGTTCCTCCCTTAGGCAATGCAACCATTAACATGTGAAAAGGGGACAATTAAATTCAACCTCTTCACCTGGCCAAAAATGATTAGTTACCATAGTAACCTTAATCTGTAGTAGAAAACAATATATTACATTCTTCTCTCCTAAATTGTATCAGAGATTTTTCAACCTTCAATGGATGTTTTTCACCCTTGGAGTCGATTATTATTATTTTTCTTATATAATAGTCAAGACAACAGGGACCTGTACTTTATTAGAGCCCATGTTACATCTGCCAGAATTGCCTCAGGTCAGTGCATTGGTGTCTAAGCCAAAACTTATTCTTTTCATTTTGGTTTTATGCCACTGACTGGCAATGTGCTTGCACAATGCAGTTTAAGTCTGTTCCTTTGATCACTATGTTGGTATATGCTCATTGAATTTATATGCTTCCATTCTCTTCACCTATGTTGATCTCCTCCAGGTTTAAAAAATATTTCCTTTTTAAATAACGTATTAGTAGTGATGACATGATAATATCAAATTTTAGCTTTCCTGTCCCTGGTTCCCTCCTGATGCAACTCTCCAAATTCTTAGCCAATACAGCATGCTGACTGAGAATTTTGGGAGCTCTAGTTTCAATGCATCTGGAAGGAATCAAGTTGGAGAGGAAAGATTAAGCTGTAGATATTGGCCCTTGGAAATTAAAATTTTGAACATATAACAGACTCACAGTGCAGCATGTTGGTATTTATTGGAATAAGATAGCCCTTGATCAGCTTTATACCCTTTAGCACAGTGATCTCAACCAAGAAGCATTGTATCCTGTGTCCAACAAATGTCTTCATAAGGACTTTGAGCATCACTTGCACACCTTTGGAAGAATGCAAGCTCTGCATGCAGAAGATCACATTCAGTTACCTTCGTCAAGGGATCTGAGACAGCCAATCCTTTAGCTTACTGGTGGAATGCTTTTTTGGCACAGTAAATGATCTTCTTCAGTTTTATTTTAAAATAATAAATGCAAAAAGGAAGCAGGAAAGGTCAATTATTAAGGGCACAAAGCAACAATTTTGTTTGTTCACTTTGCCCCCAAAATTATAGCACTGTTATCTGGCAGCTTACTACTCAATTTCAACAAAACAGTTTTGGAGGGCTCCAAGGCTACTTGATTGCCCACCTCTGAAATAGACTTCCATGTGCTAGTTTGTACAGAATCTTCTGCTAATTCAGCTGTACACATGGAGGCCTCTCTCTGTAGATTTTATGCCTGCAGATGAGGTCTCTTGGGAGAAAGAATAAATGGCACATATCATCTTGAAATTGGGCATATATGACACAATGCCACCTCCAGCTTTTGTGATGCTTTCATTAGAGCTTTTAATGATTGAAGCTGGTTTGGGGTAAACAGTCTGAAATTCTAACTAGTAATATTGGTAAAAGAAACTATTCTGTATTTTCCCTATAATTGAATGAAATAAGGCTGGAAACAGAGATAGTTAAATGTATCTGTAGAATTTATTTGACTGTGAAAAAAGAATTTAGCATGTTGGGATCTTTGATTTCTAAATATCTATTTTCTTAAGATACAGTGACTGCTAAATGTTTCACCTTTAGACAAGATCAGTAATTTTAAAAAAATCTTAAGAGGATAAAAGAAGGAACATTGAACTCCCTGGTTTACTGATAGTTTTAATACTTTATTTATTTATTTATCAAATCGATCACCATCCATCTCCCCTGCAAGGAGGGACTCTGGGCGGTTCACAATAAAAACTTATGAACTTCCCTTTGGTTTTGCAGGAATTTTGTTCCTTCTCTAAAGTACTCAAATAAATGGCCATGAATAGATAACAGATAATATGGACAAGTCCAGCAATCTTCTGACTCAATCAGGAATCTTTTAAAAAATTATGCTAGTTTCACAAAACCATCCAGTCCCCTTTCCATTAACTGTGGGACCACGAGTGCCTATTCATCCTACTTGCATGATCTCTGCAGACCCATCATAATATCAGATCCCACATGAAAGAGATCACCCTAAACAGTAGTGTACAATATTTTTAAGCCCCAAAGCCTCACTTGCCTTTTGAATGGCAGGCTGGGGGATACATTCCAAAAAGTAAAGGTAATGTCTCATTCAAATTGATTCATAATTCCTGGTAAGTTCATGGAAATGTCCAAGTTGGCTAAATTAGCCATCAACGGCTAGGTGGGGCCAAGATTAGAAAGTGGACAGGACCAGGGTAAAAAGCAAATTGAAATGAATTTGCATTAATAAAATACAACTGATGAGATTTCTTCCACATCTGTTAAAGCATTTCTCCTTTGATCAGTTTAAAAACTACAACACAGCAGCAACTTGGTGAGGCTTTGGGGAGCTGCATGAACACTTGGGTTTCAGGTTGAAAGTACCTCATTTTATTTATTTGTTTGTTTGCTTAAATTTACTCATCTGTGGTCAAGGGGGCTAATGCCTTATTTTTCTTTCTCACCTTCCACTTGCATATGGAGCTAAACCCCACAAGAACTCTGCAGAGAGAAGAGAAGGATTGTTTCGCTGGCCTGTTCATCTATCTAACCTGCCTTGAAACAGCAGTTTTCAACAATTGCCTTGGTATGCAAACATCCACATTTTCTATCAATGTCATTTCTTAAGTCTCCTTAAAAGGCAGTTTATTCTGTCCTGGGCACCAAGCCAAGCCATCAGAAGGCATTGTTCGAAATAAGCCTTTGCCAGTATCAAATTATATCACCAAAGCAATGCTCACGGACTGTGGTCATTAAAATTCAAAGCTAATTACTCTTGGAAGAGTTCCATGGTATTCATTCCACACATCAGCCCAACAACTTTTCAGAACAAGCAAAGCAGATTGATTTTCTCCATTGAAATGAATGTGGAAGATATTCTAGGCAAAGATTTCTGGATTAGAATATTGATGTATTATTTACTGAATCTGCTAACAATATCACAAGTTCTTATTGTAGTTAACTTGATATATGGCATTGCAATAAAATAAGCCTTGTCTAGAATTTTAATCCACTTGTTATTGTGCTATTTTTACAATAAATAGAAAAGACAAAATGTATATTCAGGAACATAAAAGTTGTCAAGCACCGCTTTCCTTTGAAAATTGAAACTATAAAGATAAGAAATCAGAATCAGAAAACATAAATGCATTAAATTTATAGAAAGAAAAACATCAAAATGACTCCCCAGTAAAAGCAAATGTACAATATAGCATTGATAAAATAGGCCGATTTATTATAAAATAGTACAGATACAAAACCCAAAGCAAGAGCTAAAATCACATTGCAGAGACTAAAATAGTTCATCATTATTTAAGAGTCTGGGAGCATATACCCCTTCCTGGCCCCACCAAGGAATCAAAGATTTCTGAAAGTTTGCTGAACGAGAAATAACTTGATTAAATAATTTAGATAACACCAAAGGAAGGCTTGGAGCATACACAGGAACACAAACGTGTTTGATCCTGGCATAAGTTACAAGGTTCAAAGGTGATGTTGATTTATGTATTTATGGCTTGCTTAAATCATTATTCACTCTGCTTCTTTGTAGAAGATGTAGATAGGGAACCTGCCTATATAGAGAAACACTGGTGGCAACAACTTGGGCTGTGAAAAATGTGCTCAGAAATCCATTTTTCATATTACGATTTAGCTCATTTGTCATTTTAGCTTATTCTTTTGGATTTAGAACAATGCATGCTGTAGCAAAGAAGATCTACAGTTCCTGACTTCCAGTGGGGAACATGGTTGAGTGAACAGCTGTGTCTGTGAGCTCCATGGACAGAACTAACAACATGGTGCCTTTTTGGGGCTCTGGCAAGTTTTAGCTGAAGCCCAGAGCTTTTTCATGAATAAAGAAAAAGCTCGGAATCACCCCATCTGCTCTCCAAAATGCCTTCTTGTAGCTAGAGAATCGCAAATAGCATTTGTGATGATCCGGTAAGAGACGACGGGAGGTGGGGATGTCACCATTTCCAACCCCTGCTGTAGCCTTAAAGGGACATTAGGTCAAGCCACACCATTTCTAAATCATCCAATTTATATATTTTAAAAAAATTTCATACCCCAAGAGAGGCTTTCTGCAGTAAGAAGAAGCAGACTCTCTTGGTGCTTATTGTTATTTCTGCATTAAACTTTTAAAATCTTTTAAAGTTTTGGCTTGTTTTCCCATTCAAAGACTAAGGAGAACTGAGAGTAAATAATTGCCTCCCTGTTTTTATTTTTGTACTGAATTTGAAGGATTCAATATGTTCCTATACGTTGAATTTGCTGTTTTGAATCTCTTGCCCTCTGTTCACTTTCCCTGAGACCTGCTTGTTAGCACACTTTCTCCTGTTTCAATTTCACTCAGAAGTTTTTCATTACCTCATTAACTCCTATCTCCATGAGTCAAGTATCCAGGGGGCACCATAATCTACTGCCTGAAACATGTAGGATTTCAAGGAGGCTCTTTTAGAGTTCCATTGTGAGCTTAAGCAGACCTTCAAAGAGACTTGTTCAGATTGCTGTCAGGCTATTCTGCAGAATATTCGGGACATTGGGGAAGATATTCTTTCTAAAGTGTGTCATCTGGCTGAAGATGTTATGGAAGAAGATGAAGATTTTGACAAGGATGGAGATCTTTCTACTGACAGCGAGACTGAAGTAATGCTAGAGAAAGACTACATTTTGGTTCTGAAGGGGTTAAAGCAACAGTCTGAGCTGTAGATTACAAGGGGAGCTGTTTTTCTGAGGGAATGTTATAGGAGAGAAGAGAATCTGCTTTGTGGGAGTTTGTTTGCTGAGAAGTCTGAGTTTTTAAGGGGGGCAGTTGGGCTGTTTGATTTTTGCAAGAAAAATGCCTTGGGTGTAATAGGGAGATATGTAAATGTCTTAGTATATTATGAAGTGGGGTAAAAATTTAAGAATGTGTAATTGGATTGATAATGAGGCTATTATGATTTCATTTCTCTTTAATGATTTGGATTAAGATTTACTGGACTTTTTTAAAGGTATGCTTGATTTGTAAGATTTATAAGGTATCTATAAGGTATAATAATAATTGCTTGGTTTTTAGGTTTAATAGGATTAAGATTGCTGTAGTATTATTACTTATAAAAGTAGACAATTTATATGTTTTTATAATTTGATTTTTTATTATAGTGGACAGAAATATATAGAATAGTGGTAGGGAGGAAATAACTAAATAAATGTTGTTTTATGGGGGTGGGAAGTTGATTTAGAAATATATATATATATATATATATATACATACATACATACATACACACACACACACACACACACATATACATACATATACACACACACTATATATATATATATATATATATCTTTTTTTAATATAAGGGGAAGGAGCAATTGCATTAGTGATTTGTATATGTGTTAATGAAGGATTGATAGAAATAATGTCATCTTGGTTTGATATAGAGTAAGGGATTGATTATGGAAACTGCTGTATATTCTTGTTGTTGAAAGTCAGAAGTCACTTCTTTACATTATCTTCAAAGTTCTTTTTTCTTGTGTTTTACATTTTTTTAGTTTTTCTTTTCTTTTTGTAGTTTTTTTTTCTTTTTTGTAGTTTTTATCTTTGTTTCAAATGTAATAAAATTCATTAAAAAAAAAGATTTACAGTTCCCCATCAATTCAGGGAAACCACAGACAATAAACAAATATGAACTTAAGACCATGACCAGGAATGTCCTTTGAACCTTTCCAATAATGTGGGGGCAGTATAGTATAATCAGGTTTAGTATACTATGGATGAACATACAAGATGCATTTTTATTTTTGATTTATTGGGAAAAGTGTTTTTTTTAATTCCAAAATGATCAATGTGATCCTAAACACATGGATTCAGAATTAGACCCCACTGGGTTTAATGAGGCTAACGCTCAAGTGGGGTGGCAGCAGATAAAAACATCCAGTGTTAGCATTTATACTGAAATTTTACAGAATGAATAAACTGAAAGAAAAACAAGAATTGTCATTTCTGATGGTCGTCGTAAGATGAGCTGCTAACCCTTCTGGATTTTTTGATAGTTTTTGATTCCATCAACCATGGTATCTTTCTGTAGCTTTCTGGACCATCTGGTGGGATTGGACCTTGGAACATTATTTCACAGTGGTTTCAGTCCTTCCAGTTGGGCCTTATCCAGAAGATAGTGCTGAAAGATTACTGTTTGAGATGGTTTGTAATTGATTCTGGCTGCTTTAAATTAGATTATAACTATTTATGTGTTATTCTTTCAGTATTAACTACTTTGAATATCTTCTGACCAGAAAGGTGGGAAATAATAATAATAATTATTATTATTATTATTATTATTATTATTATTATTATAAACATCTGCCTATCCCAGGTCCTTGGGCAAGACTTGATAGGTGGACAAAAATGCCAAATCCAGTCTAAACATCTGGCTGACTGTGAAATCAACCATCATCATCATCATCATCATCATCATCGACAAAATTGAATGGTGGAAACTCCATCAAAGCCATCAATACCTGGGCCATACCTGTTATACGATACACTGCTGGAATTATTAACTGGACACAAGCTGAACTGGCGATAGTCAAGAACAAGCACTGATGCAAGTTAAAAATCAGTACTTACTGAATGTACAGGAAATGAAACATGAATATCAAAATAATGTAATAAAAACACAAACAGAATGCTGTCGTGCTCCCACATGGGGGAGATGGGCAGTGATAAAACTATGATAAGTAAATAAAAATAAATAAATAATTACATGGTCAATTTCTACAAAAGATGGAGGGGAAAGAGGATAAAGATAAAACCTGACTCAATCTTGACTATCGAGAACTGTATGGAAACAGCAATTGGGATAAAATGCAGCAGCTAGGCTACAAACTAATGCAAGATACAGAACTTAGAGGATGCCTGTACTAAGAGATCTGCACTGGTTGCCATTTGATTACCGGGAACAATTTAAGGTGTCACTATTAAGCTTTAAACCCAGGGGTGGGGAGTGAATTTTCACTTTAATGTGGCAGGAGGGCGCAATAGTTTCAGTGACCTTCAGAGTGACACTGGCAGAAATGGAAGCTCCTGGTAGGATCATTCTTCCTGGTAAAACTGAAAGGGGATAGGGAAGCTAAAAGTAACATGCAAGGGGCATGAAAGCAGGTGGACCTCTCAGGCATGAGGTAAGCCACTGCCTAGGAGAAGGTACTCTATACTCAAAAATCAAAGCTGGAAAAGGCAATGCCACTTTTGCACTGTTCCCAACAGAGCTGTACTTTTTAGTCATATCTGAGTGCCAGACAATGACACTTCTACTGGAAAAGAGCATCAGATTTCCACAAGTAGATCTGGAGGTTTGGTCACTGATGCTGCCAGTCTTGAAGTTCTTTATCTTACAAAAATACATATAATCAAGTCAGAACATGAAGCGTAAAAAACATGAACAAGGAAAACTTGATGGTGACCAAGCAGAAATAAAGTATTTTTTACTACTAACCTTCACAGTGACTGGAATCCTATCCCAAACTATGATTTGAGTGGTGTGCATGGAAAACATAGCAGATTCCCTAATGAATGTTCTGAGTATGTCACACCGAAGAACTTTCTCTTTGGCAAAATTTATCTTTCTGCTTCCCTGCAAACATCTTTCTCATTCATTCATTCATTCATTCATTCATTCATTCATTCATTCATTCAGTGCATATAGCCACCCATCTCAAACCAGTGACTCTGGCTGGCTAACAATCATAAAAAACAATCTTGTTACAGAGTTGGCTATATCTAGGGAGTCTGCAGGGGTGGTCACCCAAAATGGCAAGTGCAACCAGGCAATCAAATCCCCACCCCCTTTTTAACAGGTGTTGCACGCATTGCATTCATCTCAAAAAGGCGGAGGCTTTTGTCATCTGGACATGCCCTTCCTTTTGAATTTGTTGACTATTCCTGTAGACACCCTGGTTATATCTTTGCCAGTTGAGGGATACTGACTGTATTACTCATCTTTTACTGCACTGCACTTCTCTTGGTACATAGACTGGCACATAGATTTATCCCTATTATCAAACTATTTTGGCTGGTCTGAAGGCAACAACTGATATCTCAGTGTAAAATGCCAACAAATAGAGGCGTGTAACCTGGAAAGAAAAACGCAAGATCTTTTTATGAAGATCAGAGACATCCTAGGAAATTGTACACATATGGTAATACTCAAGAGTAATTACAGAAGTGATCTGATAGAGGCAAATTAAGTTAAAGAAAGAAACTCTTTACAAATGGTATTAAAGACTGAAAAAACTACAGAGAGAGAACCTATTCAGGAATTCACCCACTTAGAAAGCGAGAAAGGATAGACCAGCTGTCAAATAGGAAAGCACCAGCTGCAGACAAAATTCTCATTCAACTGTTTAAAACTGCAAGAGAAAAGGCAGTTAAAGCACTGAAAGTTCAATTTCAACAAATATGAAACAAAGCTCTGTGGCCTGGAAATTAGAAAAGATCAGTGTTTGTACCTATATTAAGCAAGGGAGGTGCACGAGAAAATGCAAATCCCATTGCACTAATTTCTCACACAACAGTTTTCTTAAGAACTTACAAAGAAAAAAAAAAGAAAAAACACACATGGAATAAGAGATGCCAAATAAACAGGTAGGATTCAGAAAAGAGAGAGAGGGTGCAAGATCAGATAATGAAAAGAACAAAAGAACGTAAGTTTGTCTTTACTTTGCCAACTATAGTAATACCTTTGATTACAGCAGTCATGCTGGAAAGTGCAACAAATTAAGGCTAAAAGAAGTTCCAGAACACCTGATTACGATGATGATGAATCTATATAATGAACCAGAAGTTACTGTAAGAACTGAATTTGGAGAAACAGAGTGGATCAGCATATGGACAGGAAAGAGGCAAGCGTACCTATTGTCTGTATATCTGTTTAACTTACCCACTGAATATATTATAAGAATGGCAGGATTAGAATAGATGATAGCTGGAATTGAAACACTAATTATTGGAGTACTGCAGCCAATATCCATTGGTTAGCTTAAAGCAAAGACTTAAAGAGCTTATAATATAAGTAAAAATGGAAAGTGAAAAATCTGGCCTAATGTCAACCTATGTTCCTTAGTGAACTTACAACTGATGGCAAAGAAGTAAAGGTAGAGGTCATTTTGCTTTCTTTGGCTGTAGAATGAGAAGAAGAAATTAATCCTAGGAACAATATAACTTCATAATAGTTAAGGAAATTTCAATGACAACAAAGATCAAAACAGTTAACACAGTCTTTCTAGCACAGTTGGGAAAGCTGGACACTGAGAAAGAACAAGAGAATGATATATCTGGAGATGATTACTAAGAATACCTTGGACGGGAAGAACCAATAAATCAGTCTTGTACCAAATCAAGGCTGACTTCTCTCTTAAGGTGATGATCCTAGGTTTGTTCTGATGGAACCATACTCTCCCAAAGAGCAGTTCCATGTTTTAGGGGTTCTCCTGGGCTCATGGCTCTTACTTGACCAGTACAGATTTCTCTCATTTTATGCAGTTTTGCTTATTTGAATTTGCTGTTATGAATTGATCATTCTGTCTGAGAATTCATCTCATAAAGAATAAAATCACTATTATAAAATTTGCTCCAGCATAGTTAACTTGTACCAAAATTCTGGAAACATGACATTACTTTTTCTTGCCAAAACCACTTGAGCATTTTCTCATCAACCCCCCTTTCTGCCCTCACAAGTTTACCATCATGCCGTGCACTTGTTCTAGTTGTGCATCCTGTCTCCCTCTTACTTCCATACCTGCTGTGGTTCCTACTGCTCCTACAGGATCAAAACAGCCATCAACATTTTGTCCAGCCCCCTTACCCAAAATGAAATGGAAAAGAACGTAACATTAAAAACAATATGCCAAAGCTATTGAAGGATCCTCTGCCTTAGCCTAGGACAACCTTTTAACTTGGGTGAAATCTACTGTGCTCAGCATAACAAAGAATGCTAATAAAATGCATAGTGCTGTGATGTATTCTACCTCTTTGTCTGCCATGATAACTGCACACATTAGAAATCCAGCTGTAGAAAAAATGGAGAAAAAATACATAGAACACAAGACAAGGAAGAAAACATGTTTGAGCAACACCGTGCTTGAGGATAAGGCTCTAAAAATTTATGAGAACATTTGTCAATGCATTGGGGTTACAATATTTAACATCCTACCCTGCAGTCCTCTTTATTCCATTGGTTCAATGTCTTGCTTTATGAAAATTCTCTTTATGTGAGGTTTAGAGGGAGTGTAACCCTAGCATAAAGCAAGGGAAGCCAGAACTTAGAGCTTTTCCCAGTTTGGGCTACTGGACCTGGAAGACCTGGTGACAAGTGAATCATATCTTTATTATGTGTTTAGATTACTGTAAAACAGTATGCATGGGGATGATTTTGAAAATGATATGAGCAAGTTTAGTAGCATAATAACTATGCTACAGTCACTGCCTTAGTTGTCAATAGATTTTTGAGTCCAATTCAAGTGCTGCTTTTTAACCTACAAAGCTCATATTTATCTTTGAGATTCTCTCTCTGAACTAGTATCTACCTGACATATGTGATCATCCCAAGAGAGGTTGCGTAGGATCTTCCCCCACCTTAAATAATCAAGGCTGTGAGGCCCCAAAGGTAGATATTCTCAGTCACAGCCCTGTCATCATGTCTGCCCTGCTGGCTTTCTAGAAAGCCATACAGACATTTTTGCAGGCATTAGAGTGCTATCGATAGTGTTAAGTAACCATCTTGGTTTGGATGTTTTTAGTTTTGGTTATCATTTTTAAACAAGGAAATCATGGATATTAGTGGGATTTTTATGTATTTACTGCTCTAAACTGCCTTTCTGAGTGGTGGCCTAAAAACTATTGTAACAAATAATCAGCAAGCCAAAAGTGACAATTTTGGGGCATATGATCTGAGGAGATGGTATACTGGAAAACCTCTTGTGTTTGGCAAGGTGGAGGATAGTAGAAGGTGAGGAAGGCAAAGGGTTAGGTTTGTAGAAGAGACCAGAGAGGCTGCAGTAATGTCCTTGGAAGAGCTATGGGTTATTGTTGGAGACAGGTTGAGTTGGCAAGCTTTTGTCCGTGCTGTCACTCAGAAGCCCGACTCAATTCCACTTAGCTAACTATGAACCTTTAAGGCCTTCAATGAGTTGGGGCCTGACTATGTAAGAGACAACCTCTTCTGTTATGAACTTGTCTAGATGTTAAGATATGGAGAGGACCTTGCAGAAATGGCCTTTCTATCAGGGCTTCTCCTGCATTGCTCCAAGGTGAAGGAATTGACTCCTCTGGGGAGTTGCATTTGACCCCCCCCACCCCACCCCACCCCACCCCACCCCCTCAGTATTTTGAAAACCTAGATACACATCCTGTTGCCATGCTATGCATGACTTTTAATGCATGCTCTTTCACTTCTTTCATTCTGTATTTTAATTATGTTAGCCACCTTGAGGACTTGATTGGTGGGATATAAATAGGAATAAATTAAAAAATTCAGGGAACTCCTTTTTTATTTTTATTTGATTTGTTTAAAATGAAACCCTTAAAACCAGTTTGGCTGCAACTGGTCAGTAATTTCCTTTCAGCTCTGGTTTCTTTCACCCAAGTACCCTTGTGTTCATATGTGAGCTCTGTTCAGTTAAATAAAAATACATTAAATCTGCACAAAATGTGTGAATGGTGAATAGTGTCTCCACACAGGGATACAGTTGCATGTACAACCCACATGCATATGAGCTTTACTATATACATAAATATGGGCACTGTTTAGGACAGAGGGCCTTTGCTATATGAATTGCTCTTAACTCTGGAAAACACAAAGCATCTAATATCAAGAGCATAAATATACAGAATTAGAAGAGATTCAGTCCAACCAAAAGCTACAGAGTAGAAAGTAGCAATAGCACTGTGGATGCATAGCTGTCCTGCCTCTCTCACACATTTTAGTGGGTGAGGGCATCTGTGAATCTGCCCTATTTATTCTTTACGGAAAAGGTCATTAATAATTTGCATACATTAATTTAAATGAATGCAAATTGTAAATTGCCTACTTGGGAATCTTGGAGCAAAGAACAATTAACTAGCCAAGTTGTGAGGAGGAGGGGTACACATATGAAAACAAACCGTTGGCCCAGCATCAACCGAGTTTGACTAATCTGATGCAAAGTAAGAAGAGAAACTGCCCATTCTCATTTCTTTATATGTATGTTCTGGAATAATTTTGCCAGATGTATACTTGTAAACAAATCTTTCTGTTTTTCTTTGGGAGGGAATAACCATTAAACTCCAAAGCAAGGCTATAATGAATACTAACAGATACAATGTTGCACTCAAAAAAATTCTATTGCTACTTTTTTTTTTAAATGAGAAAACACACACTATTGGTTTTCATTAAGAAAAGCCCCTTGGGGACATTAGTGTGTTTTGACTAATTTTTCATTTATCAAACTTATGGTTCATTTATTCTTTAATGGTAAGTAGGAGTTTATGCCAAGCTTGTAATTTCTAGTGTCTAACATAAAAATAATATGATAGATCACCTTGCTTGCAAGACTCACATTTTTCCCAGACATATTGTAAATGATCCTGCTTGACTCCAGTGAATCAAGATGAGAAATTAGGTCTTTTACTCTTCAATCTCAAATATACAGGGTATACTTGGATGTACTATCACATGTAGCATGTAAGTTTAAGAGAGTAAAACTACTCTCTCATATTCAGAACTACTGATTCTTTAAATTTTGATCAATTCTAGAAAATATCCTCTAATTAAAAATATGTATCAGTCTATTCTGTCAAGACATCTTTTCTTGGGAATTGGAGAACAGGGGATTGGAAAACAGGTGGTTACTCCAGTTAGCTACATGATACTCCATGATATTAAAAAAATGGAGGATGCATTTTCTATTTATTCATATTTGAGGAACAGCTGAGAAATGCAGCAGGAGAAGCAGTGATATGGTGATGTCATCAGAAGGATGGCAGACTGGTTTTTAGGAAGGGGAGGGGAATATTTTTGATGGAATGAAGTTTGATGGGATTTTTTTTTCTTTTTTACTGTAAGGTCTTAGTTATTTTCTGCTGAGAAAAAAGGGAATAAGTGGTGTCTCCATTTCTCAGCAGTTTGCCACCAAACTTCATTGGTGCAACAAGGAGCTTTGAGAGTCTCAGGAAAACTGGGCAACAAATACATCACAAGCTCCGAAGTCTGGTGGCCTTATTGTGCAAAATATCCCTGTCATTTCTGGACAGAGAGATATTAGAAGCAACAGAAAATCTGTAGAAGCTTATTCTGCCTGAAGCAAAAATGGGATGTGTGGACAAAACGCAAGCCTTTTATTTGCAGCGGTTGCTAAGAAAAGGTAACTCACATCTTACTTCAGTTTGGGGAAAAATGCATGCCAGTTTTGAATGAAGAAAGAGTTAAAAGGTAGCAATTGCCCATTAAGGTTATTTCTTAACCCAAGCAGCATTACCCAATGCATCAGTGTGGAAGGAAGGGAAGAGAAGGATGTTTACCTGGCAGTTGCGTCCCCTGAACTTTGATTGCCTTCGTCTCAACAGCAGACAAAAATCTACTCCACCGAGTTTGTGAGATCTCTCTCTCTCTCTCCCCCTGTCCCTACATTCCCCAGAGGTCTCTGCACTTTTTATCAGACCAAGTGTCAGCTAAATAAGGGAGACTGCACACTTCGGTTTACAATAAAATGAAATGCTACTTTGAGCAAAAATACCAGAAGCTGCCATGAAAGGCTACATGGTGAGCTAAGTGGGTTTCTGAAAGGCCAGGATGAAACATGGGAGGTAGGGGAAAAGGACACTTAAAAACCTGCAACTGTCACTGGAAAAATCAATGTGCATCAATCTAAAGCTCTTGCCTGTCAGCCAATGATACATCTGTCTTTTATGGAACCAGGAAAGAGACATGGCATCAAGGAGGATATGGACACTTACAGGGGGTTATCACTGCCCCTTTCAAGTTTATATTAGCTGAGCCTCTGTGGAAGCATAGAATTGCCTTCCAATTTAGAGAAAGACACCCTCATGGTAGCAGCAAGAGTTAGTGCTTAAAGCTGTAGCTGTTCATATAGAAAAGTAACATACACCAGCCAAATTGTCATTGGGAACCAGAAGTAGAAATGAGATTAAGGGAATGTAGGGAATGCCTAAGGATCAAAGCTGTGTGCAAAATGCCACATCAAAGAGAATCCTGAAAGATGTTGCCTCATTTATGTTATTTGCAAGCTTCCATTTCTCCCCCAATACTGACTAGGTCCATATGAACAATGGAAAACTAGCCCTTTTGGGGGGGGGAGGGGTGAAAGCCCAAGCCATGATATTGAAGAAAAGAAGAAAATTCTGGTGATACTAATCGAAGAGAATATTTGTAGCTCAGGGTTGAACTGTGGAGTCCTTGGTGCTCTCTGAGCCTTGTTGTTTTCTTGCAGACGTTTCATTGCCAGACTAGGCAACATCTTCAGTGTGAACGGGGAGTGGGCCTTGCTCTCAGTTTATATGCAGTGGCTTGCCCTGCTTGTGTTGGTGGGGGTGTTGTTCTCTCCTTGGGAGTTCCTTGATTGGGCTGTTGTTTGCTGATTGGTTGATTGCCTGAGTTAATAGTTCCTTGATTAGGGTGTATTGTGCTGTTTGATGGTTCATCTGGTGTTAATCCTGGTGTTGATTTTTGCATATCTGGGTGTTGCTTGCTGGCAAGGAGGTGTTGTGATCTTTTGGCTTTTCTATTGTCTCTTTTGAATGGCATGTAAATGTTGTTTACCTCTATGTGTCTGTTGTTGGCTGCTCTGTCTAAGCGTTTTTGGATTTGGCTTGGTTTAGGATGCTCACAGTTTCCCAGTTGAAACTATAGTTGAGTCTGTCCATGTGTTGTGAGATTAAGGAGTTCTCATCATGTCTTCTGACTGCTAGTTGGTGTTTGTGGATGGTGATACTATATACAGTGATACAACCCTCTTCCATTGTCCTTTCTGTATAGAGGCATAACTTTATTTTGAACATTCACTAGTCATCCTTTAAGTAATACCCCTGAGGGAATTTTTTCTTTCCCCTCAACAGCCTTGTCATATTTGGGACCTTCCAAGTATTTTTGGAATCCAAGTCCTACTTTCGCGCTGTTGGGATTTCTGGAACTTGAATTCTTCAGGCCCTTGGAGAGTGTTGGTTGGGGAAGACTGTTTTGTTTTTGTTTTAGATTTTTGTATGCTGCCTGTTTCATTTTTATAAATAACTCAAGGTGGGGAACATACCTAATACTCCTTCTTCCTCCTATTTTCCCCACAACAACAATCCTGTGAGGTGAGTTGGGCTGAGAGGGAGGGACTGGCCCAAAGCTGGCACATCTACACCTCTTTATTTCTTTAACTCTAGACCTCAAGACTCACTGGTTGCCTGAATCCATCAGACTTACCAGCAGAAACCTAACATAGCTGCCATGAGAACAGCATTTTTTTCTTTGCCTGCTCCTTTTCTGAAGAGGAAGACTCCGTTGCTAGTTACCCGAATATTACTGATGCTTTAATGCACTTCTAAGATCTTACAAAGAAGAATGAAACCATCGATGGAGACAGAACTCCCAAGTGAATAAGCGGCTTTTAGAAAGGCTGAGGGATACGAGAGAGGAGAAGAGAGAGTGGGGAGGGCAAGAGGATTCAGGAGAGAGGTTTACCTTTTGCTTCCTTGCCTACAGCAAGGCCTTTGACTGTGAAAATCATGGCAGAATATGGAAGGTATTAAGGCTAATTGTTTGCCAGAAAAGTCATTATTCCACTTAGAAATCTTTACAAGGAACAAGGAACTGCTTTAAGTACTGAATTCGGAGAAACAGAATGGCTCAGAAAAAGCAACAAAGACAAAGATGTGCATTGTCTCCAGTCCGTTTAAGGTAAAAAGCTACTGTATATAGTGAATACAGTATGTTATAAGAATGGCAGCTTTCGAAGAGATGTTAGCTCAAATTAAAACTGGAAACTGAAACACTAACACTTTCTGAAATGAGAATAGCACCAGTTGGTTAGCTCAAAGTAAAGATTTAGAAGAATGCATTATCAAAAAAAATGTGGAGAATGTATTAATATTAAATATTAAAATGACAAAGGTAGTATCAGCCAGGATGCGTGGTGAACTTGTAACTGATGGTAAAGAAGTGAAAGTGATAAAGACAGATGGCATGATGGAGAAATAAAGAGATTAATCTTAGAGAAGAAGGCAGTGACAAACTTAGGCAAGATCATGAAGAGTGGGACAACAACAATCAGAATAGTTAAAAGCCATGGTCTTTCCAGCATGGCTATGAAAGCTGGACTAGAGAAAGAAGATGCTCAGAGTACTATGGACTACACAATAAATTAAGCAAACAGCCCTGGGTCCAAATCAAAGCCAACTGCTCCCTTGAGTCAGTGATGAGCAAGCAGAATCTGACATACTTTAGACATGATATACTAGCAGATAATGGACTAGAAAAAATGATTATGCCTAACTTGGTTGAGGAAAGAGGAAGAGAGAGACAACAACTGAGATAGATGGGTGGCATCAAAGAAATTACAGGATTGTCCTTGGAAGACCTACAGATTGTGGATGGAGACAAATCAAAATGTGAAGGAGCTGAGCCTGATTGGATGGCCCCTAACTACGTATTTCAAATGGTGTTCTTTACAGGACTGTTTTTATTCTATTTTTCTCACCTTTTTTCATTAAATGCAAGGCAGCCAATTTTGAATTCTCAGTCTCTTTTCCAGGCACTGGTCTAATTTTAAACTTCAGTATCTTCAGGACTTTTCTGACCTTTATTATTTACCCCAATATGCAAACTGATTAATATAGAAATGTTTTAAACAAATAGAGTTACAATTGTTATATATCTTAAATCATGCTCTGAGACTGACTGTATTAATTGTATTTTCAGACTGTTTATGCTGGGAGTAGCATTTTTTTTTGTCCTCTTACTTTTGAGTAGGATGTTTACGGCTTTTCTCCTCTGTTTCCCTTCTTGAACCATCTACTTCTTTTAGGAACAAAATGTAATCTCCATAGGTATAGACATGCATTGTAGTATTCAGATAAAGAGAAGTTTGACTAATCCATTAAAGTCATACTGGAAAATTCATTATTTCAGAGCAAGTCAACTCCCAATATGGCTAAAGGAGCAATTGGAACATTTAGTAGAAATGGAAATTAGGCCATGTGTTTTCCTTCAGTAGACTAGAAGAGAATTGAGCTCTGTGTTATTTTTTTCCAAATTTCATTATGGATCTTGGCATTTAGCCAGATTGGACTACCTCCAGTGCAGCTAGAGGTGATTTACATCACTTCTGGAGCTCCAGACTGGGCACCAAATGTGATCAAGTAATCTCAGCACATTTTTTTCTTTATTGGTATTTTTCTGGTAGTAATTCATTTGTCAATTTTTTGGTAGTAATTCTTCTGCACACTTCATAATATTCAAAATTGACCCTTATGAGGTTTGTTTTCACAACTACGGTCTGTAAGGGAGTATACTATGCCTTAAGCTGCAGTAATACCATTTTACAAGTCAAACAAGTTCATACCTTATTAACTCATATCTAAATTAAATTCCTTCCAGGGAGTGCTGGATGCTGAGCTTAAAAACAATATGTGCTGCATGGTCATCTGATCTCCCTCAGCAGAGACCTTCCTATAGCCCAACATTCACAGCAGAGGCATCTACAAGCAAGGGGATAACATTAAACCGCCCCACCAGGTCAGGCAGAGAGGGCATGCTACGGACCCCATCAACAAAGGAATTTCAACTAGCGGGGTCCAGGAGGTGGGCCTTCTCTGCAGCGGTGCCCACCCTTTGGAATATCATGCCCCCGGAGTTGAGATGGGTTTCCTTGCTCCCAGACTTCCGGAAGAAATTGAAGACCTGGTTCTGCCACCTTGCTTGGGATGGGGAGGGTAACAGCTCCACCTGGGGGTGGTTGGTGCCATAGCATCCCTATTGATCAGGATTCCATCTCCCCTTGGATTTAATATTTATTATCTTATTTATGTTTTTAAAATTGTGACTGAGGCTTAGATGTTTTTATTATCTTTTTTATTGTAAACCACCCAGAGTCCCCGATTTGGGGAGAGGGGCGGTAATATAAATCGAATGAATGAATGAATGAATGAATGAATGAATGAATGAATGAAGAAAGCAGCATTGCACTATTGCAGTAGAAGGTCTGACCCTTTTGTACGTGCATCATGACACTGTGCATGCATAAAAGAGGTGGACTGGCATCACAACTGTGCAACACTGCTTTCCTCATTTTACCAAAAGCCTTTCATCCACGGATGCCACTGGTTTGCCGTATTAAATGTTCCTTCCCTACACTTATTGCCATTACTCTGTTGTTGGCTGAGCTTTTCACCTTGTTCTATACCTATAAAGGAATTTAGAGGTAACCTTGGTAAGAAAGAATCTTTAAGGATAAGCGATTGCATAGCCAAGCGGTTGAAGCAAAATGAGAGAAACACAAAATAACACCACCTAAATTTTATTAGCATAAAAGGAGACAGTGAAAATCTTGGACAGACTTTCAAGATTCTGTTACTATACTCTGCTACAGTAAAGTTGTATTCCTAGAATCCCTGTATGTTCTGTCTCTTGGCTGGTCTACCTCAATACCTAACTGTTCAGTTTTTGCTATTTTCTTCCAGTGATTTATGGTTCTGCATGCTCTGTGTGATCATTAGCACTGCCCAGTTCTACATATTTTTCATTTTCCCAAATACACTGAGTACATGTAATGAGTTTAAATTTTAAACTTAATTTAAACTTTCAGTTTAAAGTTATACTTTCAGTTTAAATAATGAAAGTAAGACTGTTCAACAAATGGAATTATCTCCTTGATCTTTTCAAATGGAAAGAATTACATGGAAATTACAGGTAGACATGTCCCTTTACTTAATTTTGATTTATTTAATTTTTCTTAAGACCAGAATACACCTTTCTTTACTTGTAATTATTTTCGCTTGTATTCTTCCAGTCTAGCAAACTCCAATGGATGGAATGTGGAAGGACTATTTCTCTTGATAGTTCCTTCTTTCTATAGTCCTCAAGAGAGTTCAACAGAAGAAACTCCAGAAAAAATGACAAATATGCAAAGCTTACCTCTTCCCCTCTTCTATTTCCAGCAGCTTGTGTTAAAAAAGAGCCACATAGGAATGTACAAAGACGATCCCAAGTGAATAAAACTTTTCTAGAGTGCAAGGTAGAAATGAAAAGTTCTGATGTTATTATTCCATGATAGTGGAAACAGCTTGGTGACCAAGCAAATAGATTCCAGTTAGTGCAGAATGTGCACATATAAGGATCCTTCTAATCAGATGTGTCCACGTGGTACCAAATAATAGGCATATATATCTATTCCAGGGACTGAGAGTACAAGGACAGATCCCAAGAGATACCCTTAATCACCTTGAAGAAAATAAAATGAAGTAATTGCCAAAATCTTTTCATATCATGAAATATTGGAAGATACTGTATAAGCTTTCTTACTTGAATTGTTATAAAACACCAAAACCTTGTGAGATCATATATAACAACACCAAGATCCTATGAGATTTGGTGTTCTGGTATGATATTTTGTAAAATTTAGCACAATATCACTGAAACCACGTGGTATGTTGTGATATTGAAATATTCTGACAATTATTTTTTTATGACCAGTAGTTCCTTACAGCAAACACTTTAGTCAGGCATCTAAATACATTTTTTAATACAAAAAAACTTGACAGAATCATCAAATGCTGCAAAATTTCAGGTGGGAACACCAAAATATCATGAGATTTAGCCATTTTGTATTATTGTGGCCATTTTTATTTTAAAATTTAAAGAAATAATAATCATTTGGGTGTCCTGCAGACACCTTCTGGAAAAATCATTTGTGCTCTGGTGCTCAGAAATACTGCACTGCTAACTGCTGGATTATACTGTGGCTCTCAAAAATGTTTTATGATGATGATTTAAAAAAAAAAAGTTGGGAAGGTGCTGGCCTAGATCATTGTATAAGATTGAATGAAGTTGCCCAGGGGAGCAGAAAATGTTGCCATACCCTAAGCTATTCTGAGTATTTAACACTTTTTTTAATGGAAAAAAAAAAGACAGATAGTGAGAACACTTGGGAAGAATACAAATAGAAAATGTCCCTGAAGAAGGACAGGTGATTGTTTAACAGACTGGAAGGTCATGACAGAGAGGTCAGACTAAATGCGATCCCTGGGGAAGGTAATGGCAACCCACCCCAGTATTCTTGCCGTGAAAACTAAATGGATCAGTACAACCAGAGATATGTTGGTAAACCATCGGAAGATGAGACCCCCAGGTTGGAAAATGGTCAAAATGCTACTGGGGAGGAACAGAGGATGAGTTCAACTAGCCCCAGACGTGATGACGCAGCTAGCTCAAAGCCGAAAGGACGGCTAGCGGACGACGGTGCTGGTGGTGAACAGCGAATCCGATGTTCTAAGGATCAACACACCATTGGAACCTGGAATGTAAGATCTATGAGCCAGGGCAAATTGGATGTGGTTATTGGTGAGATGTCAAGATTAAAGATAGACATTCTGGGCGTCAGTGAACTGAAATGAACTGGAATGGGCCACTTCACATCAAATGACCACCAGATCTACTACTGTGGACAAGAGGACCACAGAAGAAATGGAGTAGCCTTCATAATTAATAGTCAAGTGGCTAAAGGAGTGCTTGGATACAATCCAAAAAACGATAGAATGTTGTCAATTCGAATTCAGGGCAAGCCATCGAACATCACAGTGATCCAAATATACGCCCCAACCACAGATGCTGAAGAAGCTGAAGTAGAGCAGTTCTATGAGGATCTGCAGCACCTACTGGACAACACGCCTAAAAAAGATGTTATTTTCATCACGGGAGACTGGAATGCTAAGGTGGGCAGTCAAATGACACCTAGAATTACAGGTAAGCATGGCCTGGGACAACAAAACAAAGCAGGACATTGGCTGATAGAATTTTGCCAAGACAACTCACTCTGCATAACAAACACTCTCTTCCAACAACCTAAGAGACGGCTTTATACATGGACTTCACCAGATGGATAACACCGAAATCAGATTGACTACATCCTTTGCAGCCAAAGGTGGCAGACATCTATACAGTATAACAAGACCTGGAGCTGACTGTAGTTCAGATCATGAACTTCTTGCACAATTTAGGATCAGACTAAAGAGGTTAGGGAAGACCCACAGATCAGCTAGTTATGAGCTCACTAATATTCCTAAGGAATATGCAGTGGAGGTGAAGAATAGATTTAAGGGACTGGACTTAGTAGATAGGGTCCCAGAAGAACTCTGGACAGAAGTTCACAACATTGTTCAGGAGGTGGCAACAAAATACATCCCAAAGAAAGAGAAAACCAAGAAGGCAAAATGGCTGTCTGCTGAGACACTAGAAGTAGCCCAAGAAAGAAGGAAAGCAAAAGGCAACAGTGATAGGGGGAGATATGCCCATTTAAATGTAAAATTCCAGAGGTTAGCCAGAAGAGATAAGGGATTATTTTTAAACAAGCAATGCGTGGAAGTGGAAGAAGACAATAGAATAGGAAGGACAAGCGACCCATTCCAGAAAATTAGAAACATTGGAGGTAAATTCCAGGCCAAAATGGGTATGATCAAAAACAAAGTTGGCAATGACCTAACAGAAGAAGAAGAGATCAAGAAAAGGTGGCAACAATATATGGAAGACCTGTATAGGAAGGATAACAATATCCGGGATAGCTTTGACGGTGTGGTCAGTGAGCTAGAGCCAGACATCCTGAAGAGTGAGGTTGAATGGGCCTTAAGAAGCATTGCTAATAACAAGGCAGTAGGAGACGATGGCATCCCAGCTGAACTGTTCAAATTCTTGCAAGATGATGCTGTCAAGGTAATGCATGCTATATGCCAGCAAATTTGGAAACCACAAGAATTGCCATCAGATTGGAAAAAATCAACTTATATCCCCATACCAAAAAAGGGAAACACTAAAGAATGTTCAAACTATCGAACAGTGGCACTCATTTCACATGCCAGTAAGGTAATGCTCAAGATCCTGCAAGGTAGACTTCAGCAATTCATGGAGCGAGAATTGCCAGATGTACAAGCTGGGTTTAGAAAAGGCAGAGGAACTAGGGACCAAATTGCCAATATCTGCTGGATAATGGAAAAAGCCAGGGAGTTTCAGAAAAACATCTCTTTCTGTTTTATTGACTATTCTAAAGCCTTTGACTGTGTGGACCATAACAAACTGTGGCAAATTCTTAGTGGTATGGGGATACCAAGTCATCTTGTATGCCTCCTGAAGAATCTGTATAACAACCAAGTAGCAACAGTAAGAACAGACCACGGAACAACGGACTGGTTTAAGATTGGGAAAGGAGTACGGCAGGGCTGTATACTCTCACCCTACCTATTCAACTTGTACGCAGAACACATCATGTGACATGCTGGGCTTGAGGAATCCAAGGCTGGAGTTAAAATCGCTGGAAGAAACATTAACAATCTCAGATATGCAGATGATACCACTTTGATGGCTGAAAGCGAAGACGAACTGAGGAGCCTTATGATGAAGGTGAAAGAAGAAAGTGCAAAAGCTGGCTTGCAGCTAAACCTCAAAAAAACAAAATTATGGCCACCAGCTTGATTGATAACTGGCAAATAGAGGGAGAAAATGTAGAAGCAGTGAAAGACTTTGTATTTCTAGGTGCAAAGATTACTGCAGATGCTGACTGCAGTCAGAAAATCAGAAGACGTTTAATCCTTGGAAGAAGTGCAATGAGAAATCTTGATAAAATAGTTAAGAGCAGAGACATCACACTGACAACAAAGGTCCGCATAGTTAAAGCAATGGTGTTCCCCGTAGTAATATATGGCTGTGAGAGCTGGACCATAAGGAAGGCTGAGAGAAGGAAGATCGATGCTTTTGAACTGTGGTGTTGAAGGAAAATTCTGAGAGTGCCTTGGACTGCAAGAAGATCAAACCAGTCCATCCTCCAGGAAATAAAGCCAGACTGCTCACTTGAGGGAATGATATTAAAGGCAAAACTGAAATACTTTGGCTACATAATGAGAAGAAGTTGATGCTAGGGAGAGTGGAAGGCAAAAGGAAGAGGGGCCGACCAAGGGCAAGATGGATGGATGATATTCTAGAGGTGATGGACTCATCCCTGGGGGAGCTGGGGGTGTTGACGACCGACAGGAAGCTCTGGCGTGGGCTGGTCCATGGAGACACGAAGAGTCGGAACCGACTGAATGAATAAACGACAACAAAAACTCAGACAATAAAAAGAACAATTTTCATGAAAAAGAAAAATTAGTTATGCTCTATGGTTCCTGGTGTAGTTACCAAGCGACCCCTCAGGCATTTGCTTCTAGTATTTACATTTTTTAGTAAAGTATCAAGTGAAAAACCAATTGTTCCTAATGACATTCACTCTGTGAGTCTCCCATTCTCATATATGAGAAAGGGTTTATTATCCATTTGGAGTAATTAAACTGCTGACGTTATATGGATCCATAAAAGCAACTTCATTAAGGCTAACAAAGTGGCTTTTCTTAAAACTACAGCTGGAAAATATTTATTTAAAAAATAAAAGTCAAATTCAGATGAGCTAAAGGTGGTTTAAAATAGCAACAAGAAAATCTGCAGAGTTTTTAAATGGCGGGAAATATTTAAATCCTGCTACACATCTTCCTTTTTCTCCAGAGGAAAATTGGAGAATCAAATTACAAATAAGCCAATCTTAGTCATGAGGTAGAGTTAGCCTTAAATCGATTCCTCTTTCTTCTGGCCTGTGAGAAGAAACCCATCAGATCTTCACATGCTCTGTAGAATCAAGAAATGAAAGGTGCCATAATTTTTGCCTTTGCTTCCATATATGGCTTGGCTTTGTCCTTACTCAGAAAAATAATCACCCAAAAGAACATACAGTGTATATGTGTTGTCTGTACATGTACAGCAGGGATGTTTGAAATAGAAGCAATGATATAATACCATTGTCCTTCCATGAATAAATCCCCTCTGGGGAGCTCATGTTATATAGTGGAGATATTGGATTTAGGGTGACCCAGACTGAAATCCATGCTCAGACATGGAAACTCACTGAATAACTTTGGGCCAGTCACTCTCTTTCCACCCAACCACAGGGGTGCTGTTATGGAAATTAAATGGAGATGCCCAAACAAGCTGCCGTGAGCTATTGAAAGGCAGGATATAAATCTAGCCAATAAATAAAGAATTACACTGTGTATTCAGGAGTATGGGAAGCAATGTAGGTATTTGGAGGTCCTCCACATTAAGAAGATCCTGCACCATCAGAATCCTTCCCTTGCACAGAATTGCCTTATGCATGGGTATCACCACATCGTTGCTGAATGCCCAGCCAGCACATAAGGAGATGGCCAGCATACCCATCAAGTGAGACAAAACTATGTGCATTTGAAACTCCTTCAGGTTTTTTTAAGCAGGAGGGGGTTGCCTGAACCCGCTGCAGAAAGAAATCTATAATGCGGAGACCGAAACAGTAGGGAAATTCAGGAGAGATGTGAAATAGTCTTGAGCAGGTATGACTATATGTTTCTGGGAAAACAGAAAGAGAAAGGTCCATTTGTTCTTGGACCACTTAGTAAACAATTGGTTAAAAATGTGAATTTTATCTTAAACTCTAGCAAAACCGTTTTCCTAAGGTTGATGTTATAGTATATCATGAATTGGTAAGAGTATAAACATCGTTCTTAGAGCCATATGAATTTTGCACCTGTCTTTTAAATCAAGTTCAGTCAGTAACATCAACCTTACTGACTTACTGTGTGATCATTCCAGAACAACTGCATTTAAAACCCAGCTAACAAACTACTCTGAAGCAGCTTGTAAACCCTAACAATTTATTAATCTGATAGACATAGAGATAGTCTATATATAAATTCTAAATAAAAGACCTTTATCCTGTTTCCTGCTTTTTTAGATGGGGCCAAATGACACCTTATGCTTGTTAACTGAGATATACCCCTGACCCACATATTTCAGTTTATTTTTGCTGTGGGAGAATATCCAATGGTTAATGGCAAATTTCTTCATGTATATGATGCTGCCCAATTGCATTCCAATTCTCCCTTCCATTTATCTGAAGTTTTGCTTCTAAAAGCCAACACATTTGCCTCTGCATCAGACACAGCATGGGTATATGCAGGTTGGCTGAAAGTACTGTTAGCTCCCAGTAACAGCCACTTCAAAGGGAAAATCTAGTGGGAATGCCTCTATTACCACTTTTTAGTGTCTGATCTCATGCGCTCCCTCATCCTGAGTGAAAAAAGAACGGAGGTGATAAACAAGTAATAGAAATTCTATTTCTATGTGCTCTGTGGCTTTATTATGTGTAATTGACTCAACAGTTGTAGTGCTCTCGACCTTCTCAGAAGGAATACTATACAAATGCAGTCTTTTTATTTTATTCATGCTTACTACCCAGAATCATTTTTGTAGACTTGGTTGCTGGCTTTCACAGTAGAAAAGCATCAGTTGATTCTTTTCTGTTGTGGCCAATTATGTCCCTAAAATGGATTTACGAAATAAAAAGGCAGAGAAGGGAAAGTCACCTGGGTGAAAGTGTCACCTTCATTAGTTTGTTTCATTCATTCTCATTAGTTGTTAAAATAACAAATCTGAATTTATTTTGATTGGTATGTTTTCACACAATAGTTTTTTTTTTTCCCTCTCAGATTCCCAAATGTTGGAACAGGAAGGAACAAGTGGGACATGCAACCAAATATTGCAGTCTGGAGTAAGAATTCCAGAGTATTTTTCATCGCATGTTCCCCTCCCTGCTCACAGATTTCCCTTCCAAAGGTCAGTCAACACTGCATGCTGCTGAGCATGTTCAGTGATATTCACCTTTTGGGCTTTCTTAATTTTTGCAAATCCAATTTTTCATGCAATTTAATTTTTGCAAATCTGAGTCCTCCCCACCCCAAAAGAAAATCTGGTCTCCTCTTTTGCTCTCTCTGTTGCATGGTTGGCACCGGTTTTGTTACAAAAAGCCCCCACACTTCAAGAAAGTGCTTATTATTAGTGGATGAGGGGATTCTGGTGTGTGAATATAATTTCCATATATTTCTACTGCACAGTGGGTAATTATCTAGACCAATGTTTCTTAACCTTGGCAACTTTAAGATATGTGGAGTTCAACCCCCAGCATACCGGTCGGGGAATTCTGGGAGCTGAAGTCCATACATCTTAAAGGTGTCAAGGTTGAGAAACACTGGGACTTCCAGTGGGGACATGGCGGACTGAACAGCTGTGCTTGTGGGCTCAGCAAGCAGAACTGACAATGCGGCAGGTTTTTTTGGCTCAGGCAAGTTTTTCCTGAAGCCCAGGAGTGCTTTTCTGGATAAGAAAAACACCTGGAATCACCCCATCTGTCTTCCAGACAGTGCTTGCAGCCATAATATTGCAAACAGTGTTCGCGTTCGACTGGTAAGAGCAGTCTGGAGGCTGGGACATCACCATTTCCAAGCCATGCTGTAGCCTTAAAGGGACACTAAGACCAGCCACTCCATTTTTATATCACCCAATTTACATTTCTTTTAAGTATGCATACCCTAAGAGAGGCTTTCTGCAGCAAGGAGAAGCGGTTCTCTTGGTGCTTATCATTATTTCTGGGATTATTTTTTTAAAAAAATATATTTTTAAGTTTTGGACTTTGTTTTCCATCCAAATATTAAAGAGGATTGTGAGTAAATAATTGTCTCCTTGTTGTTATTTTTGTACTAAATTTGAAGATATTAGCATTTTCCTACAAATTGAATTGGCTGTTTTGAACTTTCAGTTTTCTGCTTCTACTTTCCCTGGGGAACTGTCTGTTATCTCACTTTCACTCATAAACACATTCCAGAATTCTTTTGTATCTTTGACTTTCGCTGGTTAAGCTCCTGGGGGTGCCATAATCTACTGCTTGAGACATGGAGGAGTTTAAGTAGACTTTCTCTGACTTTCACCCAGATTTTAAACAAATTCTTTCTGATTCCTAGCAAGTTTTTATGTAAGGCATTCAGGACATTGTGGAAAATATGAGATCTAAAATGTGTCATCTGGTTGGGGATGTTGTGGAGGAAACTGAGGAATTTAACAGAGACAGAAATGTTTCTTCTAAGAGTGAGATTGGGACTTCTGTTGAAATGCTGGATGAAGATCAGATAGACCAGTTGAAGAAATTAAAGGGAGAGATCGAGTTGTAAGCCATAAGTGAAATTGATCTTCTGGTGGAATGCCATGGAAAAGAAGGGGTTATTATGTATGGGAGGTCTCCTGAAGAGAAGGGAGTTTTTGAAGGGGGCAGTTGGGCTGTTTGATCTTTTTAAGAAAAAAGCTCTGTGCACATTGTAGGGATATGTAAATGCTCTGGCTTATTTTGAAGTGGGATAAGGGTTGAAGAATATCTGGATTACTTTTAGGGTTTGGCTGATTTCATTTATCTTTAAAGATCTGGATTAAGATTATTAAGGTATAATAAAAATAATAAATGTCTATCTGGATGGCTTGGGGTTTAATATTAAGATTATTAAAATTGTATTAAGTACAATGGCAGACAATTTATATGTTTTTAGTTTGATTTTTATTAGACAGGAATATATGGAATAGTAGTAGAAAGCAAATAATTAAATGTTATCTTGTTGGGGGGGGGAGTTGATTAGGAGGTGTGTGTGTCTGTGTGTATTCTTTTAAATATAAGGGGAGGGAGCACTGTATTTAGTGATTTTTATAATGTGCCAATGGAATGATTTATAGAAATAATGTGATTTTGGTTTAATATAAAGTAAGGGATTGATTATAGAAAATGGTTTTATATCCTTGCTGTTAAAAGTCAGAAGTTACCTCTTTTTCTAATTTAGAAAATTTTCTCTTGTGTTTCTATACTTTTTTAGTTTTTTTTTCTTTTCTTTGTATTTTTTTTGTTTTTCTGTAGGTTTTATCTTGATTGAGAAACACCAACTAGACTAATCTCTTGAGTAAAGCCAAAGGTGGGGGACAAGTCTTGGGGCAGCAGGTTTTGGTGCTCTGGGGGTAATTCCAGAACAAAATAATCTCATCCATCTGCTTTGTAATATCTGTGCATCATATTATCCTGATCCTCTGACATCATTGCCTGCACAGAAGTAAGTGCAACTTAATGTGACATCATGCACTGTGTTCATCATGCACAGTAACTAAAAGGGACTGTGATTATGGAGCATCATCACAGGGTCACAGTGATCTCATATCTCAGAAGGAAGGAGAAATAGAAGCTTGGCCAGAGGGAAATGAAAAAAGAAAGAGATGTTTCCTATGCTGGCACATGAACAAACAAAGAAGGGGAAAGTATAGAGGAAAGCAGAGACAGCAAAAGAAAATGGAAGCCATAAACAGATAAAAGAGATGTAAACAAACTTTACTGGGAGAGAAGCATAAGAAAAAGACTTAAAATAATCCTACCATAATTCTACATGGGAAGCTTTCAAGATCTTGTTACTATACCCTACAACAACAGTCTTTGCAGTGTCTACTTCCTCACCTGGCCTACCTAAAAGGGCTGACAGAGGGCCTTTATTTGCCAGCAAGTCACCATATTTGGGAGGAGTAGGGCTTAGCTATCAGCATGTATTCCTACTTAGTAAGGATACAGAGTCATAGAATTGTAAGGGCTCATTTTGTTCAGCAAGAATCAAACATGAAATTCTATTTTTGACATCTTACTCTTAAGTTTCTGTTATCAACAGTAAATAGGATTTCCACTGTTAGGCAGAACTAACAACAGGGATTCCAACAGAGATAAAAGTGAAATGATAAATCAGATGCACAGATAAAAAATGGATGACATTAGCTTGAAAGCAGAACACACCAGACAGATCTAAGGGTTTTAATAGATCATGAATATGCACTGTCAGAAACCCTGTCTGAATCTGATGCTATTTCAGATTCCTCAGACTCAGAACCCCTTCTGACTGTGCAATGTTACTTTCTTTTTTAATATGGTGCCGAGGTGGATCTGTGGTGTTTGGGCTTGGTGATTTTAGCTGTTTTTTATATGTTGGATATGGGGGTCAGATGAGGCCTCAGCCAGAGTGGTTAATTTCCAGGAGTAATTTGCGGTGATGTCTAGGCCAACAGGAGAAGTGGTGGAAGTGTGAGAATGGAGCTCCACTTGTGTCTGACTGGGTGACAGGTGGTGTGGCAGCTGGTGGCAGACTCTAGACACCATTATGGTCAACGCTTCCTAGCTGCAGAAAATCCATGGAGAGCTGGTAGCGTTTGAGGAAGATGGCACTGGAGATCAGCTGTGCTTGGCTCAGCTGACTTGAAGTGTCCAGCTGGAACTCAGTGGAGAAAGTGGCTGGAGATTGGAGGATCTGTTTTTGCCCTCCCTATCAAGTCTGTTAGTGGAATGAAGCAAAGGTTGGTTGGACTGGGCTACCACATCAGAGTGGCAGTGACTACACATACCAGCAGTGAGAATCTTGATAGGACGCATATGCTCAGCTGGACAACAGCAGCAGCAGGAGCAGGAACAAGTTGGTGGTATCTTATGGCCACTGCTCAACTGGCCACATGGTGCAACTGCCCTTTTGGGGGTCTCAAGCACCTTCTTCCTGGGACTCAGGACTTGAATGGATTGGGATCTGCTGAGTAGCTGAGCACTAGGGCAGACCCAAGAGGGTTAAATCTCAGACTCTGGAAGCTTGAAGGAGAAGAACTGGTTTGTTGCTTGCCATCTTACTTAAGAACTGGTTTGTTGCTTGCTAATTTATTATTATTATTATTATTATTATTATTATTATTATTATTATTATTATTTTCTCCTTCCTGGATAAATCCAGGTGCCACTGGTAGAACAAAGCTGATTTGCGCTAGCAGCTAAATATTGCAACTCATCTGGGGTTCTCCTTTTTTCTTCATAACATGAGCAACACTGCATGAATTTATTTTTTTCAGTTGTAGCTTTTGTTTTAGCAATCCTTGTGCAGGCTTCACTTTCTTTTAGGATATTTGATCTCCTTACCTCTCTGTAGTATGAGTCTTAGCTCTGTAAAGTTTGCATTCTCTTTTAATATGTCCCTTTTTGTTACAATAATGACAAACTACAATTTTCGCTTTTATCTTGCTTAGAGAATTCCCTTCAGTTGTCTCATTCAAATCATGCTGGCATGCCTGCAGTTTGGCAATTACACTCTCAAGGGAAATTTTATCATGAAGTTTGATTAATTCTATTATATATTTATAATTTTCTGGTAACAAACTTAATAACAGCTCTTTGATGAAATCAGCATAAAGGTTAACACTGCTTTGTTTTAGTGTCTTCTGAACAGACACTCTGATACATATTCTATTGAACTCACATTTCCTGATGATTTGAGATTTACCACTTTTCTGAACATTAAAGTGTTATTGCTCATTCCTGAGCATGGATGCATGTCTGACTTAGTTTGTTTCAGATCACTTTTCCTGGAGCACAATTTTAAATTAACTTACAGGGCATTGAGTTCAGCCCCAGAATTATTTCATACAAGTAAGTTAGACTTTTTGATTGAAGCTGTTTTGGCTTGGGCTTGTTCTGGACATGGCAACTCCAAAACATCTGAAAAGTCCAGTTCCATCTTCAAACTCCAGATGTTAAATTCTTTTCCATCTACAGTACAAACAGTTCTGATGTCACTGCAATTTTCAAAATATTATGCTATCTTTGAAGGCATGAAGAAAAATATGCTCCTTAATTAGGATGCAGTAAGTCCTAATCCTTCAGCAAAGGATCGTTACCTTGTTGTGGTGCTGGAGATTGAGCACCTCAATGATGCCATGAGCTAAACCATGAAGGGCCACCCAAGACGGGAAGGTCATGACAGAGAGGTCAGACTAAATGCGATCCCTGGGGAAGGTAATGGCAACCCACCCCAGTATTCTTGCCGTGAAAACTAAATGGATCAGTACAACCAGAGATATGTTGGTAAACCATCGGAAGAAGAGACCCCCAGGTTGGAAAATGGTCAAAATGCTACTGGGGAGGAACAGAGGATGAGTTCAACTAGCCCCAGACGTGATGACGCAGCTAGCTCAAAGCCGAAAGGACGGCTAGCGGACGACGGTGCTGGTGGTGAATGGCGAATCCAATGTTCTAAGGATCAACACACCATTGGAACCTGGAATGTAAGATCTACGAGCCAGGGCAAATTGGATGTGGTTATTGGTGAGATGTCAAGATTAAAGATAGACATTCTGGGCGTCAGTGAACTGAAATGGATTGGAATGGGCCGCTTCACATCAAATGACCACCAGATCTACTACTGTGGACAAGAGGACCACAGAAGAAATGGAGTAGCCTTCGTAATTAATAGTCAAGTGGCTAAAGGAGTGCTTGGATACAATCCAAAAAGCAATAGAATGATGTCAATTCGAATTCAGGGCAAGCCATCGAACATCACAGTAATCCAAATATACGCCCCAACCACAGATGCTGAAGAAGCTGAAGTAGAGCAGTTCTATGAGGATCTGCAGCACCTACTGGACAACACGCCTAAAAGAGATGTTATTTTGATCACGGGAGACTGGAATGCTAAGGTGGGCAGTCAAATGACACCTGGAATTACAGGTAAGTATGGCCTGGGAGAACAAAACGAAGCAGGACATAGGCTGATAGAATTTTGCCAAGACAACTCACTCTGCATAACAAACACTCTCTTCCAACAACATAAGAGACGGCTTTATACATGGACTTCACCAGATGGACAACACCAAAATCAGATTGACTACATCCTTTGCAGCCAAAGGTGGCAGACATCTATACAGTTGGTAAAAACAAGACCTGGAGCTGACTGTAGTTCCGATCACAAACTTCTTATTGCACAATTTAGGATCAGACTAAAGAGATTAGGGAAGACCCACAGATCAGCTAGATATGAGCTCACTAATATTCCTCAGGAATATGCAGTGGAGGTGAAGAATCGATTTAAGGGACTGGACTTAGTAGATAGGGTCCCGGAAGAACTCTGGACAGAAGTTCGCAACATTGTTCAGGAGGCGGCAACAAAATACATCCCAAAGAAAGAGAAAACCAAGAAGGCAAAATGGCTGTCTGCTGAGACACTAGAAGTAGCCTAAGAAAGAAGGAAAGCAAAAGGCAACAGTGATAGGGGGAGATATGCCCAATTAAATGCAAAATTCCAGAGGTTAGCCAGAAGAGATAAGGAATTATTTTTAAACAAGCAATGCACGGAAGTGGAAGAAGACAATAGAATAGGAAGGAGAAGAGACCTCTTCCAGAAAATTAGAAACATTGGAGGTAAATTCCAGGCCAAAATGGGTATGATCAAAAACAAAGATGGCAAGGACCTAACAGAAGAAGAAGAGATCAAGAAAAGGTGGCAAGAATATACGGAAGACCTGTATAGTAAGGATAACAATATTGGGGATAGCTTTGACGGTGTTGTCAGTGAGCTAGAGCCAGGCATCCTGAAGAGTGAGGTTGAATGGGCCTTAAGAAGCATTGCTAATAACAAGGCAGCAGGAGACGACGGCATCCCAGCTGAACTCTTCAAAATCTTGCAAGATGATGCTGTCAAGGTAATGCATGCTATATGCCAGCAAATTTGGAAAACACAAGAATGACCATCAGAGTGGAAAAAATCAACTTATATCCCCATACCAAAAAAGGGGAACACTAAAGAATGTTCAAACTATCGAACAGTGGCACTCATTTCACATGCCAGTAAGGTAATGCTCAAGATCCTGCAAGGTAGACTTCAGCAATTCATGGAGCGAGAATTGCCAGATGGACAAGCTGGGTTTAGAAAAGGCAGAGGAACTAGGGACCAAATTGCCAATATCCGCTGGATAATGGAAAAAGCCAGGGAGTTTCAGAAAAACATCTCTTTCTGTTTTATTGACTATTCTAAAGCCTTTGACTGTGTGGACCAGAACAAACTGTGGCAAGTTCCTAGTGGTATGGGGATACCAAGTCATCTTGTATGCCTCCTGAAGAATCTGTATAACAACCAAGTAGCAACAGTAAGAACAGACCACGGAACAACGGACTGGTTTAAGACTGGGAAAGGAGTACGGCAGGGCTGTATACGCTCACCCTACCTATTCAACTTGTACGCAGAACACATCATGCGACTTGCTGGGCTTGAGGAATCCAAGGCTGAAGTTAAAATCACTGGAAGAAACATTAACAATCTCAGATATGCAGATTATACCACTTTGATGGCTGAAAGCAAAGAGGAACTGAGGAGCCTTATGATGAAGGTGAAAGAAGAAAGTGCAAAAGCTGGCTTGCAGCTAAACCTCAAAAAAACCAAAATTATGGCCACCAGCTTGATTGATAACTGGCAAATAGAGGGAGAAAATGTAGAAGCAGTGAAAGACTTTGTATTTCTAGGTGCGAAGATTACTGCAGATGCTGACTGCAGTCAGGAAATCAGAAGATGCTTAATCCTTGGGAGAAGAGCAATGAGAAATCTCGATAAAATAGTTAAGAGCAGAGACATCACAACAAAGGTCTGCATAGTTAAAGAAATGGTGTTCCCCATAGTAACATATGGCTGTGAGAGCTGGACCATAGGGATGGCTGAGAGAAGGAAGATAGATGCTTTGGAACTGTGGTGCTGGAGGAAAATTCTGAGAGTGCCTTGGACTGCCAGAAGATCAAACCAGTCCATCCTCCAGGAAATCAATCCAGACTGTTCACTTGAGGGAATGATATGAAAGGCAAAACTGAAATACTTTTGCCACATAATGAGAAGACAGGACACCCTGGAGAAGATGCTGATGCTAGGGAGAGTGGAGGGCAAAAGGAAGAGGGGCCGACCAAGGGCAAGGTGGATGGTTGATGTTCTAGAGGTGACGGACCCGTCCCTGGGGGAGCTGGGGGTGTTGACGACCAACAGGAAGCTCTGGCGTGGGCTGGTCCATGAAGTCACAAAGAGTCGGAAGCGACTGAATGAATAAACAACAACAACAACAAGTCCTAATCAGTATCCATGATTATGGGTTGTGAGTTCTGGTTCAGCTGTATACCTAGAAATAGAAATTGTGTGTTTTTGTGACTGTGGTGCTTTGGGATGCTCCCGAGTGCTCAGAGTTTTGTTCCGGGTCCCTCCTGGGCCCATAAGCCTTTCGTTAGAAAATTGCTGTAGGTAATTTTCAGTTTAGATTTGACTTGGCACACTCCCAGTCAATCTCTACATCCATATCAGTGCAAGCGCACAGACTACTTAGTTCAGCTAGCAAAAAGTGTAGCTTGATGATTACTCATTAATCAGTGAAAATCAAAAATAATTAACTGGCAAAACAGGAAAAGAGGCAAGGAGAAACAGGGAGAGAAAGGCATGAACAATTGGCAATAAATACAGTCAATGCATAGGACTTACCATCAACAACCTATATGATCTATATCTGGCTATATATCAAAAAGGCACCACATTTACAGAGCCACTGAAACAGTACTGTGGGTAATTAACATGGACAACATGGACAGTTCCACAGGGAGTGAGCTTGCTTAATCTATCTTTAATCCTTTTATATACATAATGGTAGCAGAATAGAGATGGAAAGTAGGTGATTCTTCTCTTCTGCACTAAGAAAGAAACAGTTGGTAGATGGAGATGAGGCTAGAATTCTTAGTAAATGCATTCAAACTATAAGTAAAGGGATTTCAACTAAACATTAGGAGGAATTTCCTGGTGGTACAAGTTGATCAACAGAAAAAACAGCCATCTTGGAAAACTGCAGCTTTTCCTTTGTCATTTCTTTTTAAGTGAGAGACTAATGATTACACCTGGTCAGTCAGTGACTGATCAGTGGCAACTAATTATGGTTCTTATGTCTTATTTCCAGAATCAGAGTCAGGGTGCTTCTGAACACCAGTAGCTGTGGAAGATAGCGGGACAGAGAATGTCACCCTTGTTATTCCCCAGATAACTGGATAGCCATTCTCAGCAACAGATGCTGTATTGGAAAGGGCTTTGGTCTGATCCAGCGAGTCTCTTTTTATTAACTTGTGTTCTTTAAAAGTTTTACTTATATATAAAACTAATTTTTTATCAAATAATGAAGACTAAATTATTTTTTCAAAAGCAGATGGATGCAACCTAAGACAGCTACATAAAATGGATTCAAAATCTTTGTTTGGTTTATCAGTCAGAATGACAACACTTTGTTACATCTAAGACAATGGATTGTCTTTGACATAAGAAGTGTAGTATTAATCAGAAAGTCAGTCTCCAGTGGCAGTAACTGGTCTTTAGAGCTGGAAAAATTAAAAAAGAGGTTAGACTCCAGAATCACTGCATCTTTTCCTGCCCTGTTGTATTATTCTGAAGGCTTCCAATAGGACATTGTTTGAATTTCACCTTGAGAGGCATCTTCAGGAAAAGACATGTGGGGCAGGGGTGAGGGGGAGCCTAACACTCTTGTTCTTAAATTAGGAATAAGAATCACACCTGCTTTTTGCCTGAAATGCTCAGCATGCTATTGCTAGTAAAATTACTTAGGAACATAACTGCTCAAATTATTTGCTATAATGGCACTGCTTTATGGTTCCCAGCAGAATTGGAAATGCTGAATGTTGCAGTCTTTCCAAGGAAGGATATGCTGGGATGGCACTAATGTAAAAAATCACTATGCTTTGGTCACCAAGGGAATAGTTCCCTCCTGTGATAATGCAGAGCATAAAACACATTGAATTTTAAGACTGCAAAAATAAAACCTGTGTGGATAAATTATTGTTTATTTTTAAAGTACACAGTCATAACATCTGTGCAAGAATACACATGAAACTTAACCCTTTCACCATATCCAAATTTCTACTGGTAAGCTATAAGATAGTCTCTTGGAAATGGAATCTGGTACCTTACCCATCTGCTATAATTCCACCATTCTTCATTCAGTAGCTTCTTGACACTTTTCAAAAACTTGGCTTAAAACTCTGATCATGTTTACTTTCAAGATATCACCATTTAGATTATAAATGGGAATTCATGGTTATTTGGAAATACCCTTTTATAGCTGATATTTTGAACTTCATAAGAGAAATCATCCAGAGATATGGATGCACTCATTTAGGAAAAGGTGAACTAGTTTCATAGATGCTTTGAACCATCCCAATGGGACTTTTGTTTGACCCAAAGCCATTTCTGAAAATAAAGATCATGCCTGAAAGTTTGCATTACATGGTGCTTTGCAATATACGAGCTTTTTTTATTTTTTATTTTTTAAATTCAGGTGGGATGGGGAGCCTGGTGTCTAAAAAAAGATACTTCTTAAGTTTCATTTACTCTGGCTTCATTGGATTATTTCATTGATCTGGGGCTCATCTGACTTCAGAGAGCAAAAGGGATCATGTGTTTACTTAAAAAGAGTCAATGACATTTGTAACCTCCATACTTTTTGCTGTATATTCTTTAAGAATGGAACATCACCAGCTCAACCTACAAGAGTGACATATATATCCTGATATGAGTGAGGCATTTGATATTGAGAGGATGTAAGCTTAACTATGTGATCATCTAGTTCACAGAGGGAAGCATAGAATTATAAAATGTAATATTGCATTTGAAGCTTCCTCAAGTAGTTAACATAACATACTGTCTGAAAAAAAACAATGTTCAGCATAAATGGAAGCCAGTAATAGACATACATTCTCAGAGTTATAATCAAACCTGTTAGAATGCATCCTATCTGAGAAGATTGCTTTATAAACTCATACACACACATGCATTCACTCACAAAGAAGCACACTATAGCCATATTATTGCCTTTTAGGTAGGAAGATGCCATAGGTCTTTTGATGCCCCCAGATTCTCATCTGATGGCTCTGGATCCAGGAGTTACATTGCCTTGCTGTTCCTGTATGGGACAGAGCTCCTTGCCCTCATCTTTGTTCCACACATTAACCTTCCTTTCTGTTAATTCAGCTCACCCTGTCCCTATATGCGTGATGTTAACTTTGTCTTTATTTTGGACTCCATAATCCAGTTATGCTGAATAGCTGAATGAAGTGCTCACTAGAGAAAGGTCTTAGCTCAGAGACAGTGCATATGATTTCCATGCAGAGGATCCCAGGTGTTTTCATGTCAGCCGCTTAAAACCTTGGAGAGATGCTGCCAGTGACAGAGCTTGATGGACTTGTCTCAGCAGGAAGTAGCTTCCAATTTCCAACATTTCCTGAAGATCTTGTTCCAAGCCATCACACTTTTACTGTGCCCCTTTTACTGTTCCCTTTCTTATAATTCTAGGCTCATCACTAGATATATGATAGGACATCCATGCTTTACCAGTTAGCCATGATTTTCTTTTTCAAACAGCAGCTGTGAATAAGACTTATTAGGATTTGGCCCTGGAGGTTGTGGTTTAAAGTTTGGCCGATGTACTGATTCCCAACATAAATAATCCATTTGCTCATCGATCCCTAAAGAACAATCTCCACTCAGTTTTCTCTGTTCTCCTGTCCATTTGTCCATGCAGTCACCAGGAGTCAAACCCACCTCAATGGCACCAAAGTAACTAACCAACTAGCTGTACTTCATCACAGAGGCCCCAACCTAGGATCTTCCGGTTGTGTTGAATTGTAACTCTCCCCATCCCCAGACAGTATAATTATTTTTCAAGCTACTCTGTTCTGAACATTCAGACCAAATACCAGAAGATATTTTGGTATTTATTAGTCATCTAATATTATCCAGATTATATTAGATGACTAATTGACCAAATATTACGTTCTCTATAACTGAAACCAGAGTTCATTTTTTGTAAAGCTTAAAAGAAAAAAGACAAATCCTTTATCAGTTGGGACTTTGTGTGACTATTGTCCTAGATGAACTGTTGAAGCTTTTCAAACAGCCCATCCACAGCTGGAAAGAAAGTGGACCATTTCCTGATCCATCTAGCTTTGAGTGCTCTCTCCTTGTCATCCTGGGTAATTTTTAAACATCTGAAAGTCCATTTAAGTTATTATTTAATTGAATATTAACATCCAATAGTTCAGTGAATGTAAGATTTAGTGCATCGCATAAAACTAAAGCAACAATAAAATTGTGCATATAAACTTTTTTAAAAAGGTCTAAACTGTAGTTGTCATATTTTTCTAATGTCAGTGTTTTCTTCTTTTTAAAGAAGTGCAATAAATTATCACTATTGGTAACCATTTGCATTCAGACCTGCAAAGCAGAGATACAGATAAGAAACAACTCTCTCCTGTCAAAAAAAAAAAGCATTCCCATCTTAAAGACGTTATTTATCATGTATGACTTTCAGCAGGTTTACAAGCAGCATTTGCAGAAGCTAATTTAGGGGAGCACCTTCATTCTGACCTCAGGGGCTTTTTGGTAGAGAAAAGTAAAACAAATTAGAACTCAGATATTTGCAAACAAACTGGATAAAATCAATAGCTTTAATTTTCACATTTAAACCCACAATTTCCATCTGACAGGCTCAGCAGGTTTTAATGGACACAATTTACTTTTACTGTTTTAATTGTTTTTAGTCAATCACTTTTTATTGCTTCCCTGCATCTGACTAAACAAATTAATAGACTCATGTTCATAAATGATTACTTTCTAAAACTGCTTGGTACATGCATTTGACCATTTCACCTCCAATTACTTCCAGCATTAGTAATATTTTGACCAATAGATCTCTTTTATCACATTTTATAAATTATAAATATCAGAAAAAACCAACAAGTTCAAAGTGAGAAGAAATGGGTAGGCTTTTGATTTCCAAACATATGTTTTTAGAGGTGTCATAAAATAGACCAGATAGGACCATTAAAGGAGGCCCACCATGGGAAACAGAAACAGCTGTGGGATCAAATTACAGCTGCACTGTTTTTTCTACATCCCAAAATGGCAAACAGCCATAAGATGAGGAGGGGGGGGGATAATAATAATTATTATTATAATGAATCTATGAAGACACATATAAAGAGCTTGCTTGCAGAAACAGTTACAACCCTAACCTTAATCACTTTAATTTTTTTTTTTTTGCAATGTTTATATTATGTTTAACTACTTTGGTATCTTTTTCTTTTAGAGTTATTAAAAACCTTCTACTATGAAGCAAAAGTGCATTCAGAGTGTTGTGCAAACCCTGTGAATTTCTCTCTAGCTCTCAACTGAAAAGGAAAGCTGGTTTATATTTCCTCCCACCCAGATGTGTGGAGTGAAATTCTTTGTGGATACAGATTTCTCTAACAGTCAATGGCTGCATGCACACAATGTTCTTAGCCAGGTCAGGAAAAGACCAAGCAGATGTTTTTGCACAAGCTGCTAGCATGATTAGTGTTTTGTTTGATTGGTGTATCCTGGCTCTGCATGTTATAAAGAATTGCCCACCACTTCTCTGCAATTTGCTTTCAGAATTCAATGGTGTGATTTTGGGGGGTGGGGTCTGGCACCCAAGCTGTGTACTCATTGCATTGCAAATTGTTCTTCCCCATTAAATCTGTTCGGGGGGGGGGGAGCATCATTATCTGTTATTACATTAAAATATAAAAAATGTTGTAAAAGTTTAAAAAGTTAGAGTTCAGAAAATTTAACAGAGAATGTAAGAGTTTGGATAATCAGAAGAAAGAGATCTTGGAGTAAAGATAAACTGTTCAGTGTGCATCCACTGAAAAAAAAAATGCCCACAGCATGTTAGGGATGAGAAGAAATGGTTCTGAAAATAGGGATGCCAATATCCTAATACCCTTTTATGAATCAGTGGTGTGAGCGCATCTCAAATATTGTGTACAGTTCTGGTTGCTGCACCCCAAAAGAAACACAGAGAAACGAGAGAAGGTTCAGATGAGGACAACTAAGGTGATCAAGAGGCTGGGGCAGGTTCCCTGTGAGGAAAGGTTGCAACACTAGGGGCCTTTTAGTCTAGACCAGTGTTTCTCAACCTCGGCAATTTTAAGCTGTGTGGACTTCAACTCCCAGAATTCCCCAGCCAATGTAAGTTGCTGAGGTTGAGAAACATTGGTCTAGAAAGAACAAGAAAGGACATGATGGGGGTGTACAAAATTATGCATGGCATGGATAAAGTAGACAAGGAGAAGCTATTTGCCCCCTCTCAGGATATTAGAATCAGAGGTCACCCAATGAAATTGAATCTTGGAAGAATCAGGACAGACAAAGGGAAATACATGTTTGTACAATGATTAATTAAACTTTGGTTGAAAGGCTACCAGCTTGACTGGCTGTAAAAAGGGTTGGCCCGTGCAAGTCATGGGGATCGATGGCTCTTAGCCAAGATGGCAGTATGAGTGCCTCTGAAGGCCATCAGCTGGGGAAATAGTGGGCTTCCTTGTGCTTTTGGTTCTGGCCATTGTGAGAATAGACTGCTGGACTAGATGGACCAGGGACCCGATCCAGCAAGGCACTTCTTATGTTCTATGTTCTTGTACTAGAGTAGATCATGACTGGTGTCCAGTTCCTGGAATATTGCAGAAAAACCTCATTGGATGTAACCCAAGAGCAGGTATTTGTAAAGAAATAGCTGACTCTTAGAGAAATTGTCATTGCCTGAAATGGGGTATCTCTCTAACTGTTCATGAATAAACATGCTAAGATTGGCATCTTAAAGTTGCCAGGCAAAACACAGATGCTAGTAGTCATAATAGTGTGCAGTTTAAAATAAAATAGGCATCTTGACCTATGTCGTTTACCCTAATCCAAGACCAAGAACTCAAGATGCATTTTCAGTTCTGTTCTTTGAATAGGGGTCAGAGCAATGCTATAAATTCAGAGCTCAGTGAAGAGATTCTCTAAAATAGGTGTGGTGGCTTTTTCCCTCTAGAACGGTGTTTCTCAACCTTGGCAAGTTTAAGGTGGGTGGACTTCAACTCCCAGAATTCCCCAGCCAGGCAACTCTCAGAATTCTGAGAGTTGAAGTCCACCCACCTTAAACTTGCCAAGGTTGAGAAACACAGCTCTAGAGGCTGCTCTTCTCAAAGGAGAATGTCCAGTTATGCAATGAAACACTGGAAGGGGGCTAAGCCAAACCTGACAGCAGTTTTTTCACATCATGGGAATCAAAGGTCCTTCCAAAGCAAAACAGAGACATTGGGATTTGTGGAGGTTACTGTACCTCCCCATATTTTAGTGACCAAAAATTGTGTCACTAAAAATTGCCAATTTGCTGCCATTTGACAGCGAATCCATAAAGGGCCACAAAAAGGAGAAGATTGCTCTTGAGCTCTTGTGCCTTTCTTAAACAGAGAGGTTATGTTCTGAAATGGGAAGAGCTCCTCTTTCCTAATCTGCTTTGGGTATAGCAAGAATGCTTTCTCCATAGGTTCTGTTTTGCAATGTCTTTTCCCCCCTTCTTCCCCTTCATATTTTGGCACATGTGAAGGTCTACTCATTACAACAAGTGGAGAAGGTGCTGAGGAAGGAGTTGGTTAAGGGCCAGCAGGCAGGAAAAGGGATAGTTATTCACTTATTAAACCAGTGTGGAGTTTACTTATTCTACACTTCTTAATCTGTTCTTGAAGTTTAACTGAAGATGAAACCATACTTTTCCCACATCTCCAGTGTACACATAAAATGTGCAGGTGTTTTGTTGTCCTTTTCTTTTTTAAACTCCCTCAAAGCTGTCACTGAATGTAAACAAATCTTCCTACTCCTTAATGATATGAATTACTCTTGATTAAATGAGCACTCGTTTCAGAAATATATTCCACCTTTTTCTGTGCATGAATACACACAGCTGTTCAATTGCAAACACAGACCTGTGGCTTTTTAGCAAGGGACTGTATATTGTTTGTGCTCAAATGTCAAGTGGGTAGCATGAATCTGCCATGGATAGCATCTCCCCTGAATATAATATCTGTGATCAAAGCTACTTGACAAACAGCTAAATCTAAATCAAGGTGATCATCTGATGATATATAGAACTTCATCCTTTGATTAAGCCTCATGCAATCTGGGCATAGCTGTTTTGGAGTACCTCAATGTTTTAGAATAACTGAGAGCCACTGGTTTAGAATAAATGTTTACTTACCCAATTTCCTTAATGACTCTGAGCAGTTTACAGATAAGGAAAATAACATAAAAAAGAAATCATGGCCAACTGGAAGAACCATACCTGTAAAACCAAACGCAACTAAAGAGGACTTCACAATCACCCTGTCCCAAGGCCTGGGAGAGCAACCAGGTTTCTGATAATTTCCAGAACATCATAAGGGTGGGAGCTTCCTGAATCTCTGGGGGGATGTCATTCCAGAGGGCAGGTATTTCAACAGAGTAGGTGGGCTTCCTGGGTCCTGCAAGATGACACTGATTAATGGGACCTGGAGTACACCCACCTTGCTTGATCTTACTAGAGGGGAAGAACTAAGTGGAGATAAGCAGTCCTTCAGATAACCAGGCCCAGATAGCAGGGCTTTAGAGGTGATAACCAACTCCTTGAACTGCACCTGGAAGCTGACTGGTAACCAGTGCAGCTCATGAAACAGTAGAGTCATATGAGCATAATGGGTGGCTCCCAACACTGCCTGCACCATTGCATTCTGGACCAGTTTCTAATATACAGCAGGGCACTGGTTTGAAATCCAGCAGAAATATACATACATGCATGCATGCATGCATATATTTCTTTCTCTTAATATTAAGAAATAATATATTCTCTTAATATATTTCCTTATTTTCTGCTCTGGTTGTGGTGGTGTTTAAATAAGACTACCGGTGCACTGTTTCACCAGTTTTCTAGTCACTCAAAACCCTTCTATCAAGATGGTACTGTTTATCTATGTGACCAAAAGCTCAGACATATCCATATCCTTTGATAGGATGCCTTTTTGTCTTTGGAAAAAGATAAATGGACTCTCTGTAGAGAGGTAGTACATTCTCCTTATTCATCTTTTTCCTAGTGCAGTTTTTGTAGCTCCAAAAATAATCCTAACCTGTAAAAACAATTTTTGCCTAAGATTTAAAGCATGCACATAATGATCAGCAAAAGGTTAAGTGATAACAGTGAAAAGGTAATTTCTACTGTAGCCTACACTTTTATATGCTCTGGGACAGATCTTGACAGTAAGACTTCTATTCATGCCCCAATCCTATTAATCAGAAATCAGATCAGCTTGCTATTGCTACACTGATAGCCCATCTTCTCTCCAGGAGTTTAAGGTGGCGTGCCTAAAATTTCCCTTCCAATTTTACCTACAATTACCTATATTTGGGTTGCAAAAATCCAAACAACCACTAGATGGCAGCAAAGTGTTTAAGTTGACTGCCATCTAGTGGTCATCCAGCTTTTCAGAGCCCTCATGCAGCAGCCCTAATTTACAATCACAACAGTCTTATGAGGTGTCATTCTTACTTAGTATACGAAAAGTTCTTGATTTAATTTTCAGGTAAATCTATCGGCCAGAAAAAATAGGAGCTAAATGATATGGCAATGCAATCTAGGAATTCTGGGAAATGAAGGTCCAAAACATCTGGAGGGCACCAATTTACAGAAAGTTAATGTAACATTTCCAGTGTCCGCATCATCTCATCCATGTCATCCACTGACATGTACAAGTTGAATTCAGACATGAAACTAAGGCATATTGTGATCTCCTTACATTTAGATTAGTGGAATTTGTTAATCCAGCTACTGTGGTCTTATTTAACAGTCATTAAAACAAGCCATGATTTACTCCAGTTGTGAAAGCAGCCAATGTGGTCTGTAAATGATGTAAGTATAGTCTTATAAGTGGACCCTGCCATTGTGGATTTAGCAGAGCTTGCTTAAAATAAATCATGATCCAGCACAATGTATGAACGTAGCCAGGCTGTCATGACTACTCGTCCATTTCCAAAGATTTCCCCCTTGCTACATCTGTCTTGTTGGGGTTTACCCCTGGGGCCTGGTTCTTAGTCTACTGTAAGCCTCCTAGCTTCTTGCGTACAAGTGAAAACAGACTTATTCCAATGTGCCTTTGGCTCTAGCTGAATGAGGTTGCCACAATGTTTTTTTAACTGTTTACATAAGAATCCTATTGCATTAGCTGTTTTAATGGTGTGGTTATTGTCTTACTGCTTGCTGCCCAGAGAGGCTGTAATTAACAAATAAATAAATAAATAAATCTAATAGATTGTACTCTCTCAACTATGAGTTGTATACTAGTCCCTGAATGGCCATGAAAAATCCATGGGAGTTATGACCATATTGAAATACCACATGTTAAACTGTTATTAGTTGGTAGTTGTTTACAATACTTTTCACATATTAATAACCCCAAGATGGGTGAAGCGGGAGAGTTCTTTATTCGTTAAATGATAAGTATGCATCTCAGCTTTGTACAATTAAGGCCCTTGCCTTAGTCATAGAGTTACACTCAGCCCATTAATTTTTCAAAGAAGGTAATGTATGCATATTGGTTATGTTTGTGCTTAAAATTCTCCAAACTGCTGGAGACAAACCCTTAAGGTTTCTCTCATTAATTACTCTGCACAGGCAGAGTCGGTGGCTAAGCATGGCTTTTACATTATTCAAGGGGGTTGGGCACACTTCTGTTCCTTTTTTAAGATACTTTGTGGGCATTTCAGGTAAGGAGAGTATTTCCAAATGTGAGAGAGATTTAAGCTGCATATATGAGGAAATTTAAGATTCTGCAAACCTGCAGGTTCCCGTAGCATCCCCATCCCCAACAAGGAAGCTAGGGGCCACAATATCTCTTTTGGCATTCCCTAGCTTATTTTCGCTTAAAAAAAAAATCAATGGCAAGCCATGATGTTGCGACAGAAAATCCCAGTCTCAAGCATCATACTTACTTTGAGGAAGACCCCTGAAGGCACTTCAGCAGAACCACCATTTTCAACCCCCATGCCCTCAAAATTGCACTCATGTTGCCCCACAAGTGGCTTTGTCCCTGAGGGCTGAGGATGTAAGCACTGGCACATTCAGGCATTCACTCAGTAACAGTCAGTCAGGGCTCTCTTCCACTGCTTTATTGAAGTGAAATGACCAGTACAAGAAGAAAGCTGTGAATGCCCAATTCCCGCTCAAACTAACATTTAAAACTACATTCTCTAAATTGCCCTCTACCCCTCTTCCCACTAAAGCATGTCACCCCCCTTCCCACTTCAGGTGGCTTCTCTGATGTATCTTCCTTGCATGGCCTTGGAGTGCTCATGCCATAACCTATAGCCAAAACAATACAGTTCACACTCCAACCCAGCACCCCCTCCCATCTGGCGACATGAAGTCTGTTCACACAGATAAGAGACCAATGGAAGATGCTCCAATAAGGGGTTCTGGGAACCCTTTGATCAGAGGGTCTGACAGAGGAGTATTACAAACTGACCAGCGCTCCCTCCAACTGACCAATGGGGAAACATAAAAACTGGCGCTCCAGTGAGCTATCCTGCCATCCTTGCTAGGTTTGCTTTCTACTAAGGGGGGAAAAAGGCAGCTGCTGTGTTAGGAAACAAAATGGCACCTTTGGGGGGTGACTAGAGGTATGGGTAAATGATAGCAACTGAGCGGAGAGCTTTGACTTCACTTGAGAGAGGAGAATATAAAGGGCGAGGAGGTGGGATGCAATAGGGAGTCCCACCAATCCAAAACCATGCAGAAGCTCTCCCAAGATTAACAGCCTTCTGGGGACTCAAGGATGGGATGTCACTCCTACTCCAGCACAGCCCATGTGTCTGCGGAAGGGGCCCAAGTACCATTCAGCGTCTAAGGGCATTGTTAGAAAATCCAAATGATGGATAGCTGCAGCCACTGCTTTGTTGATCAGAGTATCCACCTTCTCAAAGAAAAACCAGAAGGAAGCTGCAGTAGTAATGAACATTTGGGAAGGTGTCATGTTCGCCGTTTCAATGTCTTTGATACATCGTAACGTTTCGCATGTCATTAATGGGGTGCGTGTTTCATCTCTCTGGGGAGGATGGGAACAGTTATCTTTTAGCTTTGCTTTGGAATGTATTTGTCTTATCTACTGCGCTCAAGGTTACTTTCCCAGGCTAGCAACTCTGACGATTGCTAGCACCTGTGCCGGGCGGGGCTGTTATGAGGGAGGCGGGATACGTTTGCACCAAGGGTTTAAGTTTGTATTTGGCGCGCTTTTGCTCATTCTCAGCTTTCTTTGTACTTGTCTTTAGTTCTCTAATAAATCAGATTTCATTTAGCAGCCTCTTGTGAGTCTGAGTATTTGGGCTAGGGCAATCATTACAGAAGGGGACAAGAGGGCCTGGCAAGGAGCAATCATGCCAATTTGCCTTGTGGATTTGTTGCGGCTGGACATGTCCATCATGGTAGTCATTTTGTCAGTGCCCACAGCAACTTCCCAATATTCCAAGTGTGTCCGCCTGCCAAAAGGGAGTCAGTTTGGTGCAGTGGTGAAGGTGCTGGGCTAGAAACAAGGAGATTATGAATTCTAAGCCTCCCTTAGGCATGAAATCCAGCTGGGTGACTTTGGGCCAGACATATTCTCTCAGCCTAACCCACCTCACAGGGCTGTTGTTGGGGGGAAAATAGGAGGCAAGAGCATTAGGTATGTATGTGACTGACAAAAAGTAAAGGTGGGAGAAATTAATTAATTAATTAA